>NC_088319.1:3801284-4434831 GCF_910592395.1 Lineus longissimus | reverse complement strand
GGCCAATAAAGGTGTACATGGCGTGTACTGTGTGAGTCCGTCGTTACCCGCGAATGCCTCGACGGCGGAGAAAGCCAGCTTCCAACATCAGTATGACTGCATCAACGACCGAACCCACATGGACAAAGCGGCAATAAAAATCGGGCCATATCTCTACCCGTTTCATTCTGAATTCTGCACAATGGCGACCACCCTCAATCTCATTCTTTGGAAACTGTTCTCAAATGATAAGTTGAAGAATGACGCAACATCTACAAGGAAATGTCGCAGAAGGCGCCGAATAAGATCGCAACGAATTCATCCACATGTCTCTATCATGTCCGCATCGAATTTATCGGAGGCTCCCCCTGACGGGGATGATATGACGTCATAAGAGAGGAGGCGTCTGTTAGAAAATGAAGAGACTGCGTTTGAAAATGAAATTGAAGAAAATGACTCGGATTTTGATATCAGTCTTACGACTGATAGAACTTTCGAAAGAATCGCATCATTCGGTTGGGACAACGAAGCGGATTCTCCAGATATTGCGGTATCAACAACCTCGAGACACGATCAAGTGGGCGAATCCGAAGGCTACGGGTCAATGGACGGGAATCACACGAGTCCGCGGGGGCCTGCCTCCGATAGCCAGGAAGCCGGGTGTTCATTCCCGTGTTGCCGCGATCAGTGTCGGGGATGCCTTGATCCAAGACCGCGGCAAATTTACGGCCCGGACAACGGATGTGGTTTCATTGCATTCGCCAGTCTCGCCCTTCTCTGCGTGGAGACTGTCATGTCTCTGTTGCTACAGTCAAGAGACATGCGGAGGAAGTTGTTTACACCCCTCTACGTCATTAGCACCGCCAAAATGTCTCTCATGGTAATCACGTCCGTCTTCCTAGCAGAGATTAGCCGCAGGAAGCTTCAGACCGGTCCGAAAGTTAAGCAGACTCTGTCGGTCGGATCAATCGTTCTCATCATATCGGCTTTCATCATATTCTTATATCGAGTTATTGAAGGGGTCGCTGCGCTCGACCTTTTGATACTGGCACCGAATTCAACTAAAATGGACGCACGTTTCATTGCCGATCATGAGTTCACCCTCGAGGTACAAAATATCCTCGATTTCTTCAATGCATTGCTCTACATTGCGCAAGCCGCCATTCAGACAAACCTCGTTTTGAGAATCCACTGGATTATGAAACGGAACTGGCCCGATGACGTCATTGCCTCCTCGACCGCAATGCAGTTTACCACATTCCTGATGGCCGCGAACTTCTCCCAGTGGCTCCTCGGGACTGTGGTGGAGATGAAGTACCCCAAGGTAGGTCAGCTTTCATTAATTGGAGTTTTCGTAATCCCCCCTAACTGTAAGTCTCTGATATTACTATTAGGCGGAGTGTTTAACTCAAAGGGCTCCATCGATCACTAAAGCGCCCCGCAAACAAGCAATTTTTAATGCTGCAACCTGCAACAATTATCGTTGCGATAAACGATAAAAAGATAGCTCGTCTGCTTGTGAACTGGTAATCGCTGGGTTTAATCCTAATCGAATCCTAATTGTAAATCACCCAATCACCGATTCTTGTCGCAGGCACACAACACCGGCCAGCGATGACCCGCTCAAACGAGAGGTTTTTTGTTGCATGTGATCATAATCGCATGTTCGCTCGTTTGCGCGGCGGCACTTTTAAAGTGTCCCGAACTTGCTATCACGGTTCCCCCGAAGTATCCCTAAGTTACACTCCGAACGCAGTGTATCGGCCTCGCCCTTGATATCACCGACCTTGACCTTCATCGTGACCTTGACCTTGCTATTTCTTTCTTGCAGGTCAACTTCTCGCAAGTGCTGTACTATGACGATGCGACCTGGAAGGTAGTAGTCTACGTGTTGTATCCGTTTGTCATTTACTATCGATTCCACTGCACCATGTCATTGGCAAAGCTCATGCTGTGGAGACGGGAAGTCAAGAACGCTGGGCAGCTGGGCACGCGGAGAGAGGACTTCCTCGCAACATTTGCTTATTATTAAATATACGACATTATAGTAGACATCTGAGGTGACTGTTTCATATTCAAGCTGAATATCCGTCAGAGCATAGGTTTTATTCGTAGCCGTTCCTGCCACCACATATTTAGCCTCATTGAATTTGATGTTTTACTCAATGGATTCCAAAATCGCTGAGGGATAAAAGGGGGTATGGGAATCAAATAGTTCTGATTCTATGGGAATGCAGTAACGATCCTCAAAGGCAGTTTTAATGCCATCTTTTCTCTGATCTTTCACAATCCCTTGTTGTACTCGATTTTTTTCGCTGTTTTTCAGTGAGCCAAAAATCCTTGAAGGTGTTGTAGATGAAGGCTTCATCAACCTCACTCATGGTTTTACCACCCAATGATGTGGTGATTCTTTCTACAATATTTCGACCTACATTAGCCACAAATGTAGCAGCTGCAGCATTGGCTGCATTACTTACTTTTGACGTGGTAGAAAGTTTAAACGTGAGTTTCATGCTTTCAGGGACAATCACTTGTCCTTTTTCAAGCTTAGGTATTTTCACATAAAGTGTTTCTCCTGGATTGACAGAATTAGGATTATGGGTGATCACCTCATAATTCCGTTTGGCTTTTAAGCCTTTGGGATACTTGGCTGATCTGTAAGGATCAAGATAACGTCCATAAGAAGTTTCCATTTTATTTAAAGGAAAAATTTTTTTTTAAATAAATGACTAACCTGTGTACGATTAAGTTTAACGTGAAACCCGATGACATTAATGCATTAGAAAATGACATTAAAGAACTTAAGGAAAAAATTACCACTTTAGAAAATTCCTCATTAAAAGATGACATTAATGCAAACTTTCAAGGTTTGCAAAATTGGTTGAATAGATTAGGAGGATATCTTCATGTAAGTCTTCCTGAACATGGGTTTAAAAATGTTCCCATTAATATAAATTTAGCACCTTCATTATGGTTAGATTGAGTAACATGTTTATAATATGTCGTTAGATTATAAACCTCTTACTTTTTTCTCAACACTCGCTGCGCTCGTTAGTCCATTATATTTTCAGGATCTAATCCTTCTTTGTGTTGAATGATCTTTTCAATTTTTATGTCTTTATCCACACTCGCTACGCTCGTCGCTAACGCTTCATTTTCTTCTGTGTCTTCAAAATCCTTTGTTATTTTTTGTAAGGCATCTAATCTGACTCTAGAATCATCATTCAATTGTGCATGAATTCCTTCAATACTTTTTATGGTGTAGGTTTTCAACGTCCAGATTCTTTTAAACCCTTTGGTAAAGAGAGGTTGCTTTAATTTTTTCATCACAAGGTCACCCATCTTAAACGGTTGTTCCACTGACATACTTTTCTCTACATTGAGTGCAACTAATTCTGTATCATGGTCATTCGCTTCCTGTGGTGTATATCCTAAAATACCTCTATGAGGTGAATGATTGTAGGCATACAGATAATCATCCAGTTGATCCACCCATACCACTGAATTTCGTTCTGTAAAATCCTTAAATATTTTTTCTTTCATGGTTCTGCAAAGTCTATCAATTAAACCTAGCGCATTATGATCTCCTATGTCCACTGTACCATGTCTGATCTTTAATTCTTTTAAAAGATCTTGTACCGGTTTATTCAGAAATTCATTTCCAGAATCTGTAATAATTAATTCGATGTCACCAGAGTCTGTGTAAATCTCCTCAAACCCTTTTTTCACTTCAAATTTTGTTATATTTTTCAACGCAGAAGCGTATGCTTTCCTAGTAAATGTATCAATAGCAAGTAAAATCCACTTATAACCTTTATTTTGTCTTGAATAATTTGTGAGGTCAAGAAGATCCATAAACCATAATGCATTTTCACGATAGGCTATAATATGTCCTTGGATTTGTTTTCTAGATTTTTTATGGAGTTGAAAACTTTTTTGTGATTTTACAAATTGATCTACATCCTCAAATGTTACATGAGGATCAATTTTTTTCATAATGCTATAAAATTTCATGATGCTTGGATACTTGTATTTTTTATAGACATCTTCCATTTATTTTATAAAAAATACTGCAATAACAATGCAAGTGCTACTAAACGTGTTGTAAAATTTGTATGAATTGTTTCAGGTTGTTCGTTCTCCAAATTTGGAGAACGAGTTTGTGGTGTTGGTGTTGGTGTTGGTGTTGATGTTATAGTTGTTTTTGGTGTGGGTGTTATAGTTAGTGTTGGTGTTGGTGTTATAGTTGTTTTTGACACACTCGCTGCGCTCGCTGCGCTCGCCACACTCGTCGCTAGCGCTTGACGCTTTTTTCTAACATTGATATGCGTGTTGATACCAAAATTTGTATTTTCCGTGGCAGTTAACAGAGAATTATTATACCCTTCAATCGTACCAATATGTAAACTTATATGACTCGGTACAAGTTGTAACCCTAAGCCTATAGCAAAATCTAGTCGTGTACCTACTTTTTCTAAGGCGTTCGCATACGATTGTTTAGATCGAATTAAAATACTAGCAGTCTGAAATGTTTTGATGGAATCGACTAACGTTTGACCTTGGATCGCATCTTCCACTAAAATTCCAAACTGTTTTGTGCATCTAAGGAGTCTAAAATATCTTGTCTGATCATGGTTTGTGCACCCAGGATGCAATACACATACGTTCTAATCGATTCATTGATCCTACTCATGCCTGCTTTAGTCAATCCTTGTCCATCTAAAGCGATGAAATTGGTCCAATCGTCTGAATAAATGAACGATAATGTATCAATATAAAGCCTGTGATGGTCTGCATAGACATATCCTTTTTTGTCTGCATTAAACGGAAACTTACTAGGGTCACTTAAATAATAGTTTCCATTATCCATCATAATATCTAATGCTTTCATTTTTCCTTGATGAAAATAATTAAAGTCAACCGAACCAAATTCAAGTTTTAAATTTTCATACGCTTGCTTATGATAGGGATTCTTTTTTGAATTAAAATCAGGATTTCCTGGTAAAGGGATTTTAAGTTGGTGCAAAATTTTTCGAAGGGTAAAGTAGACATGAAATCTAAAGATACTTTGTACTAAAGGATCCTGATGATTAATATGATTATGCCATGATACGCCACAGCCAGACGTGGAACAAAATAGTGCAAATTTAAATTGGTTTTCCCAGTTATCCATGGTTGCATTTTTTAAGTACTCTTGTACTTGTGCATACTGTGAAAATATTCTTGGAGGGATCTTATCAGGAAAAATATCAATCGTATCATAGTTGAAACTTTTTTGATGAGCGCTAGCAGCGAGCGTGTCCACAGTAATCTGTTGATGGATAAAAGGATCTTTGGTTAAAGAATTATTCTTATAGTTCAAAGGATATTGTACATTTGACTTATATTTTAAAAACTCTGGGAAGTTCATTTATTTTAACATTTTAAATTTTTTCAACTTTTATAATGACCTAAAGCTAAGGTTGAAATACCATCAGCTTGAATCATCCTCTTATCATCCGCTGCATCCAATGCTACTTTTGTAACTTTTTCTGTGAAAAGCTGATGATTTCTACTTCTGAACACAGTCATTTGTTTTTCAATGGGAATTTTTTCTAATAACACTTGCTTGTATTCTTCGAAGGTAATATCCTTGTCAATGACATTCTTCTTGACACCTTTGCACTTCTTAATTTGTGTTTTATCAGTGACATAGTAATACAATTTAGACCTTAAGGCGATAAATTCACTGATGACATGCCCTGCTTCTTCATCCTTAAATTTTCCAAGGACTTTTTTATTCATGTCTGAAAACAGTGCATGATCTTTTGGAAAATTTGAAAAGTCATACAGCTCTGCATCTTTTTGAAAATCTTGGTACAGATCATGGGTTTCGATATGGTAGACTAATGAATCTGTATCTGTGTAGAGTAATTTTGCTTTGTGTCCATACTTTTTCATCATATGATTATAGTGAAAATTGTACATGTGTTGTTTGGATAAATCTAAGATCGCTTGACCAATATAAATAGGTTTACACAAATAAATATCAGATTTTTGACGTTGGACCATCACCAGATTTTTATTAAAAATTTTATGCGAACGATAGTTGTTTGAATTTACACATTTCCTAAGTTGATTTGCATTAGTAGCTAATGTAATATTTTCTCGTAGTCTCACATTTTCCATGGTTTTACCAAATACACTATTATTCATGAGTTTGAAGAAATCTTTTTCAAAGCCATTTTTTGCTTTGGCTCTTAAGGTTGTGTTAAGGTTAATATACTGCTTCAAAAAGTCAGTTTCTTCGTATGAGATGCCTCTATGTATCTTTTTGAGGATTAATCCTTGTGTCAGATAAAATTTTAACATAGTATGGTGGAGGATGAATTTCGTTTTGTGTTGTAAATTTGGGATTAACTTTCCATTCAAATGTTCAGCTGCTAATGGGTAATCATTATGAAGCTGATGAAGATGGTCTGGATAGTCTAAATCAACCTCTAATGTGCAGGGGATGTCTTGCCACTGGTCAAAATCCTTCATCCATTTGAAATGTTGATACGGTAGTTTTTGATCCATAGCCACTCCATACAAGTTATTCGCATCCAAGTAGGAAATATAGCTTGTAGGTTGTTTTTCATCATAGTCTTTCAGGAGTGGATTATTTGCTTTGGCATAGCGATGAGTAGCCATACACATTCCACCTCTAATGCCTTCTTCGAAAAACATGTACATGTCAGAATCTGTTAAAAGTTCTAATTGAATGTTTGTTATTTTAAGCATCGCTTGCCATGATAATCCTGGTGAGGTATAAAACCAGGCAGGATCTAATTTATAATGCTGCATACACGTGTTCCTGAAATTTTCCAGTATGTCTGCGAGTAGCAGAACATCTGTTTCAAGATAAATTTTATGGTAATCTTGCAAGGTTTGACAGTTGAACGTTTTCCACACATGTTGTGCATGTGCATACTGTTCATCTGAAATTTTTGTATTGTTTAAGGCTGAATCAAATGCATGCTGTTTTGGAAGTTGAGTCTGTTGCAGTTTTTCAAAGTCAGTTATAAACTCGTAGGGATAAAATCCCTTCTGATTCACCAAGTCAAATTTATCTTTAAAATGATGCTTCAAATTTATCTTGTCCTTATCCGGTAAATTTTTCCCAAGAACGTCTAAAGATGATTGCATTAACCTATAAGAATCTAGGAAGCGAATTTCAATGGATTTTTCCTCTACATCAATAAATTTACTGAATGATATATAATTTTCAGAGTTTGACGCGATGACATTCAATCTTCCTTTTAATTCTGTCACAAATAAATGTGTGTCATATCCTGAAAGGTTGTGAAAATAAACAGGGATAAATTTTGGGGATGTAGCTTCATCTGGTGTATTTTTAAACATATAATTTGATGCAAGCATTGTACACAGTTCTTCAATTTTTTCTACAAAATGTGCTGCAATATTTACATCTTCATTTTCTTGCACATATGTATACATGCGATTTTTTTCTTGAATTTGTTCTTGATCAAATTGTACTAAAAACGCATAGCTGTTTGGAATATGCTCGTGGGATTGAATTGTTTTTTCACCCAATTTTTTTTGTATGGGTTTTAAATAGGATTCGAAATCTGCTATGATTATTATAGGATGTTTTACCATCGCATCAAATTGTTAAAATGCTAATGTATTTTTACCTTCTTTTGGCATTGAAATATTTGACATCTCATATTTTTTACAATGTTCCATGTGTTCTTGAAACCGTTTGTCACGAAGCTCCTTTGTACTTGCTGATACAACTTTCAAACATCTGTAGCAAATTTGAACTGCTGCTTTTTGTTTTGAATGAAATGCACTAACAAGTCTTGAGAAATGTTTGATCCATGCATAGTGATAATTGGTATGGTCAGAAACATCTTCTATTTTTTCATGTTCTACCATGTCATCCTCCTGTTTGTAATAAAGCAGATTGATATACTTATCTCCCTCAACTATTTTATCTGAATTGTACACTGGTGAAATAACAAGGAAAGGTTTATTAGCTCCCTCCTTTAAAATATAGCTAAACACATTGATTGCAATCTCTGGGTTATTTTTCTCAAAGATAGCTATATCTTTTATTTTGACAGGATACTCAAGATCTTTGAACATGTGATCAAACTCAGGTTTGTTATAATTTGAAACGCGTTCTGCGTTTTTCTCCAAGTTTAGAAGAGCAGATTCAACTGCATATCTAAAACACTTCTGATCTTGATTTTTAACATTAATGACTGCTTTTTTAGCCTTGATTTGAGTTGGAAGCTCAATGTAGCTTGAACCTCCGAGCGGTTGGTACTTGACAGTGTGGATCGACATCTAATTTAGTGATTTCTACAAATTTCCAATTACTTCCTTTTTGAATGAGATTTTTCAACTCTTTTAACATATCATCAATCATTTGTGGATAATTCAGATCTTCTTTGTAACCTATGATATGTCGTGATCTTAATTCAAATTCTTGTTCTTGGCCTTTACGTTTCATCAAAATGTGTAAAATAATGGTAATTTTTAAACTGCTCTTCTGTGATTCTTCCTTAATTTTATCTTGTAAGGTAGTTTCAACTTTCTCAAGGAAGGGCTGTATCCCAATTTTAG
This sequence comes from Lineus longissimus, assembly GCF_910592395.1. NCBI lineage: Eukaryota > Metazoa > Nemertea > Pilidiophora > Heteronemertea > Lineidae > Lineus > Lineus longissimus. The sequence goes on along the minus strand of NC_088319.1, from coordinate 4,426,239 downwards.
GCAAACCGTTCATTCTATAGTGGTTTGCAAAACCTTTAAAGGCTGACTTGTAATTTTTCAACTCTTTAAATCCTTCATGCTGCTCAATGAGATGTTGAAGGAAAGCTTTTTTCATATTGGTTTTTACTTCGATACCAATTTCTTTCGCTTTTTGAATGAGATCAGATTTTAAAATACGTTTAATTGGTGGTTTAGATAATAACGCTTTCAATTTTTCTATGGATAGATGGTGGTAATTACGATACCCACCTGCTTTCGATTGTGCTAGCAAAGGTTGTTTGATAGATAATTTTTGTTTGACTGGTTTAGGTTGAATGTCTTGAACACGTATGTTCTCTAACATTTCATTCAGTTTTTCTTGAGGGATTTTTCTGTTATTTTTAATTCCAACCCGTTGAGCCAACACCCTCTTTTCAATTTGTGTGAGTTGTGAGATAGGTTTTTCAATCTTCACTCCCTCATTCCAAATATTAGGGATTGTATCAAGTTTTTCTAACAATGTAGCTCTTGACAAAGAACCATAATTCTTAATCCTGTGTCTAAAGGCCAAAACCTTTAGCTCATTGGTAGAAAGGTATGTGTTATCAACATGTTGATTCATGTTTATTTAAAGGAAAAATTTTTTCATTAAGTTATGTTTGTTTGGTTATTTTTCACATAATTTATTTTAATTTTTATGCCTACAGAATAGGTATAGAAAATAAAAATGAAACGACATGTTGGTACTCTTAGTAGCGATGAGCTGAAAGTGTTAGCCTTCAGAATGATAAATTTTAGATTCTAACATAATCCTCACTTGAGCGAAAATGAAAGAATCAGGGCTTATCATACCCATGATAATTTTAAAATCATCATGGGTGTGATCATTTATTTAAAAAGAAATTATTCTAAATTTCTTCAAGAAATTCTGCTGCTACGGATACATTTTGGTAATATAATACATAATCGATTTTATTCCCTTTCCTCATGTTTTCTTGTTTCGTAATAGGTTGTAAATTCCTCCAGTTCCAACATAGCATAAGTTCTTCTTCATTAAGATGATTGAAATGTGATTTTGGAAGAATATGATCAATTTCCCAATAGTCACCATAGTTAGACCATGTCATATAGTCATCAAATTGATATTCAATCCACTTGTACAAACCATCTAGAGAACAACCAATAACTTTTTCTAATTTAGATTTTTGTTGATTTCTTTTAAGACAATTGGCTAATAATCCTGTAAGATTTCTTGATATTTTAAAAGATTCATTGTTGAGCTTTTTATCTTTGTCATATTTGTTTTTATATTTGTTAGAGCATTTTTTACATCTGTATGTTCTTCCACATTTACATTTTTCATCATTTTCAAAATCGTCTAATAATTTTTCTTCGAAACATTTTTTACAATCGCGTACAAGAAATTCCATTATATATACAGAGTAAAAATTTTTTATTAAGTCATGTTTTTGTTTGGTTATTTTTTCAATAATAAATTAAGCATATCAGACCAATAATCCTTTCTAATCACATCCAGCGAGTGTTTATTCTCTTTTATTTTTTCAATATAGACAAGTCTCAACATCATTTCTTTTGACCGTTTAACGGGAGGGTGTTCAAACACAATAGAAGATGTAATCTGTTGTCCAAATAGACGATGATCCTCTACCATTTCAAAAGGTGTATCATCATAGAATAAATAAGGTTGCTTTATTTTAACATGGAAAGGAATTTCCCCAAACGCTAATTGTTCAAATAGACTTTTCCATTTGAAATGTTGAGTCCATTGACAACAAAATAAAAAATAATCATACATGATTATCATTTTTATATTAATGATAATTTCTTAAATAATGACAATAATAATTTGATAATAATTTGACAATAATTATGATAATAATTTGACAATAATTATGATAATAATTTGATAATAATTTGATAATTTATTTCTATAAAATAAATGAGTGATGATAATGAAAAAGTAAAAGAAATTACTACTAAAGATAAACCAAAGGATCCTAAAAAAGTAGCATGGGGGAAAAAATTGGGTGAAATGAACAAGAACCGTAAAAAAATTAAAGCGGAAGAAGAATCACAAGAAATGTCAACTCCTAATCAAACCGTTGGTACAACCTATTATTTTACACTCCTTATTGGAGGACTTGGTTTAGCAACTTATGTATTGTATTACACCAAAAATTCAAAATCTGACGTGACTGAACACGTGGAACAACCTATTAAAGAAAAACAAACAAAGTCTAAATCTAAATTAGAAATTTAATTTTTTTCTGTTAAATAAATGAGTACGAGTATTGACACGAAAAATATTGGTAACAGGATCTATCACGCTGCTGTTTTAACAGCTTTAACTGTTGGCTATGGATTAGCTGCAAAGAAACTACTAAAGTCAAATATTGGAGACCCAAGTAAACCAGACCTTATGGAAGCTGTTAAGCTCACTGGTGCAGTGACACTTGCTATTATTACAAAAGGGTATCTTGAGAAAAATATGAATTTACCAAAGGACATTACTAATTAAAAAAATTTAAAATAAAATAAAACGAATATGGCTGGAATGATATTAACAACGATTTTTGGTGCTGTAGCTAATGCAACTGCTTTCGTTGGTGGTTCTGCCCTATTTCATGCATTTGATAAACAGAATGCTGCAGATGAACGAAAGCGCCATGGTTTAGCATTAGAAAAATTACAAAAACAATCTGCAACATGGTCCCAGAATAGGATAAAACACCTAGATTTCCTTGCAGAACAACGTCAGAAAAAACATCAAGCAAAATCAGACATGTTAGATATGGAAGATTCTATTCGCTATTATGACAACATTCATCCTAAACCTACTTTAAACCATTTTTATACGCCTAGTGAATCTCAGAAAAAGTATGAACAAATGTACATTGCAGGCAGTGTGGTGGGATCTGCGGTTTTATCAAAATTTCTTTAAAATAAATGAGTGATGACGTGGTATTTGAGGATGCGAAAGAATCCATAGGAGATGAAGATGACATGAATGATAATTTTGATCGACAAGCAGCGAATAATGATATTCTTAGAGATGAATTGAGTGGAGAAATACCACGACCTCTAAGACTTAGTCAAGTGAAAGCTCTGGAAAACATTGATGCAAAGGAAAAATTTTTAAAAGACTTTATGAAAAAAAATTAATTAAAATTGAAGCGATCTATGAACGAACTGCGTAACAGAGTGACAAGTAATGTAAACAAGGATATATTTTTTCACAACCCAAGCGGGGAGAGCATTTGGCTAACAATGAATAATAAAGAGCCTTATAAAGTGACATCTGTAAAAGGAGGAACAGCAGATTTCATGAAATTTTTTACTGAAAATAAAGTGGGAGAAACTCCAATGCTTGAAAATGTGGGAGAAACAACAGCTAGAAGACTATTCCCTTACGAAGATGGAGCAAGTTCTAGTACACCAATTCCTCTGGAACCTAATGTGACCATTACTTCAGAAGACACCAACCTTGTACAGAGACCAATCTTGATACAAATGAAACAAAGTTTGTTGATGTTGACCCTAATGATGTTGATGACATTCAAGATGTCACTTTGAATTCAAACGAACCAATGAAAGCAAAGAGTTCTAAATTAGATGAGATCATAGACTATTTCAGAAGACAGTTTAAATCTATTATAGAAAAATATAGTCGGTCACGTGACAGAATAAAAGATAAAATAAACACATTGAGGCAAAGTGATGACCTTGAAATGGAGCCTTTAATTGAGCATGAAGAACAAAATCTAAGAGAGGTTGATGAAGCAGAATCAGATGAAGTGACTAATTTGACTGAAAGAAGTAAAAAACATTTTAAACAATTAGCTGAAAATTTTCGTGATACAGTCAATGATGCAAAAGAATCCTTAGGAGACCGATTAAAAGCTTTATTCAAATTGAAGGGCTTTAAACTTGCTACTATTGTTACTGCAGTTATTTTAACTTTATCTGCCATTGGTGCAAGTTTTGTGTATGGTATAGGCTCTTTAGTAAAACCAAGTGGACCTTCTAAGCCTGGACCTGATACACCTGGAAGACCTGATACACCTGGAAAACCTATAGGACCTGGAAAACCAGATACACCTAGTACACCTAATAAAATTACACAAGGTCTGTTAAAATTTAAAAATTGGTTACTTTCCTTAGGTTCAAAAGCTCTAGCAGCACTCCCTGGAATTCTAGGAACCATTGTATACACTCTCTTAAAAGCAGCTGCAGGTGTGGTAGGATTTTTAGCGGAACATGTGATTATAGCTGTCGCTGTCACTATTTTAGTTGTGATTCAAATTGTAGTGAATAATGCAGGAACAATTAAAAATAAAGCAAAAAAAATTTCTTCTAAAATAAAATGAATCTTCGCTTTCATAAAACAAAGAGACAGTCCTTAAGGACAAGTATTAATCAGTATAAAACAGTTCGTGTCGCAAATGCTATTATTCCTACAACTTATTTTAATATTTCAAGATTTTCAAAAAATAACTATTTACAATTTGCAGAGTTAGCCCCAGGTAATACTTTTAGAAATGAGGGTTCTGTGTATATTTCTGAGGGACTTTATTCCGTTGACTCTTATATCAAAGCGATACAACATGCACTGAAGAAAAAAGGACATCAGAACAAGATGATGATCACTTATTTGGAAAACGAAGGTAAAATTGTGATAAAAGTGAGGCCTCCTTTTATAGTGTGGATCCATAAGGAATTACGTACCTTATTGGGAATTAGGTTGGAAGATGCACGTGTTATCAACAAAGTGAAAGGAGGAGACCCTTGTCAATTTTTACCCCATCAAGAATATCGTATTTGTTGTAATATTGTGGATAATGGTAAAAAATTTTTAGATGGCGTTCCTTCTGATATTATTTCCACCTTTGTCGCGAAAGGAAAAAATTATGGGGATCTTGTGGAATATAGTTCATTACAAAAAGTCAAGATTCAAGATCAGGATTTTTCCTATGTCGAAATTAGCATCAAAAATCAAAACAATGAATCCATTGAACTTAGAACCCCGTGTACCATAGATTTACTGTTAGAATAAAAGGATGGACGTCTTAGATTCCATCCCCGAACAGGATGAATTTCGTTTTGAGCAGATTGAGCAGATCAAATCAGACTTACAACAAAAAATTGGAAGACGACGTAAACTGTATAAAAATTATAAAAAAATTTCAAATATCATTCATTGGTTAGAAACTAGCTTTTTTTATAGCAGGAGCAGGAATCGCTTCGATTGGCGCAGGTGGTGTTATTACCAATATTGTTACTTTACCTTTAGCTGTTGTTTGTACTATGTTAGGCACAACAGGTAAAATTGTTGTTCCACAATTAAGGAAAAAAATGAAAAAACATAAAACAATCTGGATTCGCACACAAGATCATTTAAACGATGTGAATAATTTATTCTCACGCGCGATTACGAATGAGCATATCTCTGCGAGTGAGTTTGATCTTATTATTCAGACATATAAAAAATCCAATAAAGTTACAGAGAATCTGATATAACTTGACTTTCATCAGCGCTAGCTGTTTGGGCTATTTTTAGCGAGTCAGACTAAAGTAATGATGTAATTTTATAAGAACGTGACACTTCTTATAAAGTTATACCAGCGCTAGCGACGAGCGCAGCAAGTGTTTATCCTTGCACTAATTTAAACGCGTAATACTTTTTCCCTTTAGGTTTTCCTAACGATATTATATAATTCAAGTTAGGATTCGCTTCTAAATCTCATTTGATCAACGATGTTGAAAAAGTTTTCACAGGCTGCAGCTTTCTATATTTTAGAGTGAGGATTAACGCTTCTCCGTGTTTGGTAATCTTCTGCTCTTTCCCTACAATCTTATACCACGCGTTTAAAGGAACTTCTTTCCATGTGATTAACTCTGATTGAGGGGGTTGAATTTTGGCATCTAATTCATTCTCCGAAAGATAGTCCTCCTCTTCTTCCTCAGATGAATAATCTTCTATATCTCTGAGTTCATCTTCGGATGAGGTATAGTCTGTTAGATTATTCTTTTTTGAATATCTAGGATCTCTATTCTTTTTTGAAGCGCTAGCGGCGAGCGTAGCGAGTGTGGCGGATCTGATGATATGAGTCATTTTCTATACAGGATGAAATCTATTAGATATCGTTTTTAAATTTTTCTCCTTTAGGATATCTAGCAGAAATAACCATGTTATAGAAGTTAGACAATTTGTAGGGTGGGGGGTTTGACTGAATAATTGTTTGACTAGGATTTGACTGAATAATGTTTTGACTAGGATTTGACTGAATAATGTTTTGACTAGGATTTGACTGAATAATTGTTTGACTAGGATTTGACTGAATAAAAACCCAGTCAAACCTAGGGCGAGCTAGAAACACCACTTTTACACTACTGAGGTGTTTAAAGAAACTGCGTATACAGTGTACCCTTCGCAATTAGCACGTATCGTAATGACTCCTAAAAACCACAAGTTCCACATGTCTTAAATAGTGCCCAACAATCGTTGGTCCTTGGTGCACCTTAAGTGCACCCAGGACCAATCTTGGTGTACCTTAACTTCTTATCTGCACCCGGTGTGAAATTCGCGCCGATTAAAAACCTGTGTCCAAGGTTGAAAATGGTATGTTTGTCTTGTAGCAAATCAGAACATCTCGTGTCGAACATTTGCTCTATTTTTCGCTTAAAAAGTGTATACATATACATGTATTACAGATGGTGGTAAGAAATAAAGAAAAAGTATTTTTAAGAACATAGCACTATTTACAATGTCATTAGGTATGCTGTATGAGATGATTCCCCCATCCATACATACATCCGTTCATAGCACACGTGTGCGCAATGACCCCTAGATCCTGCCACTGATGTCGAACTGACATTTTGACACCTCGTTTACAGTTAGTGTTCAGCAAAATTACGGATGTAGAGCAAAAGCACGCGTACCCCACATCGGACACAGGTTTTTTAATCGGCGCGTATTTCAATCTGTTTGCACATAATGATCCTTTTAAAGCAGCACCCAGGAGCATCCTGGGTGCGGTGCTGTTAAGGTACACCCAGCTTGGTCCTTGGTACACCTAAGGTGCACCCATGACGACATTTGCCCTTTTGACGACACTGGCTGTATTGCATGTGTTAGGTCGACTGAAATATTGTGAAGGATAGACACCTACATGTAGATGTAGGTGACACTAGTTAATTTGTTTTAGCTATATCGTGTATTCAAAAATGTTTAGAAACAATCACATGCAAAAAAATTTCTGAAGAAAATATGTTGAGAAACCCTTTACCTTTACAGTATTCTAAACGGATTTTAATAGGTGCTATATAGGTTTTTCATGTATGATTTAAAAAGTTATTTTGGTTATATAGAATTTCTATGTTTATAAAATACATAGACTATACTGTATATACTATATAGATTTTTTTTCACATGGGATCTTATAGTTTATAGGTTGTCTTTTACAAACCCTATACAGGTGCTATACCGGTATAGATTTTATATAGCCTTTTTTGGCCATTTTTGGCCACTTTCTTTAAAGATTTGCTCCGGAGGATTTTGTCTGTGGTATAAGTTTGCAATGACACCATCAATATCTCGAGAAAGCAGGTAATCCAATCAAAAATTATATTGCGTGTAAATTTCAATTCATGGCAATGGACATTAACGGAACTGATAGCAATTTAACTTTCGCAATCTTACGAGTTCAGTCAATTCTTCGATGTGGTATGGCATGCTCGAATATTCAGATGTGCGTTGCCTTTTTCACCACCCCCCAGAACGGCCATGACGGCCATGATCAAACGGAAACCTGCCATCTTCACAAGGATGCTGCTACCAAGGACTGGACTTGCAGAGACGGGAAAACAGGGCATCGGCTTTGGAAAAAGCAGTTAGCCAATATTTCGGTTTTTATATTCGCAACCTATTTTGCAATAAAGACATAATTTGTTGTTGTTGCGTGCGCAACCGGTTAGACACTAGGACGGCGTTGCTTGCCCTACTGACAAGCTCGCGCTGGACTGTTTGATATCGGAATTTCGTTAGTCCTAGACTGGTTGCCTACCAGGGCTAAAGAAGCCATATTTAGTATATTTAGTGTGTTGGGTTTAATTACAGTTAGTATGAATGACTCGTTCTATGGAACGATCTCCATCATCCGCGCATTGCGCCCATAATTGCTAGAACTCAAAATTTCTTCAACGACGTTAACCGGTCGCCCGAGACTGGAATATGCAACTTTATGCAGCTGTTGAAACAAAAACCTAATTCTCGTGCGAATGCATGGCGTACAGTCAACTGAGGAATAAGGTGTACACCTACACTTCAACTTTGAGAGTAAATTATGGTCGTCTGATAATTACTTCGATTCAACTGAACTGGTACACATTTCTCACAAATATATGATAAATTACGTGAAACTGCACAATACTACTTTCGAATTCAGACCGACCTGTGTTTTAGGCGTACCTGTCTATAATAAAGTCGTATTTCAAGTCGTGCACTGCAATTTGGATAACCACTTCGTTGTAGCCATCTTATACACTGATCCAATTTGATATTATAAACATTACTGTAAAAATCCAGATGGAATGGCATAATGAAAACGTTCGTCGATAAACTGAATATTAGATAACCGTACGTAATTCAATATCGGAGATGAAGTCGGAGTGGGACTCGGAACGGGACAAGGCTCCGATTTGTATTAAAACCTAATTTCAACAATTTCATCCACTTCATTTAAAGCTGTCATATCTTAACTTTTAACCGCCACGCCGAACTAGCAGAGGGGCACCTATCGGTCGTACCGTGATGTAAGGATCTATGGCCAGTTCCCACCGTGGGCGGCATCGGTATTTTACCACACATGGCTAAGTGTCATAGTCACAGTGGCTCGTTTTCATTACTCCTTGAGTACTTATCGTAACGTCTACGTCTACAGCCAAGATGATATCAGCGGAGATTTTAAACTGACGTATCATTTTCATTTTAACTAGCTCACATACATTGCTGGCGAATATGGCAATGATGTCATAGGTGTTAGTACTCGTCGTAGACGGAAATATGTCGCTGAAAAGTTGCGAGCATTTCAATTCGATTTGATTGGAAGTAGCAATTGCCGAGAGTTGATTCTACCGTATGGTGAACTTGAGAAAAGCGTCGGTCTAAAGAATTCGAGGTTCAAATATTTCAAAATGGTTTCATGTGGTGAGAATGTTTTCTTGGAGTTGACTTTTCGATGCAAATTTCAGCAGCACAAAAACAGGGGAAAAGACCTGTTTATGTCTTGGTTAAATTGGTATAAAATAGTAAACGTAGGGTTTGTTCTTAAACTTCGGTATGTCAAAAGCCTAAAAGAGATAAACTACTCTCTTGTGCCCAAAGCCGAAAGCGCTTTATTATCTGATATGGATAACATCATGTTAGAGGATATCCGATGTGATTTGAATGGTTATCTCTATAAATCATCAGCTAGTACACACTCCATCACCATCTTAGAAAAACCGTACGAGTATAATAAATCCACGTCGATTATCTTACGTGATGATTTGTTGAGAAAATTCGGAGACTCCGCAATTCTGTCTTTGCTAGGATCATATAATGTCGTCGTTGAGGTTCATCGGGCGAAGTTCGTTACCATATTTTCAAGTCAGGGCCCTAAGGTTAGCGTCAGGCTGACTCCTAAGAATCACGCTCTATTCCTGTTTAGGTTGCAATTTGGGCCATGCCTGTATGAATCCGAGGTGGAAGCTAAGAATACGTTATTGATGACCTTACGTGACCCTCTTGTCACCAACCACTGGTTAATAGTCGGTGCGAATAAAAGATTATTTGCCTGGCCCAAATTCGATACTGGTAAGCAAATGACCGCAAAGGTATTTACTCTGTAACAAAGTACTCGGGTGGACTTATATTGTTTATAAAGCTGAGCTGCACGAACAAATCTCACAGTGGCTGATTAAGAAATTAAGGTGAGACGAATACGGCACAGCTGTGGATGCAATATTTCCGACTGCTACTATGTCTAATAATTCATTACTAACGTTCATTTTTCGGAGCTTGCCCACGAGAATCTTTGTCTAAATCCTTCTACGCAAGATCGAAACAGACATCGTAGCATTTCACTCTCCACCGTAAGTCATTGCCGTGTTGCATCAATAAATTCATTGATATTCCGGGAGATATGATTGTCGCAATAAGTATTGTGAGGGAAATTACAAATGCAGTGAATTGTTTTTCGGATCATTTAGATCTGTCCATATTTACTTGGCTCTTCTCTTGTCACTAAATTGTAATAGTGTGATCACCAAGATTATAGTAATGTTCCACAGCCTTGGGCAGCTAGTTGACCGGGTTTAGTTGTCACCCTAAAGGGGCATTGGTTAGGCCAACCTAAAGGATGTTTAGTAATCTAGTTTTGTGCAACACCACTATCTTTTAATAAATGTGATGTGGTCACATTCCGGAGTTCAACTAAGTACCCTTGGTCAGAACGATATGAAAACACTATGAGCAAGTCGATGACTCTCATTTGAATGACGGTCGCCGTATTTGAAAGATCATCTTTCAAATGAGAGTCTGGAAAGAGTCAGTTCGAACACTAAACTGTTATTGCAATACAACGCAATAGTTTGAAATTGAAAGTGAAAGAAAGCGTTATTCGGAGGTTTCAGCTTGCATCTTCTTTTATTGACGGTCATGGCCTCTATGCACCATATAGTACAATCCATCAGAATACAATACGGCTGGAGACTTTTTCCAGGGGGACATTTTCCACTTCTACACTGGATTGTGTGACCCAGTTCAATTTTGTCATCGATCAATTGAGTTCACCATCGCGTTGCAAAGATATCTGGTCGATCATCTTCATCGAATCGGAGTTTACGTCCTCATTTCAAAGATGTCTGGTCGCCGTCGTCACCGAGTTGGAGTTCATGCTCACGTTCGTGTTTCAACGATCGCTGGTCGAGTGCAGTCACCGAGTTGGAGCTTCTGACCACGTTTCAACGATCTCAGGTTGATGATCGTCACCGAGTCGGAGTTCATGCAAATCTTTTGATCGTTGTGTTTGTATTTTTTATGTCTATTTTAGACTACTTCTCAATGTTGGCTAGATGCATGATTTGCTGTAATGTTATCATTAATCCTGTGGTTCTGGTCATCATTTAATCGCGAGGCTTTCAAGCGTCCTGGGATCACTTGATGAGCATGAATAATTGGTGAGATAGAAGACATTTGCCAGTAAGTTGAAGTGTGATTTAGATTCGATCTAAACCTTCCGACGTCCGCGTTCATTCATGTATATATGGTCAGGTCAGCTAGCGTCTGCTATCTCATGTCATCACTCCATTCCCGATTGAGGGTCCCATGGAATCGCATCGTTTAGCTCAACTCTACTCATTGGACTTTTTAAAATTGTATGGCTTGCGATTCTGTCAGGTCCGGCCAATGGAGACCAGTTTGTCACTGGCAAACCTGCAGACCAGTGCAACCTGCTCAGAGTCGGACAATCGGCGACTAAACCGGTACCCCAACCAGAGTCTTTGACTTTGGTGTGGAGGGTGGCCAGACACCAAGATAGAACTAAAACCAATCTCCATCTTCAGAGCTGATGAGCTCATTGTCCAGCCCTTGGCCATCTATCGACTCCTGTAGTGGAGATGGGCTCTGCAAGGAGTTACCCAGCTCGTGAATCAACATGAAAAGGAAAACAACGAAATCCATACCGGACTCCAGACTCTTCTTGAGTGGTCAACATTCCTAGCGTGGGAATGGAACGGCAGGTTTGGTTCGTAGGGACACCGCTCCAGCAGTTCTAAAAGCAACTAATTGGTAGCTCCTATTGCACCAACTGTGAAATAGCTAAAAACTAACCAATATTAAGTTGTTCCAACAAAAAAGGGTGGTAAAACTACCATTAAAATGGTTAAGAATTACCATTTTGATAGTTAAAACAACTAATTTCACAGTCAGTGCAATAGCAACTACATGTACCAGTGTAGTAAAACATAACTACAATTAGTTACTTTTACTATTTAATTTTAAAAAGAGTACTGACCAGTCTCCAACCGTATGATGACTGTGAGGATCAGCGCAAAACCATTCAACCTGTCAGTTGTCCAGATCTACGCTCCAACAAGCTATGGATCCGAGGACAGGATGAATGGCTTTTACGACGATTTCATGGCTACTATGCAGCCTCTCTCAAAGCAGGACATAATTCTGGTAGTCGGGGGCTGTAACGCAAAAATCGGCACTGACACCTCAGACTAATTGAAAGGCAACATCGGGAGATTTTGCTCAGGATTAACAAACAAGAGGGGCCTCCGGATAATTGAATTTGCTAGATTCCACGAACTCGCCATAGCCAACACCTTCAAGCCTTAAAAACTCAGTCGAAAGGCAACCTGGCATTCTCCTAGTGGTAGGTAACACACACGACAAGATAGGCTACATTATGGTTACGAAAAGGTTTATGAGCAGCATCAACATGGCTAAGACCAGGTTCTATCCAGAAGCAGATGTTGGATTTGACCATGAGCCTGTCTTTTTAATACCCCAATGGCGCTTTTACTAACCTCATAACAAGCTACAATCCACGCCCAAGTTGTCCCTTGAGACTGATATTTCCGCTCCAAAGGCTGAATTTCAAATTGTAATTGCTTAATAAATGCCAACCCGCTCTAAATTCTTTTTACGTTTAATCATAATTATCATGTCAGTGAACAACTTGATTATAGGCATCTCATAAAACATAATCCATACTAGTCCGGCAAGTCAGGAATGCAAACAGGATGATAAAAGTAGGAAACAGGTTAAGAAGTTTCTATGCTATACCCGATTAAACAACTGATAAGAGAATAGAGATAATATACTACTATTGTACCGTCTACGAGCTAGACTGTACATTCGTAAGAGGATTTTTGCCAGAATCTTAATATAGTTAAGATTGTTCTCTTGGCCCAAGAACAGGTAGCATGCAGTGGAAGCGAATAAAAATATATATACTTGAATATGAATAATGGTTTTAATATCCGAAAATGCTTGTCTACAATCACGACTATCTCTCATCTCCATACAACAACGACTCCCTAGTTCTCCCCAAACTCCTCCAACATGGTCCCCCAGATCCCACGTGTGTCAACATAAAACCCCATTGGTCGGACCCCCCCCCCCCCCGAACCAGACAATATATACGACAGTTACCCTTTAAAAAACCCTTAAAGGCCATATATCAAGGTTTTTTGCCATTTTCTGCTGTAAGACGATTTCAAAAGTGTACCTAACACTTTATACAATACAGAAAACCAAATGCAATTAGCTCCATCCATTTTGAAGATATAGCCAATTATGTGTTTGACAACTTGATTACCTAATCAGGCTAGCAACTGGCTTGTTAGAGCCAGGCGGCGGGTTCAGCAAAAGTTGTGATGTAGATCAGGTTATCTGTACATGTCATGCAATCATAAAAGCAGGAGGGCCTTAATTAATTATGCACACCTGGAAGTAATGTGTTTCATTCACTATGGTGTATTGTGTGGCTCCGAATTGTGTCAAGGATAGCACAAAGAACAATCGAATGACGGATGGGACCCATTTTCATGAATTTCCAAAGCCAGTTGAACGAGAGAGGAGGAAGCTGTGGATTCGGAAGTGCAAACGTTTGGAGTGTTGGAAGCCTGGGCCTTCGGCCAAACTTTGCAGTGATCACTTTATCGATACGGATTATCACATGAAGCCGGATATCTGCATCCAACTGAATATTAAATGACACTTGTTAAAAACAGCTGTTCCAACCATGTCAATTGCATTTAATGCCCGAGGCTGCTGAGGTCGGTTGTTATACATAATGTGTAGGCCCTATTGGGGCCTGTGATACCGCATAGTGTCTTCTTGTGTTCCAGCCATAGCAAGGTGACAGCGACACAGGTCAGTGACTGTCAGTGACAGCCACTGTCAATGACAGATTATTGTCATCTGACATCTAGGCCTATCTAACGTTGCACGGCATTATATCGTCACGTCAAGATGATTGTGCATAATACTGTCGCTTTTCAATAGTAGTTCAGCGTCATGACATAACTGGCGATACAACACTGACGAGGCGAAACAATATTGTGCAACAGTAGTCTGTTAAAAAATCATACATGTTATGCATCTGCAACCGTCTATCAATGTCTTCTTTGCTATATCGGCAGGTCTGCCATGCAAATTGATTAACCACAAATTCTAATCACTTTCGTCCGAATGATCACTCTCATTATGATCTAGTGATGGCTCGAACATGTACGGCTCAACGTTTAAATATCCTTCTGTATCGACCAAAACATCCTCAAATTCACTGCTCTCACTCTCTGAACTGTATGGAGAAGCCATCTTGCTTTGTTCTGACTGACCTGATCTACGTCATCAAAAAATCCCTAGCGGCCACATGTGGAACTAATCTAAAGTTGTGTGTGGTGGGAAATTCAAATAGTTTAAAATTGAAAATTTAAATAACTAAATAATGACTTTATTATTAGAATTTTTTTAATGTCTGGAATCTTGTTTTTTTAACCCTCAACATATTTCATGAGTATCAAGCATGTTTTCAAACCTTGATATATGGCCTTTAAGCCCCGCCCCCGACTAAGCAAATCCCCACCGGCCACACTGGCACAAAAGTGTTAATATTTACAAACGAATGGCAAGGCAGAAAGTCTTCAGAACATACTCCCCTTCCTGATATGAACATATCAGCAATCCAAAACTAATCTATCGTATCTTAAACGATAGCAAATCAAAATACAAACTATATATATAACGAAAACACGCAGCTCAAACCATGCTCAGCAGTGTCAGGCTGTTTATACTCTTGACGATTATAGAAAAGTACCAATCAATGTTCTTTGTTCGAACTGATGAGTTGTTTTGAACGCTGGACGAACACAATTAACCAAAAGTCAGAATCGCGACCGCGTATAATTAATTTTCCTTCAGCATGTTCAACTAAACTGTTCTCAAGAGTATAATTTCTGCTAAGTCCTTAAGAAAATTCGCGTCATCACTTCGAAGTAATTGTAATCCTATTGTTCTTGAAAACACACAAGCTTAGAGTCTTTTTGGTCTTTCTGAACTGGCTCCGCCAAGTCTGGACGGAAACCTAGGAGCGGTTCATCGAGGAATTCTTCTATTCTCCGCATACAAGCAAAAGTATTACAAAAGGGACAATTTCTAAAGATAATTCGTAGATAATTTCGCATCGCTGATTTCGTAGAATTCGTTGTATGTAGGGTAGCTCTGAACTAAATGAGTTTTTTGTTTCTTCTTTTAACTGCATTGTCCGAAGTATTAACGTTCAGTAAAGAGATGCATATCCTCAATAAGATCAAGAAAAAGTGTTTTCACTTGACAGTTGTAAACGGTATACCTGTTGTACACGTTTCATTGGTACCAAAGGTCTGTTGCACAAAAACTAATGTCTTTTACATAGGATGTGGGTACCCTTTATACCAGTATTTTAGAAGCTTTTCTGCTGGTGACTAACTGAGTTCAATTGTTCATTCTTTGATGTTAGTGCCGACTTATATTCTAATCTCTGAATTGTCTATGTGCGTAATTAACGTTTCGCTAGTGTAACTCGTACACGTAACGTTAACTATTCGACCTCGTCTAAATTATGATGTTCAACTGAGAGAACTTCATAAAAACAATTGGCAATAGCGCCCCTACTTTTCACAACAACTTTCTAACAAGCATAGCCTAGTAACCGATCGCCTATATACATTTTTCCCAACTTTGACATCTGTGACCCGTACTCTCCCATCGCGTCCTGGATGTGTTGCAGTTACTCTTCCTAACGGCCACTGTCCTCTCGGGGTGTCTTGTGATAAAACAAGCACAATGTCACCAACTCTTATGTCTTCTCTGTCCTTCAACCACTTCTTTCGGGGATTAAGACGTGGTAACCATTCTGTCATCCATCGGTGCCAGAAATGCCGAACAAGCTCCTGTACACGTCGCTATCGTCTTCGCGTATTAAAATATGTTGCGTCTACCGAATCTGGGGCAAATCTTCCTCCTAGTTGACCATGTAGGAAATGGTTAGGGTCAGTGGTTCAGCATCGTTTGGATTTCCTGACTGATATGTGAGGGGTCGCGAGTTTATGAGGCCTTCTGCGCCTACTACAGCGCTTTGCAGTTCTTCGTCTGTGACATCAGCATTTCCAAGGATCGCATTTATAGCCTTTTTCGCGGCTTTTATCATGATCTCATGCACGCCCGGGAAATGCGGAGCCAGAGGAGGGTTTAAGTGCCACTTAACCCCATAGCTAGCCGTGGTATCTTTTATTCTGTCTTTATCGAGGTTTTCGAGTTCAGCTAATTCTTTCTTCGCACCAACAAAATTGCTGCCGTTGTCAGTTAGGACATCGCTTGGCACCCCCCCCCCCCCCCTTTGTGACGTCATACGAAAGAATGCGTTAATAAAGCTATCTGTATCTAGGCTGTTCGCCATCTCAAAGTGTACCGCTCGACTCGCTAGGCATGTGAAAAGGCAAATATATCGTTTCTGCCGTGTCTCTCCTCGCCCCTGCTTAGTAATGAATGGGCCGGCGAAGTCTATCGACATCTCTGTGAAGGCCCTCAATGATTTTCGGAGGCGTAACGCTGGTAATGGGGCCATCATTGGTGTCTGTGGCATCGCCTTCCTCCGCTTGCATAAGTCGCATTGGTTCTCCCAAACTCGTATGGCCTCTCTCCCGGCCATGATCCAGTATCGAGAGGAAGTTTGGGCCAATACCACAAATTCTAATCACTTTCGTCCGAATGATCACTCTCATTATGATCTAGTGATGGCTCGAACATGTACGGCTCAACGTTTAAATATCCTTCTGTATCGACCAAAACATCCTCAAATTCACTGCTCTCACTCTCTGAACTGTATGCAGAAGCCATCTTGCTTTGTTCTGACTGACCTGATCTACGTCATCAAAAAATCCCTAGCGGCCACATGTGGAACTAATCTAAAGTTGTGTGTGGTGGGAAATTCAAATAGTTTAAAATTGAAAATTTAAATAACTAAATAATGACTTTATTATTAGAATTTTTTTAATGTCTGGAATCTTGTTTTTTTAACCCTCAACATATTTCATGAGTATCAAGCATGTTTTCAAACCTTGATATATGGCCTTTAAGCCCCGCCCCCGACTAAGCAAATCCCCACCGGCCACACTGGCACAAAAGTGTTAATATTTACAAACGAATGGCAAGGCAGAAAGTCTTCAGAACATACTCCCCTTCCTGATATGAACATATCAGCAATCCAAAACTAATCTATCGTATCTTAAACGATAGCAAATCAAAATACAAACTATATATATAACGAAAACACGCAGCTCAAACCATGCTCAGCAGTGTCAGGCTGTTTATACTCTTGACGATTATAGAAAAGTACCAATCAATGTTCTTTGTTCGAACTGATGAGTTGTTTTGAACGCTGGACGAACACAATTAACCAAAAGTCAGAATCGCGACCGCGTATAATTAATTTTCCTTCAGCATGTTCAACTAAACTGTTCTCAAGAGTATAATTTCTGCTAAGTCCTTAAGAAAATTCGCGTCATCACTTCGAAGTAATTGTAATCCTATTGTTCTTGAAAACACACAAGCTTAGAGTCTTTTTGGTCTTTCTGAACTGGCTCCGCCAAGTCTGGACGGAAACCTAGGAGCGGTTCATCGAGGAATTCTTCTATTCTCCGCATACAAGCAAAAGTATTACAAAAGGGACAATTTCTAAAGATAATTCGTAGATAATTTCGCATCGCTGATTTCGTAGAATTCGTTGTATGTAGGGTAGCTCTGAACTAAATGAGTTTTTTGTTTCTTCTTTTAACTGCATTGTCCGAAGTATTAACGTTCAGTAAAGAGATGCATATCCTCAATAAGATCAAGAAAAAGTGTTTTCACTTGACAGTTGTAAACGGTATACCTGTTGTACACGTTTCATTGGTACCAAAGGTCTGTTGCACAAAAACTAATGTCTTTTACATAGGATGTGGGTACCCTTTATACCAGTATTTTAGAAGCTTTTCTGCTGGTGACTAACTGAGTTCAATTGTTCATTCTTTGATGTTAGTGCCGACTTATATTCTAATCTCTGAATTGTCTATGTGCGTAATTAACGTTTCGCTAGTGTAACTCGTACACGTAACGTTAACTATTCGACCTCGTCTAAATTATGATGTTCAACTGAGAGAACTTCATAAAAACAATTGGCAATAGCGCCCCTACTTTTCACAACAACTTTCTAACAAGCATAGCCTAGTAACCGATCGCCTATATACATTTTTCCCAACTTTGACATCTGTGACCCGTACTCTCCCATCGCGTCCTGGATGTGTTGCAGTTACTCTTCCTAACGGCCACTGTCCTCTCGGGGTGTCTTGTGATAAAACAAGCACAATGTCACCAACTCTTATGTCTTCTCTGTCCTTCAACCACTTCTTTCGGGGATTAAGACGTGGTAACCATTCTGTCATCCATCGGTGCCAGAAATGCCGAACAAGCTCCTGTACACGTCGCTATCGTCTTCGCGTATTAAAATATGTTGCGTCTACCGAATCTGGGGCAAATCTTCCTCCTAGTTGACCATGTAGGAAATGGTTAGGGTCAGTGGTTCAGCATCGTTTGGATTTCCTGACTGATATGTGAGGGGTCGCGAGTTTATGAGGCCTTCTGCGCCTACTACAGAGCTTTGCAGTTCTTCGTCTGTGACATCAGCATTTCCAAGGATCGCATTTATAGCCTTTTTCGCGGCTTTTATCATGATCTCATGCACGCCCGGGAAATGCGGAGCCAGAGGAGGGTTTAAGTGCCACTTAACCCCATAGCTAGCCGTGGTATCTTTTATTCTGTCTTTATCGAGGTTTTCGAGTTCAGCTAATTCTTTCTTCGCACCAACAAAATTGCTGCCGTTGTCAGTTAGGACATCGCTTGGCACCCCCCCCCCTTTGTGACGTCATACGAAAGAATGCGTTAATAAAGCTATCTGTATCTAGGCTGTTCGCCATCTCAAGGTGTACCGCTCGACTCGCTAGGCATGTGAAAAGGCAAATATATCGTTTCTGCCGTGTCTCTCCTCGCCCCTGCTTAGTAATGAATGGGCCGGCGAAGTCTATCGACATCTCTGTGAAGGCCCTCAATGATTTTCGGAGGCGTAACGCTGGTAATGGGGCCATCATTGGTGTCTGTGGCATCGCCTTCCTCCGCTTGCATAAGTCGCATTGGTTCTCCCAAACTCGTATGGCCTCTCTCCCGGCCATGATCCAGTATCGAGAGGAAGTTTGGGCCAATACCACAAATTCTAATCACTTTCGTCCGAATGATCACTCTCATTATGATCTAGTGATGGCTCGAACATGTACGGCTCAACGTTTAAATATCCTTCTGTATCGACCAAAACATCCTCAAATTCACTGCTCTCACTCTCTGAACTGTATGCAGAAGCCATCTTGCTTTGTTCTGACTGACCTGATCTACGTCATCAAAAAATCCCTAGCGGCCACATGTGGAACTAATCTAAAGTTGTGTGTGGTGGGAAATTCAAATAGTTTAAAATTGAAAATTTAAATAACTAAATAATGACTTTATTATTAGAATTTTTTTAATGTCTGGAATCTTGTTTTTTTAACCCTCAACATATTTCATGAGTATCAAGCATGTTTTCAAACCTTGATATATGGCCTTTAAGCCCCGCCCCCGACTAAGCAAATCCCCACCGGCCACACTGGCACAAAAGTGTTAATATTTACAAACGAATGGCAAGGCAGAAAGTCTTCAGAACATACTCCCCTTCCTGATATGAACATATCAGCAATCCAAAACTAATCTATCGTATCTTAAACGATAGCAAATCAAAATACAAACTATATATATAACGAAAACACGCAGCTCAAACCATGCTCAGCAGTGTCAGGCTGTTTATACTCTTGACGATTATAGAAAAGTACCAATCAATGTTCTTTGTTCGAACTGATGAGTTGTTTTGAACGCTGGACGAACACAATTAACCAAAAGTCAGAATCGCGACCGCGTATAATTAATTTTCCTTCAGCATGTTCAACTAAACTGTTCTCAAGAGTATAATTTCTGCTAAGTCCTTAAGAAAATTCGCGTCATCACTTCGAAGTAATTGTAATCCTATTGTTCTTGAAAACACACAAGCTTAGAGTCTTTTTGGTCTTTCTGAACTGGCTCCGCCAAGTCTGGACGGAAACCTAGGAGCGGTTCATCGAGGAATTCTTCTATTCTCCGCATACAAGCAAAAGTATTACAAAAGGGACAATTTCTAAAGATAATTCGTAGATAATTTCGCATCGCTGATTTCGTAGAATTCGTTGTATGTAGGGTAGCTCTGAACTAAATGAGTTTTTTGTTTCTTCTTTTAACTGCATTGTCCGAAGTATTAACGTTCAGTAAAGAGATGCATATCCTCAATAAGATCAAGAAAAAGTGTTTTCACTTGACAGTTGTAAACGGTATACCTGTTGTACACGTTTCATTGGTACCAAAGGTCTGTTGCACAAAAACTAATGTCTTTTACATAGGATGTGGGTACCCTTTATACCAGTATTTTAGAAGCTTTTCTGCTGGTGACTAACTGAGTTCAATTGTTCATTCTTTGATGTTAGTGCCGACTTATATTCTAATCTCTGAATTGTCTATGTGCGTAATTAACGTTTCGCTAGTGTAACTCGTACACGTAACGTTAACTATTCGACCTCGTCTAAATTATGATGTTCAACTGAGAGAACTTCATAAAAACAATTGGCAATAGCGCCCCTACTTTTCACAACAACTTTCTAACAAGCATAGCCTAGTAACCGATCGCCTATATACATTTTTCCCAACTTTGACATCTGTGACCCGTACTCTCCCATCGCGTCCTGGATGTGTTGCAGTTACTCTTCCTAACGGCCACTGTCCTCTCGGGGTGTCTTGTGATAAAACAAGCACAATGTCACCAACTCTTATGTCTTCTCTGTCCTTCAACCACTTCTTTCGGGGATTAAGACGTGGTAACCATTCTGTCATCCATCGGTGCCAGAAATGCCGAACAAGCTCCTGTACACGTCGCTATCGTCTTCGCGTATTAAAATATGTTGCGTCTACCGAATCTGGGGCAAATCTTCCTCCTAGTTGACCATGTAGGAAATGGTTAGGGTCAGTGGTTCAGCATCGTTTGGATTTCCTGACTGATATGTGAGGGGTCGCGAGTTTATGAGGCCTTCTGCGCCTACTACAGCGCTTTGCAGTTCTTCGTCTGTGACATCAGCATTTCCAAGGATCGCATTTATAGCCTTTTTCGCGGCTTTTATCATGATCTCATGCACGCCCGAGAAATGCGGAGCCAGAGGAGGGTTTAAGTGCCACTTAACCCCATAGCTAGCCGTGGTATCTTTTATTCTGTCTTTATCGAGGTTTTCGAGTTCAGCTAATTCTTTCTTCGCACCAACAAAATTGCTGCCGTTGTCAGTTAGGACATCGCTTGGCACCCCCCCCCTTTGTGACGTCATACGAAAGAATGCGTTAATAAAGCTATCTGTATCTAGGCTGTTCGCCATCTCAAGGTGTACCGCTCGACTCGCTAGGCATGTGAAAAGGCAAATATATCGTTTCTGCCGTGTCTCTCCTCGCCCCTGCTTAGTAATGAATGGGCCGGCGAAGTCTATCGACATCTCTGTGAAGGCCCTCAATGATTTTCGGAGGCGTAACGCTGGTAATGGGGCCATCATTGGTGTCTGTGGCATCGCCTTCCTCCGCTTGCATAAGTCGCATTGGTTCTCCCAAACTCGTATGGCCTCTCTCCCGGCCATGATCCAGTATCGAGAGGAAGTTTGGGCCAATACTAGATTTGTCCCTCCGTGACCAGTCCTCTCATGATAATCTTTGATTATCAATTGTGTGACTTTGCTTTTTCTTGGCAAGATGATGGGAAACCGAGCCTCCCACGAAATGCATTCTGCGTACTTTAGCCGGCCGTCACAACGCAGCAACCCGGTTTCGTCAATGACTGGCTTAAGTGGCAATAGTCTCGAGCTGTTTGGCAGGTTCTTTTCTCTTTCGATGGCTTCAATCTCATCCTTGAAATCCTGCCTTTGCGCCTGCTTTATGATGTAGTCGGCTGCATCAGTCACCTCTTCCGGCTGCAGAGTTCCTTCCCTTCTTAGATTCGAAGGCAGTCGACAGTTGTCAACGAATCTTGATACCCAAGCATGTATTCTGGTGAGCCTTACCCATGATGAATAGCGGATGGGATCAAGCCGACATGCTTTTGTGTCGGCGTGTGCCACACTATCAACCTCATGTGCCACGTGCGTTCTCTCGTTTACAGTTTGTTTACATTTGTTTCTCAGTTCTTTGTCCGTCTCTTGGCTGACTGAACACTTGTTTTCAGGCCATTCTTGTTGTGTTTTTGTCAGGTATTCCGGACCAGTCCACCATTTTTCCTTCTCTGCTAGCTCCTTTACCGTCTCTCCCCCTGTGATCATGTCAGCTGGGTTTAAAGCTGTGGGAACGTACTTCCATTGCCCAGGGTTGGTGACTGTCCGGATCTCACCCACACGGTTGGAGACGAATGGCTTGAAGTTGCGACTGCAACCTCTTATCCAGTACAGCACATCCATACTGTCGGACCAAAATACCCAATCTTGTCTGGGAATCTTCAGTGCATCAGCTGTGTACTGTGTGAGTCTAAGTCCTAATACTGCGCCCATCAGTTCTAAACGCGGGATATTGACTGCATTTAAGGGAGCTACTCTAGATTTGGCTGCTATCAGACGACATGATGCGCTCCCATCTGTGTAAACGTGTGTCATGTAGACAACTGCTCCGTATGCCTCTTGTGATGCGTCGACGAAACAATGAAGCGCTGACGATTTTATGTCATTCTTTGTTTTTAGGCATCTTGGTATTCGGACTTCTTTTAAGTGCGCAAGTTCGTTGAACCAGGTTCGTGCTTTAGCTTCTATCTCGGTATTCAGGGTGTCCCAATCTGCTCCCGTTGCCCAGATTTCTTGCAGGATGACTTTGGCGCGAATTGTGTATGGTGCAAGGAATCCCAATGGGTCAAATAGCGCCGCAATTCTTTTGAGAAAGCTTCTTTTTGTGATCTCGTAATCCAGGCTGGGCGGATTACCACGGAACAGGAACTCGTCATGTTTTGGGTGACCAAAGCACTCCCAGGGTCTTGACTGTTGGCGATTGTTCTTTATCAAGGTCCATCTCAGCTGCGCAATCAATGCTCGGGATTTCCTTTAATACTGCCGCTGAATTCGACAGCCATTTCCTTGCATGCATTCCCGCGTGTCCCCAGATCTCTGATAGCTCATGGTAGAGCTGAATGGCTGTCTGATTATCCGGAATCGAGTCCATTGTATCGTCCATGAAGGTGCTGTTGAGGACCGCATCTGCACCAAGTGAATAATTGCTTTGGAATAATCGGACATTATGCTGCGCTACAAACTGTGCCTGGAATTTACACCGAAGACGGCACGGTTAAATTCGTATATGCCTGGCTCTCTGGCCTGGTCCAAATCGCGCCATAAAAATCTCTGAAATGGTTTTGATTCGGGACTCAGATTAATCTGCAAATACATCTCGGAGATGTCACACATCAGGGCTACTTTCTCGCGCCGAAATCTTAGCAAGATTCGCGTCAGGTCGTTCTGAAGCTTGGGTCCTTGGTGTACTGTATCGTTGAGTGAGACCCCTTGGCATTATGCAGAGGCATCAAATACTATCCTGCATTTAGTGGTGGCTTTGTCTGGCTTTAGCACCGGGAATTGCGGCAGATACCACACCTGTGATGACTTCTTCTCCGATGGCTCTACTCGCCTGATGTATCCTTTGTCTGTGTACTTCTTGAATACGTCTGTGTATGCCTTTCCTGTCTCGGGGTTCGCAATCAGCCTTTTTCTGTATTACGTAGTCGACTAAGGGCCATTTGATAATTATCATCAGGATGTTTTGGTTTCTCCTCTCGCCATGGCATGCCAACGGTATACCTGCCATCCTGGTATGAAAGTGAGCTTTCGACGGAGTCTCTGGCCTTCTTCTCGTTGGGTTTAATTATGGCATCGCTGACTCTTGGCTCGTCAATATCCCAAAATCTACGGACCATGTCATCTAGGTTGTCGACTTTGTTTCCCTTCGTAAAAAAGGCTAGATTGGTGTGCAGACTTTGTTCGCTCTGGGGTGCATACACGCATGTCCATCCTAACGGTGTCAACCTAGCGATGGGATCCCCTGGGATTCCTCGAATCTCTTTTAGGGCGCAATGGAGGTCCGATTAGTCAAGCGGTGAGAGAGATGAGACAGACGCAACCAGACCGAATCGGAGCTGGCAGCTCCACCGCCCTGTCCATACGGTGAGAGAGATGAGACAGACGCAACCAGACCGAATCGGAGCTGGCAGCTCCACCGCCCTGTCCATACGGTGAGAGAGATGAGACAGACGCAACCAGACCGAATCGGAGCTGGCTGCTCCATCGCCCTGTCCATACGGTGAGAGAGATGAGACAGACGCAACCAGGCCGAATCGGACCTGGCAGCTCCACCGTCCTGTCCATAGAGTAAGAGAGATGAAACAGACACAACCAGACCGAATCGGACCTGGCAGCTCCACCGCCCTGTCCATACGGTGAGAGAGATGAGACAGACACAACCAGACCGAATCGGACCTGGCAGCTCCACCGTCCTGTCCATACGGTGAGAGCGATGAGACAGACACAACCAGGCCGAATCGGAGCTGGCTGCTACACCGTTTGTTTCTACCAATGTGAAAGAGATGCGCCCATCATAGACAGACCAATCGCGAATCAGTCCAGGCACCGGCAATGTCGCCAATTTCTGTCTTTGCCTTTTGTATTGAGGCAGTTAGGACTGTGAAGGGCTTGGAATTTCAAGGAACACATTACGCAGTGCAGTTATTATGCACGCACATTCGTTGAAACTTGGCATTTATTGTCATTTAACATTAGACTCCTCGGGCAGTCCATTTCATCGTCCTATTCATACTCTCTCATGGGGTGAGGGACAAGGGCGGTCCACTGCTTCCGTAGTGTAACAGATACTGTAATCTGCACTAGGTAGCAGGGACTTGATAGCATAGAAGTCCGTATTGGTTGCTACTGTCAACATCATTTTCGTCAAGCGCTATAAAAAAACTTTATAATTTTCAATCATCCCAAACTACTGAATGATCTTTTAAGAACACAGCCACCACCAACTTTTGATTTAACTATGTTCTGCATTGTGGCATCCATGGCCGCATGTACGTCTGTTTATTGGAGCATGAAATGTCACTACAGGACGGCTCCAAGCCGAGTGTACAGTATTCTATCAATGGATGTTGCTGATGAATCCATCATGGAAGAAATCCACCAAGCGCTAACTCAAATGTGAGGCGCGACAGTCTGTAGAGACGAGCTCCTAGTCGAGATTACAGTACTGCAAAACGTCGCTTATGAAAAACAATACGTTTCCCTATATCATACTTTACCTAGACTCCTTTGCAGTCCATTTCGTCATCCTGATCGTCCTTCCTCACTACAAGACGAGGCTGGTCCACTACTTCCTGAGTGTAACATGTACCTGTCTTGCACCACTAGGCTTTTTGCACCTTATCAATATTTAGCCCGGCTATAATGTTCTTTTAAAGGGAGTAAAAGACCATGAGGTTCAGGATGATCTACACCATTTATACATTCCCTCCTTACAGTTATTGTTGCTGCCAATGCGTTTAGCTTGCTGGGGCTGACCGACTCGATGAGCTTGTTCAACTACGGCCAGTGGTGCGGCAAGAGGAACACAGGACTCTTCCCAAAGAATCGCACCCGCGTCGCCGTCTGCAAATGCTCCGATGGGGTGGAGACGTGCAGGTGAGTCTATTTTCCATTTACATCACATTTAAGCGAGTGTATCTTTTTGTCGGGCGCAACCTTTGACGTCACAAGTACCAAATATGACCCTGTGTTCAGCTGGTAGCCTATATATTGGAAGCTGCAGTAACGGTAACTTGCAGCCAATGTATTCACAGAATGAGGTATAAAATCCTTACGCCGCTTATGGCCACTTGGGAGCCTCGACGGCAGCTGGCTTATTTTACCGCATCAAAGACACCTACTTCCCGACATTGATAACGTGACGGCCAATAATAGCAAGAGGAGAGCATAATGCCCCGGGCATTTCATCACTTATCCTTTCACAAAGTTGTTGCAGACTGATATGGAAACACACAGTACGTACTTGCCAATTTTTATAGCGCGGACATGTCTAGCTTCACTGCGGCGATAATCGTTTTTCAGTACCAGTGGGACATGGTTGTCTAAGCACTCGCATTCTTCAGCGTTCGCTCTGCACTTGGAGGGGAGTATTCCTCCTCAAAGGTCGGGTTGAGCGTTTTATGGTGCCACTACGTAAGGCACCAATTGGGTTTATTGGCCTGGTGTCTCCGGTATGACTCGCTTGCAAAGACAATCTTGCAAGGCACTGTCGCTGAAGGGAGGAAGCGAGGAAGACCAAGGAAAACGTGGATGGATACCCTCGAAGAGTGAACCGGCCTCACAATACCTCAACTTATCCTGAAGGCCGAAAACAGATCTCCTCGGGCATGCATCACTACTGCTAGCTGCCACATGCCCCTACGACCTCAGGTCATGGGTCCTAGTAGTAGTAGTCTCCGGCTTCGGCCAGATTGTTTTAGCAAGAACGACTGTTACTTATCATTGTCATCTTTACAGGAAAAATGGGCCTCCCATCGATGGCCTGGATGCCGCGCGTCTGCAGCATGATCTCTGCACTTACTGCACGAAAACGTATGTTAAAGGCAAACTGCGAGTGGAGTAATGCAGCCATTTTGAATTGCTGATCTTGTAGTCCCCGGATGAAGAAGTTGGCTGCGGTTGGAGTTGACAGATCAATAGGGAGTTTCCGCACCCCTCCCCGAAACTTGAACGCTAACGCTTATCCCATCGGTCGACATAGTTATCGAGAGGTCGAACAATGGGATACGCGTTCATGTTGGCGTTTCGGGGGATTAACCCTATTAACCAGCCACCGTACTCGTGGCTATATGCCGCTTCATCGTAATTGTATCGAAGATAGAATCGACGGCTGTAATCTAAGCACGTGTCGACACGTTTCCACCTTCTCCACACACGTTCCCCGTTCTTTCATGCACCTTTTAACCCCCGCCACCTTTTCCATACATAGTACAAGTACCCTCTTTGGGGATATAATCATTGAAATATAAAAAAATCCCCTTTTACTTGAAGTTCGTTTTTAAATTGATTGTGAATATCCTGTGACCATTTTTGGAAAATGCCCCAGCTCGGAAAATGCAGGCCTTCAGCCATCTTCAACCCCCCTCAGCTCAAAGCCCTGCCGAGTTGTGGTATAAGTTGGGTTTGTTTGTAGTGGCTTTACATTCGCTCATACAGAACTTCAAGCGGTATTGCCTCCGTAACCTCCGTCCTCCGCCCTTTGCGACGTGCGTTGTATGGAAGCTCAGCAATGTCAATACTTTGAGGGTCAAGGTGCCATTTGCTCTGAACTTAATACAATTAGCTGATAACTTAGCTCAGAACAGCCAACATAGAGTTCTCCGTCTCTCTACAGGTCGAGAAAGTTCCACTGGTGCGAGTGCGAACGCGAACTGGTCAAGAATGCCGTGAAAGCGAAATGCTCGACTGCCGACTGCATAAACTTCAGGAGCCGTGTGATCAGTCTGTTCACTGTCATCCCCTGTTACTGCAAACCCCTCGGGATGTCGTGCAAGAAGTATTGGCTGTTTGGTGACGCGGACTACTGCTTGAAGCAGAACTTTCAGGACTGTTAATAACAAACCTCTAGGACTAGACGATGTTCAATGAAGTGTTTGTTGATCGAGGGCATAGCACTTTGCCAGCTGGTGTCTGTCGGTTACGTCACATGTACACCATGGTTTCGCAGTTACGTGAACCGGAAATCACCACCTGGAATTTGGCTATCAATCCATAGGCTTAAGACTTTCACTGCACGCATAGTTTTGTCCTACGTATCTCCACATAAGCGTTTGATGCCACTGGTATTACTCATATGTATGTTGTTATTAATGGACAACAGGTAAAAAAACGGCAAAAGCATGAAAAGCTTGTGTGGAGATAGGACTCCATGCAGGAGCTAATCTACATACATTTACTGCTTGGAGCGTAACTTAAGTTCAAGGCTAATTCTTACTTAAAGGGGTACGCCGTTCGTAATTAGTGGTGGTCCAGGAAAATAGAAAAGCAGTTGTGTACAATTCCGTGATGGAGTTATCATGCACACGAATTTGCTAAAACTCGGTGCTTACCACATTTTGAAATTTTCAAATTCAATTATGAACGATGAAGGCCTTGAACTCTATAGGTTCAGAGACTGTTGAATAGTACACCCCTCAGAACAACAACATCTAGAATATATATTCTTGATAATTCAGTTTGTAGTCGATCGGTGCAATAGGAACAACATGTACCAGAATAGTAAAAGCAAGTTACTAATTAATGAACTACTAGTAGTTATTTTCACTAATTGATTTTAAGAGTAAGGCAGAGTAGCTGGCACCGAAGGATCCATTCGAACATTCGACCTCATTACATTCGGTAAATTAAAGTTATCAGAAATATCGGAGATTTGATTCCCAGGTTTTCAGAATTCACGAGAGGAACATGACCCAAGTACGTGCGTGGCAGCATATCAAAGAAACATGTCCAAAAACGCTATCACGGAAATGAGCACCAGTCACATGCGTCTGTCACCAATGCGGATGAACCCGTGACTTTGTTTAAACACCGTGGCCCATGTCGACAAATATCGTTATCAGAATTATCGAGTACCTCATCAATTTCGCACTTTATCCTTGATCATGTTGATGATAAATCGTTGAGAATGTGACCTTCAGAATGCAATCATAACAACCCTCACAAACCTGTGATTTTTCAAGCTGAACTACAAGTGTACTTCATACTATAAATTTGACCCTGACCCTTCATTGAAAGGGTCAGATATTTGCCCTGCTTATTTCCAAAACAGAACTTCACAATAAGGGAGTGGTTCCACTGGATCGTTTCCCGCTTTGACCGCCCCCGCGGCAGGACACTTGACTCATTCCAGCGGTCATTCAGTACCTAACATCATTACCTGCTCATCGAATGCGGGTTGGCGTCTTTTGATGATACTCCTGTTCCCATCTACTGGCGGGTTGAATTCACAAATACCCACTGAAGCCAAGTGTTGTATTGCTGGAGCGGCGGCCATGAAGCGGAAAATCGCCCAAGTGGTTTTAGTTTTTCACGCGGACAGCAAGTTCTGCTCTCAATCGCAGTACCACTGCACGGGGGAGACTAATCTCCTTGGCCTTGGTAGGCAACCAGTCTACAGGAGAGCAAACACCTCAATCAACCCGGGTAGTCCGGGCATGTCGGCTGGGTACGTAATGACAACACGACTGTAGAAGACGGAAACTCCGAAATAAACCTGACCAAGGACGGAGCGCATCGGCCGTACAGACTGGTGTCGAACCGGGTGCGCATGGACAACAACGGCCACTATATGCCCGTGCCGTCTGGCCGCTGCTGGTATCGTTACTCGACATCCCAACTGCTTTTTGCGACGTCCTTCATAAAAAATGAGTATTGCAGATGCCAAAAATGTATACTCTATTTTGCCTGGTGTATATCGAGACAAACTCACATTTTATATACATTTTATATACATTTTGTATACTTTATATACATTTTATATACATTTTATATACATTTTATATACATTTTATATACATTTTATATACATTTTATATACATTTTATATACATTTTATATACGCGTATACACATTGTATATACATTGTATATACATTTTATATGCATTTTACATACATTTTATATACATTTTATATACATTTTTATTCGCATCTGTTTGAGGTGGCCGACGGTACATGAGCTGAGCAAACTAATTTTGAAAACTGATCTGTGACGTCACTGGAGGTATATGGCGACGAGATAGATGAGGTAATGGAACATGTACCTGCCTAGTATCTTTGTCATCTCAAACAGATAGTATATAAACGTGACGAACTCATCATTGACATTTGATAAGTGGGACTCGGAGAAGGAAGAGGTCAAAATGATTGCACTCAAGGTTCTCGTTGTGATGGCTTTAGGTAAGACATATTTTCATTCACCTGTAACCATTAGTTTGCTTTTACCCTCGTAACAACATCTTTGATGTCCAGGGTATCACATCGTTGATACCTTGGGTACCGCATCGTTGATATTGTACCCTCGACCTCACATCTTTATTACCCTGGGTATAGGACCTTTGATACTTTGGGTAGCATATTTTGATACCCTTGGGCTTACCTCTTCATCCGTCCTACAACACATTGTTTCACGTCTTCCTTCAGGCTTTGCTCTTTCTCACGCACAAGATAATCTGACGAATTACGGAAAATGGTGCGGGAAGGCAAGAACTGGTATCTGGCCCTG
Organism: Lineus longissimus; assembly: GCF_910592395.1. Lineage (NCBI taxonomy): Eukaryota > Metazoa > Nemertea > Pilidiophora > Heteronemertea > Lineidae > Lineus > Lineus longissimus. The sequence goes on along the minus strand of NC_088319.1, from coordinate 4,395,697 downwards.
GGTGAAACCAGGGTACTGTAAATGTGATGACCCAAAGGAAACATGCAGGTAAGCTGTCTTTTTCTTTTCATGTAAAATATAATCCATGGTGGACCACGCATTATTCATGTTATTCGTCATTTTTGCACGCACAGGACCTGGCTCAGAAAACGCAACGTTTACGACGCCCGAGTGCACCCGAGGTCGAACTCTTACGTCACCCCTCAATTAGGGAGGCAGTCTTGAACATGGCTTGCTTCCGGTGAGCGTGCGATTACGTTCCGTTCTCGTGTACTGCGTACTGGGGTTTTCGATGACTACATTTGGAAAAGTCACGGTGCTGCTGGAAGCCAGTTTGTGAGAAATCCAACATGTCTCACTCCCAGGCCAGCTTGTCCTTTTAAAATCGTGTCGTTAAAGTTGACGGGTCAGATATACATTCCCAAGTGCTCGGCTTCACCCTTACTCGGGAATGTTGATCTGACCCGTCTGCTTTATGGTCACGTGATACCTTATAAAGATGAAACGGCCAGGGGCCATTGTGCTCAACGTATAGATATTTGGTGCTTTGGAATTCATCCAGATTAAGAAACATTGTACATGTATAGTATATAGGTCAAACCAAAGTCGGTATGACATGTGATGTATCGTTGATGGAGTAAGTACCATAAGAATATCATCAAAAACAAGTCACTAATAAATGAGATATTGCACTTTTTACCTATTTTAGTTTTGGTCTCCTGGTGGCCAAGTTGAGTACCAGATCAGTTTGAAATTCGGTGTCCGAGGTAACATGACGTAGGGAGTCATGTGTACCAAATTTCAAGTTCATAGCTTTAGTGGTTAAGAAAAACTAATCTGTAATAAGCGAGATATGGCACTATTCACTATTTTTGGTTTTGGCCAACTGGTGGCCAAGTTAGGAATCAGACCAGACCGAAAATCAGTGTCACAGGTCATCTGACCTAGGGGGTCATGTGTACTAAGTTTAAAGTTCATAGCTTAGTGGTTAAGAAACGTGCCATATTTACACACAAAGGGCCAATTCACACCATTTGACCTCTGTGACCTTGAAAAGTACGCCACATCCACCTGATTTTTTGTCAACATGTAGAGCTACGTAACAGGTGTCTACATACCAAATTTAAAGACTATAGGACGAATAAAGACAAAACGTGCCACTAATCGGTGAAATTTTAGAGTTTGACCTCTGTGACCTTGAAAAGTAGGTCAAATCAAAAACCCGTACGATATGTGATGTATCCTTGCTAGGGGTACCTACCATAAATGTTTTGTCAAAAACAAATCAGTAATAAATGAGATATTGCACCTTTTAACTTTTCGGTTTTAGCCCCCTGGTGGCAAAGTCAAGAATTAGACCGGAGCGAAATTCAGTGTCAGGGTAGATATGACCTTGCGAATGATGTATATAAAGTTTCAGGTACATAGCACAAGCGGTTAAGAAACGTGTCACAGAATACGACGACGACGACGGACGACGACGACGACGACGGACGACGACGGACGACGGACACTGCGGTATCGTATAGACTCCCCTACGGTGAGCCAAAAACGACGACCACGCGCAGATTTTTAAATCCTCATTTCAGAAAGAACTACCCCCCAAGGGACGACCTTGACTCGGCTTGCTTAGATCACGATTACTGTGCACAATGCGATAACACGTAAGTCTGTCTCTCGACTCTGAACATCTCTCCTCACATGTTCCGCCTGGGTTTTGGTCTACATTTTAGTTCCGCCCTCGCGGTCTTGGTGAGACAACCAATACCGACAATAAAATGTCAATTCCCCAAACTTACAATGCGTAGTCATGAGTGAATCGCACACACATTACATCATGCCCATCTATACCGTTGTTGTTCGTATTATCCATCCTTCAAATGAGGAGACTTTAGGATTGATGTTCACCGCAGGTTAACCGACATGACATCTCGTTGGTTTTGCTACCCTTCCAATCTCCCCAAACTTACAGTTGACTTACAATCATTTTGATGTCTTTATCTTCCAGACACAACTTCTTCCGATTCTGTCACTGCGAGAAGGGGCTGGTTGAAAATACTGCGGCGGCGAAGTGCGTGACCGACCAATGTAGGGGGTTCCGGGACCGACTCCTTGCAATGTTCCATGAGATACCGTGTTACTGCAAGCCACGGGGCAAGATCTGCAAGACGTGGTGGTTTGTCGGAGATAACGATTATTGCTTGGTGAAAAACTATAGGGAGTGCAAATAGAAGTAAATGCCACTTGACATTAGGGGACTATAGGCTGACTGGGCTGCGGGGCTGCGGGGCTAGGGGTCCAGTCCGCCGGGTCCGGTCTGCAGGTTGCTCAACATGTTGAGTAACAAACTTTATCACCGGTAGGTAGCAGTAGCCGTTAGTGATCTGACACACAATGCATTTCCAGCCCATGTCAAACCCGTGTCAATTTCACCCACAAGAGGTTCTGTATTGCATTGGCCCGCTAACTACTGCTGCCACCTTTTGGCATTAAAAGGCCCTCTTGGTTCTGGTTGACATCGCCACAGAAACTGGTAGGCTGGATAAGTGCTGATGTATGTGAGACAGTGGAGACGCCTATTGGTGATTTAAAAAAACTGGGCCTCCACCGAACACTACACAAAACTCTTTATGCTGTTTCACTAAGCTATCTTTGTTGAATTTCAAGAATATCAGTAATATACTTTCTATAAACTTATCCACAATTGTCTTTTTTTCCTCTTTGTCCGTGTTTTTGACACTAAGGTTGATCCAAGTTTGTCCCAAACAGACTTGCCGGTCCGACCATCTCCTCTCTTCGTGTACTCTGCCACCATGGGCGGCATTCTTGATATTCCTCCCTCCTAGCAGGTAATCAGCCAGGGACATGGTACAGTGGACGTGGTGGGACCGTGACACCAGGTTGTAGAATAAAGATTTCAGTGCCGTGATAAACAAATGTCCCGTTAGTGCCCTTGTCCTCTCTCCGAGTGCCCTGGCCTACCGTCCAGTGTCCTAGCCTTCAGAAATATTCTCAGAAGGGACATGGCGCAGTTGAATCTTGAGGCCAGCGCACAGAAAACATACTATAATGTCGTATATTTAATAATAAGCAAATGTTGCGAGGAAGTCCTCTCTCCGCGTGCCCAGCTGCCTAGCGTTCTTGACCTCCCGTCTTCACAGCATGAGCTTTGCCAATGACATGGTGCAGTGGAATCGATAGTAAATGACGAACGGATACAACACGTAGACTACTACCTTCCAGGTCGCATCGTTATAGTACAGCACTTGCGAGAAGTTGACCTGAAAGAAAGAAATAGCAAGGTCAAGGTCACGATGAAGGTCAAGGTCGGTGATATCAAGGGCGAGGCCGATACACTGCGTTCGGAGTGTAACTTAGGGATGCTTCGGGGGAACCGTGATAGCAAGTTCGGGACACTTTAAAAGTGCCGCCGCGCAAACGAGCGAACATGCGATTATGATCACATGCAACAAAAACCTCTCGTTTGAGCGGGTCATCGCTGGCCGGTGTTGTGTGCCTGCGACAAGAATCGGTGATCGGGTGACTTACAATTAGGATTCGATTAGGATTAAACCCAGCGATTACCAGTTCACAAGCAGACGAGCTATCTTTTTATCGTTTATCGCAACGATAATTGTTGCAGGTTGCAGCATTAAAAATTGCTTGTTTGCGGGGCGCTTTAGTGATCGATGGAGCCCTTTGAGAGTTAAATACTCCGCCTAATAGTAATATCAGAGACTTACAGTTAGGGGGGATTACGAAAACTCCAATTAATGAAAGCTGACCTACCTTGGGGTACTTCATCTCCACCACAGTCCCGAGGAGCCACTGGGAGAAGTTCGCGGCCATCAGGAATGTGGTAAACTGCATTGCGGTCGAGGAGGCAATGACGTCATCGGGCCAGTTCCCTTTCATAATCCAGTGGATTCTCAAAACGAGGTTTGTCTGAATGGCGGCTTGCGCAATGTAGAGCAATGCATTGAAGAAATCGAGGATATTTTGAACCTCGAGGGTGAACTCATGATCGGCAATGAAACGTGCGTCCATTTTAGTTGAATTCGGTGCCAGTATCAAAAGGTCGAGCGCAGCGACCCCTTCAATAACTCGATATAAGAATATGATGAAAGCCGATATGATGAGAACGATTGATCCGACCGACAGAGTCTGCTTAACTTTCGGACCGGTTTGAAGCTTCCTGCGGCTAATCTCTCCTAGGAAGACGGATGTGATTAGCATGAGAGACATTTTGGCGATGCTAATGACGTAGAGGGGTGTAAACAACTTCCTCCGCATGTCTCTTGACTGTAGCAACAGAGACATGACGGTCTCCACGCAGAGAAGGGCGAGACTGGCGAATGCAATGAAACCACATCCGTTGTCCGGGCCGTAAATTTGCCGCGGTCTTGGATCAAGGCATCCCCGACACTGATCGCGGCAACATGGGAATTAACACGCGGCTTCCTGGCTATCGGAGGCAGGCCCCCGCGGACTCGTGTGATTCCCGTCCATTGACCTGTAGCCTTCCGATTCGCCCACTTGATCGTGTCTCGAGGTCGTTGATACCGCAATATCTGGAGAATCCGCTTCGTTGTCCCGACCGAATGATGCGATTCTTCTGAAAGTTCTATCAGTCGTTAGACTGATATCAAAATCCGAGTCATTTTCTTCAATTTCATTTTCAAACGCAGTCTCTTCATTTTCTAACAGACGCCTCCTCTCTAATGACGTCTTATCATCCCCGTCAGGGGGAGCCTCCGATAAATTCGGTGACATGATAGGGACATGTGGATGAATTCGTTGCGATCTTATTCGGCGTCTTCTGCGACATTTCCTTGTAGATGTTGCGTCATTCTTCAACTTATCACTTGAGAACAGTTTCCAAATAATGAGATTGAGGGTGGTCGCCATTGTGCAGAATTCAGAATGAAACGGGTAGAGATATGGCCCGATTTTTATTGCCGCTTTGTCCATGTGGGTTCGGTCGTTGATGCAGTCGTACTGGTGTTGGAAGCTGGCTTTCTCCGCCGTCGAGGCATTCGCGGGTAACGACGGACTCACACAGTACACGCCATGTACACCTTTATTGGCCGATTTTACTTCTTGCAAGGCGTTGAAAATCACGAACGTGAAATTCATAATTGAGTTTACAATATAGACGTTCCGGCTGGTGTTCGATCGGCCATATTTGACATACATCTCGCTCTCAGATATTAGGAACGTGGCCTGGATGCCCATGAAGAGCATTTTTGCTATCTTATTGATTACAGTCACCATTCTTTCCTTTTGGTAACAGTTATCAGCTAGAAACACGTCCATGCAACTCACAAGCCCTATTGTGGAAACACAGTCAAACATAATGGCACCTATGAGAAAAATTACCAACCCGCATTTCGCAATACAGGAAATGACAGCTCGGTTTTTTCGATGCGCATGCGTGGATTGTCTTGCTTCCTGTTGTATTTCCCAGCTACTGGTCTGGCGTGGGATGAGATAACGGAGCATGCAAATGACACAAATGAAAAGAAGAAGTGTCATGTACAGAACTAGGCTGAAGTTTGACGTCAGGTACCGATTTCGCTTTGAACTGATCCAGTAGGAGAAGACGTACGCGACTGAGAAGGCCAGCAGCACGGCGGAAGTGATGAAGTAGGTGGAACGTTCCACCGCCATTTTGGTCAATATGTTGATGTGGTGCAGGGTCGTTAAGCGATTGGCGTTGAATCTGAAAAGACGAAATCTAATCGACATAAGTTATTAAAGGGAGTAGCCTACCAGAGTCCAACCTGACTCTGATGCGTTTGCGTCACCCGGCCGTATTGGATCCAGGAGTGACTTGAAGATCTCAAAACATTGCGGCCGGATTAAGATGACCAGACTGACTCGCATGCGCTTGCGTCATCACTATTCGATCTAGGAGTACTGTGACTTAGCGACCTCAAACATTGCGGGTCAAGATGGCAGAGTCTTAAAGGCCATATATCAAGGTTTTTTGCCATTTTCTGCTGTAAGACGATTTCAAAAGTGTACCTAACACTTTATACAATACAGAAAACCAAATGCAATTAGCTCCATCCATTTTGAAGATATAGCCAATTATGTGTTTGACAACTTGATTACCTAATCAGGCTAGCAACTGGCTTGTTAGAGCAAAAGTTGTGATGTAGATCAGGTTATCTGTACATGTCATGCAATCATAAAAGCAGGAGGGCCTCAATTAATTATGCACACCTGGAAGTAATGTGTTTCATTCACTATGGTGTATTGTGTGGCTCCGAATTGTGTCAAGGATAGCACAAAGAACAATCGAATGACGGATGGGACCCATTTTCATGAATTTCCAAAGCCAGTTGAACGAGAGAGGAGGAAGCTGTGGATTCGGAAGTGCAAACGTTTGGAGTGTTGGAAGCCTGGGCCTTCGGCCAAACTTTGAAGTGATCACTTTATCGATACGGATTATCACATGAAGCCGGATATCTGCATCGAACTGAATATTAAATGCCACTTGTTAAAAACAGCTGTTCCAACCATGTCAATTGCATTTAATGCCCGAGGCTGCTGAGGTCGGTTGTTATACATAATGTGTAGGCCCTATTGGGGCCTGTGATACCGCATAGTGTCTTCTTGTGTTCCAGCCATAGCAAGGTGACAGCGACACAGGTCAGTGTCAGTAACAGCCACTGTCAATGACAGATTATTGTCATCTGACATCTAGGCCTATCTAACGTTGCACGGCATTATATCGTCACGTCAAGATGATTGTGCATAATACCAATTAATACCAATTAATTAATAATTTCAATAGTAGTTCAGCGTCATGACATAACTGGCGATACAACACTGACGAGGCGAAACAATATTGTGCAACATTAGTCTGTTCAATAATCATACATGTTATGCATCTGCAACCGTCTATCAATGTCTTCTTTGCTATATCGGCAGGTCTGCCATGCAAATTGATTAACCACAAATTCTAATCACTTTCGTCTGAATGATCACTCTCATTATGATCTAGTGATATTAATGGCTCGAACTTGTACGGCTCAACGTTTAAATATCCTTCTGTATCGACCAAAACATCCTCAAATTCACTGCTCTCACTCTCTGAACTGTATGCGGAAGCCATCTTGCTTTGTTCCGACTGACCTGATCTACGTCATCAAAAAATCCCTAGCGGCCACATGTGGAACTAATCTAAAGTTGTGTGTGGTGGGAAATTCAAATAGTTTAAAATTGAAAATTGAAATAACTAAATAATGACTTTATTATTAGAATTTTTTTAATGTCTGGGATCTTGTTTTTTTAACCCTCAACATATTTCATGAGTATCAAGCATGTTTTCAAACCTTGATATATGGCCTTTAAGGGTCAATTCCGACCTTAGCCGAACCAGCCTTCGTTGTGACGTACACGCTAAGCGCTTGTCTCAAGGTGCTGCCAGCCAGTGCTATTCCGTGCACATCGACCATATCAGTGAGCGCACGCACGTGTCATTGGGATTCCCCCGCCTCTTTTGCTACATAAATATATGGGAACTGGAGGTGCAAATGCTTCGTGGCCATACTTGGTGAGACACAGAACTAATTGTATTCTTTACTTCTGATTGAATGAGCTCAAAAACTCATCTTACTTTTGAGTTTTTGATATTAGTTCAATGATATATTTTATCGTAAATACCTCAGAGCGGGCTGATTACTCTAAGTACAATGGAACCTTCCTGAGTGGATACCTCTCTATTAAGGACACCCTCTCTATCACGAACCCTGCATTGGTACCAAATTGGTATTTTACAATGTATACATAAAATTTTACCTCTGTAATGAGGACATCTCTCAATTAAGGACACCATTGGTCAGAGTGTCCCTAATAGAGAGGTCCCACTGTAAATGCAGCGGTTGCGCTTCATTCACGAGTCCCACTCTGACTTTAACTTTGATTTCAGAGTGAAATACATTCGTTCATAATGACAACTCAACTGAACTGACGCTCACTTTCACATTGATAAACATTTTCACATTTGATGCATTTGATTTAGCTAGTTTACTTATTAGTTCATAGTATTGCCTGTATCATGTATGTACATTATACTATTATACTCTATATGTCGTGTACCTATGTAAAATACAGTTTTATATCGTTACCATTAAGTCAATTTGAATTTGAATTTGAATTAAACATTGATAAACGGTGCGTGTTAAGTATACCTGGACAATTGACATGTATTGGTCACTTGGGCCCGGTTGTTCAAAGCACCGCTATCAGGTTTGGCGGCCGCTAAACCACCGTTATCTTAATAGCTAGCGTGCCGCCAAGTTTGCTATGTTAGGCCTAGCTGCCGCTGTCACCGTTAAATTAGCGGAACCTCAAGGACTTCACATTAGAGGAACCCCAAGGGTTCCGCTAAGTTTAGTGGCGGTCGCTAAACTCGCCAGGCTTTGAACAACCGGGCCACCCTTCTACGGTTAGAAAAGAGACCTACGCTTACATGTGTACATACCTCGTGCTTGTCTTCTCATGAAATCATGCGTACATGTTCACATATATTTGTCCTCTTCAGCGGCGGCGACACAAAGCGTATTAAATCTTTGTGAACAGTCCGAAAGAATGGCGATCCCAAAATTTCGGACGACTACAAAATCGTTTTTTCCAACTGTCTTCGATCCAGTATGGCTGTACGCTTGATCAGTTTGGGCAAACAAGTCCACGGTTTATCTAGCACGAGGCCTATTTCAAGTCAAGCGTTACGTTCTCCTCGTAAACAGCTTCTCACAATTCACGTCTACAATAATGCCCGATTTATTAGTTATAATTTCTAAAAATAACGCCGTTCTTTTCGAAAACGGGATTTCCCTGAAATGTATGTAGGCCTATCAATTGCTTTGGACGAGGTTACTGTGTAATTTGCACACCATGGCCAATCCTGGGGACGATTTCTTTCTCCGATGTTGTAAACAAACCAGGAAGACTGGTATAATGGTTCTTTCCATCACGCATATATTACAAGCAGGAAATTTTCGATACATCATTCATGATCTTGGGAGGATGCATGACTGCATGGGGAGATTCCGGTCAGCTGGTGCGAGTATACGAATTGAGGCCGTCTATTTTGTGACCAGTTCTCGAGATTCGTGGGGTTGGGTCGATGTCTAGATGACGTTGCATATAAATAATTAGCTAAGATGTTATTGGCAGATCAATGACAGGGGCGTCAGGACGTTTTCACTGTTTTATTCATCCTGAGGAAATCAGTGTTAATGTTCGCTTCTCCGACCCTGCACGCAAAATGCACCATGTTTGTGTGCAGGGCCGGAGAAACGAACATGAACTCCCTATTTCCTCCGGATGTGCTTCCTCATAATTGTGCACGTGACAGCTTGGAGGTTAATGAACTGTTTTAGGAAGAAGACACTCATATTTGTTGTCATGGGTTTTGCGGCGGACTGATCATATATCGGCATCATCAAGGTTTCCCATGGCTACAGGGGCATTTTGTGTGAAACTGAGGCCTCTAACTGTAATCTTTTTCTAACAGAATTTCAATAAAGACAACTTTCACAATGATGTTCCAGAAATAAGATCAAAGTGGATGAAATGATAACGCGCATAAATTTTACAAACGCTAAAGTATAATCTTTTTTGTTTATTTCGTATATTAAAATACAACTTTTATACACATATATAAATTACTTAGTATCCTTGGGATTGGCCTTACCAGACTCTTTCAAATTTTTATTTGAATGACCCTGGCCTAACCAATGCTCCTTATATAATGGTGTCAATTAAACCCGGTCAACTTGATGACACCGGCTGCCCAAGTCGGTGTTAACATTATAATAATTTTGGTGATCACACTATTACAGTTTTATGACAAGAGAAGAGCCACGTAAATATGGCCAGATCTAAATGATCCGAAAAACGCTTTACTGCATGTGTAATTTCCCTCACAATACTTATTGCGACTATCATATCTCCGGGAATATCAATGAATTTATTTATGCAACACGGCAATGACTTACGGTGGAGAGTGAAATGCTACGATGTCTGTTTCGATCTTGCATAGAAGGATTTAAACAAAGATTCTCGTGGGCAAGCTGCGAAAAATGAACGAAAGCCCGCACCACACGGTGAAATTTGCGTGATGCAAGTGACACGCGTGCACGTTGCGACAGGCAATTTCTCACTGTGTGGGGTCGTTTTTTGCTGCGTATCTTCCTCGCGTGTCGAGACGCAGCCGATCTAGCATGTTTAATATTTTCTCGACACGCGAGGAAGTTAATCACCGTGTGGGGGCTACCTGCAGCAATGTTGCGCGAGTTCGACGAATCACAACAAGCAGATCGGTCACATGATTTATAGGTCAGTCACATGATACCAAAATGGCAGCGCCCGGGAACTGTCAAATCCTATGAGAAGTATTATGGACCAAGAAGACCAAATTGCCCTTATTCTCCTGCTGTTACTCCGTCGGAGGCGGCGGCGGAGGCGGCGCCGCGTGGACCGTAGTCTTTGGACAAGGCCATGGATTCAGAGAAGAGAGGATAAGGGGGCCTATGCAAATCTAATTGCTGAATTGCGGGAGGAGGACCCCATGAAGTATCGCCAGTTCCACAGAGTGCGGGTCGAGGAATTTCAGGAATTGCTCGAGATGGTGGGGCCGCAGATACAAAGGCAGGATACAGTAATGCGACGCAGTATCGATCCTGGCCAGAGACTTGCTGTAACCCTGCGCTTTTTAGCAACGGGTAGGTAAAATTCCTTGGTTATCTGGATGCATCTTTATCCCTCAACAGGGCACGTCACGAAAGTTACATTGTTGGTCACCTGGGGTCCATTGCGCCCCCTTTCCGGTAAAAACCAATGCCAGTTTGCTTGGCAATTTGGTCTTCTTGGTCCATAATACTTCTCATAGGATTTGACAGTTCCCGGGCGCTGCCATTTTGGTATCATGTGACTGACCTATAAATCATGTGACCGATCTGCTTGTTGTGATTCGTCGAACTCGCGCAACATTGCTGCAGGTAGCCCCCACACGGTGATTAACTTCCTCGCGTGTCGAGAAAATATCAAACATGCTAGATCGGCTGCGTCTCGACTCGCGAGGGAAGATACGCAGCAAAAAACGACCCCACACAGTGAGAAATTGCCTGTCGCAACATGCACGCGTGTCACTTGCATCACGCAAATTTTCACCGTGTGGTGCAGGCTTTAGCAATGAATTATTAGACATAGTAGCAGTCTGAAATATTGCATCCACAGCTGTGCCGTATCCGTCTCACCTTAATTTCTTAATCAGCCACTGTGAGATTTGTTCGTGCAGCTCAGCTTTATAAACAATATAAGTCCACCCGAGTACTTTGTTACAGAGTAAATACCTTTGCGGTCATTTGCTTACCAGTATCGAATTTGGGCCAGGCAAATAATCTTTCATTCGCACCGACTATTAACCAGTGGTTGGAGACAAGAGGGTCACGTAAGGTCATCAATAACGTATTCTCGGATTCATCCAGGCATGGCCCAAATTGCAACCTAAACACAAATTTAGCGTGATTCTTAGGATTAAGCTTGAAGCTATCCTTAGGACCCTTACTTGAAAATAGGGTAACGAACTTCGCCCGATGAACCTCAACGACGACATTATATGATCCTAGCAAAGACAGAATTGCGGAGTCTCCCAATTTTCTCAACAAATCATCACGTAAGATAATCGACGTGGATTTATTATACTCGTACGGTTTTTCTAAGATGGTGATGGAGTGTGTTCTGGCTGATGATTTATAGAGATAACCATTCAAATCACATCGGATATCCTCTAACATGATGTTATCCATATCAGATAATAAAGCACTTTCGGCTTCAGGCACAAGAGAGTAGTTTATCTCTTTTAGGCTTTTAACATACCGAAGTTTAAGAACGAACCCTATGTTTACTATTTTATACCAATTTAACCAAGACATAAACAGGTCTTTTTCCCTGTTTTTGTGCTGCTGAAATTTGCATCGAAAGGTCAACTCCAAGAAAACATTCTCACCACATGAAACCATTTTGAAATATTTGAATATTGCCATATTCGCCAGCAATGAATGCGAGCTCGTTAAAATGAAAATGATACATCAGTTTAAAATCTCCGCTTATATCATCTTGGCTGTAGACGTAGACGTTACGATAAGTACTCAAGGAGTAATGAAAAAGAGCCACTGTGACTATGACACTTAGCCCTGTGTGGTAAAATACCGATGCCGCCCATGCTGGGAACTGGCCATTGATCCTTACATCACGGTACGACCGATAGGTGCCCCTCTGCTAGTTCGGCGTGGCGGTTAAAAGTTAAGATATGACATCTTTAAATGAAGTGGATGAAATTGTTGAAATTAGGTTTTAATACATTACATTGTGGGAGAGATGGTGGCTGTCTTTCTCTGTTGATTAGAAAATCTTCATAAGTAATGCGCTCATCTTGTTTATACAAACCCATTATTAACGTATAGGCGGAGACAGCCTTTTTGGTATACCCTGTATATATTATAGACAGGTTGGCAACAATGAGCGCCACTCTGAAAATCATCCTGACGGCCAGGGCAATTAAGCGGAATCTACGAAAACTGCGGAAAACTGGGAAAACTGGAAAATTATGGTAAAATTGAGCGGAAACACCCAAAAACAATGCACATGAAAAGATCGCTATAGTTTATGTATATGATAATTATTTGTAAAAATTGCTACGTTTGGCCTTCTTCCCCACCACAGCCGATGTGGAAATGGTCCGAGAAGAATAACGCAGATCATTTTGTCATGCATGTTGGTTGTTTTTTTTCCGAAGTCGATAAATATATGGGTTTCAGCAAATTGATACTAAAAGAACTTTTCAAATGTTTATTGCAGATTCCGCTAAATCTGAGCCTTGGCCCGTTCCGAGTCCCACTCCGAGTCCCACTCCGACCTCATCTCCGATATTGAATTACGTACGGTTATCTAATATTCAGTTAATCGACGAACGTTTTCATTATGCCATTCCATCTGGATTTTTACAGTAATGTTTATAATATCAAATTGGATCAGTGTATAAGATGGCTACAACGAAGTGGTTATCCAAATTGCAGTGCACGACTTAAAATACGACTTCATTTTAGACAGGTACGCCTAAAGCACAGGTCGGTCTGAATTTGAAAGTAGTATTGTGCAGTTTCACGTAATTTATCATATATTTGTGAAAAATGTTTACCAGTTCAGTTGAATCGAAGTAATCATCAGACGACCATAATTTACCCTCAAAGTTGAAGTGTAGGTGTACACCTTATTCCTCAGTTGACTGTACGCCATGCATTCGCACGAGAATTAGGTTTTTGTTTCAACAGCTGCATAAAGTTGCATATTCCAGTCTCGGGCGTTCCGGTTAACGTCGTTGAAGAAAATTTGAGTTCTAACAATTATGGGCGCAATGTGCGGATGATGGAGATCGTTCCATAGAACGAGTCATTCATACTAACTGTAAATAAACCCAACACACTAAATATACTAAATATGGCTTCTTTAGCCCTGGTAGGCAACCAGTCTCATGGCGGTCATGGCCGTTCTGGGGGGTGGTGAAAAAGGCATCGCACATCTGAATATTCGAGCATGCCATACCACATCGAAGAATTGACTGAACTCGTAATATTGCGAAAGTTAAATGGTTATCATTTCCGTTAATGTCCATTGTCATGAATTGAAATGAGGAAAAGACTAAACTTGCTGAAGCTCTGTCCATGTTGATCAGGACCAGCAATAACTCCCATATAGTCATGAATTGCATTCACAGGGTTTACGAACTCAACATTTAGAATTCTTGACGACCTTCTTTCTCAAGATATTGATGGTGTTATCGCAAATTAATGCCACGGACAAAACTCTCTGTTGCAAATTTTTAAAGAAAATGGTCCAAAGGTTATATAGAATCTAAACCGTTATAGCATCTGTATAGGGTTTGTAAAGGACAACCTATATACTATAAGATGAACAAATTCTATAGGCTTTTAGTGTATTTTATGTGGTGAAAAAGGCAACACACATCTGAATATCGTCGAGCATAGCTCTCCATATCGAAGAATTGACTGAACTCGTAAGATTTTAAGAGGGAAATAGAGCAAATGTTCAGATTTGCTTCAATTCAGGACAAACATACCATTTTTAACCGGTTTTTAATCGGTGCCAATTTCAAACTGGGTGTGCATAAGGAACCTTATTGTAGTTAAGGACACCCAAATTAAGGTGCACCCGGGACCAAAGATTCTTGGGCACTATTCAAGACGTGTGGAATTAGAGGTTTTTAGTACGATACGTGCTAATTGCGAAGGGTACACTATATACGCAGTCTCTTTAATCACCTCGATCGAAATAGGGCCAGTGGCTGGATGAAATGCCATTATGGCAACAATGACATGGAATTCTTGCTGAAAAGGAAAGGATTTTTGCGGTTGAATGTTTTCGCGATCTTGACCTACTCGCGAAATTTGTGTAAACTTCCTTAACGCGAATTTTCTGTTAAAAGAAGCATATTTCGGGAATGGATCAATGACGATTTGATTGTCGAAGTGGCATTCAAAAATACATCTAGTGTCACAAATCATATTTGGCCTCTTTCTCTTTGCGGAACTGAGAGTTTTTTGAAACTCAAACAAGAGCCTCCTGGTTATGTTAAAATGCAGCATTTTGCATGGCACGTGCGTACATGAATATCTCGAATGCATTTGTGTACAAATTAAATACGCTAAGACTGCAGTCAGCGCTGACCCCAAACATTCGTCGGTAAAATGCCAGACACATCAACTGAAACCAAGGACGTTTTATACAGGGTGGCCCAAAAATTATTTTCCTTCACACAATGGATACACAATAGAATTCTATTGTCCAAAGGAAAATAATTCAGGGCCTGTAGAGCGTACACTTGATTCATAACAACATATATCAAAGGTAAAAGCACACATTTACCATGCGAAAAGAATAATTTGGCATATCCGGCTTTGTTTGGTCAATAGCTTGCCAAAAGTAAATCAATTCCAAAATATATTAATCTCACAAATTTTGAATACTGAAAAAAAGGTAGTTTAGATTTGAAAACCAGCGCAGGTTTCGACGAAATTTTAGCAACAAGGTAAATGGTATTGGTATCTCAATATAGACCCTAAGCCTCGGATCCTATTCCGAAGCACAATTAGCCTCTTTAATTCCTGATCAGCGCCTCTATAGAGCCGGAGCTGCTGTGTTGGCTCTGTTGTCGGGGAAAACAGTCGACATGATGACGGAAAGAAATATTTTCCCCACATCATGAGACTGGCTGCGCTACAACACTGATCAGGAAAAAGGCCGAAAATAGCATTCTTAGTCACCTCCTAGTTCTGCTGCAACAGACACAATCGATGCAATAGATCCTCATGACACGATAACTGTAGCTTTAACAAGACAACGTTTAATGAATAACAACACAACCAGCGTCAATAATTGCATTTGATTAAATTGAATTATCAAAGAAAACCTTTATATTTTGACGTCGAGTGCTTTGAAAATCGATATCGCAGATTAGAATCAGACCCCATGCGCATGTTGATATACAAAATGTAGTTACGTAGCTATTACGTAGCTTGCGTATCCAGATCATTGAAACTAAAGCAGACTAGTGCTTTTTGTCACTACGACCGGTGATCATGACTGCATGTGACAAAACTCACACGTTTACCATGTTTACGGTGGTCATCGCAGGTAACTGCATGCGACAGGAATCAATTATAGAGGCTCTCACGGGCCAAAATCGAGATAAGTTATGTATGAGATCGTTAAGATCTTATTCAGTTTTGTGAACAAGTATATATTATCTCTATCGTTTTATCAGTCGTTTAATCGGGTATAGCATAAACGTCTAAACATCTGCTTCCTACTTTTAAAATCCTGTTTGCATTCCAGCAGGGGTTATGTTTTATGAGATGCCCAATTAAGACTTTAAAGCGGGTTGGCATTAAAAGACCATTGGCATTATTAAGGGCAATATTATTCAGCTGTCGGCTGCCCAGTCACTTCTTTTTAATTTATATATTAAGTAGTTTCCATCAACAAATTGCACAAAAAGAGGAAATTTCAAAATCAGACTGAATTATCACCCTTTTTCGATTTTGACTCTGATTTGACCCGAGTTAGCTCTCCGTGCGTCGACCATTTCCACGTGGAACGATGCACTAGTAAGGCGTTTCCTGGAGCCATGGATCTACCCTGTGACCTCTTGGTGCTGATCTCGAACTTCTGTCGTCACGCTGATGGCGCTTGGTTACCCCGCAAGTGCGAAGATAAATGGAAATGACGTTGCGTCTTGATAGCGGGGTTCATATGTGAACTCGAATATCAGCGTGCACTCACGTGGCGGGAAAAGTCTTTCGCGCCAAGACGTGTACGTACCAGAAATAACGAATGACGCATTTTTCTACTATCTAAGAGCTGGAATAAAAATTGGAAAAGCATCAAACTCGTTGAGAAAAAAAGTTTACTCATTATGAACCAGAGGAAAAAAAAAACAAACTGCCATAAAAAGCCGCCAATTCCTTTAAGCAATTAACATTTGAAATTCCGCCATATGAGCAGAAATATCAGTCTCTCACTGTCACACGTTATTCAAGGTCATTTAGCATAATACAGTATCTCAAAGGGACAACTCGGGCGTGGATTGTAGCTTGCCATGAGGATAGTAAAAGCGCCATTGGGTTGAGGATAGGCTCATGGTCAAATCCAACATCTGCTCCTGGATAGGTCCTGGTCTTAGCCATGTTGATGCTGCTCATGAACCTTTTCGTAACCATAAGGTAGTCGATCTTGTTGTGTGTATTACCACTAGGTGAATGCCAGGTTGTCTTTCGACTGAGTTTTTGAGGCGGGAAGGTGTTTTCTATATGGCGAGTTCGTGGAATCTAGCAAATTCAGTTAGCCGGAGGCCCCTCTCGATGTTACTCCTGAGGAAAATCTCCCGACGTTGCCTTTCAATAAGTCTGAGGCGTCAGTGCCGATTATTGCGTTACAGCCCCCGACTACCAGAATAATGTCCTGCTTTGAGAGAGACTGCATAGTAGCCATGAAATCGTCGTAAAAGCCATTCATCCTGTCCTCGGATCCATAGCTTGTTGGAGCGTAGATCTGGACAACTGATAGGTTGAATGGTTTTGCGCTGATCCTCACAGTCATCATACGGTTGGAGACTGGTCAGTACTCTTTTTAAAATTAAATAGTAAAAGTAACTAATTGTAGCTATGTTTTACTACTCTGGTACATGTAGTTGCTATTGCACTGACTGTGAAATTAGTTGTTTTAACTATCAAAATGTTAATTCTTAACCATTTTAATGGTAGTTTTACCTCCCTTTTTTGGAACAACTGAATACTGGTTAGTTTTTAGTAATTTCACAGTTGGTGCAATAGGGGCTACCAATTAGTTGCTTTCAGAACTGCTGGAGCGGTGTCCTTATGAACCAAACCTGTCGTTCCAGGCCCACGCTAGGAATGTTGACCACTCAAGAAGAGTCTGGAGTCCGGTATGGATTTCGTTGTTTCCTTGCCATGTTGATTCACGGGCTGGGTAACTCCTTGTGGAGGCCATCTCCACTGCAGGAGTCGATAGATGGCCAAGGGCTGGACAATGAGCTCATCAGCTCTGAAGATGGAGATTGGGTTTAGTTCCATCTGGGTTACTGGCCACCCTCCACACCAAAGTCAAAGACTGTGGTTGGGGTACCGGTTTAGTCGCCGATTGTCGGACTCTGAGCAGGTTGCACTGGTCTGCAGGTTTGCCAGTGGCAAACTGGTCTCCACTGGCCGGACCTGACAGAATCGCAAGCCATACAATTTAAAAAAGTCCAATGAGTAAAGTTGAGCTAAACGATGCGATTCCATGGGACCCTCAATCGGGAATGGAGTGATGACATGAGATAGCAGACGCTAGCTGACCTGACCATATATACATGAATGAACGCGGACGTCGGAAGGTTTAGATCGAATCTAAATCACACCTCATCTTACTGGCAAATGTCTTCTATCTCACCAATTATTCAAGCTCATCAAGTGATCCCAGGACGCTTGAAAGCCTCGCGATTAAATGATGACCAGAACCACAGGATTAATGATAACATTACAGCAAATCATGCATCTAGCCAACATTGAGAAGTAGTCTAAAATAGACATAAAAAATACAAACACAACGATCAAAAGATTTGCATGAACTCCGACTCGGTGACGATAATCAACCTGAGATCGTTGAAACGTGGTCAGAAGCTCCGACTCGGTGACTGCACTCGACCAGCGATCGTTGAAACACGAACGTTAGCATGAACTCCAACTCGGTGACGACGGCGACCAGACATCTTTGAAATGAGGACGTAAACTCCGATTCGATGAAGATGATCGACCAGATATCTTTGCAACGCGATGGTGAACTCAATTGATCGATGACAAAATTGAACTGGGTCACACAATCCAGTGTAGAAGTGGAAAATGTCCCCCTGGAAAAGGTCTCCAGCCGTATTGTATTCTGATGGATTGTATTATATGGTCCATAGAGGCCATGACCGTCAATAAAAGAAGATGCAAGCTGAAACCTCCGAATAACGCTTTCTTTCACTTTCAATTTCAAACTATTGCGTTGTATTGCAATAACAGTTTAGTGTTCGAACTGACTCTTTCCAGACTCTCATTTGAAAGATGATCTTTCAAATACGGCGACCGTCATTCAAATGAGAGTCATCGACTTGCTCATAGTGTTTTCATATCGTTCTGACCAAGGGCACTTAGTTGAACTCCGGAATGTGACCACATCACATTTATCAAAAGATAGTGGTGTTGCTCAGAACAAGATTACTTAGTATCCTTGGGATTTGCCTGACCAGAGTCTTTTAACCAGTCTGAGAGTCTTTCAATATTTTTATTTAAAGACTCTTGCCTAACCAATGCTCCTAAACCTGGTCAACTATAATATGACACCGGCTGCCCAAGGCTGTGTTTCATTACTATAATATATAGTAGATATAAGAATTTAGACAAAGATTCTAGTGTGCAAATTCCGAAAAGATAACGTAGTGAATTATTAGACATAGTAGCAGTCAGAAATATTGCATCCATAGCTGTGCCGTATCCGTCTCATCTTAGTTTCTTAATCAGCTACTGTGAGATTTGTTCGTGCAGCTCAGCTTTATCAACAATATAAGTCCACCCGAGTACTTTGTTACAGAGTAAATACCTTTGCGGTCATTTGCTTACCAGTAGCGAATTTGGGCCAGGCAAATAATCTTTCATTAGCACCGACTATTAACCAATGGTTGGAGACAAAAGGGTCACGTAAGGTCATCAATAACGTATTCTTAGCTTCCACCTCGGATTCATCCAGGCATGGCCCCAATTGCAACCTAAACAGAAATTGAGCGTGATTCTTAGGATTCAGCCTAAAGCTCTCCGTAGGATGCTTACTTAAAAATATGGTAACGAACTTCGCCCGATGAACCTCAACGACGACATTATATGATCCTAACAAAGACAGAATTGCGGAGTCTCCCAATTTTCTGAAAAAATCATCACGTAAGATAATCGACGTGGATTTATTATACTCGTACGGTTTTTCTAAGATGGTGATGGAGTGTGTTCTAGCTGATGATTTATAGAGATAACCATTCAAATCACATCGGATATCCTCTAACATGATGTTATCCATATCAGATAATAAAGCACTTTTGGCTTCAGGCACAAGAGAGTAGTTTATCTCTTTTAGACTTTTGACATACCGAAGTTTAAGAACAAACCCTATGTTTACTATTTTATACCAATTTAACCAAGACATAAACAGGTATTTTCCCCTGTTTTTGTGCTGCTGAAATTTGCATCGAAAGGTCAACTCCAAGAAAACATTCTCACCACATGAAACCATTTTGAAATATTTGAACCTCGAATTCTTTGGACCGACGCTTTTCTCAAGTTCACCATACGGTAGAATCAACTCTCGGCAATTGCTACTTCCAATCAAATCGAATTGAAATGCTCGAAACTTTTCAGCGACAGATTTCCGTCCACGACGAGTGCTAACACCTATGACATCATTGCCATATTCGCCAGCAATAAATGCGAGCTCGTTAAAATGAAAATGATACATCAGTTTAAAATCTCCGCTTATATCATCTTGGCTGTAGACGTAGACGTTACGATAAGGACTCGAGGAGTAATGAAAAAGAGCCACTGTGACTATGACACTTAGCCCTGTGTGGTAAAATACTGATGCCGCCCACGGTGGGAACTGGCCATAGATCCTTAGATCACGGTACGACCGATAGGTGCCCCTCTGCTAGTTCGGCGTGGCGGTTAAAAGTTAAGATATGACATCTTTAAATGAAGTGGATGAAATTGTTGAAATTAGGTTTTAGTACATTACATTATGGGAGAGATGGAAGGCTGTCTCTCTCTGTTGATTAGACAATCTTCATAAGTAATGCGCTCATCTTGTTTATATAAACCCATTATTAACGTATAGGCGGATACAGCCTCTTTGGTATACCCTGTATATATTATAGACAGGTTGGGTCTTTTTTTTCTAAGTCGATATAAATATAGGGGTTTCAGCAAATTGATACTAATGGAACTTTTCAAATGTTTATTGCAGATTCCGCTAAATCGGAGCCTTGTCCCGTTCCGAGTCCCACTCCGACTTCATCTCCGATATTGAATTACGTACGGTTATCTAATATTCAGTTAATCGACGAACGTTTTCATTATGCCATTCCATCTGGATTTTTACAGTAATGTTTATAATATCAAATTGGATCAGTGTATAAGATGGCTACAACGAAGTGGTTATCCAAATTGCAGTGCACGACTTGAAATACGACTTTATCATAGACAGGTACGCCTAAAACACAGGTCGGTCTGAATTCGAAAGTAGTATTGTGCAGTTTCACGTAATTTATCATATATTTGTGAGAAATGTTTACCAGGTCAGTTGAATCGAAGTAATTATCAGACGACCATAATTTACCCTCAAAGTTGAAGTGTAGGTGTACACCTTATTCCTCAGTTGACTGTACGCCATGCATTCCCACGAGAATTAGCTTTTTGTTTCAACAGCTGCATAAAGTTTCATATTCCAGTCTCGGGCGCTCCGGTTAACGTCGTTGAAGAAAATTTTAGTTCTAACAATTATGGGCGCAATGCGCGGATGATGGAGATCGTTCCATAGAACGAGTCATTCATACTAACTGTAATTAAACCCAACACACTAAATATACTAAATATGGCTTCTTTAGCCCTGGTAGGCAACCAGTCTAGGACTAACGAAATTCCGATATCAAACAATCCAATGCGAGCTTGTCAGTAGGGCAAGCAACGCCGTCCTAGTGTCTAACCGGTTGCGCACGCAATATTTATGTCTTTATTGCAAAATAGGTTGCGAATATAAAAACCGAAATATTGGCTACCTGCTTTTTCCAAAGCCGATGTCCTGTTTTCCCGTCTCTACAAGTCCAGTCCTTGGTAGCAGCATTCTTGTGAAGATGGCAGGTTTCCGTTTGATCATGGCGGTCATGGCCGTTCTGGGGGGTGGAGAAAAAGGCAACGCACATCTGAATATTCGAGCATGCCATACCACATCGAAGAATTGACTGAACTCGTAAGATTGCGAAAGTTAAATTGCTATCAGTTCCGTTAATGTCCATTGCCATGAATTGAAATGAGGAAAACACTAAACTTGCTAGAGCTCTGTCAATGTTGGTCAGGACCAGCAATAACTCCCATATAGTCATGAATTGCATTTACACGCAATATAATTTTTGATTGGATTACCTGCTTTCTCGAGATATTGATGGTGTCATTGCAAACTTATACCACAGACAAAATCCTCCGGAGCAAATCTTTAAAGAAAATGGCCAAAAATGGCCAAAAAAGGCTATATAAAATCTATACCGGTATAGCACCTGTATAGGGTTTGTAAAGGACAACCTATAAACTATAAGATCCCATGTGAAAAAAAATCTATATAGTATATACAGTATAGTCTATGTATTTTATAAACATAGAAATTCTATATAACTAAAATAACTTTTTAAATCATACATGAAAAACCTATATAGCACCTATTAAAATCCGTTTAGAATACTGTAAAGGTAAAGGGTTTCTCAACAGATTTTCTTCAGAAATTTTTTTGCATGGGATTGTTTCTGAGCATTTTTGAATACACGATATAGCTAAAACAAATTAACTAGTGTCACCTACATCTACATGTAGGTGTCTATCCTTCACAATATTTCAGTCGACCTAACACATGCAATACAGTCAGTGTCGTCGAAAGGGCAAATGTCGTCATGGGTGCACCTTAGGTGTACCAAGGACCAAGCTGGGTGTACCTTAACAGCACCGCACCCAGGATGCTCCTGGGTGCTGCTTTAAAAGGATCATTATGTGCAAACAGATTGAAATACGCGCCGATTAAAAATCCTGTGTCCGATGTGGGGTACGCGTGCTTTTGCTCTACATCCGTAATTTTGCTGAACACTAACTCACACCTGTTAAGGCTTCCATTGAAATGAGTAGTACGATTAACTGATAATAGGGGGCACCCATAGTGTTGGCCTACATTATGCTAATTAGGTAAACATAGGCAGCATGGCCAGGTTCACTGCATGGGGACTTTCTGTTGTTCATATATATTTGCCATGGGGATTGATTGTAGTAAGAGGGCCTAGAATGATATCTTTTCCTGTTTAGGAGTAAATATTTGCATCAGCATGACAAACGCGTGCTTTTGCTCTACATCCGCAATTTTGCTGAACACGAACTGTAAACGAGGCGTCAAAATGTCATTGTCAGTTCGACATCAGTGGCAGGATCTAGGGGTCATTGCGCACACGTGTGCTATGAACGGATGTATGTATGAATGGGGGAATCATTTCATACAGCACACTTAATGACATAGTAAATAGTATTATGTTCTTAAAAATACTTTTTCTTTATTTCTTACCACCATCTGTCATAACTGTATATTTATACACTTTTTAAGCGAAAAATAGAGCAAATGTTCGACACGAGATTTTGTGATTTGCTACAAGACAGACATACCATTTTCAACCTTGGACGCAGGTTTTTAATCGGCGCGAATTTCACACTGGGTGCACATAAGGATCTTTATGTGAAGTTAAGGTACACCAAGATTGGTCCTGGGTGCACTTAAGGTGCACCCAGGACCAACGATTGTTGGGCACTATTCAAGACATGTGGAATTTGTGGTTTTTAGGAGTCATTACGATACGTGCTAATTGCAAAGGGTACACTGTATACGCAGTCTCTTTAAACACCTCGATCAAAATAGGACCTGTAGCTGGATGCAATGCCAACAATGACATGGAATTCTTGCCGAAAAGGAAAGGATTTTCGCGGCAGAATGCTTTCGCAATCATGACTTACTCGCGAAATTTGTGAAAACCTCCTAAACGCGAAATTTTCTGTTAAGACAAGCATATTTCGGCAATGGATCAATGACGATTTGATTGTCGAAGGGACATTCTGAAATACATTGCTATCACAAATCATAGCTAGCCTCTTTCTGTTTGCGGAACTGAGAGTTTTTGGAAACTCAACCAAGAGCCTCCTGGGTTATGTTAAAATGCAGAATTTTGCATGGCACGAGCGTACGTGTATATCTCAAATGCATTTGTGTACAAATAACATTCTTTATAAAGACTGCAGTTAGCGCTGACCCCAAACATTCGTCGGTCAAATGCCAGACACATCAACTGAAACCAAGGACGTTTAATAGAGCGTACACGTAATTCACAACAACATCTATCAAAGGTAAAATCACACAATTACCATGCGACAAGAATAATTAGGCATATCAAGCTTCGTTTGGTCAATAGTTCGCCAAAAGTAAATCAATTTCGAAGTAATTGAGGACGTCAGCGTCTACGTCTCAGAGCTCCGCTACAAGAGGCGCTGATCAGGAAATGGTGAATTTCGAAAATAGCATGTTTAGTCACCTCTCTGAACTTGTGTCCTTAGTTCTGCTGCGACAGACACAACCGATGCAATAGAGCCTGATTTTAGCAAGATAACTGTGGCTTTAACAAGACAACGTTTAATCAATAAAACCACAACCAGCGTCAATAACTGTATTTGTTAAATTTGATTCAAAGAAAACAGTGCATAAACTTATTTTGACATCGATTGCTTTGAAAATGGATATCGTGGAATAGAATCCGACCCCATACACATGTTCACATATGAAAAATGTTGTTACGTAGCTATTTGTGATTCTGATCCTTGAACCTAAAGTAGACTTATGCTTTTTGTCACTACGACCTGTGATCATGATTGCATGCAACAAAAATTCCTCGTTTACCATGTTTACGGTGGTCATCGTAGGTCCTTGCATGGGACAGGAATCGATTATCGCGGCTCTGATCTCCCCGGCCAAAATCCAGAATTAAGATTTGTATAAGATTTTAAAGATATTATTCAGTTTTGTGAACGACTGCATGTACATTTCGTTGCAAGATTTCTTATTTTAGATCTTAACTATATTAGGAATCTGGCAAGAATCCTTTTACGAATGTACAGTGTAGCTCGTAATAAAGGACGGTAAAATACTAGTATATTATCTCTATCGTCTTATCAGTTGTTTAATCGGGTATAGCATAGAAACTTCTTAACCTGTTTCCTACTTTTATCATCCTGTTTGCATTCCTGACTTGCTGGACTAGTATGGGTTATATTTTATGAGATGCCTATAATCAAGTTGTTCACTGACATGATAATTATGATTAAACGTAAAAAGAATTTAGAGCGGGTGGGCATTTATTAAGCAATTAACATTTGAAATTCAGCCTTTGGAGCAGAAATATCAGTCTCAAGGGACAACTTGGATTGTAGCCTGGATTGTAGCTTGTAACCTGGATTGTAGCTTGCCATGAGGATAGTAAAAACGCGATTGGGGTAAGGACAGGGTCATGGTCAATTCCAACATCTGCTCCTGGATAGATCCTGGTCTCAGCCATGCTGATGCTGCTCACGAAATTTTTCGTAACCGTAATGTACTCGATCATGTTGTGTGTGTTACCAATAGGAGAATGCCAAGTTGCCTTTCGACTGAGTTTTTGAGGAAATTCAATTATCCGGAGGCCCCTCTTGTTTGTTACTCCTGAGCAAAATCTCCCGACGTTGCCTTTCCATTGGTCCTAGGCATCGGTGCCGATTTTTGCGTCACAGCCCCCTACTACCATAATAATGTCCTGCTTTGGGAGAGACTGCATAGTAGCCATGATGTCTTCGTAAAATCCATTCATCCTGTCCTCGGATCCAAAGCTTGTTGGAGCGTTGATCTGGACAACTGACAGGTTGAATGGTTTTGCGCTGATCCTCACAGTCATCATACGGTTGGAGACTGGTCAATACTCTTTTTAAAATTAAATAGTGAAAGTAACTAATTATTGTTATGTTTTACTACTCTGGTACATGTAGTTGCTATTGCACTGACTGTGGAATTATTTGTTTTAACTATCAAAATGGTAATTCTTAACCATTTTGATGGTAGTTTTACTACCTATTTTAGTTGGAACCACTAATTAATGGTTAGGTTTTACTAATTTCACAGTTGGTGCACTAGGGACTACCAATAGGTTGCTTTTAGAACTGCTGGTGCCGTGTCCTTATGAATCATGGCTGCCATCCCATATCCACGCTTGGAATGTTTACCACTAAAGAAGAGTCTGTGTCCATCGGCTGTTGTCATCTCACCTGTACAAGTGAGCCTTGCCTCAGCCAGACCAACACTGTTCGACCTATATCGCCTAACTTCATACTCGAGCTGTTCGATCTTGCCCGCATGGGAATGGAGTAATAAAATTAGATAGCAGACGCTAGCTCACCTGAACACTCATACTTGAACGCGTACGTCAGGGAGAACAAGGCACAAAGAAAAATGCAGCCGAAACTATGACCCTCAAAAATAAGAAACGGCGGGCATGTTATTACTCAATTCCTGATTTTAAGGTTTCGATCGGATCTCAATCACGCTTCAACTGACTGGTAAGTGTCTTCTATTATAACTATTAATCATGCTCATCAAATGATCCCAAGAGGCTTGAAAGCCTCGTGTCTGAATGATGACCAGAACCACAGGTTTAATGATAACATAACAGCAAGCCATGCATCTAGCCAGCATTGAGAAGTAGTCTAAAATAGACATAACAAATAGAAACACAACGATCCAAAGATTTTCATGAACTCCGACTCGGAGACGATTTTCAACCTGAGATCGTTGAAACGTGGTCGTAAGCTCCGACTCGGTGACTGCACTCGACCAGCGATCGTTGAAACACGAACGTGAGCATGAACTCCAACTCGGTAACGACGGCGACCAGACATCTTTGAAACGAGGACGTAAGCTCCGATTCGATGAAGATAATCGTCCAGATATCTTGGCAACGCGATGGTGAACTCAATTATTCAATGACAAAATTGAACTGGGTCACACAATCCAGTACAGTGTAGAAGTGGAAAATGTCCCCCTGGAAAGAGTCTCCGTCCGTTTTGAATTCTGATGGATTGTATTATATGGTGCATAGA
This sequence comes from Lineus longissimus, assembly GCF_910592395.1. NCBI lineage: Eukaryota > Metazoa > Nemertea > Pilidiophora > Heteronemertea > Lineidae > Lineus > Lineus longissimus. The sequence continues at coordinate 4,369,103 of NC_088319.1, read as the reverse complement.
GGCCATGACCGTCAATAAAAGAAGATGCAAGCTGAAACCTCCGAATATCGCTTTCTTTCACTTTCAATTTACAACTATTGCATTGTATTGCAATAACAGTTTAGTAGTCGAACTGACTCTTTCCATACTCTCATTTGAAAGATGATCTCCAAAATACGGCGATCGTCATTCAAATAACAGTCTGTCTTCGACTTGCTCATAGTGTTTTTCATCTCGTCTGGCCGAGGGCACTTAGTTGAACTCCGGAATGTGACCACATCACATTTATTAAAAGATAGTGGTGTTGCTCAGAACAAGATTACTTAGTATCCTTGGGATTTGCCTGACCAGAGTCTTTCAACCAGTCTGAGTCTTTCAAATTTTTTATTTAAAGACTCTTGCCTAACCAATGCTCCTTTATGGTGTCAACCAAATACACTTTACTGCATGTGTAATTTCCCTCAATATACTTATTGCGACAATTATATCTCCCGGAATATCAATGAATTTATTTATGCAACACGGAAATTCCTTACGGTAGAGAGTGGAATGCTATGATGTCTGTTTCGATTTCGCGTAGATATAAGGATTTAGACAAAGATTCTAGTGTGCAAATTCCGAAAAATTAACGTAGTGAATTATTAGACATAGTAGCAGTCAGAAATATTGCATCCATGGCTGTGCCGTATCCGTCTCATCTTAGTTTCTTAATCAGCTACTGTGAGATTTGTTCGTGCAGCTCAGCTTTATAAACAATATAAGTCCACCCGAGTACTTTGTTGCAGAGTAAATACCTTTGCGGTCATTTGCTTACCAGTAGCGAATTTGGGCCAGGCAAATAATCTTTCATTCGCATCGACTATTAACCAATGGTTGGAGACAAAAGGGTCACGTAAGGTCATCAATAACGTATTCTTAGCTTCCATCTCGGATTCATCCAGGCATGGCCCCAATTGCAACCTAAACAGAAATAGAGCGTGATTCTTAGGATTCAGCCTAAAGCTCTCCTTAGGACGCTTACTTAAAAATATGGTAACGAACTTCGCCCGATGAACCTCAACGACGACATTATATGATCCTAGCAAAGACAGAATTGCGGAGTCTCCCAATTTTCTGAACAAATCATCACGTAAGATAATCGACGTGGATTTATTATACTCGTACGGTTTTTCTAAGATGGTGATGGAGTGTGTTCTAGCTGATGATTTATAGAGATAACCATTCAAATCACATCGGATATCCTCTAACATGATGTTATCCATATCAGATAATAAAGCACTTTCGGCTTCAGGCATAAGAGAGTAATTTATCTCTTTTAGGCTTTTAACATACCGAAGTTTAAGAACAAACCCTATGTTTACTATTTTATACCAATTTAACCAAGACATAAACAGGTCTTTTTCCCTGTTTTTGTGCTGCTGAAATTTGCATCGAAAGGTCAACTCCAAGAAAACATTCTCACCACATGAAACCATTTTGAAATATTTGAACCTCGAATTCTTTGGACCGAGGCTTTTCTCAAGTTCACCATACGGTAGAATCAACTCTCGGCAATTGCTACTTTCAATCAAATCGAATTGAAATGCTCGAAACTTTTCAGAGACAGATTTCCGTCCACGACGAGTGCTAACACCTATAACATCATTGCCATATTCGCCAGCAATGAATGCGAGCTCGTTAAAATGAAAATGATACATCAGTTTAAAATCTCCGCTTATATCATCTTGGCTGTAGACGTAGACGTTACGATAAGTACTCAAGGAGTAATGAAAAAGAGCCACTGTGACTATGACACTTAGCCCAGTGTGGTAAAATACCGATGCCGCCCACGGTGGGAACTGGCCATAGATCCTTACATCACGGTACGACCGACAGGTGCCCCTCTGCTAGTTCGGCGTGGCGGTTAAAAGTTAAGATATGACATCTTTAAATGAAGTGGATGAAATTGTTGAAATTAGGTTTTAATAGATTACATTGTGGGAGAGATGGAACGCTGTCTCTCTCTGTTGATTAGACAATCTTCATAAGTAATGCGCTCATCTTGTTTATACAAACCCATTATTAACGTATAGGTGGATACATCATTTTTGGTATACCCTGTATATATTATAGACAGGTTGGCAACAATGAGCGCCACTCTGAAAATCATCCTGACGGCCAGGGCAATTAAGTGGAATCTACGAAAACTGCGGAAAACTGGGAAATATGGTAAAATTTAGCGGAAACACCCAAAAACAATGCACATGAAAAGATCGCTATAGAATATGTATATGATAATTATTTGTAAAAATTGCTACGTTTGGCCTTCTCCCCACCACAGCCGATGTGGAAATGGTCCGAGAAGAATAATGCAGATCATTTTGTCATGCATGTTGGTTGTTTTTTTTCCGAAGTCGATAAATATATGGGTTTCAGCAAATCGATACTAATAGAACTATTTAAATGTTTATTGCAGATTCCGCTAAATCTGAGCCTTGGCCCGTTCCGAGTCCCACTCCGAGTCCCACTCCGACCTCATCTCCGATATTGAATTACGTACGGTTATCTAATATTCAGTTAATCGACGAACGTTTTCATTATGCCATTCCATCTGGATTTTTACAGTAATGTTTATAATATCAAATTGGATCAGTGTATAAGATGGCTACAACGAAGTGGTTATCCAAATTGCAGTGCACGACTTAAAATACGACTTCATTATAGACAGGTACGCCTAAAGCAGAGGTCGGTCTGAATTTGAAAGTAGTATTGTGCAGTTTCACGTAATTTATCATATATTTGTGAAAAATGTTTACCAGTTCAGTTGAATCGAAGTAATCATCAGACGACCATAATTTACCCTCAAAGTTGAAGTGTAGGTGTACACCTTATTCCTCAGTTGACTATACGCCATGCATTCGCACGAGAATTAGGTTTTTGTTTCAACAGCTGCATAAAGTTGCATATTCCAGTCTCGGGCGACCAGTTAACGTCGTTGAACAAAATTTGAGTTTTAACAATTATGGGCGCAATGCGCGGATGATGGAGATCGTTCCATAGAACGAGTAATTCATACTAGCTGTAAATAAACCCAACACATTAAATATACTAAATATGGCTTCTTTAGCCCTGGTAGGCAACCAGTCTAGGACTAACGAAATTCCGATATCAAACAGTCCAATGCGAGCTTGTCAGTAGGGCAAGCAACGCCGTCCTAGTGTCTAACCGGTTTCGCACGCAACAACAGCAAATTATGTCTTTATTGCAAAATAGGTTGCGAATATAAAAACCGAAATATTGGCTACCTGCTTTTTCCAAAGCCGATGCCCTGTTTTCCCGCCTCTGCAAGTCCAGTCCTTGGTAGCAGCATCCTTGTGAAGATGGCAGGTTTCCGTTTGATCATGGCCGTCATGGCCGTTCTGGGGGGTGGTGAAAAAGCCATCGCACATCTGAATATTCGAGCATGCCATAGCACATCGAAGAATTGACTGAACTCGTAAGATTCCGAAAGTTAAATGGTTATCATTTCCGTCAATGTCCATTGTCATGAATTGAAATGAGGAAAAGACTAAACTTGCTGAAGCTCTGTCCATGTTGATCAGGACCAGCAATAACTCCCATTTAGTCATGAATTGCATTCACAGGGTTTACGAACTCAACATTTAGAATTCTTGACGACCTTCTTTCTCAAGATATTGATGGTGTTATCGCAAATTAATGCCACAGACAAAACTCTCTGTTGCAAATCTTTAAAGAAAATGGTCCAAAGGCTATATAGAATCTAAACCTTTATAGCATCTGTATAGGGTTTGTAAAGGACAACCTATATACTATAAGATGAACAAATTCTATAGGCTTTTAGTGTATTTTATGTGGTGAAAAAGGCAACACACATCTGAATATCGTCGAGCATAGCTCTCCATATCGAAGAATTGACTGAACTCGTAAGATTTTAAGGGGGAAATAGAGCAAATGTTCAGATTTGCTTCAATTCAAGACAAACATACCATTTTCAACCGGTTTTTAATAGGTGCGAATTTCAAACTGGGTGTACATAAGGAACCTTGTGGTAGTTAAGGACACCCAAATTAAGGTGCACCCGGGACCAAAGATTCTTGGGCACTATTCAAGACGTGTGGAATTAGAGGTTTTTAGGAGTCATTACGATACGTGCTAATTGCGAAGGGTACACTATATCCGCAGTCTCTTTAATCACCTCGATCGAAATAGGGCCTGTAGCTGGATGCAATGCAATTATGGCAACAATGACATGGAATTCTTGCTGAAAAGGAAAGGATTTTCGCGGCTGAATGTTTTCGCGATCATGACCTACTCGCGAAATTTGTGTAAACTTCCTGAACGCGAAATTTTCTGAAAGAAGCATATTTCGGGAATGGATCAATGACGATTTGATTGTTGAAGTGGCATTCAAAAATACATTAGTGTCACAAATCATATTTGGCCTCTTTCTCTTTTTACGGAACTGAGAGTTTTTTGAAACTCAAACAATGGCCTCCTGGTTATGTCAAAATGCAGCATTTTGCATGGCACGTGCGTACATGAATATCTCGAATGCATTTGTGTTCAAATTAAATACGCTAAGACTGCAGTCAGCGCTGACCCCAAACATTCGTCGGTAAAATGCCAGACACATCTGCTGAAACCGAGGACGTTTTATACAGGGTGGCCCAAAAATTATTTTCCTTCACACAATGGATACACAATAGAATTCTATTGTCCAAAGGAAAATAATTCAGGGCCAGCCTGTAGAGCGTACACGTGATTCATAACAACATATATCAAAGGTAAAAACACACATTTACCATGCAAAAAGAATTATTTGGCATATCCGGCTTTGTTTGGTCAATAGCTTGCCAAAAGTAAATCAATTCCAAAATATATTAATCTCACAAATTTTGAATACTGAAAAAAAGGTATTTTAGATTTGAAAACCGGCACGGGTTTCGACGAAATTTTTGCAACAAGGTAAAAGGTATTGGTATCTCAATATAGACCCTAAGCCTTGGATCCTATTCCGAAGCACAATTAGCCTCTTTAATTCCTGATCCGCGCCTCTATAGAGCCGGAGCTACTGTTGTGGCTCTCTGTTGTCGCGGAAAACAGTCGACATGATGACGGAAAGAAATATTTTTCCCCACATCATCAGACTGGCTCCGCTACGACACTGATCAGGAAAAAGGCCGAAAATAGCATGCTTAGTCACCTCCTAGTTCTGCTGCAACAGACACAATCGATGCAATAGATCCTCATGACACGATAACTGTAGCTTTAACAAGACAACGTTTAATGAATAACAACACAACCAGCGTCAATAATTGCATTTGATTAAATTGAATCATCTAAGAAAACCTTTATATTTTGACGTCGAGTGCTTTGAAAATCGATATCGCAGATTAGAATCAGACCCCATGCGCATGTTGATATACAAAATGTAGTTACGTAGCTATTTGTGATCCAGATCATTGAACCTAAAGCAGACTAGTGCTTTTTGTCACTACGACCGGTGATCATGATTGCATGTGACAAAACTCACTCATTTACCATGTTTACGGTGGTCATCGCAGGTAACTGCATGCGACAGGAATCAATTATAGAGGCTCTCACGGGCCAAAATCGAGATAAGTTATGTATGAGATCGTTAAGATCTTATTCAGTTTTGTGAACAAGTATATATTATCTCTATCGTTTTATCAGTCGTTTAATCGGGTATAGCATAAACGTCTAAACATCTGCTTCCTACTTTTAAAATCCTGTTTGCATTCCAGCAGGGGTTATGTTTTATGAGATGCCCAATTAAGACTTTAAAGCGGGTTGGCATTAAAAGACCATTGGCATTATTAAGGGCAATATTATTCAGCTGTCAGCTACCCAGTCACCTCTTAATCTATATATTAAGTAGTTTCCATCAACAAATTGCGCAAAAAGAGGAAAAATTCAAAATCTGACTGAATTATCACTCTTTTTCGATGTTGACTCCGATTTGACCCGAGTTAGCTCTACATGCGTCGACCATTTCCACGTGGATCGATGCACTAGTAAGGCGTTTCTTGGAGCCATGGATCTACCTTGTGACCTCTTGGTGCTGATCTCGAATTTTCTGTCGTCACGCTGATGGCGCTTGATTACCCCGCAACTGCGACAATAAATAGAAATGACGTTGCATCTTAATAGCGGGGTGACGAACACGCGGATCTCAGCGTGTACTCACGTGGCGGAAAAGGTCTTTCGCGCCAAGACTTGTGCGTACTAGAAATAACGAAACAACGCGTTTTTCTTCTATGTAAGAGCTGAAACAGAATTGGAAAAGCATCGAACACGTTCAGAAAAATAGTTTACTCCTGATGAACCAGAGGAAGAACAAACATACTGCAATAAAAAACCGTCCATACCTTTAAGCAATTCAGATTTAAACTTCCGCCATAGGAGCAGAAATATCAGTCTCTCACTGTCACACGTCATTCAAGGTCATTTAGCATAATACAGTATCTCAAAGGGACAACTCGGGCGTGGATTGTAGCTTGCCATGAGGATAGTAAAAACGCGATTGGGGTAAGGACAGGGTCATGGTCAATTACAACATCTGCTCCTGGATAGGTCCTGGTCTCAGCCATGCTGATGCTGCTCACGAAAACTTTCGTAACCGTAATGTACTCGATCATGTTGTGTGTGTTACCAATAGGAGAATGCCAAGTTGCCTTTCGACTGAGTTTTTGAGGAAATTCAGTTATCCGGAGGCCCCTCTTGTTTGTTACTCCTGAGCAAAATCTCCCGACGTTGCCTTTCCATTGGTCCTAGGCATCGGTGCCGATTTTTGCGTCACAGCCCCCTACTACCATAATAATGTCCTGCTTTGGGAGAGACTGCATAGTAGCCATGATGTCTTCGTAAAATCCATTCATCCTGTCCTCGGATCCAAAGCTTGTTGGAGCGTAGATCTGGACAACTGACAGGTTGAATGGTTTTGCGCTGATCCTCACAGTCATCATACGGTTGGAGACTGGTCAATACTCTTTTTAAAATTAAATAGTGAAAGTAACTAATTATTGTTATGTTTTACTACTCTGGTACATGTAGTTGCTATTGCACTGACTGTGGAATTATTTGTTTTAACTATCAACATGGTAATTCTTAACCATTTTGATGGTAGTTTTACTACCTATTTTAGTTGGAACCACTAATTAATGGTTAGTTTTTACTAATTTCACAGTTGGTGCACTAGGGACTACCAATAGGTTGCTTTTAGAACTGCTGGTGCCGTGTCCTTATGAATCATGGCTGCCATCCCATATCCACGCTTGGAATGTTTACCACTAAAGAAGAGTCTGTGTCCATCGGCTGTTCTCATCTCACCTGTACCAGTGAGCCTTGCCTCAGCCAGACCAACACTGTTCGACCTATATCGCCTAACTTCATACTCGAGCTGTTCGATCTTGCCCGCATGGGAATGGAGTAATATAATTAGATAGCAGACGCTAGCTCACCTGAACACTCATACATGAACGCGTACGTCAGGGAGAACAAGGCACAAAGAAAAATGCAGCCGAAACTATGACCCTCAAAATAAGAAACGGTGGGCATGTTATTACTCAATTCCTGATTTTAAGGTTTCGATCGGATCTCAATCACACTTCAACTGACTGGTAAGTGTCTTCTATTATAACTATTAATCATGCTCATCAAATGATCCCAAGAGGCTTGAAAGCCTCGTGTCTGAATGATGACCAGAACCACAGGTTTAATGATAACATAACAGCAAGCCATGCATCTAGCCAGCATTGAGAAGTACTCTAAAATAGACATAAAAAATAGAAACACAACGATCCAAAGATTTTCATGAACTCCGACTCGGAGACGATTTTCAACCTGAGATCGTTGAAACGTGGTTGTAAGCTCCGACTCGGTGACTGCACTCGACCAGCGATCGTTGAAACACGAACGTGAGCATGAACTCCAACTCGGTGACGACGGCGACCAGACATCTTTGAAACGAGGACGTAAGCTCCGATTCGATGAAGATAATCGTCCAGATATCTTTGCAACGCGATGGTGAACTCAATTATTCAATGACAAAATTGAACTGGGTCACACAATCCAGTACAGTGTAGAAGTGGAAAATGTCCCCCTGGAAAAAGTATCCGTCCGTTTTGAATTCTGATGGATTGTATTATATGGTGCATAGAGGCCATGACCGTCAATAAAAGAAGATGCAAGCTGAAACCTCCGAATATCGCTTTCTTTCACTTTCAATTTACAACTATTGCATTGAATTGCAATAACAGTTTAGTGGTCGAACTGACTCTTTCCATACTCTCATTTGAAAGATGATCTCCAAAATACGGCGATCGTCATTCAAATAACAGTCTGTCTTCGACTTGCTCATAGTGTTTTTCATCTCGTCTGGCCGAGGGCACTTTAATAGTTGAACTAAGGTATGTGACCACATCACATTTATCAAAAGATAGTGGTGTTGCTCAGAACAAGATTACTTAGTATCCTTGGGATTTGCCTGACCAGAGTCTTTCAACCAGTCTGAGAGTCTTTCAAATTTTTTATTTAAAGACTCTTGCCTAACCAATGCTCCTTTATGGTGTCAACCAAATACACTTTACTGCATGTGTAATTTCCCTCAATATACTTATTGCGACAATTATATCTCCCGGAATATCAATGAATTTATTTATGCAACACGGAAATTCCTTACGGTAGAGAGTGGAATGCTATGATGTCTGTTTCGATTTCGCGTAGATATAAGGATTTAGACAAAGATTCTAGTGTGCAAATTCCGAAAAATTAACGTAGTGAATTATTAGACATAGTAGCAGTCAGAAATATTGCATCCATAGCTGTGCCGTATCCGTCTCATCTTAGTTTCTTAATCAGCTACTGTGAGATTTGTTCGTGCAGCTCAGCTTTATAAACAATATAAGTCCACCCGAGTACTTTGTTACAGAGTAAATACCTTTGCGGTCATTTGCTTACCAGTAGCGAATTTGGGCCAGGCAAATAATCTTTCATTCGCATCGACTATTAACCAATGGTTGGAGACAAAAGGGTCACGTAAGGTCATCAATAACGTATTCTTAGCTTCCACCTCGGATTCATCCAGGCATGGCCCCAATTGCAACCTAAACAGAAATAGAGCGTGATTCTTAGGATTCAGCCTAAAGCTCTCCTTAGGACGCTTACTTAAAAATATGGTAACGAACTTCGCCCGATGAACCTCAACGACGACATTATATGATCCTAGCAAAGACAGAATTGCGGAGTCTCCCAATTTTCTGAACAAATCATCACGTAAGATAATCGACGTGGATTTATTATACTCGTCACACAACTTCTCTAATTTTCTTAAATTTTTTCTCCAGTCAAACACCAGTCAACACATAGTTGAAGAGCGACTCACAGTCAAATCCTAGTCAAACTATTTTACAACAGTCAAACACCAGTTAAAACCGGTCTTCAATTTTGAAGACCGAACTCTCAGTCAAACACAGTCAAACACATTTTTCCCCAGTCAAAACACCAGTCAACCCGCTCTTCAACAGTCAAACACCAGTCAAACTATTCTACAATTCTACAGACCGCTCGCTTCGCTCGCTGAACAACAATTCTACAATTCTACAAAAGTACACAACTTCTTCAACGGACACAAAATACATAACTTAATAAAAATTATTTTTTGTATATGATAAAGTATGTCCTTCCTCTTCGACGAACAACTTGAAACCCGTATCACACGATCGACAAATTATCTAAAGTGGAAAGAGCTCCCGTTGAACGTGAACTTAATGAAAAATTATTATTTTGTATAAATAAATGAACACCCCCATGATGATTTTCATCGCTTGCGACAAAATTCTCATGGGTGTGGTGAGCCCTGAATCCTACATTTTCGACCAAGTGGTGATTATATAGGATACAAAAATTCACAAACAAGTTCATCTGTCGAAATTCCCTCAGTTGGATAAACGTATGGTTTTTATATGAGAACATTTCATTTTATAGTCAAGTTTTTTTACTATGAAATGACTTACCGTAACCAAAACCGAAACTATAAAAGGGGAATTCCCTTTCCAAACGTAGATCTAATAAAAAATTATTTTTTTGTATAAATAAATATGACAACCTCATATAAAATCCACGACACTTACCCAACTGAGGGACTTTCGACCGATGAGTTGAAAATTCTCGCCTTTAGGCACAAAGTTAAAAAATACGGATCACTTTCAAGAGCTAATCTACTTGAACAACTTCAACAAATTCCGAATAGTTTCAACGATGTTGAAGTGAAAATTGACAAGCCAGTTTCTGACTTGTCTCAAATTGAGAAACGTGTTCTTTCGCAAAGACTCGGAGTCAATGCTAGAAAATTCAAAAAAGAACAGCTGGACTCAATTTTAGAAGATAAAATTCAGCATGTGAATTTGTCTGACATTAAACCAAAAGCTGTGAAAGCAAAAATTTCTATCAGAAAGCCGCTTTTACAGCAAGTTAAGGCTCTTGGTCATAAAAATTTTCAGAATCTCAACATTGAGAAGTTGAAAGAACTCTTGACCAAAGAACCAGTCAAAAGATTATTAAAATCTGATCTTTTCAAACAAGCGAAAGAGCTTGACATCAATGTCAAAAGTTCAATGACTAAAAAACTCATTCAGGAGTTGATCAAACAACATTCTGAATCAACCTCCTTCGTAAAAGTCAACTCTGCTTTCAAAGGTTATGTTAACCATTTCAGAATGCAAGGACTGCCAAAAATTGGAATACAGCCCTTCCTTGAGAAAGTTAAAACAGCCTTACAAGATAAAATTAAAGCTGAAACTCAGCACAACAGTTTAAAAATTAGCATTGTCTTATATATTTCAATGCAAAGGAAGACTGAAGTTCAAGAGTTTCAACTTCGATCTAGGCACATCCTTTACGTGGGTCAAGAACTTAATTATGACTCTCTCATCGAAGATATGCTTAAAGAATTGAAGAATCTCATTCAGAAAGGTTCTGGATGGAAATTTATAGAAGTAACCAAGATTGAGTTACACACTGTAAAATATCAACCACTTTCGGGATCTTCTTATATTCCTTTACCTCAACAGATCCAAAGGAAAAAAGCAGTGATCAATGTACAAAATACTGATCAGCTTTGCTTCAGATATTCTGTTGAAGCTTATCTTTTAAAGATTGAGAATCATGCCGAACGTGTGGCAAATTACAGCAAGCCTGAATTTGATCACATGTTCAAAGGTCTTGACCATCCTCTCAAAATAAAAGATATTGAGAAATTTGAGAACAACAACCCTGACATTGGAGTCAATGTGTTTACATTTATTCCTAGACAGGAAGTGGATAAAAATGGAGAAGAATCTACCATTTACCCAATTTCTCCTGTTAGAATCTCTGAGAGAATTTTAGCAGAAGACAAGTATATCAATCTTCTACACTATAAAGAAGAAGATGATATACCAGAAAATGGGCTCTAGGAAAATTCGTCCCCAGAAAATTCGTCCCCGGAAAACTCGTCCCCGGAAAATTCGTCCCCTAGGAAAATTCGTCCCCGGAAAATTCGTCCTCGAGGAAAATTCGTCCCCGGATAATTCATCCCCGAGGATAATTCGTCCCTGGAGAATTCGTCCCCGAGGATAATTCGTCCCTGGAAAATTCGTCCCCGAGGAAAATTTCGTCCCCGGAAAATATGTCCCCTAGGATAATTCGTCCCTGAGAAATTTGTCCTCAAAGATAATTCGTCCCCGGAAAATCAAACAACAATTGAAAGTTTCTGACATTACTTTCTAGTAATAACTACTACTTACTACTTTCGACTTTTCTCATTCATTATATCTCTCCTTACTACCCTACTAGCTAGTTACCTACTCCACTCTTTTCATAGTAGGTAGAGGTAGGCAGGGGAAATAATTTTTTTTTTTCAAATAAGTATTTTTACTGGTCAAAATGAAAGAAAAGCTCAAAATTCTTCAATAAAATATTTCGCCTGCCTACTTCTACCTACTATAAAAATAGTGGGGGAGGTAACTAGCTGTATGGTAGTAAAGAGAGGTGTTACACTGAATGAGAAAAATCGAAAGTAGTAGTTATTACTACAGTCCATTCGACAAGACTTAGAAAGTAAAGTCAGAAACTTTCAACTTTGTAAAATATTCTATATATATTCTATATATTTCCTGTAACCCCCAACTTTCAACTTTGTAAAATATTCTAGGGACGAATTATCCTCGGGGACGAACTTTCCAGGGACGAATTATCCTCGGGGACAAATTTTCCGGGGACGAATTATCCTCGGGGACGAATTATCCTCGGGGACGAATTTTCCGGGGACGAATTTTCCTTGGGGACGAATTATCCGGGGACGAATTTGCGGGGACGAATTTTCCGGGGACGAATTATCCGGGGACGGATTTTCCTGTAACCCAGAAAATGAGTGCATGGAAGACATCCAAGACGATGCTAATTACCATTACGCTTGGATCAAAAACTTCTCAAGACTTGTATCTGCCTCACATTCAAAACGTGATGGACAAGTCAAAGTTTGCTTCAGATGCATGAAAATTATTTCAGCATCAACGAGTGAATTTCTTGATGTACGATACAATTAACATCTTGAGAACTGCAAACAGTTTGAATGTGTAAAAGTTAGTATTCCTAATTGTCATACAAACCTCCTACTATTTAAAGATAAAAAAATGGAGCAAAAGCACCCTGTCTTTATAGTAGCTGATTTTGAGTCTACTTTGAAGGAAGTTGACCGACAATTAGGTGAAAAAACTGAGCAAATTCAGGAACACATTCCTAACTCATTTAGCTTCTATGTTGTATTTGATAAAGATCAAATTAAAGCTAGAAATCTCTTAGTAGAATATAGCTTTGACATTGATGATCCTAGCGAAAATATAGGAGAAAGATTCTGTGAAGAACTTGAAAAAGTCGTATATAAAATTTATGACAAGTTCTTTAGCCAATCTAAAGCTATGGAAGTATTAACACAAGTACAACAGGATAACTATGAGTCAGCTGGAAAATGTTATCTCTGTGACAAAGATTTCACAGCACAAAATTTCAAAGTGCGTGATCACAATCATTTCACAGGCGAATACAGAGGAGCAGCACATAAAATTTGTAACCTTCAATTTCAAGCTCCAAACTTCATACCTGTCTATTTACACAATCTGTCAGGCTATTATGCTCATCTGTTTGTGAAACATCTTAAAGGACAGCTTAAAGTGATCGCGAGTAATAGCGAAAACTATATATCTTTCAGTAAGGTGCTACATGTTGAAGATGGGAAGAGATTGTCGATCAGATTCCTTGATTCATATAGACTCATGCAGTCATCTCTAGCAAATCTAGCAAAGAATTTGCCAAACACAGAGAAAAAGCATCTGTCAAAATATTACAAAGATGAACAATTTGACCTATTAACTAGAAAAGGAGTATATCCTTATGAATGGGTTAATTCATCTGAAAAATTTGAACAGACTGAATTACCTTCGATTGACGCATTTTATTCCACATTCAATAATGCTGGAATAACCCAAGAAGAGTACTCACACGCACAACATGTATGGAAAAAATTTGGATGCAAAACATTCAGAGATTACCATGAAGTGTATTTGAGAACTGATGTACTTCTACTAGCTGATATCCTTGAAAATTTCAGACAGACTTGCATGGACATCTATAATTTAGATCCAGTGTGGACTTATTCGGCCTCAGGACTGTCTTGGCAAGCTATGCTTAAAAAGACTGATGTTGAGATTGAACTCCTCACATATGTGGATAAGTACAACTTCTTCGAATGTGGTATTCGAGGAGGAATATGTCAAGCAAGTCACAGATACGCAAAAGCTGAAGAAGGTAAATCCGTCATCGTCAATTTGGATGCAAATAATTTGTATGGCTTGGCGATGAGTGAAAAATTACCACATTCTAATTTTTGCTGGATGTCCCGCTTTCAATTGAGAAATTGGCAAGACATCCCGTGCACACTTGAAGTTGACTTAGAATATCCTAAGCATTTACACAACTTGCACAATGACTATCCTCTTGCCCCTGAGCACAAGAATGATAAGCTCATTCCTAACTTGCAAGACAAGAAAAATTATATTGTGCACCACAAGGCCTTGAAGTTCTATTTGAGTCAAGGTCTCATATTGACTAAGATTCACAGAGGAATTTCCTACACAGAGTCATACTTTTTGAAAGAGTACATTGACTTAAACACAAGTCAACGTGCAAATGCTAATAATGACTTCGAAAAGGACTTCTTCAAATTGATGAACAATTCATGCTTTGGAAAGACAATGGAGTCTGTAAGAGACAGAAAAGACATTTCTTTAGCCACAGTTGTCAATCAGCTTCGAAAATTAGTCAATTCGAATAACTATAAGTCGCATAAAATTTTTGGAGAAGATCTAGTCATGGTTGAGAGACAAAAAGCAAATGTCTATCTCAATAAGCCAATATTTATGGGTCAAACAATTTTAGATCTCTCAAAAATACACATGTATGACTTCCACTATAATCATATGATGAAAAAGTATGGAGACAAAGCACAACTGCTTTACACTGACACTGACTCATTAGTCTACCATATCGAAACCCCCGATTTGTATCAAGACTTGCATGAAGATGCAGAATTATTTGACTTTTCAAATTTTCCAAAAGATCATGCACTGTTTTCAGATGCAAATAAGAAAGTAATTGGCAAGTTCAAAGACGAAGAAGCTGGACATGCCATCACCGAGTTCATCGCCTTAAGATCTAAGCTGTATTCCTACACCACAGATGAAAAGCAAATTAAGAAATGCAAAGGTGTCAAGAAGAATGTGATTGTCAAGGACATCACCTTCGAAAACTACAAGTCTGTGCTCTTGGACAAGGCTCCAATCGAAAAAAGTATGAAAGTGTTTCGAAGTCGTCATCATAAACTTTACACTGAACAAGTCACCAAAGTGGCTTTAGATTCAAATGATGACAAGCGAGTAACTTTACCAGATGGTATTTCAACCTTAGCTTTAGGGCATTACAAACTTACTAAACACATTCTAGACAGATTTGTTATAGAAAGACAGTATGAAACACACATCGTGAATAAATTTCTTAAACAGCGTTATAGAAGAGATGAATATAGAGGAGAAGCATACACACACATCGGTGTATACAACCCAAAAGGAACGTTTTACATTAGTGACGATGATGAACTCGAATTCATAAAATTATATACAGAATGCATTGAAATGGGGTGTGACATTGGATTAGCTGAAAGAAGACGTCCGCTAGATGGATACGATTCAATCATCGTTGATCTTGACATAAAAATGGACCCGTCTGACTATAAAAATACTGAACATCTGTACACAAATGACCAGCTCATGGGAGTTATTGAAATTTACCAAAAATTCCTTCGCGAACACATTAAAGATCTGCCAGAAAAAGCATTAGAATGTTTTGTCTTAGAAAAGCCTATATCAACTAAAGATATCAAATTATCAAATGGTATTCACTTACATTTTCCTTATTGTCGAATAATAAATCGGGAGCATAGAGAACTTATATGCCTTATTAAAAAAAGTGTGAATAGTCTGTTCAATCAAGAAGTTTTGGATGCAGCTGTTATTAGTGTGCCTTGGTTAATGTATGGCTCTCGAAAGAAGACAGACTCTCATCCATATCTAGTCACTAAAATAATAGACTCAAATCTTAATGAAATTAAAAACGACTTCACATTAACTGAGTTGATACAATTACTAAGATTGAACAAGAATGACATTAACAAAAAAGTGAGGAAAAAATATGCTATGACGCTTGTTTCCGAAAGACTTGAAGCAGAAAGACAAGCCAAAAAATATGATGACGATGATGTAGAATTTGACAATAATCTCGAGCATTGTAAAATACTACTAGATTTATTGTCATATGAAAGATCATCTACATACAGAAATTGGATATTTATAGGTCAAATATTACATACAATATCTGACACTGAAGAATCATTCGATCTATGGGATGAATTTTCACAAAGATGTGTCTCTAAATATAAGTACAGCACATGTGAAGAAAAATGGTGTAATTTTAGAGAATCAGACCACGATATTTCTGTCTTACACTCAATGGCCAAATTTGACAATAAACAGAAGTACAATGAACTTAAATTCGAATAATTCTGTTGAATGTTGATTTGGCTCTTGGACATTACTCGCTGTGCTCAAGGAGGATACCGCGGTGACGTCACATCACGTGATCCCGACCCATATTAGTGATCGCTATGGCCAATCAGATTCAGTCTACTGACAGCACCAGCACTGAACACATCTCCACGTCTCACTGTCTGGTGCGCTCCTGTACACAAAAACACCAATAGACATGAAATATTGCAATACCTAGTATGGATTCTTCCTGTGTAAAATAAAATTTACAGAGCAGATTAACTTCCACGAATAAAAAAGACGTTTGGCGTGGCCAAAGTGCGGAAATAATGTCTCCGCTAAAATACACTACGAAATACACTAGGCAATACACTACGCAATATACAGTAGAGATGCAGTTGAGTTTGTTATTGTTTTGACTTAGAAGCCCGCCCATATCATAATATATTCATGTGTTCATGAAGTATGAACACATTTCTGTCCCATACAACTCTAAGAACAGTCAATTTCTCCTTAAATCATCACCTAAACCGCGATATCCGCAGGAAGATTTCGTTCTAGTGTCCGAAAATGCATGATCTTATAGGGGCGCTAACTCGTCAAATAGAGGGGATCTATGGGGATCTATGCCAGTTTTAGGTATTACAGGTCTCGAACTTGTAAAATCTGTAAACATGCCTCCAAATCCCATTATGATAATAAAGAGATTGCCCCATATCTGGGAGACTGTTTTGAAACCATCGCTAATTTTGGAAGATCGGTGCCGGCTATTTGGTTTAAAAAACCCTATTTTTCCCCATCAAAACAGCACTTTTCATTATTCAAATGATAGCTTATTGTCTGAAGACTTATTTCATAGCAGAAAAGTACTAATAACTCTGACTTGATGCGAAAAATCTAACTTTTTTGATGACTTGATTTTCCCTTGGCCGTGGATCGAGTTTGTTTACAATATGCAGCGCCATCGTGGAAAAGCCGTGACGTCACCGCGGTATCCTCCTTGCGCTGTGCTGTAAAAATTTTAACATAAATAAATAGAAACATTTCCTACATATCTTAAATTTAACTCAGAAGCAAATTATCCTGTCACTTACAAGAATAATTCTTTAACCAAAGATCCTTTCATTCATCATCACATTCAAGTAGCACCACATCAAAGCTTTGAATACGATACAATTGATATTTTCCCAGATAAATCGCCTCCACGAATATTTTCAAGTTATGCACAAGTGCAAGACTATTTAAAAAATGCGGCCATGGATAACTGGGACAACCAATTTAAATTTGCATTATTTTGTGCGACATCTGGCTGCGGTGTGTCATGGCACAATCATGTTAACCATGCTGACCCTTTAGTACAGAGTATCTTTAGATTCCATGTGTACTTTACCATCAGAAAGATATTACATCAGCTAAAAATTCCTTTACCAGGAAATCCTGACTTTAATTCAAAGAAGAACCCCTATCACACACAAGCATATGAAAATTTAAAGCTTGAATTTGCCTCTGTAGACTTCAACTACTTTCACAAAGGCAAAATGCAAGCATTAGACATCGTAATGGACAATGGTAACTATTACTTAAGTGACCCAAGTAAGTTTCCGTTTAATGCAGACAAAAAGGGGTATGTGTATGCTGATCATCGCAGGCTCTATATTGACACATTATCTTTCATTTACTCAGACGATTGGACAAATTTTATCACTTTAGACAGTCAAGGATTGACTAAAGCAGGCATGAGTAGAATCAATGAATCGATTAGAACATATGTGTATTGCATCCTGGGTGCACAAACCATGATCAGGCAAGACATTTTAGACTCCTTAGATGCGCAAAAGCAGTTCGGAATTTTAGTGGAAGATGCGATTCAAGGTCAAACGTTAGTCGATTCCATCAAAACATTTCAGACGGCTAGTATTTTAATCCGGTCTAAACAATCGTATGCGAACGCCTTAGAAAAAGTTGGTTCACGATTAGACTTTGCTGTAGGTTTAGGATTACAACTTGTACCGAGTCATATGCGTTTACATATTGGTACGATTGAAGGGTATAATAACTCTCTGTTAACTGCTACAGAAAATACAAATTTTGGCATCAACTCACATATCAATGTCAGAAAAAAGCGACAAGCGAGCACAACGCTCGCTTCGCTCGCTCCACCAAGTTCACCACGTTCACCAAGTTCACCCTCACAAGCGGGGCGTGTGGCAAGTACTGTGAGTTCAGTGAGTGAATCAGCTACAGTGAGCACAGCGAGCGAAGCGAGCGTTAGTGAGAGCAGTCATCTACCATTTACAATAGGATTAATTACTGTAGGTCTTTTAGTTCAAAATATTCTCTAAAATAAATATGTCATCTGTAATGCAAGAAGAATATGCGAAGTACTACTATCCATCTGCTTTAAAATTTTATAAGATCATGAAGAAGAAAGATCCTAGCATAAAATTTGATGACATTGATGCATTTGTAAAGCAGCAAAAACGTTATCAGCTTCACGAAAAGCAGCCACGAAAGATTCAGGCTCACATTATAGCCTATCGTGAGAATGCTCTATGGTTCATGGATCTTTTAGACATGTCAAATTACTCAAGACAAAATAAAGGTTACAAATGGATACTTCTTGCTATTGATACATTTACTAGAAAAGCCTATGCTGAAGCTTTAAAAAATAAGACAAAATTTGAAGTGAAAAATGGCTTTGAAAAAATTTACACACTTGCGAGCCCAATCACACTTATTATTACAGACTCAGGCAATGAATTCCTAAATAAGCCAGTACAAGACCTATTCAAAGAGTTAAACATCAAGCACGATACAGTGGACATAGGAGATCATCATGCTCTAGGACTTATTGACAGACTATCTAGAACCATTAAAGAGATGATATTCAAGGACTTTACAGAACGAAATTCAGTTAAATGGGTTGATCATTTGCAAGAGTACATTTCAGCTTACAATAGTAGGCCACATAGAGGAATTTTAGACTATAGTCCAAATGAAGCTGCGCATCATGAAAGTGAGTTGATTGAATTAAATGCTGAAAAGTCTATGCCAGTTGAATACAAATTTAAAATAGGTGAAAGTGTTAGAAAGAAGTTAAAAAGACCTATATTTACTAAAGGTTACAAACAAATATGGTCCAATAGAACTTACACTGTAAAAAATATTGAGGGAGTGCATGCAGTATTGAATGATGATGAAAGAGTTAGACTTGATCACTTACAAAAAATTACACCCGTCGCTAACGCTAAAGATTTTGAGTCTGTTTCTTCAGAGGTTGATCGCGTTGAAAAAGAAGCTAAAATTGAGTCAACAATTAAACACAAAGAAGGCTTAGATCCTGAAAATATTATTGACTCACGGTTGAGAAAGAAGTAAGATATTTATAATGTAAAATCATATTATAAACATGTTACTCAATTTGCAATGAAGGTGCTTTTTTCATTTCTTTTGGTACATCTTTCCATCTTCTACGGGTCAACATATAGTCTAAATAAGTTCCAATAATAGCCCACCATGTTTCTAATTTGGTGAAACTGTCATTTACTGATGTCTCAAGTTGATCCACTTTAAGATTGACATTAGTCACTGTCATAACGCCAGCATCAAACTGATCTAATTTAAACCTGTTTTTAACCTTTAGGATGTCTTCTTTTATATTCTCAATAGCTGCTGCTTGATCATCTTGTTCAGCATTGAACTTAATCGTACACATGTTACTCATTTATTTTAACATTTTATTTTTTATATAAATAAATGGCCATGTCCTACGGTAAATACTTAGATCCTTATCGAACAAATAAAGAATCAAGAGGCTTAAAAGCCAAAAGAAATGTTGAGGTCATTACACATAATCCTAATTCTGTGAATCCGGGTGAAACACTTTATGTGAAGATTCCGAAGCTTGAGAAAGGACAAGTGATTGTCCCTGAAAGCATGAAGCTCACGTTTAAACTTTCCACCTCATCAAAAGCAAGCAATGCAGCCAATGCTACACCTGCTACATTTGTGGCTAATGTAGGTCGAAATATTGTAGAAAGAATCACCACAAGCTTGGGAGGTCAACACATGAGTGAGGTGAATAAAGCTTTTATCTACAACACCTTCAAGGACTTTTGGCTCACTGAGAAACAGCGAAAGAATCGAGTACAACAAGGGATTGTGAAGGATCAGCGAAAAGATGGCATTAAAACAGCTTTTGAGGATCGTTACTGCATTCCTATTGAATCAGAACTATTTGATACACATGCGCCCTTTTACCCATCAGCTATTTTGGAGTCCATTGAGTATGATATCAAATTCAATGACGCAAAGTATGTTGTCGCTGGAACAGCATCCTCAAAGACATATGCTGTGACTGATATTCAGCTTGAATATGAAACAATCACCTCTGATGTCCTGGCTGAAACCATTGAATCTGTGTATAACTCTCAGATGAGATGGATGTATGAAGACGTGCATCTTTTGAGAACAGAGTCAATTGGAAAGAATAAGCGAATGAATATCAATGTAGATGTCAATCGCGCTTCTACAAAGGGCATCCTAATATTTTTCCAGAAAAATTTCAGTGAGTATGATGCAGAAAATACAAGTTTTCAAAATCCAGACATCACTAATGTGAGCATTACTTCAGAAGGAATTTCTCACTGTATATTCAAGTCGGGATTGAAAGCCTATAATCAATTTGATGAAGTCAAACGACTTTATATGTCAGAAGACCTTAAGCACACTGAAGGCTGTATGATGGATGTCGAAAAATTCTACGACAAACATAAATATGCGCTGTGGATTGATCTGAGAAGTACAGAAGATAACTCAGTGCATGGATCAGGAACAGCCATGAGCAATATCAAACATGGTTTACAACTTGAACTTACCAGAAGTTCTGACACAGAATATGACATGCTTGTCTATATTGTGGCAGATGGACTAGTAGGACTTGAGAAAGTGAAAGGTATTGTACATTAACGCGTAAAATAAATGGAAACATTTCATTCTTGTGATCTGCCTTTCAACATGTTAGTTGTTGGAATGACTGATTGCGGGAAAACATATTTTATACTTGACTTACTAGAACAAGAATTTCAGAAAAAATTCGATGACATCGTGATATTTTGTCCTACGATTGACATGAACAAAACTTATTAAGATAGAGCATGGATTACACAAGACAAAAATATACATATTTACCCATCTAAGTTAGTGTTAAGCGATTTAAATGCTTGCTTAGAAGATGCTGTTAATGTACTAAAAAGTCAAGATCATCAATCACTATTTATCATTGACGATTGTGCTAATTTGTGGGAAGCAAAGAATAAATGCACTAAATTAACTGAACTAGCTTTCTCTGGGCGACACTTTGGCATTTCTGTATGGCTTTTAACTCAAAAATATAATGCAGTCGTAAAAGACTTCCGTGAAAATTGTAAACATATGGTCATACATACGTTGAATGATCAATGTTCACTGGACCAAGTGTTTAAAGAAAATCGCTGTATTCCCAATAGCGAAAAGGACAGAGTGCTTGCGCAAATTGATGCAGGTAAGCGACTTTTACTACGCAGAAAGATACCATTTGAGTACTCGCTGTGTTCGTAAAATTTTGTAATATATAAATGGAGACAAGCGTAGACGTGTGTGTAGACAACTCGTGTGATTCGGTAACGGAGATGCGTACAGAACTTTTAGCACAATACCAAAGCGGACTTTTAACAAAATTAGGCATGAAAGCGAGTGAAGCGACTATCAAAAAGGCGAGTGGGAAAAACCTTGAAAAAATGTTCAATGAATATAAAGTGCGCTATAATACACAGATTGCTGACGATTTAGTATCTAATTTAATATTTGGATATACGCAAGCTGTGAGTGTGATGTTCCCAAATTTAGACCAGAAAAAACTTAAATGACAATTAAATGACAATGTTATAGTCAACAATGAAATCAAGAAACAACTGGGTCAATATATGAATCCAACACTTTTAGCTGCAGGTACAATTGTAGCAAATACTGCAGAAACTGCATTGGAAGCACCTGCACCAACGAGAAGTGTAGCAGCGAGTGAACTCTCACGAGCAGCGAGCGAAGCGAGCGAGTGTCAATAATTTTATAAGGTCTAACACAACCTATAAAATTAAGGCCAGTTTAACTGTTTAAATTCAGCATACACCTTTTTTAATGATGGAGTTAATTTTTTTGGTTGTTCAATCAAGAAGTAGTGTTCAAGTAATTTTTGCAGTATAAATTTATTAGTGAAGAAGTTCTTCCTATTTATTTCATCTTTCTTCTCATCAAACAATGCTTCGAGTGTTTTAAAATCTTTTTCAATCATATTATATTCCATTGTTTTGAACAATAGCTCGTCTTTATATTGGGCTTTAAATTTTGAAAATTTAGTTGGCACAATCACGTGTGTTCTTTCCATGCCATAGTTGAACCTCTGAATAGGGCTTTTTTTAATTGTATTTGACCATAAATCCAGTGTATGATTGAGCGGATCATAAGCATTGTCTACCGTTCCACAATCATAGCAAACTACTTCATGATCTAGTATAGCATGATCAGTTGAATAACAATCTTGACAAATCCAATGTTTGCAATACAAGATCACATATTTTTTTGCTATTTCGAGCTGTTCTTTAAGATGTGTAGCGTTTGAAATTTCATTTTGATACAGTGTAAGCTCTATTGGATTTTCTGCCAGTGCTTCAACAACTTTATCATAAATTTCATCAAATGTGTCAAAATTAATATCTGGTCTCATTTTATTCATAGTAGAAGAATAATTAAATATAAGTCACTTTAATAATGACTTTAATAGCCGCCAATAGTCACTTTAATAATGACTTTAATAATGACTTTAATAATGACTTTAATAGTCGCTAATAGTCACTTTAATAATGACTTTAATAGTCGTCAATAGTCGCTAATAGTCGTTAATATTTTTTCATATAAATAAAATGACGGATGTACAAGCTAAAGAGATTACAACAACTGAAGAAAAGCCAAAGAACCCTAAGAGAGTTGAATGGGGTAAGAAATTAGGTCAGTTGAATAAAGGAAAGAAGAAGCCTGTACAACAAGACGCCGTACAAGCTATGAACTACTATCCTTTAATTGTGGTAGGTGGTATTGGTGTAGCTGCATTTATGTGGTATTACAGCTCACACTCACGGGCAGCGAGCGAAGTGAGCGTGGTGAGTACTAGAAACTCATCGAGTAACGCAAAGACTAATGGAGATGCTCAACGCAGTAATACAAAGCTAGAAATTTAATTTTATTTTTTTTCATATAAATAAATGGACACTACCATTGACACAAAAACAATCAGTAATACAATTTACCATTCCGCAGTTTTGGCAGCACTTGTTGTTGGCTATGGTATGGCTGCAAAGAAACTACTGAAGTCAAACATTGGAGACCCTAGTAAACCTGACCTAATGGAAGCTGTTAAGCTCACTGGTGCAGTGTCGCTTGCTATTATTACGAAAGGTTATCTGGAAAAGCAAGAATTACCAAAGAACATCACTAATTAACTGAATTTCTTCTATAAATAAATGGCTGGAATGATACTTTCGACGATTTTTGGAGCAGTAGCTAATGCGACTGCTTTCGTAGGAGGTTCTGCTCTCTTTCACGCATTTGATAAACAGAATGCAGCAGTTGAACGTAAGCGCCATGACCTAGCATTAGAAAAATTACAAAAACAATCTGCGATGTGGTCACAGAATAGAATTAAACACCTTGACTTCCTTGCAGAACAACGTCAGAAAAAACATCAGGCACAATCAGACATGTTAGACATGAAAGACTCTATCCGCTATTACGACAGCATCCATCCTGAACCTACTTTAAAGCATTTCTATACACCTAGTGAATCTCAGAAAAAGTATGAACAAATGTATATTGCGGGCAGTGTCATTGGATCTGCGGTGTTATCAAAATTTATTTAAAATAAATGGAGAATGTCATAGAAATTGAAAATCCAGCCTATGAAGAAGATCCCGAATTTGTGGATGCGGAAGATGTCTCAGATCAACAAGGGGCGAATAATGATAATCTTATGAATAATTTTACTGGAGATGTACCACGACCTGCAAGAGCTAGTTTAATGAACGAAGAGGTCATCATTGATGCAAAAGAAAGATTTTTAGAAAAATTTATGCGTAGAAATAAGTTAAAATTAAGCGGAGACATGAACGAACTGCGTAACAGACTGACAATTAATGAAATCAATGAAATATTTTTTCGCAACTCAAGTGGGGAGAGCATTAGGCTAACAAGAAATAATAAAGAGCCTTATTTGCTTAGTTCTGTAAAAAGAAGATCAGAACTCATGTCATATTTTAGACCAAATAATGATGGGGAAACGCCAATACTTGAAAATGTTGGAGAAAAAACAGCTAGAAGACAATTGACCTACGAAGATGGAGCAAGATCTAGTTCTTCAGATAACATAAGGGACGTAATTCCACTGGAGCCTGAAGTTATTGTTACTAATACTGACTACAACCTCTTCCAAGAGACCAATGTTGATACAGGTGAAACAAATCTCGTTGAAGCTGACTCTAATGATGTAGACAACCTCCAAGATGCCATTTTGAATTCAAACGAACCTATGAAAACAAAGAATTCTAAATTAGATGAGGTCATTGACTACTTCAGGCGCCAGAATAAAGCTATTAAAGAAAAATATAGTCGAACACGTGACAGACTAAAAGATAAAATAAACACATTGAGACAAAGTGACGATATTGAAATGCAGCCTTTAATTGAGCCTGAAGAACAAAATTTAAAGGTGGCTAATGAAGCAGAAGCAGATGAAGTGACTAATTTGACTGAAAGAAGCAAGGGAGCTTTTAAACGATTAGCTATGAATTTACGAGATACAGTCAATGATACAAGAGAATCCTTAGGGGACAGACTTAGCGCTTTGTTCAAATTGAAAGGCTTTAAACTTGCCACCATTGTCAGTGCAGTTATTTTAGCATTGTCTGCCATTGGTTCAAGTTTCGTGTATGGTGTAGGTTCTTTAGTAAAACCAAGTGCACCTTCTAAGCCAGTTAAACCTGATACACCAGGAAGACCTGATAGACCTAGTAAACCTATAGGACCTAGCACACCTGGTCATCCTAGTAAAATTACGCAAGGTCTGATAAAATTTAAAAATTGGTTACTTTCCTTAGGTTCAAAAGCTCTCGCAGCACTCCCTGGAATTCTAGGAGCCATTGTATCCACTCTCTTGAAAGCAGCTGCTGGTGTAGTAGGATTTTTAGCAGAGCATTTGATTATAGCAGTGGCTGTCACTATTCTTGTCATTGTTCAAGTATTGACAAACAATATGGGGGTCATTAAACAAAGAGCAAATAAAATTACTTCTAAAATAAATGAACATTAGGTTCCACAACACATTAAGATGTGAACTCTCTGAGAGCATTCAACCATTTAAAACGGTAAAAGTTGAAAAGGCTATTATCCCTATGACTTACTATAATTTTTCAAGAGAATAAAAAAATCATTATCTACGATTTGCGACTGTTGTTGATGGGGCCTATACAAATCAAGACTTGATCACTATTCCCAACGGATTTTATACTCCAGTTACCTACAATAAAGCAGTACAAGAAGCGCTGAGTGAAAAAGGACATTCTGATAAATTTGAGTTAACTTATTTACCTAATGAAGGTAAAATTTAAATTAAAGTCGAGCCTCCATTTGCTGTAGTTCTCCATAAAGAACTAGGTGAATTATTAGGAATAACTTTTGAAGACAATACCTTTATAAGCTCAGAAATTACAGGTGATAAACCTTGTCAATTTTTACCTCATCATGAGTACAGAATTTCTTGTAATATTGTCGATACGAGTAAAAATTTAGTGAATGGAAAGCGTAGTGATCTTATTACTACATTTGTTCCCAAAGGTAAATATTATGGAGATATGCATGAATATACCTCCCTGCAAAAAGTAAAGATCAAACAGTATGACCATAAGTATATTGAACTTCAAATCAAAGAGCAGAATGAAGAGCCTATTGAATTTTTAACACCTGTTTCAATTGATTTACGGTTAAAATAAATGGATGATGTCGATGGTGTTGGTGTTGAAGAATTTAGACTTGAGAAAATTAAAGATAAAATTACTGAATTAGAGCTTAATGTTGGGGAAAGAAAAAAATTATATAGCAGATATAAGAAAGCCAGACAAATCTTGCATGGTTGTGAAATTGGAATGTATATCACCAGCATCACTGTGGCATCGATTGGTGCGGCGACTGTGATTGGAAATGTAGTAAGCATACCAATTTCCGCCATTTGTACAGTGTTAGGGTTGTCTGGAAAAATTGTAGTCCCTCAGTTAAGGAAAAAAGAGAAGAAACATTTAGATATTTTAACCAAGAAAAAAGCATGCTTAAATAATGTCAATAATTTACTTTCAAGAGTCATTGATAATGGAACTATTTCTGCGAGCGAATTTGAGCTCATCATTACATCCTAGTATCCAAAATTGGAAGAAAAAAAAAATAAAATGTGAAAATAAATGGCACAGTGATCGATACGAAAAATATTGGAAACACAATTTACCACTCTGTAGTTTTAGCAGCACTTGTTGGCTATGGATAATAAATGGGTGGAATTTTACAATAAAATTCCACCCATTGAATGATAAATTTTAGCTTCTAACATAATCCTCAATTGAGCGAAAACGATAGAAGCAGGGCTTATCACACCCAAAGTATCCGAAATGACATGACTTTCATCTGAGATAATCAGTTTGGGCTATTTTAGCAAGTCAGACAAAAGTAGTGTGGGTGTAATTTTATAGGCTTAAGAGCTTATAAAATTATTCCACCAGGTCAAACCCGTAGTAATTCTTACCATTGATTGACTCTTTCATACCTGTGGACCGTATATACTGGTGGTCAGATGTGATTTTTCGCTTAATGACACTCGTTGACCACACTGTGACATTGTCACCTTTCGAATCTTCCAGCGTGAGTAACATTGACTCACCCACTTTAGTCCTCAAATCTTTTAAGGCGTTGATTTTGTACCATACGTTCAACGGGAGCTCTTTCCACTTTAGATAATTTGTCGATCGTGTGATACGGGTTTCAAGTTGTTCGTCGGAGAGGAAGGACATACTTTATTATATACAAAAAATAATTTTTATTAAGTTATGTATTTTGTGTCCGTTGAAGAAGTTGTGTACTTTTGTAGAATTGTAGAATTGTTGTTCAGCGAGCGAAGCGAGCGGTTTGTAGAATTGTAGAATAGTTTGACTGGTGTTTGACTGTTGAAGAGCGGGTTGACTGGTGTTTTGACTGGGGAAAAATGTGTTTGACTGTGTTTGACTGAGAGTTCGGTCTTCAAAATTGAAGACCGGTTTTAACTGGTGTTTGACTGTTGTAAAATAGTTTGACTAGGATTTGACTGTGAGTCGCTCTTCAACTATGTGTTGACTGGTGTTTGACTGAATAATTGTTTGACTAGGATTTAACTGAAAGGAAATGAGAAAAGTGTTGACTGGTGTTTGACTGAAAGAAAAGTCAGTCAATTGTGGTCAGGTCCAGAACTGTCACTTTTACACTACTGAGTAATTCATACTAGCTGTAAATAAACCCAACACACTAAATATACTAAATATGGCTTCTTCATCCCTGGTAGGCAACCAGTCTAGGACTAACGAAATTCCGATATCAAACAGTCCAGTGCGAGCTTGTCAGTAGGGCGAGCAACGCCGTCCTAGTGTCTAACCGGTTGCGCACGCAACAACAGCAAATTATGTCTTTATTGCAAAATAGGTTGCGAATATAAAAACCGAAATATTGGCTACCTGCTTTTTCCAAAGCCGATGCCCTGTTTTCCCGCCTCTGCAAGTCCAGTCCTTGGTAGCAGCATCCTTGTGAAGATGGCAGGTTTCCGTTTGATCATGGCCGCATGGCCGTTCTTGGGGGTGGTG
Source organism: Lineus longissimus (assembly GCF_910592395.1). Classification (NCBI taxonomy): domain Eukaryota; kingdom Metazoa; phylum Nemertea; class Pilidiophora; order Heteronemertea; family Lineidae; genus Lineus; species Lineus longissimus. Next base: position 4,341,013 of record NC_088319.1, on the reverse strand, counting down.
AAAAAGGCAACGCACATCTGAATATTCGAGCATGCCATACCACATCGAAGAATTGACTGAACTCGTAAGATTGCGAAAGTTAAATTGCTATCAGTTCCGTTAATGTCCATTGCCATGAATTGAAATGAGGAAAACACTAAACTTGCTAGAGCTCTGTCAATGTCGGTCAGGACCAGCAATAACTCCCATGTAGTCATGAATTGCATTTACACGCAATATAATTCTTGATTGGATTACCTGCTTTCTCGAGATATTGATGGTGTCATTGCAAACTTATACCACAGACAAAATCCTCCGGAGCAAATCTTTAAAGAAAATGGCCAAAAATGGCCAAAAAAGGCTATATAAAATCTATACCGGTATAGCACCTGTATAGGGTTTGTAAAGGACAACCTATAAACTATAAGATCCCATGTGAAAAAAAATCTATATAGTATATACAGTATAGTCTATGTATTTTATAAACATAGAAATTCTATATAACTAAAATAACTTTTTAAATCATACATGAAAAACCTATATAGCACCTATTAAAATCCGTTTAGAATACTGTAAAGGTAAAGGGTTTCTCAACAGATTTTCTTCAGAAATTTTTTTGCATGTGATTGTTTCTGAGCATTTTTGAATACACGATATAGCTAAAACAAATTAACTAGTGTCACCTACATCTACATGTAGGTGTCTATCCTTCACAATATTTCAGTCGACCTAACACATGCAATACAGCCAGTGTCGTCAAAAGGGCAAGTGTCGTCATGGGTGCACACTAGGTGTACCAAGGACCAAGCTGGGTGTACCTTAACAGCACCGCACCCAGGATGCTCCTGGGTGCTGCTTTAAAATGATCATTATGTGCAAACAGATTGAAATACGCGCCGATTAAAAAACCTGTGTCCGATGTGGGGTACGCGTGCTTTTGCTCTACATCCGTAATTTTGCTGAACACTAACTGTAAACGAGGTGTCAAAATGTCAGTTCGACATCAGTGGCAGGATCTAGGGGTCATTGCGCACACGTATGCTATGAACGGATGTATGTATGGATGGGGGAATCATCTCATACAGCATACCTAATGACATAGTAAATAGTATTATGTTCTTAAAAATACTTTTTCTTTATTTCTTACCACCATCTGTCATACATGTATATTTATACACTTTTTAAGCGAAAAATAGAGCAAATGTTCGACACGAGATTTTGTGATTTGCTACAAGACAAACATACCATTTTCAACCTAAGACACAGGTTTTTAATCGGCGCGAATTTCACACTGGGTGCACATACGGATATTTAAGTGAAGTTAAGGTACACCAAGATTGGTCCTGGGTGGGCACTATTCAAGACATGTGGAATTTGTGGTTATTAGGAGTCATTACGATACGTGCTAATTTCGAAGGGCAGACTGTAAACGCAGTCTCTTTAAACACCTCGATCGCAATAAGGCCTGTAGCTGGATGCAATGCCAACAATGACATGGAATTCTTGCCGAAAAGGAAAGGATTTTCGCGGCAGAATGCTTTCGCGATCATGAACTACTCGCCAAATTTGTGAAAACCTCCTAAACGCGAAATTTTCTGTTAAGACAAGCATATTTCGACAATGGATCAATGACGATTTGATTATCGAAGTAACATTCTGAAATACATTGCTATCACAAATCATAGTTAGCCTCTTTCTGTTTGCGGAACTGAGAGTTTTTGGAAACTCAACCAAGAGCCTCCTGGGATATGTTAAAATGCAGAATTTTGCATGGCACGAGCGTACATGTATATCTCAAATGCATTTGTGTACAAATAACATACTTTAACACTGCTGTCAGCGCTGACCCCAAACATTCGTCGGTCAAATGCCAGACACATCAACTGAAACCAAGGACGTTTAATAGAGCGTACACGTAATTCACAACAACACATCAAAGGTAAAAGCACACATTTACCATGCGGAAATAATAATTAGGCATATCAAGCTTCGTTTGGTCAATAGTTCGCCAAAAGTAAATCTCTTAAGTAAGTGAGGACGTAAGTGAGGACGTCAGCGTCTACGTCTCTGAGCTCCGCTACAAGAGGCGCTGATCAGGAAATGGTGAATTTCGAAAATAGCATGTTAAGTCACCTCTCTGATCTTGTGTCCCTAGTTCTGCTGCGACAGACACAACCGATGCAATAGAGCCTGATATTAGCAAGATAACTGTGGCTTTAACAAGACAACGTTTAATCAATAACAACACAACCAGCGTCAATAACTGTATTTGTTAAAATTGATTCAAAGAAAACAGTGCATCAACTTATTTTGACATCGATTGCTTTGAAAATGGATATCGTGGAATAGAATCCGACCCCATACGCATGTTCACATATAAAAATGTTGTTACGTAGCTATTTCTGATCCTGATCCTTGAAGCTAAAGTAGACTGGTGCTTTTTGTCACTACGACCTGTGATCATGATTGCATGCAACAAAAATCGCTCGTTTACCATGTTAACGGTGGTCATCGTAGGTCCTTGCATGGGGGACAGGAATCGATTATCGCGGCTCTGATCTCCCCGGCCAAAATCAAGAATTAAGATTTGTATAAGATTTTAAAGATATTATTCAGTTTTGTGAACGAGTGCATGTACATTTCGTTGCAAGATTTCTTATTTTAGATCTTAACTATATTAGGAATCTGGCAAGAATCCTCTTACAAATGTACAGTCTAGCTCGTAATAAAGGACGGTACAATACTAGTATATTATCTCTATCATTTTATCAGTTGTTTAATCGGGAATAGCATAGAAACTTCTTAACCTGTTTCCTACTTTTATCATCCTGTTTGCATTCCTGACTTGCCGGACTAGTATGGGTTATATTTTATGAGATGCCTATAATCAAGTTGTTCACTGGCATGATAATTATGATTAAACGTAAACACTAGGAATGTTGACCACTCAAGAAGAGTCTGTGTCCATCAGCTTTTGTCATCTCACCTGTACCAGTGAGCCTGGCCACAGCCAGACAAACAATATTCCACCTGTACCGCTGAAGTTCATACTCGAGCTGTTCGACCTTGTCCGCAGCTGGCATTCAGGGTCCGCACATGCCATTTTCCGATAACGATGATCTGTCGCCGAAGGCAGATTATGGGTGTCTGGATGCCAGTTGCACATTTATCAACTCCACCCTGGCTTGTAATAGGCGCGAACGTTCATAACCCGGGACGCATCCGATCCGGTATGGATTTCGTTGTTTTCCTTGCCATGTTGATTCACGGGCTGGGTAACTCCTTGTGGAGCCCATCTCCACTACAGGAGTCGATAGATGGCCACAAGAGGCGCTGATCAGGAAATGGTGAATTTCGAAAATAGCATGTTTAGTCACCTCTCTGATCTTGTGTCCCTAGTTCTGCTGCGACAGACACAACCGATACAATAGAGCCTGATATCAGCAAGATAACTGTGGCTTTAACAAGACAACGTTTAATCAATAACAACACAACCAGCGTCAATAACTGTATTTGTGAAAATTGATTCAAAGAAAACAGTGCATGAACTTATTTTGACATCGATTGCTTTTAAAATGGATATCGTGGAATAGAATCCGACCCCATACGCATGTTCACATATAAAAAATGTACATGTAGTTACGTAGCTATTTCTGATCCTGATCCTTGAACCTAAAGTAGACTTATGCTTTTTGTCACTGCGACCTGTGATCATGATTGCATGCAACAAAAATCGCTCGTTTACCATGTTTACGGTGGTCATCGTAGGTCCTTGCATGGGACAGGAACCGATTATCGCGGCTCTGATCTCCCCAGCTAAAATCCAGAATTAAGATTTGTATAAGATTTTAAAGATATTATTCAGTTTTGTGAACGAGTGCATGTACATTTCGTTGCAAGATTTCTTAGTTTAGATCTTAACTATATTAGGAATCTGGCAAGAATCCTCTTACGAATGTACAGTGTAGCTCGTAATAAAGGACGATAAAATACTAGTATATTATCTCTATCATTTTATCAGTTGTTTAATCGAGTATAGCATAGAAACTTCTTAACCTGTTTCCTACTTTTATCATCCTGTTTGCATTCCTGACTTGCTGGACTGGTATGGGTTATATTTTATGAGATACCTATAATCAAGTTGTTCACTGACATGATAATTATGATTAAACGTAAAAAGAATTTAGAGCGGGTTGGCATTTATTAAGCAATTAACATTTGAAATTCAGCCTTTGGAGCAGAAATATCAGTCTCAAGGGACAACTTGGATTGTAGCCTGGATTGTAGCTTGTAACCTGGATTGTAGCTTGTCATGAGGATAGTAAAAGCGCCATTGGGGTAAGGACAGGGTCATGGTCAATTCCAACATCTGCTCCTGGATAGGTCCTGGTCTCAGCCATGCTGATGCTGCTCACGAAAACTTTCGTAACCGTAATGTACTCGATCATGTTGTGTGTGTTACCAATAGAGGAATGCCAAGTTGCCTTTCGACTGAGTTTTTGAGGAAATTCAATTATCCGGAGGCCCCTCTTGTTTGTTACTCCTGAGCAAAATCTCCCGACGTTGCCTTTCCATTGGTCCTAGGCATCGGTGCCGATTTTTGCGTCACAGCCCCCTACTACCATAATAATGTCCTGCTTTGGGAGAGACTGCATAGTAGCCATGATGTCTTCGTAAAATCCATTCATCCTGTCCTCGGATCCAAAGCTTGTTGGAGCGTAGATCTGGACAACTGACAGGTTGAATGGTTTTGCGCTGATCCTCACAGTCATCATACGGTTGGAGACTGGTCAATACTCTTTTTAAAATTAAATAGTGAAAGTAACTAATTATTGTTATGTTTTACTACTCTGGTACATGTAGTTGCTATTGCACTGACTGTGGAATTATTTGTTTTAACTATCAAAATGATAATTCTTAACCATTTTGATGGTAGTTTTACTACCTATTTTAGTTGGAACCACTAATTAATGGTTAGTTTTTACTAATTTCACAGTTGGTGCACTAGGGACTACCAATAGGTTGCTTTTAGAACTGCTGGTGCCGTGTCCTTATGAATCATGGCTGCCATCCCATATCCACGCTTGGAATGTTTACCACTAAAGAAGAGTCTGTGTACATCGGCTGTTGTCATCTCACCTGTACCAGTGAGCCTTGCCTCAGCCAGACCAACACTGTTCGACCTATATCGCCTAACTTCATACTCGAGCTGTTCGATCTTGCCCGCATTGGAATGGAGTAATAAAATTAGATAGCAGACGCTAGCTCACCAGAACACTCATACTTGAACGTGTACGTCAGGGAGAACAAGGCACAAAGAAAAATGCAGCCGAAACTATGACCCTCAAAAATAAGAAACGGCGGGCATGTTATTACTCAATTCCTGATTTTAAGGTTTCGATCGGATCTCAATCACACTTCAACTGACTGGTAAGTGTCTTCTATTATAACTATTAATCATGCTCATCAAATGATCCCAAGAGGCTTGAAAGCCTCGTGTCTGAATGATGACCAGAACCACAGGTTTAATGATAACATAACAGCAAGCCATGCATCTAGCCAGCATTGAGAAGTAGTCTAAAATAGACATAAAAAATAGAAACACAACGATCCAAAGATTTTCATGAACTCCGACTCGGAGACGATTTTCAACCTGAGATCGTTGAAACGTGGTCGTAAGCTCCGACTCGGTGACTGCACTCGACCAGCGATCGTTGAAACACGAACGTGAGCATGAACTCCAACTCGGTAACGACGGCGACCAGACATCTTTGAAACGAGGACGTAAGCTCCGATTCGATGAAGATAATCGTCCAGATATCTTGGCAACGCGATGGTGAACTCAATTATTCAATGACAAAATTGAACTGGGTCACACAATCCAGTACAGTGTAGAAGTGGAAAATGTCCCCCTGGAAAAAGTCTCCGTCCGTTTTGAATTCTGATGGATTGTATTATATGGTGCATAGAGGCCATGACCGTCAATAAAAGAAGATGCAAGCTGAAACCTCCGAATATCGCTTTCTTTCACTTTCAATTTACAACTATTGCGTTGTATTGCAATAACAGTTTAGTGGTCGAACTGACTCTTTCCATACTCTCATTTGAAAGATGATCTCCAAAATACGGCGATCGTCATTCAAATAACAGTCTGTCTTCGACTTGCTCATAGTGTTTTTCATCTCGTCTGGCCGAGGGCACTTAGTTGAACTGAGGTATGTGACCACATCACGTTTATTAAAAGATAGTGGTGTTGCTCAGAACAAGATTACTTAGTATCCTTGGGATTTGCCTGACCAGAGTCTTTCAACCAGTCTGAAAGTCTTTCAATTTTTTTATTTAAAGACTCTTGCCTAACCAATGCTCCTTTATGGTGTCAACTAAACCTGGTCAACTATGACACCGGCTGCCCAAGGCTGTGTTTCATTACTATAATATTGGTGATCACACTATTACAATGCAGTGACAAGAGAAGAGCCAAGTAAATATGGCCAGATCTAAAATAATCCGAAATACACTTATACTGCATGTGTAATTTCCCTCAATATACTTATTGCGACAATTATATCTCCCGGAATATCAATGAATTTATTTATGCAACACGGAAATTCCTTACGGTAGAGAGTGGAATGCTATGATGTCTGTTTCGATTTCGCGTAGATATAAGGATTTAGACAAAGATTCTAGTGTGCAAATTCCGAAAAATTAACGTAGTGAATTATTAGACATAGTAGCAGTCAGAAATATTGCATCCATAGCTGTGCCGTATCCGTCTCATCTTAGTTTCTTAATCAGCTACTGTGAGATTTGTTCGTGCAGCTCAGCTTTATAAACAATATAAGTCCACCTGAGTACTTTGTTACGGAGTAAATACCTTTGCGGTCAATTGCTTACCAGCAGCGAATTTGGGCCAGGCAAATAATCTTTCATTCGCACCGACAATTAACCAATTGTTGGAGACAAAAGGGTCACGTAAGGTCATCAATAACGTATTCTTAGCTTCCACCTCGGATTCATCCAGGCATGGCCCCAATTGCAACCTAAACAGAAATAGCGAGTGATTCTTAGGATTCAGCCTAAAGCTCTCCTTAGGAAGCTTACTTAAAAATATGGTAACGAACTTCGCCCGATGAACCTCAACGACGACATTATATGATCCTAGCAAAGACAGAATTGCGGAGTCTCCCAATTTTCTGAAAAAATCATCACGTAAGATAATCGACGTGGATTTATTATACTCGTACGGTTTTTCTAAGATGGTGATGGAGTGTGTTCTGGATGATGATTTATAGAGATAACCATTCAAATCACATCGGATATCCTTTAACATGATGTTATCCATATCAGATAATAAAGCACTTTCGGCTTCAGGCACAAGAGAGTAATTTATCTCTTTTAGGCTTTTAACATACCGAAGTTTAAGAACAAACCCTATGTTTACTATTTTATACCAATTTAACCAAGACATAAACAGGTCTTTTCCCCTGTTTTTGTGCTGCTGAAATTTGCATCGAAAGGTCAACTCCAAGAAAACATTCTTACCACATGAAACCATTTTGAAATATTTGAACCTCGAATTCTTTGGACCGACGCTTTTCTCAAGTTCACCATAAGGTAGAATCAACTCTCTGCAATTGCTACTTCCAATCAAATCGAATTGAAATGCTCGCAACTTTTCAGCGACATATTTTCGTCTACGACGAGCGCTAACACCTATGACATCATTGCCATATTCGCCAGCAATGTATATGAGCTCGTCAAAATGAAAATGATACATCAGTTTAAAATCTCCGCTTATATCATCTTGGCTGTAGACGTAGACATTACGATAAGTACTCAAGGAGTAATGAAAACGAGCCATTGTGACTATGACACTTAGCCCAGTGTGGTAAAATACCGATGCCGCCCACGGTGGGAACTGGCCATAGATCCTTACATCACGGTACGACCGATAGGTGCCCCTCTGCTAGTTCGGCGTGGCGGTTAAAAGTTAAGATATGACAGTTTTAAATGAAGTGGATGAAATTGTTAAAATTAGGTTTTAATACATTACATTGTGGGAGAGATGGAAGGCTGTCTCTCTTTGTTGATTAGACAATCTTCATAAGTAATGCGCTCATCTTGTTTATATAAACCCATTATTAACGTATAGGCGGATACAGCCTTTTTGGTATACCCTGTATATATTATAGACAGGTTGGCAACAATGAGCGCCACTCTGAAAATCATCCTGACGGCCAGGGCAATTAAGCGGAATCTACGAAAACTGCGGAAAACTGGGAAAACTGGAAAATTATGGTAAAATTGAGCGGAAACACCCAAAAACAATGCACATGAAAAGATCGCTATAGAATATGTATATGATAATTATTTGTAAAAATTGCTACGTTTGGCCTTCTCCCCCACCACAGCCGATGTGGAAATGGTCCGAGAAGAATAATGCAGATCATTTTGTCATGCATGTTGGTTTTTTTTTTTCCTAAGTCGATAAATATATGGGTTTCAGCAAATTGATACTAATAGAACTTTTCAAATGTTTATTGCAGATTCCGCTAAATCTGAGCCTTGGCCCGTTCCGAGTCCCTCTCCGAGTCCCACTCCGACCTCATCTCCGATATTGAATTACGTACGGTTATCTAATATTCAGTTAATTGACGATCGTTTTCATTGTGCCATTCCACCTGGATTTTTACAGTAATGTTTATTTGGATCAGTGTATAAGATGGCTACAACGAAGTGGTTATCCAAATTGCAGTGCACGACTTAAAATACGACTTCATTATAGACAGGTACGCCTAAAGCAGAGGTCGGTCTGAATTTGAAAGTACTATTGTGCAGTTTCACGTAATTTTTATCATATATTTGTGAAAAATGTTTACCAGTTCAGTTGAATCGAAGTAATCATCAGACGACCATAATTTACCCTCAAAGTTGAAGTGTAGGTGTAAACCTTATTCCTCAGTTGACTGTACGCCATGCATTCGCACGAGAATTAGGTTTTTGTTTCAACAACTGCATAAAGTTGCATATTCAAGTCTCGGGCGATCGATTATCGTCGTTAAAGAAAATTTGAGTTCTAACAATGCGCAATGCGCGGATGATGGAGATCATTCAATAGAACGAGTCATTCATACTAACTGTAATTAAACCCAACACACTAAATATACTAAATATGGCTTCTTTAGCCCTGGTAGGCAACCAGTCTTGGACCAACGAAATTCCGATATCAAACAGTCCAATGCGAGCTTGTCAGTAGGACAAGCAACGCCGTCCTAGTGTCTAACCGGTTGCGCACGCAACAACAGCAAATTATGTCTTTATTGCAAAATAGGTTGCGAATATAAAAACCGAAATATTGGCTACCTGCTTTTTCCAAAGCCGATGCCCTGTTTTCCCGTCTCTACAAGTCCAGTAATTGGTAGCAGCATCCTTGTGAAGATGGCAGGTTTCCGTTTGATCATGGCCGTCATGGCCGTTCTTGGGGGTGGTGAAAAAGGCAACGCACATCTGAATATTCGAGCATGCCATACCACATCGAAGAATTGACTGAACTCGTAAGATTGCGAAAGTTAAATTGCTATCAGTTCCGTTAATGTCCATTGCCATGAATTGAAATGAGGAAAACACTAAACTTGCTAGAGCTCTGTCAATGTTGGTCAGGACCAGCAATAACTCCCATGTAGTCATGAATTGCATTTACACGCAATATAATTCTTGATTGGATTACCTGCTTTCTCGAGATATTGATGGTGTCATTGCAAACTTATACCACAGACAAAATCCTCCGGAGCAAATCTTTAAAGAAAATGGCCAAAAATGGCCAAAAAAGGCTATATAAAATCTATACCGGTATAGCACCTGTATAGGGTTTGTAAAGGACAACCTATAAACTATAAGATCCCATGTGAAAAAAAATCTATACAGTATATACAGTATAGTCTATGTATTTTATAAACATAGAAATTCTATATAACTAAAATAACTTTTTAAATCATACATGAAAAACCTATATAGCACCTATTAAAATCCGTTTAGAATACTGTAAAGGTAATGGGTTTCTCAACAGATTTTCTTCAGAAATTTTTTTGCATGTGATTGTTTCTTTCATTTTTGAATACACGATATAACTAAAACAAATTAACTAGTGTCACCTACATCTACATGTAAGTGTCTATCCTTCACAATATTTCAGTCGACCTAACACATGCAATACAGTCAGTGTCGTCGAAAGGGCAAATGTCGACATGGGTGCACCTTAGGTGTACCAAGGACCAAGCTGGGTGTACCTTAACAGCACCGCACCCAGGATGCTCCTGGGTGCTGCTTTAAAAGGATCATTATGTGCAAACAGATTGAAATACGCGCCGATTAAAAAACCTGTGTCCGATGTGGGGTACGCGTGCTTTTGCTCTACATCCGTAATTTTGCTGAACACTAACTGTAAACGAGGTGTCAAAATGTCAGTTCGACATCAGTGGCAGGATCTAGGGGTCATTGCGCACACGTGTGCTATGAACGGATGTATGTATGGATGGGGGAATCATCTCATGCAGCATACCTAATGACATAGTAAATAGTATTATGTCGGTCTTAAAAATACTTTTTCTTTATTTCTTACCGCCATATGTAATACATGTATATGAGCAAATGTTCGACACGAGATGTTCTGATTTGCTACAAGACAAACATACCATTTTCAACCTTGGACAAAGGTTTTTAATCGGCGCGAATTTCACACTGGGTGCAGATAAGAATCTTGTAGTGAAGTTAAGGTACACCAAGATTGGTCCTGGGTGCACTTAAGGTGCACCAAGGACCAACGATTGTTGGGCACTATTTAAGACATGTTGAACTTGTGGTTTTTAGGAGTCATTACGACACGTGCTAATTGCGTAGGGTACACTGTATACGCAGTTTCTTTAAACACCTCGATCAAAATAGGGGCTGTAGCTGGATGCAATGCCAACAATGACATGTAATTCTTGCCGAAAAGGAAAGGATTTTCGCGGCAGAATGCTTTCGCGATCATGACCTACTCGAGAAATTTGTGCAAAACCTCCTTAACGCGAAATTTTCTGTTAAGACAAGCATATTTCGGCAATGGATCAATGACGATTTGATTGTCGAAGGGACATTCTGAAATACATTTCTATCACAAATCATGGTTAGCCTCTTTCTGTTTGCGGAACTGAGAGTTTTTGGAGACTCAGCCAAGAGCCTCCTTGATTATGTTAAAATGCAGAATTTTGCATGGCACGAGCGTACGTGTATATCTCAAATGCATTTGTGTACAAATTAAATTCTTTAAGACTGCATTCAGCGCTGACCCCAAACATTCGTCGGTCAAATGCCAGACACATCAACTGAAACCAAGGACGTTTAATAGAGCGTACACGTAATTCACAACAACATCTATCAAATGTAAAATCACACAATTACCATGCGACAAGAATAATTAGGCATATCAAGCTTCGTTTGGTCAATAGTTCGCCAAAAGTAAATCAATTTCGAAGTAATTGAGGACGTCAGCGTCTACGTCTCAGAGCTCCGCTACAAGAGGCGCTGATCAGGAAATGGTGAATTTCGAAAATAGCATGTTTAGTCACCTCTCTGATCTTGTGTCCCTAGTTCTGCTGCGACAGACACAACCGATGCAATAGAGCCTGATTTTAGCAAGATAACTGTGGCTTTAACAAGACAACGTTTAATCAATAAAACCACAACCAGCGTCAATAACTGTATTTGTTAAATTTGATTCAAAGAAAACAGTGCATAAACTTATTTTGACATCGATTGCTTTGAAAATGGATATCGTGGAATAGAATCCGACCCCATACGCATGTTCACATATGAAAAATGTTGTTACGTAGCTATTTGTGATTCTGATCCTTGAACCTAAAGTAGACTTATGCTTTTTGTCACTACGACCTGTGATCATGATTGCATGCAACAAAAATTCCTCGTTTACCATGTTTACGGTGGTCATCGTAGGTCCTTGCATGGGACAGGAATCGATTATCGCGGCTCTGATCTCCCCGGCCAAAATCCAGAATTAAGATTTGAATAAGATTTTAAAGATATTATTCAGTTTTGTGAACGAGTGCATGTACATTTCGTTGCAAGTTTCTTAGTTTAGATCTTAACTATATTAGGAATCTGGCAAGAATCCTCTTACGAATGTACAGTCTAGCTCGTAATAAAGGACCGTACAATATTAGTATATTATCTCTATCATTGTATCAGTTGTTTAATCGGGAATAGCATAGAAACTTCTTAACCTGTTTTCACTTTTTTCATCCTGTTTGCATTCCTGACTTGCTGGACTAGTATGGGTTATGTTTTATGAGATGCCTATAATCAAGTTGTTCACTGACATGATAATTATGATTAGACGTAAAATGAATTTAGAGCGTTTTGGCATTTATTATGCAATTACAATTTGAAATTCAGCCTTTGGAGCAGAAATATCAGTCTCAAGGGACAATTTGGATTGTAGCCTGGATTGTAGCTTGTAACCTGGATTGTAGCTTGTCATGAGGTGAGTAAAAGCGCCATTGGGGTAAGGACAGGCTCATGGTCAAATCCAACATCTGCTCCTGGATAGATCCTGATCTTAGCCATGTTAATGCTGCTCATGAACCTTTTCGTAACCATAATGTAGCCGATCATGTTGTGTGTGTTACTACTAGGAGAATGCCAGGTTGTCTTTCGACTGAGTTTTTGAGGCTGGAAGGTGTTGGCTATGGCGAGTTCGTGGAATCTAGCAAATTCAGTAAGCCGGAGGCCCCTCTTGATGTTACTCCGGAGGAAAATCTCCCGACGTTGCCTTTCAATTAGTCTGAGGCGTCAGTGCCGATGTTTGCGTTACAGCGCCCTACTACCAGAATTATATCCTGCTTTGAGAGAGACTGCATAGTAGCCATGAAATCGTCGTAAAAGCCATTCATCCTGTCCTCGGATCCATCGCTTGTTGGAGCGTAGATCTGGACAACTGACAGGTTGAATGGTTTTGCGCTGATCCTCACAGTCATCATACGGTTGGAGACTGGTCAGTACTCTTTTTAAAATTAAATAGTAAAAGTAACTAATTATAGTTATGTTTTGCTACTCTGGTACATGCAGTTGCTATTATACTGACTGTGAAATTAGTTGTTTTAACTATGGTAATTCTTAACCATTTTAATGGTAGTTTTACTATACCCTTTTTAGTTGGAACAACTAATAATTGGTTAGTTTTTAGTAATTTCCAAGTTGGTGCAATAGGAGCTACCAATTAGTTGCTTTTAGAACTGCTGGAGCCGTGTCCTTATGAACCAAGCTTGCCGTTCCATACCCGCACACTAGGAATGTTGACGACTCAAGAAGAGTCTGTGTCCATCAGCTTTTGTCATCTCACCTGTACCAGTGAGCCTGGCCACAGCCAGACCAACATTATTCCACCTGTACCGCTGAAGTTCATACTCGAGCTGTTCGACCTTGTCCGCAGCTAGCATTCAGGGTTCGCACATGCCATTTTCCGATAACGATGTTCTTTCGCCGAAGACAGATTATGGGTGTCTGGGTGCCAGTTGCACATTTATCACCTCCACCCTGGCTTGTGGTAGGCGCGAAAGTTCATAACCCGGGACGCATCCGATCCGGTATGGATTTCGTTGTTTTCCTTGCCATGTTGATTCACGGGCTGGGTAACTCCTTGTGGAGCCTATCTCCACTACAGGAGTCGATAGATGGCCAAGGGCTGGACAATGAGCTCATCAGCTCTTAAGATGGAGATTGGTTTTAGTTCCATCTGGGTGTTTGGCCACCCTCCACACCAGAGTCAAAGACTCTGGTTGGGGTACCGGTTAAGTCGCCGATTGTCCGACCCTGAGCAAGTTGCACTGGTCTACAGGTTTGCCAGTGGCAGGTCATTGGCCGGACCTGACAGAATTGCAAGCCATACAATTTTTAAAAGTACAATGAGCAGAGTGGAGCTAAACGTTGCGATTCCATGGGACCCTCAATCGGGAATGGAGTTATTGCATGAGATAACAGACGCTAGCTGACCTGACCATCTGCACATGAATGAACGCGGACGTCGGAAGGTTTCGATCGAATCTAAATCACACTTCAACTTACTGGCAAGTGTCTTCTATCTTACAATTAACCATGCTCATGAAGTGATCCCAGGAGGTTTGAAAGCTTCGCGATTGAATGATGTCCAGGGTCCTGTTTCATAAAACTTTTTAACGGACTTCTTTCAAGGTACCATAAAGGAAGGATATAACGTCTATTTAAAGCTACATATTAAAAGCGTTTCATAACTCGTTTTTACTCTGCCATTACATTAAATTTAACAGGCCTGCCATTAATAAATGATTGTATGGTGTACCTCATTGGTGAAAAAAAGTTACTCGAACGCAGAGTGATTTTATATATTGTGTTGAGATTCGTAATACATGATCGGGCTGTGACAAAATGTGTCAATTTCAGTGTCTTTGGTTACTATACACTATATGAATGCTCTTTCGACATACGAACCTTCCTTTCGATGCATTAACTCTGTTCCCGGAACATGGCCAAGAGACAGCGATCTCGCAATGGGACTGATAATGAATTTGTGACCCGCTCTACCAAAACTAGGCGCTTGTCGCATCTGAACTTGACAGGTTGATACGGACTTGTTGTTCATTTCCCTGTTGTAGACCTTTTGTGAAATCTGATTTCACAAAAGGTCTACAATAGGGAAATGAACAACAAGTCCGTATCAACCTGTCAAGTTCAGATGCGAGATTTCACAAAAGGTCTACAACAGGGAAATGAACAACAAGTCCGTATCAACCTGTCAAGTTCAGATGCGACAAGCGCCTAGTTTTGGTAGAGCACCCTGGTGGCCAAATCTGTCACTTTTGGGTCTTTTAAGGGCGAAATCATACCGGGTCCCGATCGAGGTATTCCTTGGATTTCGTTGGTGCATCCAATTGGTACAGGACTGAATACTCTACCCTGAGACTGACTGGCTAATAGACTCTGTTGTGTACAGAAGGGGGTGGCACGGAAAAAGCCCCGCCATATCATTTTAAAGTCGTTCTTCCGTCCTGATTGACTGTTAGATGAAACTTGGCATGGATAAAGTTGCGTCAAAGACATGGACTAAGTCGTGTCAGTTCAATCCAGGATCGCCCTTCTTGGTGGATGGCAGGATAAAACTTGGCATGGAGAAGGTCGCGCCAGTTCAACCTCGAATCGTCCTTCCTTCTCGGTGGATGACGGGATGAAACTTGGCATGGACAAAGTCGCGCCAGTTCAACTTGGAATCGCCCTTCCTTCTCCGTGGGTGGCAGGAGGAAACTTGGCATGGACAAAGACGCGCCAAAGGGATCGCCTCAACACGAGGCGAGATAGGAACATTCCACATAATGAAATGTATGCTCAGTACCATAAGGGAGCTTCCATTAAGTACGGATAAAGATGTTCACCAACTATCGCATTTGTGACAACAAGTAACAAGTTCCGTGACTCGTGACTTTATGTTAGTCCGTAAGGGCACGCCACAAAGCTTGTATGTAATAATATCAACGATCCCGAGCTTTGTTTAATAATTGTTCATGTGCACAATCAATATCGTTCATGACATGGAAGCATGGTCTAATATAAAGTTTTGATGATGACAATGGGAAGACGGATGAAGAGGCGACATGAGAGTTCAGTTCTCAGTTAAATCAAACGAATAGAGATTTGACGTTGAACTCCTAATGAGTATCTAAAATCCTAAAACAGAGGACGATCCTCTCCATTATTCAATATTACCAACCACCTAGGCTAAGCGAAGCGAGGGGTGGTCTGATAACAAAGCACTTGTAGAAATGTACATGTACATGTACATGTAATTATTGAATTATGAATAAATGTTAGTGTTTGATCGTGGTCTTTTAATGCATTAGGGTCTGCCCGCGCTGACATAATGGGAAGCATGGGGCTGACAAACGAACATTAACATATATAGAAATGGAAAAAGGAATTTCGAAATTGAATGACGATTCTGAAATTCAGACTAAAATTCCATGTGCCATGTACGTCCCTAATACCGAAGCATAGACTTTCTCACAGGCAAGCCTGTGCGTGTATCGCTTTGATTTTTAGTATTTGAACCTTACAAGTTTGAGTGCCAAATTGTTATTGAAAGACTGTCCAGAAATGACGCCGTTCTATATATTTTTGACGTCAAAAACATGACGTCACGACAGCGATTGACCAATAGGTATCGTGGAAATCTGGATTCTGAGGACGTAGAATTCTGTCCAAAAATGTCCAAAATTTACATTTCAAACTCACGAATAATTCTTCTACAAGTTGTCGCATAGAAATTATACACACCAGATAGATCTTGACGAGGAAGTTTATAGAAATCAACTCACAAAGAATGATTTGCCAGATCAATGGAAAGCCCGAATTTTCCTGACAAAATTTTTTAACATTAATTCCCTGAGAAGGACGCGAAAGTCTGAGACCAAGTTTGGTATTTTGATCGGCAAATAATTATTCTACAAGACAAGAATTAATAATTATACATACAGTATAGATTAGGAACTTATCTACCAAGGAGAGGAAGTTTACGGAAATTCCCCCACAAAGAAATTATTTGAGAACCAATTCCCCCTGGAAATTTGTAAGGAAAAGTTACCAAAATGGCGGCTTTGCGGCTTCATTCATGCAAAACGGGATCAACGTAAGGCAAAGTATTTCTAGCTAGAAATAATTATTTTACTAGCAACTTTCTGCTGAAAAAGACATAGACGACGAAGAGAGATGATTCAACTGCTAGTTGCAAAAGTTTCAGCAAAAATCCTCTATAAGGTCAAAACAAGTTAAATGTGATGTTTCTGGTTTCATGGTCAACTGAAAATGGATGCGATCATGCGGAAATTTTTTTCTGCGATAACTTTTATTACTTCTCGTAAGCTAATTTGGCAATATCCACATAACCAAACGGGTGGAGAATTTTGATACCAAACGATATGGCAACAGAAATTAGCTGCCGTGACATTGTTGTACCAATACAATGAAATGCTCACGTGGCGTGTCAAAACTACTCACATCCGTAGCGGCGTGTGGCCAACCAATGCTGAATAATGTATACAAATCAATTCATGCCTGAGGGAAATTTCATCAATGAGTCATCAACTAACCAGCCCTCTCAACTTGAAGATGGTCAAGGACCAAAGTTATCAATCATTCAATGAATTTGTTCCAGGTCATTCCAATGAGTAAACTCTATTTTCCTAAAAGCTACTTTAATTTTACTAAAACTTACTACATGTAGCAGAGAAATAAACCAGGAGCTATGGCACAATTTGAGCACATTTTTTTCAATGGACAAACTAGATAAAAATCAATAACATTTCCAATAACATGTAGCAAAACAGAAATCGATAAAAACCCTGTTAGATGTAAATGTTCATGTTGGCATAAATAACTTAACAAAGTTTGTTGAAAACCACTTTTTCCATTTTAGGATGGGTCAACAACGATTTTTTATAAGATGTTTGAGCTTCCACTTGAAATACATGTCCAACACAATACAATCTAAGAATAACAACAATTATAGATTAGATTTAATCTATATTTGAGAACTATAATAAATATGAAATGTCCTAGGGACATTGTGCTCACCTGGGAATGACTGCGTGGTAGATGAAATGAGACATGGAGATTAAATTGACTTTTAGAGACTTGATTGAAGGCCGATTTCGGGTCAACTTGCACAAATGCCTATATGTGTCTACATATAAAATTTGAAGAATCTGTGACAAATAGCGGTGAAACGTACCACCCATATTGAAAGTTTAGAGTTTGACCTTTTTGACCTTGGAAACTAGGTCAAGGTCAAAATTTTATAAGCACCATGGCAAGCTTGATCATATCAATCAATGATGCACATAAAGATCACACAGTGCAGGTTTCCCTATATAATACCGACATGGGTTTTGTGACCTGACCTACTTACAACTGAAAAGTAGGTCACATTGGCCTGATTTTTAAAGATTTGTACAGATGCCCAATAGGTGTCTACATATCAAATTTGAAGAGTCTAGGACATTTAATGACGAAACCTGTAATTTTAGAGTTTGACCTCTGTGACCTTCAAAAGAAGGTCAAATCAAAAATTGTGTCATGAAGTCTCGACAGAAGTATTGAAAGTAAAAATTTCATAGTTCTAGCTATCAGCATTCATGAGTTATTGACAAAATAAGGTTTTCAAAGATGGCCCCCTGGAGCCCGGAAAGTAGGTCAAATGGCGATGATTTTTTTTGTGTGTCAAGTCATGTTGTCATAAGACATACACATACCAAGCTTCAACTTTCTAGACTCAACAGTGAGCAAACGGGCCACTACTGTTGACTCCCTTTGAAATTTTCATGTTAAGACTTACCGTCTCCATTAAAGCTTACGTGTTTTTGAACAACCCAGCCCTGGTTTCAATATAAAGTAAAAATATTGTCAAAATAGTGTTGGTTTTCATTATAAGAATTTGCAGAAATCATAATACTCTAATTTTTTTCTTAACATTAAATGCCAGCAAATCTAAAAGATGGTGAAGTATATCGAAGCGATGGTCAAGTTATCCTGCACTTAGAAACACTGATGCATTTTCTGCGGGTTAGCAAGATGAGTTAATTCCAGGAAATACTATGTCTAACTGAGGCATGCCCTTGGGAAATGTCGATTTGATTCTCTAGGGTGACATTAGGGAAGCCATGGTGTGACTTTATCAGTTTGGATGTGACATGAATTGTGAGATGGTCCCCTTCAATATCGGATATAACTTTCTAATATTCCAATCAAAAGAAATTCATGCAATTCCTGAATCTGTGACAAATATTCCAATTAAAAGAAATTCATGCAATTCCTGAATCTGAGGCACTGGCGAAGTTTCCTGTTTCCCAGCACCTGTAATTCAGCTCCATCCTTGTCGATTTTCATTAAGGGTCTGCTTCAAATGCTTCCCCTTTTAACCAAGATGAGTCTTGAAATAAACTTATAAAGTTACTGAAATCCACATGGATTTTACCCTTGGTTAGTCTGATTCATCTGCACTTGGCCCCTTGCTTGGAATATTTGACCCGGTGACCTCCTCTGCGACCTTTTTCTTCTTATTCCCTGGGCAAATGTCCTTGTGCCTCCGCTGCCAATCGTTCATTTGACACTCCTTCGAGCAGTAAAGTTCCTCACAGTTTGCACAGCGTTTTAATTTTTCACCTTCACCCTTCAAACAAACGAAACATCGCCGGATGAAGTGATAGCCATGGACTTCTCGGTATTTGAAAAATATCTGTGAAAAGAAAACGCATCATGACGTTTAACTTCGTGAGGATTACACACTCAAGTAACTTGATAAGAATGTTTTTGATGAAGCACTACGACTGGATGAAAGTAAGAACTATTAACACAAAGTTCCAGCAAATTTTTATGCATGATAACAGCACTACGGCATTGTGTATAACTGCATATCTATTTTCCTCAAACTCCAGTAGTTACAAATGACGTACCCCTTTAACAGATTGAACTTCCTTGAGTATTTTCATACCACCTTGATGACCGAGTACACCGGTATATTCTGCAGGTTCTGCACTGACACGTACCTCATCAAAAAGTTTTGTAGTACTAGGATCGGGATCTTTTTTCATATCTTTGCCTTTCTCGTTTATTCTGAGGAATCCAGCATCAGACAGTGCTTTCTTAAGATCACCATATTCCAATGCTGCTTTTGCTCGATTATAGACTGACTTTTGGAGTAATTCCTTTGCCTCTGTGGTATCTGAAATAATTGAAAATACAGTCATTGGCAAAAGTTTAAGACCGCCTAAAATCATCAAATTTGATACCTTTCATATTCTGATAATTCTGGCGTTTTTTTCTACATTATGATGAGAAGTTGACACATAAAAATAACGTGCACATGTCATCCACCTCAGAAAATCCCTTACCCTCCAGACACTTCGCTATAGCTTCATCACAATTCTCCACTGCCTCTTTGTGTTTGCCAAGGTTCAGGAAACACTGGGCTCGGTGACCATAAAGTTGAGCAGCGATGGGTGTCCTGAAAAAGAAGTAAGCACTGGAAGTCTCGTGAGATTAAGAACAATATTGACCTACACACAACTCAAGCAACAGAAGACTACCATGGACACTATCTGACAGAAACGACGTACGCGAAGATGATTACTGAACAGCTAAGAAATAAGCAGCAAGAGACTTACAATAAAGACTCTTTCAGGACAGATTGTTCCACACTACAGCAGAAGGTGACACATTTGCAACACTGCCAACCCTCCATAAGGACTCTCAGGAAATGCTTCCAAAAACTGCCCTCTCCGAAGTATTTGCGACCAAAATATTAGTGCTACTTTTCAGTATTTTTGCAAGTGACCTTCAGTACTCCCCATGGAATAGAGAAGGAAACTCCCGGTGACTTCAAAATCGTTTTACAAGTTTTGGCCAATTTCAAGTACTGGTGGGTTGGAAGCTCTGTAGGGATATTCATGCTTCATATTGTTACACAAATGGATTGGTCTAGACTTTAGTACAGAGACCTCCAACTACAGTGTTAATTTCTTAAATATCAGATACAGACATCAGTACAATAATTATTTGAAAGACAGTGCTGTACTTGCAATGGTTCACAAAGACTATAATGACAGCTGTTTTTATTTTATTATTTTGCAGAAAAGTGGTATTTTTTCACGTGGCCCTGTCCTTACCAAAGTTCATAGGTACAGTTACAGCTGTGTCCCCGACACACTCCCACATTCTCATAATGCAGACAGACACACGGTATATTGTGCTTTGATGGCGGACAGAACTTCAAGGCATCGGTGTAATTGGTGAGCGCCTTTTTATATTCTTGGCGCTTGAATGCTGCATTTCCACGCTCCATCCTGGATGAGGCTTCGTCTTCGTCGAAGCTGTTGGTCCCCATGGCCTTGTGACCCTTCAGCCTGGCCTCCTGGGAAAGCCAATCCCTGAAAACAAACAACAGTAAATTGCCTACAAATGAGGTTTCAGCCAGATTCAGGAGACAATTCAGTACAAACTGTCAACAAAAGACATGAAATAACCATTAGATTATCTAACAGAATGATGAACATTTATATGCCTTTTCAGATAAGAAGATTTCATTGTCAAATTTCAGAGGTGCAAGCGAGCACCGTTATCTTGGATTATACTGGCGTTCACAGCTCACATAATTTACCTGACTCCTGAAGCTTTGACTGCTGTCTTCATGTTTCCCCACTCTGCACACAAGTCATGCTGTAAGTAGAAAGGCAAGGTGTTGTAAGTTTCTTTTACAGATTTATAAATATCCTTTTGGCTAATATCAGGGAGTCTGTTTTCGGTAAGAAAATCGTATCACCTGCAACTTGTAACAGGCACTATTTCCTTGATGGACGCGTGTCTTTATATTAAGGTGCGAGAACAACAGATGGTAGCACCATACACATCTACCAGCAGGAGGAAAAAAACCCATCTAGTCCGTTAGTAATAACTGGGGATTCAGGAAACTAGAAATGCAGTTGTATACACAATGCTGTGGTACAGTTATGTATTTGCTGAAACTTAGTATTAACAGTACATGTATTTGGATATCTGTCTACATAACGGCAATACTGGAAATTATATTGAGAACAGATTTAAATAAAATTACAAATTTCAAATTTTTAATGATAGCAAAGGCCTTTTAAAGTAACAACATACGGAGGGATCTCCAGTCCACTTATTTAGTCACCAAGAGTGATACTCTTCAAACCACATTCAGCAAACGTAATCCATTATCAGCAATTATCAAAACCAACAGCTCTTACTGAGTGCACAGAACTGTGTTGGGACGATCACAAATGAGCTAACATGACGTGAGAACAGGCTAGGGCCGTTAAAAGCACATTACTACTAAGCTACATGTATATGCTGCACAGTCACCTTCCTTGCCACATTAGCAGATTCCATCATCAAAACGCAGATAATATGAAAAAAATTCAAAATCTGACAGAATTATCATGCTGAAACGACTTTTATCCCAAAGGAACCAGGGTGAGCCCGCCGTGCAGCAATCACCTCTGTGCGGATTGATGCATTATCAACACGCTGCCTGATGCCGAGGACTGACATGAACATGTCACCACATTGACGCTCTGTTACCCCCAATACCCCAACAAAACTGGCAATGGCATAAGAGTCGTATCATCGGGTGAACATAAAATCCAACCTTGTTATGCATTCCCCAGGGCACAACAAAAAGTTTCATCAATACTCCACTGGCCTTTTCAGGCTGAGGATAAACTCTGTCTTAGCCTGAATGCGAGCTGTGTATTCCCCTCATTGTCAATTATCAACCGAATTGACTACACATCCCCGTGGTACTTCACATCATGCCACTGAATCTAAAAAAAACAGGCTAATTTTCCAGCAATTAGCTAAACTAACATGTCCTGTTGACTTAGTGCAGACATCAATAACTCAATAACAAAAGCTGTAAACGAACGAATTAAAGGGGACTACAGGTAGGAGGAGAGGGGCTAATTTGGCCATCTTCAAGTGACAAGTATACACAGTAAGGGCCCTTGGACTTGGTCATGTCAGACTAAGCACTAAATACATCCCTCGTACAAGTGTGAATCATTTCGACCTACTGCGAGATGTAAGAGACCCCTATTGGCGGCTTTGTGCAACTTTCTCTTGCCTGCCTAGCTGCTTCCTATATTGCCCGTTTAATACTACAAAAAATAACACTCATTACATTACATTCTCTCACCGAGAGACAAGTGGCCCAGAGAAACCAGGTCCACAAACCGCGTCCTGATCAAGTAATAAACCCATCCAGGCAGTATTCAGCAGACAGCATCGCTCCATCCTCAATCAACTTCTCAACCTCCCAGACAGTATCGAACAGGTAGCACCATTTATCTGCTAATGAGTTATCAATCATCTCGGACAGAATTCATCAAAGAACACCACTCAATCTGCAAGTCATACACAAGCACGATTATTGTATCACAGGTCCACCCGATGAAAACGTCAAGAACATTCTCCAACCCATATCTTATCACCAGGTTCTAGCGCCAGTAGACAGGGAGAACTGACCATCAATCATGGCCAGTATCCGGTCATTGCAATCATTGCTTACATACTCCTCTGATATCATGGACACAGAAATAGAATTATGGTATACTAGTAATTTCTCTCAATAACAAAGTCACCAGCCAAGGACGAGGGGCAATCACTGATTACAAACTAGATGTAGGTAAGTTCTGTATTGACGGACCAATACAATTTTCAAAATGACTGTTGGTCATGTTTGTAGCATTTAACAACATTTCAAGCAAATGAAAACTTGTGTCCTTGATAATAGAGGTGTCCGCTACGGGAGGTTTCACTGTATCAGCGTCTGATCTAGTAGGGGAATGCACAAGCCCCTTATTTAAAAAAATTCTTGGAACATTGACCAGTAATTTGGGTAGGTACCCCAAAAGTACAAGTCAGCACATCCTTTCAGTTTCACACTGGTCAGGTAAACTGGCCATTCCAGGTATTAAATGACCATCGGCTGCCTCACACCGGTTTTGACATTAAGGGACTCCGTAATTCAAAAATCTCTTTCTACATTTTTACATGCAAAGTTTCTGTCTGAGTGGATTTAAAGCTACTATCAAGTACACGTTTGGAGAGGAATTTGAAACATATTTATGCAAGTATCAAGGCTCAAGCATCACCCTTTTTTCACCAATGCTACTTTTTCTTTCGTCGAGACATCACCATCAACAATATATCAGTTATCACCGTCATATAAAGTAACCGAACTAATTTTACTGGGTAAGGCTGTATGTTCGACAAGACATCGACACATTAGCATCCTTATTCTTTCCAGCTTCGCCAAATTTTCACTAAAGGAAAAATAAATACTACTCAAGCATCGGCAAAGATTAGTGGTGATAGCTTAACTACCCTTGAGGGGGGGGGGGGGGGGAGTACAAGAAACGACTTGATACTTGCATTAGTGTGGCAAGTCGGCAGACCAAAAAAATTATTTGATGAAAATAACCTCTCTCAAACTTGTCTCAAAACTTTCCGTGGTCAGCCACCACTCAAAATGTCACCAGTTTCTTGCGAGACTCTAATATCCAAATTTCATATTCAGAACCACACATGTAAATTGATTCAACACGGTGAAACATTGCCAAATTAATTGCTAAATGGCTTGAAAATTCAATGGTGGTCTTCTCTCTTCAAGACTATGAACTTCGAAGCTGGGTTAATGATGTAGATCATAGGGCGAGATACCACAACAATCCTATTAGCTTGTGTACACAATAATCCAATATCCCCTGCTTTATATCCACCAATAAAACTCTGTAATGTTTCAATATGTCGTTCCAGTTGTCATACTGACATTTCTTAGGAAATAGTATTATCTGAGCTCACCATCGTCAGGTTCTTACCACTCGAGGTACAGCACCTCATCATGCTGTCTGTCATATTTAGTATTCAGGATTTTTTAAACACTTAATTAAAGAATCGTAACTGGACATTAATTATAAATAAAAAAGACAAACTTCAAAACTGAGATTGAATCAAACTGGCACGAACAGCATAAAATTCTTAAAGAGCATAAAGAATTTAGCGGGCCAGAATTTAGCCATGCCATCATAATCTTGACACATAAGGCTCTTTGATTCTAATGTTCTTCAAATAAGCTCTGGAGGTCCTGTAGAGTGAGATGAGCTACAATATCTGACTCTTGTCCCAATTCTAAGACAGTGATGCTGATGAGTTATTCAGAGAATGATGCACCAACTTCAAAGACAAATTTCACAAATTTTCCTATCTAAACGGAACTGGTACAACAAAAAATATAACATGGTGAAAAGAAATGAACCAGACCCTAAAGAGTTGTGACAATCACCAATCCCTGTTAGTGCCAAGCAAAATACACTGGTGTCAAGGAGCTTATTTAGGGACAATGCTATTACAAGTATCAGAGGTATTGGCAAAGCTGACACTATATTTCCCTCGATGATAATGATTAGATTACGTCCCCATATCCCAGCCGCTGATTAGGTTGGCACGAGATAACTGAATCGACCATCAGTCCATCTCCTACTGCATTGAGTATGAAGTGTTTTGATCGAATCAGTAGGCAGATATTGCCATCTCTAGAACAGAAAAATTTTTGCGTGCAGAATATTTTTGCAAATTTCACGAGTAGGTTATGAAAATATTCTGTGGCAAAACCCTTGGTTTTCACAAGAATTCCATACCTCTATATTGCACTTAGTTCCTAATTTAGTTCATCATGGGAAACAGTACTAAGAGGGAGATACACTGCACAATTACCACATATCATAATCGAGTGAGAAGTGAGATGGTAGATTTGTGTATACTATGAGGCATCGACACTGGAGCTCTATTTCACGTACCAATTTTTTAAAAAAAGGAATGGCCATGACCTGCGAAAATATTCTGACGCAATTATATCCATCGTTCGGCATGCGCGAAAAAACTTTATGGCGCGAAAATATTCTGTTCTACAGTATTCGCTACAGTAGTCAAAAAGATAATTGTTTTTCATTACCAGCTATGGCAGGCCAAGCACACTCTGTTTTGAATAGAGGGAGACTCCATCATTCCTATTGTTTGAGATTGGACAGGTGTGAATTAATCTGGCAATTAGCCTCCTGTGCATTGTTGCATGCAAACACTAAAATGTTTGGTTTTAGCCAATTAAGGGGCAAATAAATCAGCCAAAAGTTTTGAAAGCTACACAAATGATTGTTGCAAGGAAGTACTTTATGATAGTTTGCGAAATTTTGATTAATTCTAGGTGGAAAGTAATATTTTTCGCATATTTGTTGGGAAAAAAATTGAAAATCCTCCAATTTTCAGCCCCCCTATGGACACTATGAATTTTTCTCCAATAAAGCTGAAATCTTGGGAATATAATCCTAAGAGTTATATCAATCACGTCTGAAGTCGGGAGTTTGTATCAAATATATAGTTTCGGAGCTAGCGCAGCTAGAAAAGCCCCCAAAACCCAATTTCTCAGGAATTTACACTACGGGCTGCGAGTGAAGCATTACAGATTTACCAAAATTTTCAGCCTATAGATGGACCCATCGAATTTCCATCCAAATCACTCCAAATTTTGCCAGTAAATACCTAGACATATATAGAATTGTGTCAGAAGTCGGGAGTTGGGATTATTTTAACACCCCGCCCAAAAAGCCAACTTTATTGATATTTCCTATGCATTTTCCATTAGGCTTGCCAGGACCAATTAAGCAGGTGAACTAATTGGCTTAATTGGCTAGGCCCGCAATAGCTGGTAATGTTGGGAAATGGTGAAAGGCAAACTAAGTAGCCTTTTGGCAATCCAACATGATGACATTCTTGTACATGCTTGCAAAACACAAACAATATTGGTTCTCCGCTAGTGATATTCTTCATTCTTCTTCCAACGTTTGCTCTGCACTTTCGCCAGAGAGTACTCCTCCTCCTCCTCCTCAGTGGGACAAGCGTTTTTGCGTGCCACTATGGTTAGATGCCAAGTTGGTTTATTGCCCTAGCAACTCCGTCCTTAGCCAGAGGTAGAGTCCACGCAAGCTACTCATGTTTCTCATTTGGTGGGATCTTTGCTGGTTTTAAGTCTCACTTAAAGGACTATGACGTGCCATGAATTTTATTTCCTCGGAAGTGATATGAACCAAGACATATTCAACATAATATCTGGCATCAGCTTTAATAGCTAACACTCCCTCGCACGGATGGCATGTGACACTAAGTCGGCACACAATGGAGTGCATGGCCCATTGTACGTGTAAAGATTCATTTTTGCTTCTGCTTGACATTCAACTGTAGCAAAGATTAAAGAAGATTCATTTTTTCTTTTGCTTGACATTCAGCTGCATGTATAGCAAATCTGACTGTGACGCAGAGGTAATTTGCTCAATACCCAAGAAATAGGATGATTGAGTAGGCTCATTTAGTCATTTGCACAATAGCTTCTTCATGCTGCTCTTTTCATTATGGCAAAAAGAGATAAGGCAAGTTCCGCAAATTTTTTACGATAATATGCAGGTTTAGAAACATTTTCAAATGACGAAGCAGAAGATCTGTGGTATCATCAAGGCCCGCAACACTAGTAAATCATCTTTTAGACTAAGTTGTTGGTGAAAGCCAGATTTTTAGAAATAATGTATTCTTCGATAGAATGCGTTGACATACTTTGTTGTTTGAAGCTCTTTGCAAGGCTTTTGAAACCAGTCTTTCACCTAACTGATGTGCACCTTCAAGTTACCGCATAAAATAATTGAATGTCACCCCTAATACTGTCATTGCCAGATGTGGGTGCTTCGGAAATGGCAACCTTCTTCATTATCGACCTTTCAAAACCTATGCCTGGCGTTCCTTATCAGCATTTAGAGTATGAAAGTATCTGCGAAACAGTCTGCAAGACAATATATAACTCTATAATAGAACTTTTCAAAAGGCACCTTTTACAATCGCTTTGTGGGCAGAATTGTTAAGTTTGATAATTGCCAGGAAAGCAACTCGTAATTAGATAACGGTCCTCTGCCATCTATCATTAACCATGGCAACCTATTTCTGTAACCTGTTGGAACACCATTTCCTTGCCCCAGTAGCTTCATCAAGCATGCAACCCAGCCTGTAGAGGATACTGCGGGGGAAAAGTCACGAATATCTAGGTATCGTTTCGATGATAAACTACCAATAAAACACTTGGGGTATCTCGTAATGGATCTAATCCAGCTACAAGATAGAACAGATGTCCTTAGATTATGAGCCTTTTCCCCACAGCAATTTGTTTAACTGCTTGCTTAGATAGAAGTATGTACTGCAGCTTATTTCAGTCGGTACCAATGACAGCCTAAAAACAGTGAGTGAAAAAAGTAGATAACCATTAAACATGCGTTATGGGTTAGGATTTCAGGGAGGGCATAACCCTCAGATTGCTTGTTAGGGTTTGTTGTGTCCTTGATCATGACACTTGACCCTGCAGGTGCTTCTCTCAACCCAGAAGTATAAATTGGTGAAACAAGCTTCTTTATTTCCCCAGAACAGTTGTAGGATTAAGACTGGCGTTGGTGCGGAGGGGGCGGGGCGGTGGTATATGTGACGCTCAAATTGAGCCAATACTTGATTTAGCACACCCCCGACAGTGACCCTCCAGCACCTTTTGTCATCAAACCATTCATTTCCATTATTGCCTCCTCTATATATCACTTCCATGTAAGCAGTTATTTACAAGGTTTTGATTTCATGCTCGGCTGCCCAATAATTGCTGACCTCCAGCTTTGCCCGGAATGTCAAAGTTGTTTATCTACCTGTTGCTGTGTTGAAGTAAGGTTGGATATCCAGTCTGCTGCCAGCTGAGGGCAGGGACATTATTGGTAAGCAAAGATTTCTGTCAGTTAGGCAGTATAATTATCAAGTCTTCACTTATGTAGCATTAAGCTTACTTTATTCTTTTGACCCATCAGCAAATGCTGCTTTCCACTGTTCACCATTTTACCTGGTGACTTGAGGGTTCTGGCCAGGAATTGTTAAGGTGTGACACTCACACAGAGTGATGCAGGTATTATGACCTGCTGTATTAGAATTTCTATCAAAACAAACAAAAACAGTTCTTTTAAGCATAGTAGGACGAGCTGATAACAGTCTTAGATTGTTTTAAAATAAGAATTTAGAAAATATTTTTTACACATCGCATGATGGTTGCTCAAAACACAACTAGGACCATGTAAGTCTAAACTGTGCACCCTAATCGTGATACTAATGAAAAAAACAGATGCATCCCAAAAAACTCTGCTCAAATGACTAGCTAATGGGAATAAGATGGTCGTAGAAAATCACCAATGATGAGCTCTAACCAGACAAGAACACAAGTCAATTACCACCAAGCCTCAGCATCAAGCAAAGAGCAAAGAAATGGCTCGGCCACCTGATGAGACATCCTGAAAATGCCCCATCAAGAAGGGTGCCGATGGCACTGCATCAAAGACATGTATGGGAGATCAAAAGGCTGGCCATCACGGCTCACTCTTAATATACAGGAATATGAACTGATCAATCAATCACTCAATCAAGTGTCATTTCTATGGCAGAACTTTCAAGGCAAAAGAGTCCCGTTCAAGTGCACCCTCCCATCGTACTTAGTAGTCCTTTCTGTAAAGTTCTGTTTTCATCATTTTGTGGGCAAGTTATCTGCAAAGTTATCACTGAAAAATTTATCTGACAGTCAAGAGATCTGGTTACACACAAGAAACATCTTCCTCCTTATCATGCTTTTTGTAGGCCTTCTTTTACAGTTACAGTTTTACACAAGAAATGGGCTTGTCAGAGAGGTTGCATTTGACTTCTTTTAATGCAGATTGATACAGCATCTATTTGGCAATGGAATGAAATAATCACAAGATAAGTCTAAGATATGTATAGACAATCAGAGGTTGAAAATGCAGATTGGAGTTTTAGTAAGATCATATTAGGTTTCATGTTCAAGATTATTAGTCAAGATCTTAACTGAGAATCTTAAAATAATCTTACGAAGTCAGTACTTCCAGACATGCAGATGCACACCAAAATCATTAAGATCTGAAATAAGATTTTATAAAGAATCTTATCTGCATTTTTGATCTGGGATGGTACATTCTTACCACCTGTTATCTAAGAAAGAAAAGCTCCAACAGAGCTGTCTGATCCCTGCCATCATAACCTATAGCTTATGGCAAGAAGCCCTTGCAAGTGTTGATGGAAACCTTCGTTTGAGATGTGAAGAGATTAACATGTTACAATACTTCTATTAGTGTGGAATCAGCAACACCTTCTCCGAGGGTTGTCCACCTCTCCCGAGTCAAGGCAAATCACCTCTCCTCTACTGAGCAAATCCAGCCTCAGCCAGAAGTTAACCTCAAAATCTGGCTGTTGTATGAACCGAACAGGCAAGTTTGACGAACTGTCCTTGTGTAAAAACAAACTAACTGGCTTGGAACCACACAGGCCCCGGGTGGGTTCAGGACGGTTTCCTCGAACTATCACCATGTAAAATCAGCATAATGTTGCATATCTCTCTCAGTGAAATGCAAATGAGATGAGAAAATGACTGGATTAATGCTTTGATTTCTACCATAGGTGCAACTTCTTTCATAACACATAAACAAGTTTGTGACCAGATCAAGTTTAATAACTGATAGACTACATGTACCGTGGATTTCAAAAGCAATATAGCATATTCTACACTCAACTACTTTCAACACCTTTTTATCATTAATGTATCATAGCTTCCAGCAAAAGTAGTCTACCTTGAGAAACAAGTCAAGAGAACACCATCAATAACATCATTATAAGAAGCCTACCTGGCCAATGTTAAAAGCAACATATCAAATATTCTAAGCTTGAATGTGTTAGGTCACTTGTATCTAAAACATCATCGCCAAGTTTCGAACAGAGAATTCCATCTCAACACTTATATTTTACTTAAACGAATAATGGTAAAAAAATTGGTTCCACTGAAATCTTAGAAAATTGTGCCCGATGTGGAGCTATTAAAGAATATAAAATTTTTCCACCAATGTTTTAACTCGGTAGAGCCTGACATGAAAAAGGTAGTTTTTGTGTTGGAATGAATGATAGATTGCCAACACTGTATCTGTTATCATTCTATTGGCAAGGACTTTAAAAACTTGCACTTATCCATTACTGCCAAGCAACTCTTGAAAGGAATCTCTAACATGATTTATATGACGACATCGAAGTAAGCTAATGGTAATACAGAACCCATGACTGTCCTCAAATGACAGTATTTCAAAGAGACTGTCTCTCTCTTTATGACATTTCAGCTTGTCATCGCCAACGGATACCAACCCTTTGTTGTAACATGTGCAGATGTCTTTTTTTTCTTATCTTTGCTGATATAGAAGAACCTCCCTCAGCGAACACCTCTCTATTAAGGACTTCCTCTCTATCAAATACACTCCTTTTGGTCCCAAACTGGTTGTTTCCATTCAATTTGACCTCTCTAATCAGTACACCTCTCTATTAAAGACAGACACAAGGGTGTCCTTAATAGAGAGGTTCTACTGTACATCGATTATAACAAGGCTTAGAAATGCATTGGCTGATGCTTTTTTAGTCTGCAGTTTATCCAATATACATGGTGTCAGATAATCTATAAAGTAAGAATCAAAGGGACAAAAACAAGTTGATAGCAAGACAACAAGGACTTGTTGTGACTTGTCAGGAAGTTGGTTTACTCCATAAACATGATAAATAAAGAGGTGTATGGAATTTATAGAATGGTGGATGAAATCTTTTGTCCTTGCTAAGATATAGCTGCTCAAAAGAAGCAGCCTTTCAGGTAAGGTACCAGTAGGTTTGAAGAAATATTACTGTTCATTTACTGCTGATAAAACATATAAACAAGATGAAACGGCCAGGGGCCATTGTGCTCACCGTATACATCTTTTAGTAGGCAGGATCATGCTTAGTTTAGAGGTGAATATGGTGAACACAATCAGACATGAAGACTTTTTTTAGATGTGTATTGATGTCAAGTAATAAGACAGGGCAGTATATATAAGTTTATGATCCAACCAATAATTGTCTATGACATCAACAAGATCAATATCGTGTGATTGCTAAGAGTCCCTGCAATAAAAAATTCATCGAAAAAAAGTCATTAATAAGCGAGATATTGCACTTCCTACTTTTTCAGTTTTGACCCCCTGGTGGCCAAATCAAGAATCAGATCAGGCCAAAATTCGGTGATTATCTAATGTAGGGGGTTACATGTACCAACTTTCAAGTTCATAGCTTCAGCAGTTAAGAAACGTGCCATAGTTACACTCTAATGGCCAATTTACGCCATTTGACCTCTGTGACCTAGAAAAGGAGGTCAAATCCAAAAATCGTAGGACATGTGGTGTATCCTTGCTAGAGGTCCCTGCCATAAAAATTTTATCGAAAACAATTCACTCAAATAAGCAAGATATTGCACTTCTTCCTTTTTCCATTATGGCCCCCTGGTGGCCGAATAAAGAATCAGATCAGGTCAAAATTCGGCATCAAAGGTTATCTGATGTAGGGGGTTATATGCACTAAGTTTCAAGTTCATAGCTTTAGTGGTTAAGAAACGTGCCATAGTTTACACTCTAACGGCCAATTTACGCCATATGACCTCTGTGACCTTGAAAAGTAGGTCAAATTGAAAACCCGTACGATATGTGATGTATTTTTCCTAAGAGTACCTACCATAAAAATTTTATCGGAAACAAGTCACTTATAAGCGAGATATCACACTTTTTAGATTTCCACTTTTGGCCCCCTGGTGGCAAAGTTGAGGATCAGATCAAACTGAAATTCAGCACCAGAGGCTATGTGATATAGGGGGTTATATGTACTAAGTTTCAAGTTCATAGCTTTAGTGGTTAAGAAACGTGCCATAGTTTCTCTAACAGCCAATTTACGCCATATGACCTCTGTGAACTTGAAAAGTAGGTCAAATTAAAAACCCGTATGATATAAGATGTATATTTGCTATGAGTACCTACAACACAAGTTTCATCGAAAACAAGTCACTAATAATTGAGATATCACACTTTTTAGATATCGACATTTGGCCCCCTGGTGGCCAAGTTGAGAATCAGATCGGACCGAGATTCAGTGTCAAAGGTCACCTGACCTAGGGGGTGCTGTGTACAAAGTTTCAAGTTCATAGCCCTAGCGGTTAAGAAACGTGCCACTGTTTTTGAAATAGGATACGACGACGGACGACGGACGACGGACGACGGACACTGCGGTATTACATAGACTCCCCTACGGTGAGCCAAAAAACAAACAACAGCCTGAGGACAACTGCTGTTGTCTGCTGCAAGATATCAGACTTAAGACAATGCATGGCTGAATGATATGCTATGCTGTTAACCAGACTATTTACATCAGTCCTTTGCGAATTCATTGGAATGATCCACCATATAACCCCCTGATTTATTAAAAATCAATCTGCTCTAATGTCATGTTTCAGAGATTTATGATCTGATAATACCAAGAAAGGGAATAAAGCACTGCTGGGTTGAGCAGACTCGTGGATACTTTATGCTCTCCATAGAGCTATGAGTTTATTGTGATGATGAACAAGGCAAGAAATGTCGCTGGATTTACTGGACTGTAATTTGGCAGTTTCAAGGGAATCTTGATTGTGTACAGTTGCCTGATGGTGATTTAGTGATAGGATTATTGGGAAAGCTGTGGTGTGTCTGGAGTATCAGATGAAGGGTCGATGGCCCTGAAGGCTTTCAGAATCTGGTTCGGTGAAATTTGTGACAATGCTGAGCAAGATGATTGTTTCTGGCCTTC
Source organism: Lineus longissimus (assembly GCF_910592395.1). Classification (NCBI taxonomy): domain Eukaryota; kingdom Metazoa; phylum Nemertea; class Pilidiophora; order Heteronemertea; family Lineidae; genus Lineus; species Lineus longissimus. The sequence continues at coordinate 4,307,632 of NC_088319.1, read as the reverse complement.
AAAACTCTTCATCGCACCAAGGCAGACAAGTGTCGATTGAATTTAAGAGTTCAAAAAGAATTTTGACATTGAAGAGCAATCCGAGTCTTGTCAATGCAAATCAATGCTGTTTGGACATCTTTTTTCATTAGCAAGGCTCAAAAGGGATAGCAACCTTTAAGCTTGGCTTGCCAATCATTTGTAGACATTATAGAAGAAGATTCATGAGATTCATGAACCTACTGTAAACCTGGTAATATTGACCGCCATTTTATTTTGCAGTTTTGTGAAATTGCAACTTTTGAGTACTTTTTATCAAGCATTTTGAAAACCCAGTAACAGTAATTTCAATCTTTTTTTCATCTTATTTTGCAGTTGGTAAGAACAACAAAAAAAATCCAGGCATGCAAATATTTCCAGGTTTACAAAAACTTTTAATGTTGAAACAGACCACACTGCAAATGTTTACCTTGTAAGAGCTACTGGAGATTTTTAATGAAATTAGGCATACTCTATTCCCTGTTTGGCTAATTTCGTCCACTGAAACACACTGTTTCAACATTTGAACCAGCTCCAACATTTGGATTAATGTTATGTGAGGTGCAGTAAAACGTCTAAAGAAATGTTTTCCTCACGCAATTTCAAAAATATTGATGGAGGGATATAATGACATAACACAGCAGGCAAAACTGGGGATTAGGAAGCTGTAGGGTTAAAGGGTTTATAGCAACCCCAACATCCAAGGTGTAATAGTCGGTAGGCCTATTGTTGTCTTACATCTATATTTACATTTTCCGATGATGAATGTTTTATATGGACCTTCATCTAGTAAGCAACCCGACACCAACTGCAACCAAGGATCAACTCCACCTGAACATCTCAAACAATCATTTACCTAGCTTGTACCTTTTCATTCTCATGTCGGTACTTAGCACCATTAACCCATTTATATCACTCTCAGTGCACATATACTTAAGCAAGGATATTATTCCAGCAATTTTTCCAAGGGACTCTAAGATTAGAACATTGCGTGATTAAGGATCATTCCGTTTAACACCAACAGGTGGCATCACCATGTCTTAGACAACACAGTACTGACTGTTACAGGCAAGAATAAAAGCTCCAAAACGCAATTCATCATATGCATTCAACAAACTTTGGGTGATTCAGTGGCTGTATTATGATACCTTCAAACCAGACAGATCAACAATTTTCTGAATCTGTACATAATCGACAACCTCCCTTTTCTTTAAAGGGCTTCGCCATTCCTTCAAAGTTATTTAGTCAACATATACCAGTGGTTCGATTATATCCTGTGTCATCTTCAAATGTTAGACAATGCCGACAGTCAATGTGCGTGTAAACACAAAAGACGTAGAAGGCAGTCAGGCAAATCATTTTCAACATCTCTTCGGCACCCCAGTTGTAAATTTCACACGACACACTGTCTTATCTAATCTCATGCTTCCAATACCAAGGTAGAGTAACTGAATGGGCATGGACATTGTGATTCTTGTGTGCTATCAATAAGACTTGTTCGAGCGTTCTGGTGTTTTAGTCATTCTTGCATATTGTAATTCTTGAGCCTTTAGTTATTTTCCAATAATCCCAGGGTCGTCCTGACATTTACTGCTGCAAAGTTGGCTCATTACTTCAAAAGCATTAACACACATGTAACTCGCTCACTTGAGATGCCTTTCCAAGCATGATGCTTGTATCAAACGACATACAACATTAAAGAGACATCCAACCATCCACGCTACAAAGAAATATCCTTCATGGATTTGTGGTTCAGCAGCTCAGCTCTGTCGCTAAAAGTGAAGTAACGCTAAGAGCGATTTGTCAATGGATGAGTGAACACAAAAAAACACACTCTTCCAAAGGCTTGGGAACAGAACCACGAACATCAAGCTCGACCCGAAAAAACTGAGGCAATTTGGTGCAGACCTTTACATTTACTGGACTCACCATGTTCCTCCAGCTGCAAAAGGAACTAAACTATGCTCCACATATTTTGCTCAGCTGAACAACGCCCTCCTTGAAACCCAGTCATTTAATAAAGAAGACAGAGAGGATATTCTTACAATCTCTTTTAAAACTTGGTGTGGATAGATTACACTGTACACTGCAATATTATTTTGGGAAAGTTTTATTCTTTTTTACTTGCGAAAATGAATTTTTTAAAAATAACATTTTCACCATTTTTATTTTTGCAAAATGAGATTATTCATGAAATCTGAGAAAATAAAAAATGCTCGCAAAGATTTTTGCATTTTAGTGTTGTGATTGCCTACAAAATGAAAGTAGTAAAGATTACAAACCAGTCTGCTAAACTGATCTAGAAAAACAGTTAAAATCAAGCAATACCAGCCATGTAACAGAACCTCTATTGGTAGTGCACAAGAACACGCCAGCTCTACCAGCAGGAGCAACGTAGCTTCTATTGGTAGCAGAGCTATCCACTACTTCATACAGCAAGCACTCGACACCAGATGACAAGGGTGGTTCAGCCTTCAGTGGGGGAATATGTCACTGTCAGATACATACGAACAGGATTAATGTGACAACATTCGGGAATACATCTACTATATTCTTCATAACGGATTTAATCTGATTTAAGGTAAGTTTATGTAACTTGGATGGGAAGGAGGACTTGTATCAGGGGCAGATCGAGGAGCCAGAAAAAGAGGGGGGCGTGGACTGCATTTCTAAATTAAATTTCTGATGTGTTCTAAAGTTTCATGGTTGAATTAAAAAAATTTCATAAATTTGGGGGGGTGCGTCAGTCTGTACTTTTTTTGTAAGAATAATAAGATGCAATCATTTTGGTGGGATCTGACAATTGATAAGATACAATCGTGGTGGTGGCGATACCAAGGACCGCTGCAATCAAAATTAGGCTTCAGAAAGCTTCTGAGGAATATTCTATGACCAAGGCCTTTTAGCATGGGTCATACACTGTCACTCATCAACAGACTTCATGTCATTAGGCAAACTTGGGCCTGACACATGCAGACTGAGCTACTGAGCTACGCCTAATCACAATTGTCATCCCTAAATTCACGTCACTGACGCGCTAACCAGCGCGTAAAATTCACGAAACATAGAGAGAGCATCACTGGTGTGTCATTGATGCACAACTCGCATGTACGTTGCGTGTCAATGACGCGAAGCAGGATGGACGTCAGTTGTGATTTGGACTGTAATTTGGAGTACACCATTAGAGAACATGCAGATGACATCATCACGATGACGCGACGTTACATTAGGTTGGTTCGGTACCCTCAACTGGCCTGAATGTCCAAGCATGTGAAAAAGTGAGCTCAATAGCTTCCTGACCTTTATCAACAATGGCACCTTTTTTGTAGCACCCTCAAGGCATTGTCCACAAATGCCTACATACACCCGCATGTTTACATAATCAATGTAAAGCTGAAAAATCTATGTGAATGCATTCGTTTGAAATATTCAAGAATTGCCTGACGTTTGTAAATATATTGGTAACATGAATTATCCATGGGAAAATACTTATGATTTCGAATAAAGGAATATTGATGATTTGCAACCTTGTCGATATGCACCTGATGCAATGCATTGTAAGCTATAATTGGCAGGTATCGATGGAACAGGATTGTTTGATCAAGGATCTGATTTGGTTATTCTTGGCAAATACTTATCCTTGCCCCTCATCCCCCGAAGAATCAAAATCATGACCTCTGGGCATTATGTGCCAAATCCTGGTTCCGAGCATCTCGTATTCCTGAAATCCGGATCCCTCAATCGTGCGTCCAGGAAAACCGCCCTCCCTTGCTGCTAAAGATCCAAAAGTTCTGATTCAACTTATGTGTTTGGATCTGGTGATCTTGGGGAACACGATCGTTGAAGTTACACATTAAAGGTACCGTCCAAAAGGCTGCAATAAGTGAAAAGCTTTTGTTGTTAATGCTAGCTTTACAATCTTTTGCTTCGTCACGCCGCCCTAGCAGAGATACGGTGCTTGAAATCAGTCCATAGCAGGCTCAGTAGTTCTAGATCCAAATGTACGTGTCATTTGAATACTACCATATTTAGTTATGCTGTGGAAGAGCCATTTTTGCTAGGAAACTATTGAGGGACTCGGAATTCAGAAGTACAAGATGACTCGGCACCTGGACTTGGCACACAATGCCCGGAATTCAGGATTTTGATTCTCCGGGGGTGCTCATGGCACAGAAGTTCTTGACTTCATTGTTTGTGATATTTGGAATGATCACTGCTAGGCAAGAGAAACATGCAAAAAGTTAAAGAAATTTATATCAATTTGTCGCCAAAACAAATCTTTTACCAAATATTTCAAGACTTAGGTTGAAAGGGTGAATGGCAAACTTGCAACATGTGAACCGTCAAAGCAAAACCAGGCGCATGTCGCTCAGAGCTTGGCAGGTTGAGACAGACTGTTTGTTCATTTCACTGTTGTCTGCCTTCTGTGAAATAAGAGCAGGTCAATTTCTTCCATTATCTCCTGGTGTCATTTAGGCTCATCTTCTGTGCGACATGCGCCTGGTTTTGCTGTGACGGGTCACACATTATCCTTTTTGCAGAATGGCATCATAACAGAACTGCAATGATGAATAATTGACACTATGCAACATGACATCAGAAAATTACATGTTCGTCTGCCTTTTCATGATAATTCATCCCAACCATCCCTGGTAATAGATAGCTTCATATTTAACGATAGAACTTCTCGCATATCTGGTTTGAAGAATCCATCCAACCTTTTCAATATTACATGCGGACAAATGAGATACTTTGCTGTAATTGACACAATTACAGACCCAGTTGCAACTAAGGTTGGTAGATTGTGGTTAGAGGATTCATGCATAATGTGCATAACGTATGCAAATTCAGGCATGTCAATTGTGATTGGGACTGTATCTTGCCTACAAATTCATGCTTGAAATGAAATTTCAAATGTACATGTACTTGAATTGAAAATATGGTTTTTGACATAGTGAAATAAGCGAAACCATAATATTCTGTAAGTTTTCAGTGTTCATAGAATCCTTGGTTCCCAGTAATAAGCCCTATGTTATAGTGGAGGTAAAGACTAGTCCAATAAACTGGAAGGGGCATTGTATTGTAAGTCAGGTCTTGACCTTTGATCTCAGTGACATTTGACCAGGGCAAAATTAGACCCCTACTAGGGTTAAGAGTTGTTTGGCAACATTTTATGCATATTCTTTAAAGCTACTTTGGCCATTCTGACACAAATAGAGAGATAGGCAGTACCTGCTCCAGCATTCAGTTATAAAGTGCTGTCCCAATACCTGACAACATGGACAAGCAAAATCAGCCAAATCCCGAAGCAATCCACTGCGAAGGCCGAATACTGCCAAAATTAAACGACCAGGGCCATTGTGCTCACCTGTTAACATGGAAGGAAGATGCATGTTGCTAACTTGATTATAGTTAGCAGCGTTCAAGAGCGCCACCAATATGGCAGACAAGCAGTCAAATTGTGCTAATTTTTATTTTGAAAGGTCTTGCCTACGGGTACCCACACATCAAGTATGAACCTTCCAGGTTAAGTGGTTAAGAAACGCGCCACTCTTTTGTCAAAGGTTAACGGCTGACGACGACGACTGACACCTTGGTATTGTATAAGCTTCCCTGAAAGGTGAGCTGATAAAGGTGTATCCCATGGCACGCCAAAGCGGAATTATTTCAACCCTGTACAAAATATTAGCAACATTTTAAAAACGATCCAACATTTTCAGAATACAAGCCAACATTAGCGGAATTATTTCAACCCTGTACAAAATATAAGCATTATTTAAAAAAAAGATCCAACATTTTGAGAAAACAAGCCAACATTTTTTTTTAAGATGTTGACAAAATTTTATGGCAACATTTATTTTCGTTCAAGATTTTTTTCTTGCAACATTTTTTTTCGTCAACAATTTTTTCGTCCAACAACGAGCGCCACCTGTGAACAACTAATCGAACTATATCCCCTCGAGACGAGGTTTAGCTACGGGGTACTTCTGGCATGTTTCTTTACACGAATATCTTACGCACGTGGTTGTCACTCGTCATGAATGTGTCAGTGTCAGATTTTTACCGTCATTAAATTACATAAGTTAAACCCCTACAATCATGACAAACAATTTAAATTTGCTAGCGAATGCTAGCGATTTCAAAGATTTGCTGAGAGAACTGCGGAGATCTTCCCAGCTTAACCTCGTCCCTGCACGCGAGTTCTATTAGCAGTTCATAGGTGGCGCTCGTTGTTGAACGGAAAAAATGTTGAACGAAAAAAATGTTGCCAAGAAAAAAATCTTGAACGAAAATAAATGTTGCAGTAAAATTTTGTCAAGATTTTTTTTTAAATGGCGTGGAAAAAATTTTTAAGAGAAGAAAAAAATGTAAACGAATTTTTCGAAGTATCACGAAAAAAAAAATATGTTGGCTTGTTTTTTCAAAATGTTGACATGAGTCTAAAAAAATTTATCTTTTTTAAAAGATAGTCGGGTATATTTTTGAAAGTTTAAATAGTATTTCTTCTCTGTTGCCAAGAAATTTGTAGTTGCTAATATTTTTTCAGGGTTGAAATAATTCCGCTTTGGCGTGCCATAATCCCAGCAGCGATTATCCATTTGGCGTCCCAAGAAATACAGTTCTCCAGATTTTACATTTCATTCTCATAGGCTTCGTACCTGTCATCAGACTTAGGCAACCTCAACGATAACAGTTTTTCTACTCAGGTACACATTGTAACCCAAACTGGTTCTGTTCAGTTTTCTTATTTTTGCATTGCAATAAGATTTGTAGCAAATGTTGTATGCTGATATACAGACAATATTACAGGTGAAAATAGTGCAACACCTGCATATACATATTCATTAACCCACTGACATTGATTGAGGAGAAAAGGCCCGAGGAAACAAGCAACAATCAGCACAGGGTTCATAACCTTAAAGACCAAAATGATTCAAAGACTTTCACTGACTTTTCCTAACCATTTTTAATGACTTTTGAAAGACTTTCCTGAACATTCAGAGCTTACAAATCAAGCCCGCCCGCCATTTGCATTACAATGTTACCTCGAGTTCCCTATTTTGCCGTTAGGCGGCTCTCGCAGCACAGACTCCACATAAATTATCTCATCTAGACTCGTAACAAAGGCAGGAATGCGGCCAGCAGGGACCAGCACCGCAAATTTTAACACTTGGTTTCGGAAAGATGCTGCCGATTCCAGAATGACGATATCTTAGAAAAGAAATAACACACAATAACATATTTAAAGACTTTTTAAAAACCACTTATTTCATTTGCTGAAGTTCACAAGACCTTAACGACCTTGTTCAAAATTCACAGACTTTCCTTGACTTCACTGACTGCTACGAACCCTGCAGCATGTTTCAGAAAGGCCTAGGTAAAACTCGCTTTATCTCACAGCCTACTTTCTGAAAAGTGACACAGCCCTGGGCCTCATGATGAATTCATCATCTGAAAAGTGCATAATTTCTACACTGACTGAATTCCAAATCTTATAAGCTCATAGTCAATGATATCGTCAAAAGAGCTAAGTTGTTCCCATAGGAGGATTCTGGAATGCAGTTCACAACCCTTTTAAAAGTTTCATGTACCATACTGGACTTCATAACTACTGCAAAGAAACATAAATGAAATGAAATTACCTACCTTATTTCCGAAAGCAGCAATTTTAATAAGACATGAAAAGAAAGAACTGAGTACAACACATTTATCTTAACCCTTTATCTGCCGAATAATTTTTTCAATTTTTAAAATTTTCATGACCTTTTCATAAGACTGTAGATCGAAAGAGAGAAGAGTTAGATTCCTCAAAACCGCCTTAGAAATGTTCTACTACCTACACGCCATCAATCAGTAGGCGGGAAAACTGCGTAGCAGACAATCTTTTCGCCAAAAAATGAATAACACAATTTGGCGACGGTGGCAGTCAAAGGGTTAAGCATACCACGGAAAGTACTCAACCCGTCTCTGGTTACTTTTAATTTTTTTCTTATGTTTACGAGCAGTATCATAAATTAGAAATTCCAGAGTAATTGTCCTCCATTTCTTCCAACTGTATGGCGATAAACTCATTTGATGTACAAACACACTCAGTAATCAAAACGTGTATAGCTGTGTCGGCGAGTTTAAGCCAGTTGAATCATGTACGCTCCACATAGACCAATAACAGGCAAAACAGGCCTATTGTACAGGCACCAACTTCAACACATCAACAAGGTTTATCACTGAAACCAACACTAAAATCATTACACATATCCGAACCTGTTACATCTTATAGCAATTTCGCCAATGTTCCGGAAAGTAATATAATTTCCACTAATGAACATGGAAGCTATGCCATGAAAGCAATGTCAACAGGGGTTCCCTTGGCAGATTTGATGGACTTCTCATAACGAAATTGACAGAGTGGTTCAACTTCCGGAGAGTAATAAATTGTTACAATAATCTTTGCCCAAAAGATGCAATCGAAGTCCCCCAATTGGTAACCATGACTGCTATGTCATTACACAACTTTTGCAACAACAAAAAGATTACAAGGAAATATTATTTTCATCTCAGAAGGTATGTACATTTCCATTAAGAAGCCTTGAAGTGCTCATTGGACAAATTCTTCTGGGAGATGTAAATGTCACCATGACTACTAAACTCTTCGACTTCCTTTACTGGATATCTTCAAAGAGAGGTGCCTTTAACTGGAAATGGTCTTAAAATATGCCACTGCATGGAGAAAATACAAAGTGGTCTATCTTATGCAAAACTTGAATATGTGTTATTAGACATTATGGTAATATTTCAATGTTACAGCTAGTACCAGAACTAAGTATAATTTTTGAGCTGTACGGTCCGAGTAGGAACCGACATGATCTGATGACGGTATCGTACTGTGCAATGAATTTTTTGGGTACGGTCCGAGAGAATCCAGCACACGACCCAAAAAAATTCATAGTACAGTCCAATAAAATATAAAGTACGAGCCGATAGATATCGAAGCTTCAATGAACGGCAAACAAGCTGAGCTAAGCAACTGGTGACCCGACAAAATGAAAAAAAATTTCCTGACATTAATCAAGGATGATATCAGTCTCTTGCTTGCATTTGAATTCATCATGGATTAAAATTCCTTGAAATTTCCTTTACATGTCAGCAACTCAACCTTAAAATTCAATTACTTGCGCTTACGCAAATTTGAGATCTGGGCTCATAATTGTGGAGAAAGCAGCTGGCATTACGTTATCATGATGATTGATATATTTCCCTCTGGCACATTATTATCACATTTTATCGCCAAGTTAACCCAGGAGTCAAGTGATTATTCTCATTCCTTCAGGGGTGCAAAGTGTACGCAATTAATTATATTTTTCTCCTTATCTCAGCTGATACCAGTCAGCTTCTTTTGCTCCAAATGCCTACAAAAGAAATCTTTCCTTGCATCGATATACTGGTGTATATCACTACAGTTTTAATAACTCTTCTTTCACCTGTTGCATTTCAACTGGTTAGGCGTTCACATTATTCGTTTTAAGGAATGTGACTGTGGGACGTAGCTCTGCATCTGTTTCCACTTGCTTGTTTTTTCAAAAGATGTGGGCAATGGTCCAGCTTCTCCACATCTGGTGATCTGACGACAGTCTTTCAAGGTCTGATCGGGTGTTTTGTCAAAGAAACAGAACCACTCCATTCTCCAGCGGCAGCGTCAAGATCTCAGTCAGAAGACAGTAACTTATTATTCACTCTCAAGTTTGATGACGTAATCTGCCTTAGAGCTGCAGCCATCGTCACATGCCACTCACTGGGTGTGGAATTTCCTCTTTAGTAACGCCCTTGATTCTTGATATGTGGATTGGACCTTTGGCAGAGGGAGTTGGCTGCCTCCTCTCAAAAGCTTATCTGACATTTCATACTCGAAGGTTTTAATGATGACTTTAACCTTTACTTCATGTACGGTTCCAAAGGAGTTTACTAATGGCGCTTGATTACCATGCTACTGCGACAATAATGGAAATGACCTTGCCTCGTAACAGCAAGGTGATGTGAACTCTGATCTGGGCATGCACTCACCTGGCGGGAAAGGTCTTTCGCGCCAGGACTTGTGCATACTAAGAATAACGAATAATGCGTTTTTCTACTATCTAAGAGCTGAAAGAATTTGGAAAAGCATCAAACACGTTCAGAAAAATAGTTTACTGACGAACCTGAAGATGAACAAACATACTGCAGTAAAAAGCCGCCCATTCCTTAAAGATATTATCTGCACATTGTCTGCCAAGCTTCCAGTAAGAACCAATAAAAACAACGGCAGCAAACCTACAGCTACAATTCACCATCTTTCCCTGTGGAGCTTGCTGTACTGCACATGTTCTTGCATTTAAAATTTCTATTGTAAAAAGAGAAACGATTCTTGCTTGTACTCTATTCCAATTACCACTTGCCTCTGAACTTGGAATATAGCATGACATGTACAAATGCAGTAGAGTCACAAAGTGTTTAATGAATGAACAGAGTCAATAGTAAAAGCCATAGTTGAGTTCCCTATTTAAGCCAACATGAATGTATATGAACATGATAATGTACATACACATGGCACATGAACAAATAATACTTTAAATAGTTTTTTTTAACAATAGAGGATATTGATTTTGGTTTCACAGCACTAGGTAACACTTACAGAGTTTTATTGCAAGCACATCAAGTTGCAACCTCTGATATATGGTCACGATGCCATGCTACTCAGTTTGACCTACATTTTTCTCTTGGTTATGAGGCCATGGTATGCAGCTTCGCGGTAATGAGGCTATGGTATGAGGTTTGACCTACATTACATTTGCTTCTCGGTTATGAGACCATGGTAAGCAGCTTCTTGGTTATGAGGCCATGATACTGCAATCTCCGGATCCATCATCATTCAGCTAATCCCCAAGATCACTGAAGCAATCCGCTGGGGATTATAGCAAGCATCACTGACAAGACATGAATATCAAGCAGGGAAACATTGCTATAATTTTGTTTTTACTCATGTCTGCTCTGTTTGGGGGGGGGGCCTTCTTCTCCCAAGGCCATTTATTTTGCATGCTGGGCTGGTCGACCTGGATTTTTTAGTTCCGAATGCATGCCAAATGTCGGCTATATAGTGGCATTATAGTTCCATGATGTTGAAAAGAGACACAGAAACACAGCCAGTGTTGCTATTTAACTTCATTGTATCTTGTATTTGCTGATAACACAATGTGTATGGCATAATTGACATTTTAGTTTAACTGCTGGTATAAGCATGAACGTCAGATTTTGTGATGACTTATGGCAACCAAACTAATGCTTTTCACTGTGGACACATGAGAGTTGTAAAATTAACACAAAACCTGGAGATTTCCTACAGTAAAACAGTATTTGACCGACAGCGATAATAGAGTCGCGTCCACTACATAAAACGCCGGTGTTGGTCCGGGGTTTTTTCGCTTACACCTGTTCATTTCCCCCTGGAAAACGCCGGTGTTTTCTTGTCACGGCGATGGATTCAGGGCTAAATGGGGGCTAATTTAAGCATGGCGTTTTATGTAGTGTTATCACAAAAACGCCGGCGTTAGTTAGTTTCTACACTCGGCGAGTGCCATTTTGTGTCGGTCAATCGCGACTTCAACAATAACAAAAAATTGGAGAGTTCTACAGGAATTTCATATAGACCACACCATCTGTCGCCGTGTTCAGTAACTGCTTCCATGTAGTGGAAGTCCTCGCCTTGTCTTCTCCGGGCTTTTTCTGGTTCGGAGTATCCCCGGGGTTTAAAAACGCCGGGGTTTTCCATGTAGTGGACGTACTACTAATGTAACCGACTGCAGAAAAGTTCCATAAATGTTGACCCCAACGTTAGCTATCATTAGTAAAAGCACTTATTTTGGTAAGTGTGTAAGGCTGCGATGATATAGAGGTCACATTTTCACATGTAGTGTGTCACATTTTAGGCAAGATTTTTTTTATACCTTGGTTTAGCGTGCTTTTTTATCCAAGGACAAGCTGGGGAGGGTGGAATAAAAATAGAAATAAATTTTTTTTGGACTCTCACGGAAGACTTCTGTAGAGGCCGCTCAGAGGAGGAATAAAAAAAAGTTCTGTTTCCATCTTTGCGTGGCATTGTAGGTAGATTTTAGATCTCGTGCAACTTTATTTGGCCTCACTCCACAGTGCAGCAGTTGTCAAATGTTACAGTCTGGCTTCGTGGACCTGAACAGCGGTGGTAAGGATAAAAATGAAAAAAATGATAATTTTTTGGTGATTTTGAGTGCGGCAGGCTTGTTAAAATGACCATGTCACCTTTCCCCTTCAATGTCGTATTTTCCAGCCTAACTCAGTTAAGTCGTGACAAGTGAAACATGACAAGTGACAACGTGAGTCCTATATAACTCCAGCCTAAGAGTCCATTTTCACACCCAAATTCTGGTGTCATCATTTGGACACCTCTTGAGTACCAATAGGATAACAAGCATCGCATTTAGTTGCCATGATCACATGATATATCCTACAAATATCCTACAAACGCTAAATGTATTCGTGGTACCTAAACATCATCACCATCATGATCAGTTAGGTAATGGCATATGGGGATCTTTTCCTCCAAATGAGTCATATGTTATGTACGACAGGCAGTTTTTCGATTACAACAACATTTACCGACAAATGGTAGATTAGGCGGGACATGTCGAATTATTGTTTTGTGCAATGTTATTATGAAAAATATTTTTATCATGATTCATAGGAGGATGGCTTTTACCACTGACAAGCACCGGCCATTGGTATGGTACTTAGACAAATAGTCCTATACCACTATGACTATTGTCTGCTGGCGATGCATTCCAATATTCCAATATCTATGAGCCATCACCACTACAAGGTATTTCATTAACATTTTCACTGTGGAATACATTGTGCAGTAGTGGAGAGCAATGGCGAACATTGCGTACTTTTCAAATGAATGGGCCAATAATGTTCAAAAGTTTGCGCTTTTCCACAAGTGATGGGGACATTGTGACATGATATGCACATCACTTGCTACAACACTCAATTACACTACTATCGGAATTCTCGTCTTGACCATACATTTTTGGACTCCACTACGTAGCATCGGAATTCGTTACACCAAACCTTGACTAAGAATACACCATGCATCTATATATCAGCTATTGTTCACACACTCAGCATTGCTGAACACAAGAATGTGATATGACTGACCATCGCTATTGCTCACACATTCTGAGAAAACTACAACATATGTCACATTGAAAGTTATGCAGTGTCACGAGAAGGTAATGACGGCAAGCCATGTGAAGTCGTTGTTTCCTACATCAACCTATAGATTTCCACATACGTACCAGTGCTTTATGAGACTGCAATCCCTCCCCCAAGCATACACTGTAAACATTGCCAGGGTTGGCACTAGGTCATGAAAGCTCTTAGTCAATGTGGCTAAACAGTCCAAAATCTTCTAGCTACACAAGTGTGTGGTTTGCCACGACATCACCTGCCTTTCTGTGGCGAAACCCTTCACCACAATTCGCCCCTTTTCACAATGATTAGCAAGTCTTAGCCACGAACAGCGCCCACGGGAATCCTCGATAGAATGACAAGCTCGCTACCAACAGCCGGTATACCAGCATGTATCTATATAATACAATGCCTAACATTCGATTGAGAAGTGAGGTCGTGACCCCATTATGCTGTATCCAATCAAAGGGCGGCTATCACGTGGACAGCATTTGTGTCATCCAAATATGGTAACATTACAACTGTCTATGAATGAGTGCAACTGGTCGTGTGTTGATATCTTTTTACGTCAGATATTTAAATCAATTAGCATCAAAGACATGCGAGATCTCATTAATAACGATTTTCGTGGTTTGCATACCAAAGTTTCTGATCAATGCTGCGGAGTTCCAATGTTTGCTTCTGGTGTTATCGGCAAAGATATACTAGATGGTGGCAATTTCGATTCGCCACTTGCAAAAATTGGGTCCTTTGCCAGCGTGGCGTGCTAGGGGAATATTTTCAACGCCACAAACAAATCTAAATTCAAACATTCAAGCAACCATTACTTCTGATATTAACAGCTGCACCAATATAATTGTTGCATAAATCAACAGTGTAATAATTTCGAGTGGTAATGTCCCATTGTTCAATAATGAATACAGATTAATTGTATGTGATATTCAAGGCCCACCTATTGAGAGGATTGGTATTGGGAGTTCTGCAGGATGCAAAAAATAATTCAAAGAGTGCACAGGTTCAGAAAAATTATAATGCAAGAAAATTGTATTCCTTGTCAGTGTCTTGTTACTTAGACGCCTCCTTGGGCAAAGCAATCAACCATACTTGTCCCTTTCGGATTACAGCATCCAACTTTAAAGTGGCTCAGACTCATACAAAAGGTTGGGAAATGAGTCTCAACTTCACCACTCACATGCCAGAAGTTGCTAACTCCCCTTTTACCACAGAAAATCTCTATGTTAACATAGGAACACCTTTGAACACTAACTAATGTGGTGTTTTTTTCTCACAACTGGAAAGATATGTTGGAATCAAAATGTTCAAATTGTCTGAAGGTTTGTAACTGTGAATTTACCAAACTGACAACAAGGCAAAGTCAATCTGAAGATCAAGTGACAAGTAGAGAACAAGTACAAGGTACTTTTAAAATTCCATGGTATCACATTTAAAAGACACAGTTTCTGTTTGCGCTAGCAAGACAAAAGATCATTCTGCCAATTAAAAATGACCAGACATCATCCTGATGACTGCAGAGAAGGCTTAACATCACTCGGAGAAGATATCAATACCGGTATTCTTTGAAATACTCAGGCTAGCAGGTTGACATTACTGCAAGGATCATATTGTGACATTGCAGCCTAGGGATACCATTGCAATGATGGGCAACAGGAACAAACGTCTCGGATTTCCAAGAAATGGGCACTATTACTTATCATCATGCCTGGATATTGATCGGAGGCCAATTCCTTTTTCCACCACAAAATTCCATGGGTTCCCATGTGGAAAATAAACTTGGGCTTTGACGTGAAGTTTGAAACTACTGACAGTATATTTATAAGGTTTTGGGGTGGACCTCCAATCATCTAGTCCACTCCGTCCAGTGACACAGTGGATGAAGATCTCCGACAGCATGAGTTTCCCCCAGGGTCACTCTTCTTCTCCAAGGTAACACTGGTACAACACGATTCAATATTTTCATAAAACCAAGGAGAGATCTTACCAAAATAAAGCTACAACAATCTGTTTGATGATATCAGCTCTTAACTCAATTTTTTAAATGTTATATATTCTTGCTAAGTTACAGCAGCTATAGGCCAACAATAAATGTTAAGCAGGTGGTAGAACTATTCTAGCTGTAGGCCTAAAGAATGCATACCATTTCCCAGGTAAAGCTATTCCTGCTGATCCACAATTACTGAATACTTGGCTTCAGGCTAATCTTATTGTGCTCTTGCTACTTGTAGAGGTTTCATCTTACTCATGAAGGCTTGCGTATATTGGGTTACGAACTTGGATTCCATCATCACTTGATGGATGTCTCATCTAGAAATGAGGGCTATTAAGCCCATAAACTAGCCAAATAGATCAGATTACAACTAATGAAGGCTAATGCCCATACACAAGCCTAATAGATCAGACTACAAATGAAGGTTAGTAGGCCCATAAACCTGCTAAATAGATCAATACAGAGGAAGGCTAGTAGGCCCATACACTAAGCCTGAGAAGTCGAACTACAAATGTAGGCTAATAGGCCCATACACTAAAGCATGGTCACTTTGTGAAATCATCGACGAATTGGCACAATTTTGAATTAAATCCAGAATTATTTTTGGCCGTTTTATTTCAAAGTTCTATAAAATTTCTAGGCCAACTTTGGCGCACTTTTAATATAGAATTTCGACAAACCTGTAACTCTACCAATTACCGTATTTAGTATCACGGTTAATATGACTTTTGAACATCTACATGTACACGCCCAGGTTTTTTTCGTCATTACCTCAGTACCAAGAGCCGTGAGTGACATCCTGAAAAATTGCTGCACACAGTAGCTGCATTCCCCCAACAATTGATAGGTAAGCTAACTAGTCAAGAAAATGACAGATTATGTTGCCATGACAACAAGACATCATCACTATCAAAGAAAATTTAGGAGTTATTTTTCAAAAGAGAAATCTCAACTGACATTGGCAGGGAGTTTCTCAAGAGGAACGGTGAATAAATCGCACAGCTGTAAATGCCTCTGGCAATTCTTTTGTGTGGACATTACGTGTTTTCTTGGGCGTTTTCCACCTAGACTTCACATCGTCTGAGTCAATTTCACACAGCTGAGCAAGTCCCAATTGACCAAGACATGGATCATTAAATTTGATAAGGGTAATCATGTATATCTTTGTAATTCAATCTTCGCCACGCCAAACAAGTCGGTCTTGGGCAAAACTTTGTTCAAGAGCTGCTTTTTAATCACACCCAAGTTTTTAGTGTTATACACGTCACACGGAGATTCTCCAACAGCAGGTACCTGGCATTCTTATGAAGTCAACTTGTGTGGAAGCGAAATTCTTCAAGACAAAATGTGTACAGGTACCAACCAATGTCAATTACAATTTACCAGAAAATGGGTCACAATTTGGGAATCAAATGCCTTCTTCACGTTTTTCAATGTACGTCCTAGAACTCCAATATTACTGCTTTGTCTATATCAAAAACTATGCTGTAGCTGTCCTTATGTAACCATAATACAATTCACATTTCTATTTTTATTTGAATTTCGGTAGTGCATGCGCATCATTGCAATTTCAGACTATGTTTTTTGTGTCAAACCAGTGCGACCACAACAAACCGCTTCGAATATACACACGTACATACATGCACAGTTGCTGAGCAAAATGGATGTAGTGAAAATTTAAAGGTTACCTCTGTAACCTGGAAAAGTAGGTCGTATTGACCTAATTTTTAGCACACCAAGTTTCAACTTTCCAGACCCAATGGCGAGCAACCATGCCATCATTGTTAACAGATGAAAAACAACCCCAACAACAAAAGAACAGACAAGAAGTGTTAACATAAGCCCAGCCGAGTTTATAGCTGAATATTGCCAGGAAACAATTTTCTGTAGTTTTTGATTGGAAAGACTGAGAGTCATTCATTATCTGCAAAAATAGAAATTTGGCATTTATCTTTTAGAAAACCGACTTCCTAAAAACAATTGTTGCAGAAATTTCACCATGTGTATTTTCTGTAATATAGCAACACACGCGAGTGGGAACATGCAGTGTTGCGCATGGTATATTGCCTCGCATCCATCTCCATATATTCATGTAATATCCCAAGATGGGTGATAAAACGATGTTTCCTTCACGGGTTATTTGCATCTCACATCATGTGGATGTTTTACCAGCAGGATTCATGCAAAGTGAATCTCAAGAGAGACTGGCATCATGCCTAGTCTCTCTTAAAGCACATGATGCCAGTCTCTCTTAAAGCACAGTCAACAGACACCACTATACCCCCTCACACTCAGAAACCACAAACGCCCACACCTTCCTGCTACCTTAATACTTCTAGATTTCAATGTTAAACCATGAGCACCTTGCAAACACATAGTTTTTTTGTCTGAAAATGCAATGTTGCTAGCAACCACTGACACCTTTGTTTCTAGTAAGAGCAGAATCATCGCCTGTTTAACCCTTCTCGTGACAAAGTCACATTGCGACCTGTATGTGGCAGCCAGTGTTTAGCAGGCGATATCAATCCTTACTTTTACCTGTATGGGAAAATAGCAATCAAAAGTGCCACCATCTATATCATTTGGACCATACTCATCTTTCTGGGTGTGTAAGGCAAAGTAAATTTTTTTTGTAGAATGTTAAGTTTCAAGGCAGAGGATGAATTACTGATATCTTGAATGGTGATAAAATGACAATGTAATACAGATTGCTGTAATTTGGCATTACTCAACTGGATTGTGTAGAATACCAATTCTTTGACTGAATGAATATGCCTGACGATCATAGTCTCAGTGTTTCCAATCTATTTTCATTCAGGTAAAGATGGATGATTGTCATAACAGATTTTGACCACTGAGGCCTTTGTGAATACTCTTAAGACACACAGATAATCCTCTTAACTCACACGCTATAGTCCTGATAATGGAAAATGATAACAAAACATGACACGTTCAGAAAAATGTTGGGAAAACTTTGACCTCTCAGTGTAACCTTGCCAACATGTACCATTATCATGCAAAAGGTTCCCTAGTTATGTAAACCAACAAACAGCTGGCAAAGTGCAACAGCCCCTTATCACTTATCTACTTCTCTAATGATGTCCTTTGTTGCTATTGACAGAATCACCATAGTAATCTTGATGATGACTCATACTCCATGACAACTATATCTAAATGAATCTGCAACTTGCAGTCCCATACTGTGTGACACTGAAAGACTGAGTGTGTTTACAATGACTGTTATCATCAACTAGCAACGTTCATGAGATATAGCTAAAAGTAGTTATTCACAAAGGGGCCGTTTATACACTTTCCAGAAAGATCCCATAAGACTGCATTCAGATCCGATCAAATCGAACCCCATTCCAGACCAGATGTGGTCTCATTCAAATGTACCCGTTTAGATGCTCAACAGCAATGAGGACTGATGTGGACTATTTTGGGGGGGTTCCACCAATAATCCGCAGGATGTCGCCGTGACCACACCGATTCAGCACCACTACGCATGCATGCAGGTAAAAGTTTAGTCCACATGAGATCGCAGGCCCGATCGCGTTTGGATGACCGATTTTGATCCAGATGCATCTGGACTAGCCTCGATGGAACCAGCAAAAGGGGTGGACCACTTGGAGTCCCGTTTAGTTTG
Organism: Lineus longissimus; assembly: GCF_910592395.1. Classification (NCBI taxonomy): domain Eukaryota; kingdom Metazoa; phylum Nemertea; class Pilidiophora; order Heteronemertea; family Lineidae; genus Lineus; species Lineus longissimus. Next base: position 4,288,709 of record NC_088319.1, on the reverse strand, counting down.
CGTTTACACCAGGGAAATTTAGACCGCATTTGGATTCGATCGGATCTCATCGGCTCCATTTTCAGTCGTCTAAACCGCCCTATAGCGCCACCAATTGGACCGAAGGTAGGTCAAGATTTATCAAACACACTAAAATGCACAATGACACTACAGGAGCATCATACCACCCAAAGCGGTTACATAGATATGCTCTGAAAACAAGCGGAACAAACCCACAGATAGCCAACAACAGACAAACTTTGCAAGGGGCAGCAATAACTCTATACCCTATTTGGGCTGATGGGCAAGAACTAGAGTACCGTCCAATGTTGATCCCTCGATATCAACTATTCGCGATACTTCCATTTTCGTGAAAACCACACCAGAGGACAAGAATATATCATTGGACACAATCTATTTCAGATTCATGTACCTCGACACCATATATTCAGGGTTTTTCACTAGCCTTAATGGCCTGACCATAAGGGGGGCTGCCTGCCTTTGGGCCGCCTGAAAAAAACAAACATTTTGACCCAGGGACACCTCTAGTCCACTTCCATTAGCTCCATTGTGTTTCTCAAGACATGAAAAATGATTTAAAAGTTCATATTCGTCAAATTTCGTAGATCCACCAGACCATTCACAGAACCTGCGGAGAACACTGCATAGGGTAAAAAATTTCATTTTGAAAACTGTTCTAGAGGATATACTTGCATCATTGGGCACAATGAATTTTTTATATTTATTTGGATAAGTGCAAACGTGCCTTGCACTCACTTCCAAAGCATATACAGTTTATATTATTATTTTCCTGAAAGCTGGTACCACAGAATAAGAATACAAGTATATCAATGGCCACAATCCATTTCTGATACTACAGCACCATATATTGCCAATATTATTGCTTTCCGGAAAACAGTACCTTTTTGTTCTGAAACCATTGAGAATGAGTTGAGTGCTAACAAGAGAAGCTTTTGGGAGCAGCTAGCCTTAAGCTTTTAGCTCCCTCTATAATTGACGCATAGCCTTGCCGTTTTGTTTTGCACTTGCGTGGACGAGGCCTACATGGCTAAATGAGCTAATGAATTATACACGGACTGGTCTGGCATTGATTCTAAAGTCTCACAATGTCTAGTGTTGATGCGAATAACTCAGTTTGAGAGAGAATGAAGTATTTCTATTAGAAACCTTAGAGGCTTTTTGACATTTCTTTTTTATTACAGTGTACCTCGTGACCATGTATGAGCCTTGGTAGTTTACAGTAAACAAGGGCAGAAATCTAGAGCATGATTTTTTTTTCGATAAGTACCAACACAGTGTGCATTGCATTGTTGGGATTCCCCTTCCCCAGTTTCAACCTTGTGATGGGATTTTTGTCTTGGCAAGTTACAGTCCATGTTTTACCCCTTTTATCTCTCCTCAGCCATCATCAGCCTCACTAGCTGCGACCCTCGAAGTCAACGGGCTTGTTAATATAGAGGTTGAACTAATTCTGCTTATCATGCCTTGGGGAGACACAAAAACATAAAACAACAGAAATGTCGTTTGGTATCGAGTTATGAAATATAGCTGTTTAAATTACCAAACAAACTGCATTAGGCCATTAGAAAAACTCAATCAGCTCTCATTTCTGAGTCTACTGATGAACATGAGTGTTTGTATTTCTCCTCATCAGACACAAATACAGCCTATTATCGTTATCATCAATATAAAACTAGAATAGAACTGGAATAATCCAGCCGTTTTAGTTTGCTTGTGCTTACCAATATTTGTTGTGGATATACTCAATCAGAATGGAATTTCAATTTTAATTTATAAGTGTCTTTCAACATGTTCAATAAAATTTAAAACAAAAAATCTGTCAGGTGCTTGAAAAAACAACAGATGTTCCCTGTAGAGTGCACATTAAATGATTGTTATGTACTCTTGCTTCTACTTACATTCATATGTCGAGGGTAGAATCACCACACAAGTCATACCTCGGTCAAATTAATCTACGATTTGCAAAGTACCTTTTTATGGATACATCCTCAACACTTCAAAATTGAAACTTCAATCTACTCTCATGACTTTATTTGTAATTCATTTTATTTATTTGGACAACAGAACACAATGCATGCAAAAGCAAAGCGTCATACACTGACAGAAAAAACAAATCGATGGCTGACCTGATCCAACACCAACATTTCCCACAGTATGCAAGGAATAAGTTCCATCAAATGCACTCACAGTTTTGAGTGCTTGGTGTTTGGAGAGAAACAAATCTCTTGGGCCTAACCATGGTTCTCATCTCCTCCCACCTACAGATAACATACAACCAGATAGAAACGCATTTTATCGACTTTAAAATAATTAGATTAAAACCCTTTCCGACAGCACAGCATCAGTCACAGTGAGAAATAATGGATGCATGTCACAAGTAATTTCACTTGCCCCCCATAATCCTACTAGCTTTTAGAGATCCTTGATGTCATATGACTGGAATTTTAAAACAGGCAGATGTCAACAGAATAGAATTTGAATGGCATTTATATTTACCATTGATAAAAAAAATGGAAAAATTTGGAAAAATTACATTTGGCGGCACAGACACAAATATCTGTTCAGCTGTAAAGCATGAGCAGCATTCTGAAATGTGTAATTCTAAATTCATTAGCTGGCCTTATGTAGGTTGTTTATCTATGTTGGTGTACTATGGTGGGGGCATGGATCCAGAAGTCTGAGAAAGAGGGGACACTTCAGAAAAAGACGGGTCACCCAGATGATTTTGACATCAATTGGAAACACATGTCAAAAAAAATCCCGGCTGGCCCCGGCTCATGGTTTATCCAGCAGGCCTCATACAATACAAACTCTTACTACTTAGGGTGATGCAAATGGTCTGACTCGATCTGCAGAGTCTACAAGTACCTCAGAAATGATGGGATTTCCCTATTTGCATTATATCAAAAATATTATAAAAGATACACTCACAATACCAGCATTATTGCCATTAAGTTGTATTCCGAAATTTGTGACATGTTCACATACCAATACATGTAGATACAGGCATATGTAATATGTCAAATTGTAACCATTATGAACGTCTATGTAACTTGCAAGCACACAGAGGCATGCCAGGGCCCACATACAGCAAACAGTCACAGCACAAGCACGTCATTTTAGGATCAAATATTTCAACACATGGTCGTAAGTAGGCATGATTTTTTAGTATAAAGGGCGTAGTTGAATTTTATAAATCTACAGTGTATCTGAAAATACGATGTAACTAGGGTCAAACTTATTATTTTTGATGTTAATCTATATTACGCTTTAACAGCTTGGAGGGGGCAATAGGAGAGTGCAGCAGAACATCATTTTTTTCATTCCAAATCTACTTGAAAAAAACAATCTTCAAAGACACTTTGGCCCCCCCCCTGCTCAATATGGCCAAGTGGATTGAGCAGCTAAGACAAATACTGTCTTCATCACAATTTCAATAGAGCAGCTTGTAGCACTCATCTGATCATCCAACTGAAACCAGTGACTGCATGAACGGTTTGAGGAAGTGCATTGAAACAAGGCACATTCCATGAGCCTCAATCTCTTGTGGCAGATGACACATGTTCTTCACATATGATACATCAGGTACAGCATCAGCCCCCCTTTGCCCCCATTATCTAACTATGACAACAAAATAGGGCTGGAGTAAAAATTTCAACAACCTCTATCCGTCAAAAGAGTTCATCAATAACAATTTATATAGCTTTTTAAGAAAAGTGAGATAATGGGGTGATATGTATAAACACTAGTAAATGCTTTTACTTCTATTTTGTACAGAAATGCCTAGTGTAAATGTATGTGTAGTTTTAAGTAAAAGCATTTCCTAGTCTTTATTCATATCACCCAATGAATGAACAGAACAGGACTTAATGACATTCAGAAAACATGCATCCTGTACATATCGCCCATGTCAGACCCCCACCAACAGCATGTAACTGATATTATTGATATTGATTAGGAATAATGCATTGAGCAACTTGAAAATGGGCGGAATGGTGTAAAGGCTTGCCATATGTTTCAATACACCTGTTCCAAGCCTTATACATGATACACCAGTAACAATTACAAACATGACAAATACCATTGACCCATTGACTTCATGTTTGAAGAGGAAAAGTCAGTTTCATTGGGGTCCACCCTACCGCTTTGCCAGGTAACGAAGGTGATCAGCTGTTGCACTGTCCAGTTTTGTTAATTTTTTCCTGTTTTGGACAAAAATCAAAATATTTCGAAAATGAGCTGACTAAACTACATTTTTGATCGCATTTTTCTCGAGCATTAGCTATGGTGAAAACCGGTACTTTTGGATTTACCCATAAGAAAAATTAATAAAATCACTGTTTTTAGTGGTTTGAAATTTTCAGTTTGAGATGGCATCAAGTGCTTGGAGTGAATACTGCACTGATAACTGACTAATTGTATTCATTAAACAAATGAGGTGAGTTGTGTAGAAAGAGATCACAGCCTTTCCAGTGGTGTACAGCACCAATTAGTCATTCTTTAAAAAACGCATTCAAAACACATTTTGAAGTGGGTGTCATTCGCAATTGAGAGAACATACTGACGTCACACACTTTCGGGAGAACTGTTTTAAAGTGTGATCAAAATGGTGAGCTGAAGCCATTTAGCTAAGCCAAGTATATTACCACTCAAAAGCTTACTTCTCCAGTCTGAACTGAGAACATTATTCCAAGCCGACTACCAACATCACTTTTCTGCCTGTAATACTGTCAGCAATACTCTGAACCATCCATCAAATATGGCATTAATATTTCATCCCATTACTGTACAAAGCAGAGCAATTTGGGAGTTGCTGTTTTGGATCAATTCACGATGTTACATGTAATGCTAGATTAAAAATCTAAAGCAATTTGGCTGTTAGCATAGTGTGGAGATTTTTTACATCATTTCTTTTAGTACTCTACTCTTCAGAAGTTAGATCGTGGTAATGGTGTGCTGCCCAATTACTGTGGAAGCCCTTATGACAAGCAAAGATAATGACTCCGGATGCGCTGGTTAATAACATGCAAGTCTTCACCCCAGGGAAGAACGACACTGTCCAATAGTTCAGTGCAAGATGGTCTTCTAAAATGGACTACCACAGATCCATTAATTTAATTGGGAAAAACGTTTACAGGAAAATTGACACTCCTTCCTTATTTTCCGAATTTTTCCATTGTTGCATTGATTAATGAAGCAATGCATTAGAAAGGAAATTTTTTTTAGATTAGAATGGTTTTTCTAATAGTTTTGAAATGTGTTTTAGCATTAAGTTGTAGCAGCCTCTGCGATGACAAACTTCAAAACCAAACATTGGCACCATAATAGGGACGTCATATTCGATGCTTCAGCATACAAAATGCACCGTTGATTGCCAGAATAGGGCAGCATCCCAGGCAGGATACTTTTTGAGAATTTGGCCGAAATTTACAGATTTTTTGCAAGTTGCATTTGGTCCTTTACCTCTAAGAAGATAATCCTGAAAGTATTCTTCAAAATGGTAAAAATATTTATCATAAAACTTTCCCAAAATTTTATTTTTTCAGACTATCCTTTCTCAGTTACTCTCTCGTAAAGGGTGTGCCCAACCTATAGTCAGAGTACCAGCTCTACAAATCCTATTCTGGCACCAAACTGACATTGTGGTGTTCACCTCCCAAATAACTGAGATACAGAAGACATGAAAACAGAGACCCATGCGTTCAGAATAAGATGAATATCAGCTCAGCAAAGCATAGTTCCATTTCTGCCGTCAAAAAAATGTGTGGTACTGATCTCCATGACCATTCCAGTTATCTCCCCCATGTCTCTATAGATAAAGGAATAACATAATTGCATCCATCTATGTGGTACAGTCATTCTGGTCTTACCTTTTATGCCTAATGTGCTTCCCAATTACGGCTAACCCCCAAGGGTTACCAATTTTCACATCGGGTGTCCCCCTGTGAAGGAATCCCAGTCCAATTACGGAGATACCTTGATATGAGGAACATCTAGAGACAAAGACCCATGAAACCGGACTAAGATGACTTGGATATCACCCCACCCTAACAGCCACACTCAATCCTGACCAAACAGCTGAATACCAACCCCTCAGCAATCATCGCATTATCTTTAGGCAACCAAATCATGCTTGGATGAAGAAATCACATTACTGTCTCCATCATTGCACAGCGCTTTCCAACTACAGTAGAACCTCCCTTAGCGGACACCTCTCTATTAAGGACACCCTCTCTATAAAGGACACTGGTTTTGGTCCCAAATTGGGTGTTTCCATTCAATTTGACCTCTCTAATCAGGACACCTCCCTATTAAGGACAGCACTTGTCAGTCCCGAGGGTGTCCTTGATAGAAAGGTTCTACTGTACTATAAGCAGGTTGTTGGGGCAACAGGGTGAACAAGGGGGCACCAGAAAACTGATAGGCTGCCCCAGGGGCCTACAGGCTGCTGTGGTCAGAAGCGTTGCCAAAAACTTATTTCCAACAACATTTTTTCTTCGGAAAGTTCGGAAATCAGCGACGACCCGCTCTGAGAAATTGGAAAGCCCTGTCACAGCACAGTGTTTGTGGCTTCCTTTTCTTTGCCCAGCCATGATCCCTAAATGGTTACCAGCTTTCACATTTAACATTAGACGTTTGCCATGTGAAGGAATTTCCAGCCAAATAATTCAGATGCCTCACGGAATATATAATGGATCGAAGAAACCATGGTGCTCACGTGGTATGCCCAATTACAGCCATCTCCCACAGTATTGTCTCTCTCACCATGTACAGTAGTTCTTGTCTTGCCTTTCTGTCTGCTCTTACTTCATACTAATGAAAAAATGGCTGTCTCCTAAGATTACCAACTCTCTTTCACATCAGGTGTACTTGGATACTTTGTACCTGTAAGTTGCTTGGCACCTAAAGCGCCATCCATTTCTGACTTCTGATCTGGAATTCATGTTGTTATAACCATGCCTGATTACAGCCTTCTCCCTCGGCTACCGCAACTTGATGAAGGAATCACATTATTGTCATCATCTGAAGAGTACGGTGGTTCTGCTGTTCCCCATGTCATTTACTTCATCAGATATGGCTACCCCCAAGGGTGACCAGCTCTCACATCAATCAGGTGTAACCCATGAAGAAATAGCTTTGCATGAGTTGTGCAATTTTCCATCCCTCTAATCTAAGGGTCACAGTTGGAAGGGGCACAGGGGGGGGAATCCCCCTCCTGCCCAACAGAACATGTTTTTCATACAGATTTTGACTGATTTTCAGTCTAAGGACAAAAGAGGTGTATTGCCCCCATGACCAAAAAATTAGCTACTGGCCTGAATCCCTGTATGTAAGCTTATATATATCAGTTGTTATTCTCCAGATAATATTTTTCTCGAAGGCTGAAAGAGCAAGTTTCGCAGGCCACATCGGTTATTCGGTAATTGGGAGCAATGTCTCCTATTGAGAGCAGCATGTTACATATTTGTTTGTGATTAGACGTTATTGTTGGCCACAATGGCATGGCCTGAAATATTACTGACATTTGATTGATTATCTGTGGGTCTCTATAGCCCTGATGCAAGTGGTGACAGATACTCTGCTTTCAGTGTATGATAGATATCGCAGCACACACACGAGAACAACTTTGGTTACAACGACTTTCATTTACATGTATATTTCATTTCACATGGGCAGATACACTATACACTAGTGATACATAGGGGTCAGTTTCAAAAAGTCCCTCAAACTTGCCCGACATAAAAATTACACACTTCCTTGAAAAGGGTATCAACTCAAATCATAGAAAATAACATCTGGTTCACAAGCTGTAGAGAGGACTTAATACGCAATAGAATAGAACATCAAACCTCTGACAGAGCCTGTATTAACAGAAAGACTGGGGTATTCTAATGCGTTTTTCTATTTTTTGGTGGACTAGTTCTTAAATGTTAGTTAAAAGGTCCTATTTTGAAAATTTCAAGGACTTCAGAAGCATTTTTATGCATTTGGGGTCACAATGTAGCATTTTAAGGTGGATCAAATGAATAAAGATTTTTTTTAAGGGGGTGGAAATTGTACCCCCTGGGGGTAAGGGGGCGGCGCCTCTTTTTTAAGGGTGTGGCGAACACTGCTTTGAATCACGGTTTTCACAAGAGTCTGATAAACAGATTTGATGTGAACCGTTTATGTGGTCAGGCCTTTCATGACAGAATATTGCCAAGTGCTCAGGCAATTTGCACTGCGTGACGGCAAGTATGGATACTTGGTACCAGTATTCACTGTTGCCACCCATTATAATATTTGTAAGAGTTTTCAATCAGACCATTAAGCCAAAATTTGCTGCCAGCTCTAAATTCAAAAGACGTGCAAGCTAAATGCTCAGGATTTAGTTTCGTTCGAAAATATACTTGAGGGAAGGCATCACTGCTGCCCAGCTCACTAAATGAACAAGACACTGCATTACATCTAATAACATAACATACCATCATCAAGTATGCACAGGCATGTTTTCACTTTTAGAACCAACTCGGACCTCACTCATACCAAATTAATGTTTTATTTTTATCGATAGTTACCATAGCCACAGACTGATGAATAGCCCGCTGTCTGGGATTGCCAAAAACGACCTTTGTCATTTTGTTACCAATTTGCTGAAATCCACAGAAGTAATTTTTCTTTGTTACCATGGTAATTATTGAAAACATCATCAGTTGGTCATCAGTTATTTTGGTACTACAGACAAATCTTTTATGTGTTCAACTGGACACACAGAGCTTTGATATATATGTGGCCACCAACATGTGCTATCATATCAACTTTTGGACTTCATGACCCACCAGAATGTGATGAGTTTATTATTTTGAATTCCAGTCATATTTCTTCTTCTTCAATGTTTGCTCTGCACTTGGAGAAGTATTTTCCTTCAAGGCAGGATGAGCATTTTAACATACCACTATGGTTAGGTACCAATTGGGTTTCTTCGCCTAGTGACTCGTCTTCAGACCACTCATGTTTCTCACTTCTTGGGGTCCTTGCTTGCCCTGGTATAGACACCAGATACAAGGAACTTAATTTTTATGTCGGAGTCTAAGTACTGTAAAGAACCTTGAAGGTCACGTAGTCATAAAATAGCTTTGAATGAAGTCTCCTTCTGAGGTGTGCTATTAACTAAAATATTAGAAAAGAAGCTACTGGTGATGAACACTGTCCTTATGCTGAATATTCAACACACACAACACATGAAGCTAATAGTCTAGCTAAGCTGTATGAAGATAAGCCGTCACAGACATTTATCAACTGTCACTGAGACAAGACCTGCTGAGGGGTGTCATTCTCTTTCTGCAAATTGTGAGTGGAATAATGGATAGTGCAAGCTGTGATATTTCTATCAACGTAAATTGCAAATGGAAATCTTGAGAGGAAGATTTATATCATCCGTGGCAGTCAATTGATTATTTAGGACTGCATTCAAGACATTTGGATCATGAGAAGAAACAAGACAGGCAAAGATGGCATAGAGGCATTAAAAGTTCTCCCAGCAGGTTTATAACAATGGTGTAATTGAGCAGATACAGAGATATGCAAATGAAATAAGCTAAAATAAATAAGGCATGTATCCCTTATTCCGTTCATTACTGTGGAGTGGAACCTGACTTGGAAGCCAAAGTGATACGATCTGGAGATAGTGGTTGTCTCACCAAATACTGCAAGGGTTGAGCTAAAATGTTGGCCAAAACTGAGACACCTTGATGAGGGTTTGACCAAAATGACAGCTCTACCCAAGTGGTCTTTTGTGAGACTACCAAGATCGGTAGTGAGGTGCAATTTCTATTCTAAAACACCTAGAACTAAAACACTAAAATGTTATTTTGACTGATTTTCAGCAGCTTCCATATTTTACACCAACCCAAGCTGATATGGTCGCATACCCATAACCACTGCACTGCCACGGACTCTGAATATTCTCATAAGGGTGAAAAGTAATACAGGGCGATCTCTGAAAAATGCAAGAGACACTCTACTTTTTCATTTTTTGTTCTCTATTGAGGCTCAAGAATTACTGATGGCCATCACTATCATCAGATTCCACATGAGTGCTCATGCATAAAATAATGTACACAAACATTCAAACAACTGGAGAGTACACACTTCTTGATGTATCCATCCATACCGCTCTTATCTGCACAGAATATTCAAAACTCCATGGCCTAATCCTTTGAAGCACCAAGCAACGAGTGTTCAGGAAAAGCAGATCGGCCATCAATTTTGCTAAGCAGGTTTAGAAAGACGCAATAGACACCAGATGTGTTGTTCAGACATGTTCGGACTAACAAGTAGAAGTTTATCCGGCTTTGTTACTATATGATTTATAATGCTATCAATCTGAAATAATTGTTAGGGAGGCAGGAATGATTTCGGGTGAATGATTTCTCAGCTGCAGCTAGCAGCCCAGTGGGTGCCTTAAAGGAAATCAAAATTCACCGCATGTCCCCCAAACCCAACTGCAGTCAGTTTTTAAAGCGTATCATTTTAATTGATGCAATCTGTATTACAAAGTGCTCTGAATAGGGAGCTACGTTACTGTAAAATTTGCAATATCAAATAAACTAGAGTAGAAGCTCTCTTTTAAGGACACCATCTGGAATTACAGTAGAACCTCTCTATTAAGGACACCCTCGGGTCCTGAAAAGTGCTGTCCTTAATAGAGAGGTGTCCTGATTAGAGAGGTCAAATTGAATGGAAACATCCTATTTGGAACCAAAACTAGTGTCCTTAATAGAGAGGTTGTCCTTAAAAGAGAGGCGTCCGCTAAGGGCGGTGCTACTCTACATGTAAAGAGCTCGATAATTTTAACGATAAAATGAGGAAGTTCCTCGGGCTCAACAAGTTATATACCAGCTGGGCTTACAGGTCAACAACAGGCCTAGTGTGTGAAGTGGAATGAATCAGGGGAACATTCTATTGAAAAGGCCACAGGAATGCATTTGGTACAAGAGATCGTGAGATAATATAAATGACCATGCAAGTCTTTGGTCATTACAGTTTTTCAGTGTCCTCTTCACGACTCTTGAATAAACTACCTGAGGACCTTACGGCGATCGAGATAGGCTCTTTAAATGAAATGGCCAGGGCCATTGCGCTCACCTCATGTGGAGGAAAGATGGATAAAGAGCATGATATTGTGTCATGTAGTGTTAGGTTTGATGTAGGTCCAAGCAATTACAATTTCCCCAAAATGGCCAATTTACAGTACATTCGACCTCTGTGACCTTGAAAAGTAGGTCAAATCAAAGAAGACCCGGGTGATACATTGAATGGTTGTTAGAATTAGATGTACCTATGATATAAAATTGGTGCCAATCGGGCAAGTCATTACTAGGAATAATGGCATTTTGAAGAATTTAGGATTTGGCCCCCTCCCTGGAGGCCAAACGGCAAATCAGATCGCACCAAACTTCGGTACCTGAGATCACCTGACCAAGGGGTACATGTGTACTTAATTTGTGATCAATAGTCATTGCAGTTTAGAAACGTGCCATAGTTACGGCCTGACGGCGAATTTACGCCATTTGACCTCTGTGACCTTGACAAGAAGGTCAAATTAAAAACCTGTGTGACATAAACTGTATGGTGGTTAGATGTACCCATGATATCAAATTGGTGGCAATCGGGCAAGAAGTTAAGGAATAATCACATTTTTAAGGTTTTTGGATTTTGCCCCCTGGTGGTCAAGTGGTGAATCATATTGGACCAAACTTTGGTCCCTGAGATCACCTGACTAATGGGTAAATGTGTACCAAATTTGGTATCAATAGTCATTGCAGTTTAGAAATGTGCCATCGTTACATCCTAATGGCCAATTTACACCATTTGACCTCTGTGACCTTGAAAAGGAGGTCAAATCAAAAACCCGGAGGATATATGATGCACCTTTGCTAGAAGTACCTACCATATTTTTTTCAAAATTTCCCGACTACTATTAAGGGAGATATTGCATATTTTCACTTTTAACGTTTGGCCCCCTGGTGGCCAAACCATGACACGAATCGGACCGAAACTTGGTCTCCAAGGTGTCATTACATAAGGGTACATGTGTACCAAGTTTCAACTCAATAGCTCTAACAGTTACGAAACGTGCCCTGCTAACGGACGACGGACGACGACGACGACGACGACGCCAACGACGACGACGACGACGACGACGACGGACGACGGACGCCACGGTATGGGATAAGCTCACCTCTGCTAAGAGGTGAGCTAAAAAGCATGGGACATTATCTGTGATAAATCAACTGTAGCGCTTCAACTTTTGATATTTTTTCAGAGGGCAACACATTATATCAACAGAGTCGCAATCTCTTTCAGATGTTTTATTGCAACATCAACAGTTCAACAGCATTCCATTTCGTGACCATTGCATATTATTTCATAACACTCATGTATTCATTTTCTTTCTACTTGCAGATGGCGCTGGTTTTCAACACACCCATGAGGGATGTCGGGTGGTTTGCCCTCGCATTCACAACTTACCTTATCGGAGTGACTTTTGGAAAAGACGTCATTGTTGACGTCATGGCAAAACACGTCACACAACTACGAATCAATTGGACAATTCAAGGAGAAGCTGACACTCTCAAATTAGAATATGCAAAGAAGGACTACCCTGGGCGTACAACAATAGAACTAGTAAATAATGCAACAGAATTCACAATCGAAGACTTAGTCGCAAATACAAAGTATAATGTGTGCGTACATGTGACGAAAACATCAACAACGTTTTCTGACTGTAAGTATATTAAGACAATTCCGGTGATGCGCGATGATAGCATTATTGCACTTATCGTCGTTATCCTGATTGTGATACTTCTTATTGGTGCCGGCTTCTGCTATCAGCGATATCGCAGAAATGTGTTAGATCGCAAAATGGAACAGGATGAACAAGGACTGCAGGCTCATGAGAATAACATTGATGACGAAGATCATTATGAACACCCCAAATCGGCAATCGAAGACGAGCAAGTTAACGTCCGGTTATAACCGTGATAAATCGCGTAGGAATAGGAACTAGGAACAAAGTACCTGTGGAGGAAGGATGTAGTTGTGTATGGACACCCACCTTGGAAAATCAAAAGTTCAAAGTTAGATATTCGCAGCTTTCTGCAAAGTAAACTGTACACTGGAAAATACAGGTTGTGTTGTCTTGTCAGACCTTCAGAAACTTCCTCATTTCTAGAATTGTGGTCCCAGAATTGCAATGGGGTATGGTCTTGCGTCTCCACCACCTGACAATAACTGGCCGAGTGTTATAACAAGTATATAACTATTTCAATTAAATCTCAATAGAAGAAAGTGGACTCTGAAGCTAGAAGGATATGCGTGATTTTGCGAAGTATTTCTGGAACCTAAGCCTCTTACACTGCTGATAATAATGATGAAAATTGTTATCAAATCAAACATGTCTCTGCGAAAATCACAGAATTCATGAATCATACACGCCACCTGGCTTACCTGGGAATGATGACATCACACCTTGTAGGCCCAAGCGAAATTTGTCATACTGAGTAACCTGTAAGTCACTCACAGATCGCTCTTGTCGATGAAATTCAAAATATTCATTTTGGAAAGACTCCTCCGTAACGTATACAAATATATTGAGAACAAAGGCACAACAGATCTGTCATAAAATTGTGCAGTGTGACTTACCTGTTCTTTTAGTTTAATATGATACATGTACTTTATTTTTCAAACATCTTTGCCTATACAAAATAGTTCACTTCCAAGGGCTGAAGCAATGCATTAATAGCCCTGTTCTTTTGTCATGTTTGCAAGTTGCGACACTCGGCTCAGCACTAGATATGAAATCATTATTCTTGGGTTGACAACAAAACGCTAGGTGACTTCATTGCTTGAATTAACAATACACAAATTTGGCATCAACATTTCTGACCGACATTTTTTATTATCATTATCATTATTATTTATATCATTATTATGATATCCAAATAAAAACTGTTTTAAAATGTCTGTTCACCTTTGAGAAAACACTTCTAAAAATGGGGTGAAGATTACAAAATAGGGCTGGCATAAACAAAGCTGTGAGGCCTCCAGGGACATTCTGATTTATAGTACCGGTGCGAGTGAACAGGATCAAATCATGAGAAGTGTGTCCAGATAATGCCAGCATTCTAAAGGAAGTTTACAGAGTTGTTGAAAAGAGTGGTTTCTGGGATATAAAAACTGGGTGGACGCAATTTAGCAAGTTGAAGGGTGCCTGAGCAAAAGGTGTAAACTACGTGTGACAGGCCTATGATACGCACCAAAACCAGTTAAATAGTGTCTATGTAGAATGTATCAGAAAAAAACACATATTGGAGCGGTCAATTGTGTTACATGTAATCAATTTAGAAATATTTTTGAGTATTTTACCATGGTATCTTTACAGATTATTTGCAAACTTTTAAAACATAATAGTAGCTGTCGTGTATTAATCTCTATTCTTATCGAATGTGTACATGTTTAATACATTGTAAAGCGCTTAAAAGGTTTAACCTTAAGTGCTATAAAAATGGTAATAACAACACCATCCATACATGATATTAACAATAAAATTCAACAAGACTGCCAAGCACGTAGATCTGTAGCACACCCTGAAATCATCTTAAAGAGATCCAGTCGTGGCAAAAGTCTTTATTTAGACTACCTACAATACCTAAAATAACTAAATTTGTGATTAACTCTTATGCAGTTTATTGACTGGTGTCAGTTATGTTATGCAACTATATACAATGTTACCCAGATTCCCAACTCACATAAAAAACAACTACCTGGGGAACTCGAAACTGCTAAGTTTCATCAATGAAAGCTTATTCCCGTCTTAGGTTTTAACCGGGCCTTTCAATACTCCCTATTTTATAAGCGTTTCGCTACAGGTTTCCTTTAACATGTTAAAAGTGTTGAACCAGCAGTATCTCATGATACTCCTCCATACGCTGCCTTGAATATCTAGTACAAACCAATGTCTCTGTTTTATCAGCAGCAGATGTGGCTGTCGTGGACTTATAGCATATTGGTAGCTATTATCTTCTGTTGCTTTTGTATCGAGGCAAGTGGTTGAAACATGTAGAACTCCATTAAATTACACTGAATCTTCAAAACAGTTTTTTAAGGAAATTTGTCATTTTGAGATAGAAATTTCAATATTGTTAAAGCCATTTGTCTGGTACGTGTAATCCAAACAAAACTGTGTAGATTCATTTTTGCAGTAGCATTTAATAGAAAAGGAAAGAAATCATCTAAATAAAGGTGGGTTGAATTCAAACAGACTTCAACTCCAGAGATAATGGGCATTATAACTATGCCACACTGGCAAAGTGATTGAAAATAGTACTTAGACCTTTTGGTCCCTTATCGAGAATGTGTTAACTGGCAGAAGACTCGGTTTCAGAGCAGAAGATATCATTTAAAGCAACAATGACAATACAGCATAACTCTATGAGTGAACAGGGTGACAATTCAACAAGAAATATCTCAAGTTCAAGAGGTGATTTTGAAAAGACCTCAGACTGCAAAGTGAACATGCCAGAGAGAACTGAGAAGCAGCAGAGTTCTCCACTAGCCTAATGGTCTGGCAGGTTGCCTGACCATTAAGGGATATCAGGCGGCCCATTACCGAAAAAATAAAGACTTTGAAATTGTTTTTTATGACCCAGAGACACCTCTAGTCCACTTTCAGTAGCTCCAATGTGCCTCTAAAGACATGAAAAATGCTTTAAAAGTTCACAAAAGTCAAGAAATGTAACTAAAGAAGAACTTTGAAGAAAAATGTCGATTTTTTTCCATTGAATTTCGTAGATCTGCAAGACCATTCACAGAACCTGCGGAGAACACTGAAGCAGATGTCTGAAAATCACTCAAAACCACACAACAACTGCAACGTAGGTGGTCGAAACTATAGAATTTTTCCCAAGAGAGACATAATATAATGTATGGAAAACAGTTCCAAGTTTCTCGTCGACTTCAGTGTTAATCCAGCATAAAAGTTACCCAGTAATCAAACTGAATTTAACGCACAAAAACAAATCCATGAAAACGTTTTTGAATTTTGCTATTAAATTTTTAGGTTTATACAGTATCTGATAATTTTGGTCAGTGTGACTGGAATGTATATACTGTATTTATGTTGTCGAGTCAAAGGATCTTAATAAATATAACTGAAGGGTTAATTGTATAAAATGTATATTTAATCAAAATCACAGAATTCTTAAATTGTAGATTAAAAAATTGTGATTTTTTGAACATATTTTTCATGATTTTAAGGGGATTTGGTTTTTATCAAGTAACTCCCATGTATTTAGTGGACCCTGTATGATCTTTCCTGAATTATACGCCAAAGTTCTATATACCCCTAAGACAACAGAGAATGGTATCACTCTCTCAATCACCTTGCACACTGAGAGATGACAGGTCATCCCAGGGGATGACGATGTTAGAGCATGAATTGTAAGGTTGACCCCAAGATGCAAGATGTTGTGAGGGTCTCCATTGTAGGGTTAGAACGGCATAATCACTCCCTACCAAAAGTCTGTAGGAAAGTTTCGTGTAATATAAAAACCATTTTGTATAGTATTTGCTGTCAAAAGGCTGCAGAACTCAATATATCACATCACTATCAGCGACCAAAACTGTGAAAATAAATGTACATTTAACTGGTTCACAGGAAGCTTTATTGATGTTGCAGTTTACTATATCGCTACATGTATTTTGTCTGTATAGCCAATGAAATGAATAAGATCAAAAGAATGTAATATTTCGCCTAAAAATAATAATAGGCATGAAAGTATATGTTTGTGCTTCAATCGTTTTTTTAATTTTGTCTCTTATCAAGGATGTTTTCTTCATTATCTAAAATCAAGTGGTAGTTAATGATATAGAAAAGTATTATATTATACAGCAGAACCTCTCTTAGCGGACACCTCTCTATTAAGGACACAAGTTTTGGTCCCAAATTGGGTGTTTCCATTCGAATCACCCTCAGTAATCAGGACACCTCTCTATTAGGGACAGCATTTATCAGTCCCAAGGGTGTCCTTAATAGAGAGGTTCTACTGTACTTAGTAGGCAGATTTTACAGTTTTCCTCTAGTTTCGAAATTTTCAGTTGCTTCATGCAAGTTCAAGCAAAGTTCTGCAAGGATGTGTCGATTGTCGACAAAGAGGACAGGCGGTTTCAAATAGGGATATGGGGTGCAATCTACAAGAGACCTTAATCCTCTCCTCTGAAGAAGCCATTCTGGACTATGGTGAAACTGTCGACAGTAATCTCCAGTAAATTTGAATCCAGTGTCAGCAGTGAACAGGTTGAAAAAAGAAAAAAAGAAACAGTTGACATAACTGACAATCGATGAAAACTCCATTGAAGAAAAGTCTGCTAAAAGTGAAAAGGACTGAAACTTAGAAAAATTTGAATCTACATGTAACATGTTGCTATTTTGAATTGAATTATGAAGAAACGTCTTAATTTTTTATTCAATGTCTTTTATATATTTATATCATTGTTCAATATTCTTTGTGGATATGGGTGTTTCTCCTTGTGTGATGATAAAGCATTATCCATGTTTTGAAAATAAATGGTCAAAAATTCAAAATTTTGATATTTCTTCAATTATTTCCACACAAGAAATTCATGCCCTACATCAACCTATGCCACATCAAGGATTTCACCTCGGTCATTTGGTTAACCTGTTGGGCTCACCAGCGTGCTGCCTAAGTTCAATTCCTTGTCCTGGTCGATTTGAAGAAGGAATCTGCTTTGATAGGACTGGATGAAAAACAGACCCAACAACAGCATGGGAGAAGTGTTGATCACTATAGTGCAAGTGCTTCCCTCTGTGAGATGGATATGAAACCATTATGAGAAACAGTGTTAAATATAAAGAGTTAAAAGTTGATCTGCTCAGCTTTAAACTAAATTTCAAATTTCTACTGAAAATTCACCTACAGACTTTGTTTTGGATATATGATAGAAGGGAAAAATTACCAGATTTTGAGCATACCTATATTAATGACTTTCTTAAGATTGAGGACTGTAAAATATTGGTAGAGTTCTGATCCCTACCAAAAAGAAGGAAAAGAATACACTTATGTAAATCCTAGAGCCGGGATTTTGTAGGCTCTTTTGTTTGAGTTAATAAATGTTTATAAAAAAAAAAAAACCATTATGAGAAGGAAATAAAGGGCATCGAAAGGATGTGGTCTCTCAACTTTAAGCCATGTCTTTGGAGTTTACAGATACCCTGAGTAAGTTAGAGGCACATGAAGTCCCTCGGTTCTAACCAAAAAAATTATACCGGTAGAACCTTGTGTCATTCCTTTGCTATTCTTATTACGCAATACAAATGTCAAGGTATTGCTCCCCAATGACACACATTTAGCTCTGCCTTGCGCGCGACTATTGTGTTCTTTTGAAGTGTCTCATCGCAAAACATTATATGTGCCATATCCAACAATACCACAGCATTGCCCATGAAGACTGATTTGACCTTCAACATGTTGAAATTGCAGAGCATTCGGGCCAATAGTGCAACTCTGGGTTCATAGTCTTAAAGACCAAAATGATTCAAAGACTTTCACTGACTTTTCCTAACCATTTTTAATGACTTTTGAAAGACTTTCCTGAACATTCAGAGCTTACGACTCATGCCGCGCCTGCCAATTGCATTACAGTTACCTCCAGTTCCCTAGTTTGCCGTTAGGCGGCTCTTGCAGCGCAGACTCCACATAAATTATCTCATCTGGACTCGAACAAAGGCGGGAATGCAACCAGCCCGGGACCAGCACTGCAAATTTTAACACGTGATTTCGGAAAAATGCTGCCGATTCCAGAATGACGATATCTTAGAAAAGAAATAACACACAATAACATATTTAAAGACTTTTTAAAGACCTTTTATTTCATTTGCTGAAATTTAAAGACATTTAAAGACCTTGTTCAAAATTCACAGACTTTCCTTGAATTCACTGACCGCTACGAACCCTGCATGATCAAAACTGTCCAAAATTTGTCAATGCATTTCAATTAGAATATAAACCAAAATGGCAACGGATCTTGTTTTGAGATGAAACTCTTCATTTGTAATACAGAACATGTATTATAATGTGAAATTCTCAGAGAAATTTAAGTTATATTCCAACTCACCTAACGTGAAAGGAAGGAATAAAATATAAAATACTTACATAGAAGTTATAATCGTTCCATATGATGAGCTGGCGTATATTAAAACCGCAATCTATGACTGCCTGGGCGGTTTGTCCCGTCAGAAGAAAGGTGACCGCTTTTACCGCCTGGATGGCAACCTGAAAAAGATGCATTCGTTCGTGGTACTCACTCCCGCCATATTTTGGTGACCTTCACCTTGAACCCATATTGTTGTTGTTGTTGTTGTTGTTGTGTAGCTCACTGGCCCTTCTCCCTCCAACAAGTCATGCAACAAAGTAGTGCATCCTGTCCAGCTGCTTCTCAGGGATATTTAAGAGAGAGATTATTAAGCCTTTCCCATCAACTTTTTTAATTTTTAGGCATCGATATTGCCTTCTATTACGGAATGAATACAGGAGTGTTGTATTGTAATGTCCCAGTTGACACTCAGGTCTTACCTCAAAATTTTCATATTTTTAAGTATTTAACGTATCATAATGTTTAGGGACATGGATCACCTCCACAGCATATCCAAACCAGAGCAGACTGAACGGCCCCTAAAAGACAATGGAACAGACCAGGGAGCCCAAGGGAAGGAGCGTCAGAGGCTAGCACCTCCTGAGACCTTTGACAGAAGAAGGGGTTGGCAGTGGGAGTTGAGACCCACCTCTTTTTCATAGGATCCACAGTAGCTTAACAATGCCTTGACAATGATCTTGTTCTTAGAGACGTAATCACGACACACCCCCTGGTGACTGGCTAATCTCTTAACAACTATCAGGTACTCAATAAGGTTTTTGTAGTGAGGACAGAAGACTGAAAATAAAAGTCAGAAATTCAACAGGCAATATCAACTCTACAAGTAATATTTTTTCAAAGAGGCATCTGGGTATCTAAGAATTGCCCTCTTACAAGGGCTCTGAAACTATCAATGATGCGGGCCGTCATGACCTCAACAGGAGCTGTGGTGGTGTAGTGGCTCAGGTCTCTGACTAGCTGTCATAAGATCCCCGGTTTGATCCCTACTGTCGATTTGCGACGCAGCTCTCGTTGACTTACATGCCTTACTCCAACCAGGTGTCTAAATGGGTACCAGTTGGAAATTATCAAGTTGTAGCGCTGATTAAGCAGCAGCTGTTCAAGTCTACTAACAGGTTTTAGGGTGAACCGCAAAGTGTGAAGTTGGAATGTACTTGCTGAGAACATCAAATAGGGAACGTAACGAACACAGTACTTACTGAGCACCTCGAGTAGGGTGAGGATGTTGTGCTCCTTGATGAAGAAAAGAGCAATCGTCTCGTTCACACACAGATTGCCAATGAGTCTTGTACAGGCACCAATCATCTCCATGTCGCCTGGAACCATGAGGGGCGAGCGGAACCAAAACATCATGCCCTGAAAAATTGGAAAATATGCAGATTGAACGGAACCTGACCTCACAGGACTTGAGTTAAAAAAGTTAAAGTTAAAAAGTTTAGGGTTTATAGTCTGATATCAACTACGATATAGGTTATCATCCGACTTTACACTTTAACCCCAGTCTGTCCTGAAACCTTTCAGTAGACCTCAGATGAGCTGCTCAACCAGCGCTACAATCTGAGCATTTCTGACTGGTACCCATTTATACACCTGGGTGCAGAGAGGCAAGTAAGACAGAGAGACCAGCCTACAGTCTCACGCCGACAGTGGGGATCGAACCCGGGACCTCTTGACCGCTGGTCGGGAGTCCAAGCCACTATACCACAGCGACTCCTGGGTCACTGCGATGACTGAATTAGTGAATAACTGACATCCAAGATGTCCGGCAGTGTAGGGGTTTTGAACTCAAACATGCTCAGCAGTGAAAGGGTTTTAATGGAGCATTTGTTCAAGGCCCCTAGTCTGGGTTTTTTAACCGAAGGAAAAGACAACAAGAGTTTTTTTTAAGAGAGAAAGGTTTTCATAGTTCACTATCTGCTGTGTGTGCTTATTTACCAGGTGCTTGAGGTCCAAGACTAAGAAACATCGTCTTGTAATTTGGTTACACCACTAACATGACTGACACTTTCAGAACCCACGTAACACCCCCTTTTCAGACCCCCAGCGGGAAAATCTATCAGAGATGAGTATCTCAATGAGTTTTTTTGCACTAGCCACCGTAAGACCAGAGCTTGCTGAATCAACAGAGAGAAGAAAACTCTGCCCACAGCTGTTTTTTATTTTCAGATTGAAAAGGGACATAAAGTGACCAAAACAACCATCTTTTCAGCACTCCCTGAACCTCTCAAAACACTCCAGAAGTCAGAATCGCTTCACGACTGTTTTTACCAATTGAATAAGCCAGTTCCTTTATCACCCTGAAGATGGCGTTTGTGTTGTTTTAACCCTGATATGCGGATGGTGGGGGTATTTTTGGTCGGAAAGTGATCTAGATCAATGTTGGGTGCCAAGACTGGCATGTTTACATGTGACTGATGCCAATTGCATGCCCGAAAGGTGAGGCTCACCTTCATCAGTTTCTTATCTTTCAGCATGGACGCACGTCCATTTTCTGGACCTTTCGCAGCAGCCCAAGCCAGGCTCCGTGCACAGTTAGCAGACATCACTCTGCCCCAATGGACAAGTAGATCTTTCGTATTTTCAGTACTTTTATTCCAACCGAACATCTCGAGCCGAATGCCGCTATCACGAGTGTAATAAATCCACCAACGACGGTACAAGATCGTTTCTTCCCACGGGTGAACTTTCTGAAAGTGATTTCAAATAATAATGCATGTGTAGTAATTCAAATAGACACCCTACGAAAATAAATTTCGGCCATTTTGAAACGACCCTTTTCACAGGCAATGTTTGTTTACCAATAAATATTTTTAATTCCATGGCATAAAAGTAAAAATATACAAGCTTATTCAAGCAGTTTACTTGAAGTTTTCCCTGCCTTTTATTGTTCCTGATATTTTGAATGCTTTTGGTGATGATTGACTTTTATGTCATGGTAAACTTACGCTACCTGTGAAAAGGGTCTTTTCAAAATGGCCAAATTTGTTTTCGCATACGGCCGATAATAATGCATGTGCACCCGGTAATAATTCAACT
This sequence comes from Lineus longissimus, assembly GCF_910592395.1. Lineage (NCBI taxonomy): Eukaryota > Metazoa > Nemertea > Pilidiophora > Heteronemertea > Lineidae > Lineus > Lineus longissimus. The sequence goes on along the minus strand of NC_088319.1, from coordinate 4,266,437 downwards.
AAATAATGCAAATGTAGTAAAGGTTTGGAGACAAAATACACATTAGTCGTTACGACTAAATGAAGGTATTTCACAGGAAGCAACTCCCTGGCCATTTTCTAGTTACTCTGCTGAGTTTTTCATTGTCTTCCCATCACATGGCACTGCAAAGTTCTTCCTGCCATGTTTATAGTGCAAAAATGTGTTGGACACTTGGAATTTCCAAAATCTAGATATCAATAAAATAAGAATACTGCTCGAGTGTGTGATCTTCGTCACCAAATTGCATGAATTGATTTTCTCTGGCCTTAGAAAGCTCGAGACCTAAGTAATCAATGTTACTGTACTGTGGGTGTTATATTTTCCTGAATTTTCTGAATTACCTATACATATATTTGCAAAACAGAAATATAGAAAAATTTTATTATTTGAAAAGTGGAAAGAAATTCAATAATCAACCAAAATAATCATGAAAATTGTATTTTATCACTTTCAGGGATTAGTGCGATAACCTAAAAAGGCTTGTCAGCATGCCAGCAGATGCCACCAGGGCCTGAGTACTTGGGGAAACTAGGACACTATCCATCTGCAATCTGAAGGACGTAGGAGAGTGCAGACACTGCCACCAGTACCCAAGGAGAGACTAGGTCAGTATTCATCTTAGTTTGCGTAATGTTATGTATTTTGTGTATTTTTTCCATTGTTTCGATAATAATGTACATTTTTATTTTAATATTCTTGCCTGATGCACAGCCAGATGCACAGCCAGATGCACATGGTTGTGTTTTATTTGCTGAAAAATTAATTTCATTTTTAAAATTTTATTTCATTTCAGCTCTGCAACTTGTAGGATTGATGTAGGATGGAGAGCGCAAACTTTACCATCACCTGAGCACACTAGGACACAACTAAGAACAATATTTTTCCATTGTTTTGATAAAACTGTACATTTTTAATTTCAATATTCTTGCCAGATGCACACGATTGTGTTTTGGATAAAAAAGTCATTTCATTTTAAAAATGTTATTTCATTTCATTTCTGCAACTTGTAGGATTGATGTAGGATGGAGAGTGTGAACTTCACCATCACCTGAGCACACTAGGACACAACTAAGAACAATATTTTTCCATTGTTTGATAACACTGCACATTTTTAATTTCAATATTCTTGCCAGATGCACACGATTGTGTTTTGGATAAAAAAGTCATTTCATTTTAAAAATGTTATTTCATTTCATTTCTGCAACTTGTAGGATTGATGTAGGATGGACAGTGCGAACTTTACCATCAGGTGAGAACACTAGGACACAAGAACAATATTCAGTGTCAGTCAGGAACCAGGCACGATCACGACGGCGCCCGTGAAAAAAAATTGTTGGAGTGATGTGATGACGCTGGTGAACCATTTTACTGGCGCACTTTGATAGCGCCCGTCAATCATATTCTTGCCAGCGTGAATCACGCCTGTGATCATTCTCGAATCATGCCCGTCATGTTTATTCAGCCATTAACCCTTTTGCTGCCAACTTCGCATTTCTGCACAATGACTTTTGTTCCTTTTGCTGCCAACTTCGCATTTTGGCGAAATTTTCCTATGTGGTGAAAATACATTGATTTTTCGTCTGCTAGCGTCGTTTATGGTATATACCTATAGATGGCGTGGTAGAGGAGTTACCACGCTACGTTTCTACTGTACATGTTATATATCGATTTGCTGAGATTTCAGGTGAAAATCACTTCCAAAAGTTCACAAAATGGCGAATCGGATGTCATTATCACAGGTACTCGATGAATTGGATATCATGCATGATTCAAAGAACTGTTTCGAAAGGTACCAAGCAGTTGTCAATTATTAGAATAGAGTTATCTGACTGCTACATACATTCTATGACAGGACATTTGGCTGAGAAACTTTGAACTTTCATGTTTAGTTGAGGAAACCCTGAATTTTAGCTGTTTTATACCAGGCCCCCTCCATAGGGACCCCTGACCCCCCTATCTACTATTAGTTCTCTGGTAGCACTAAAAAGGAGCTCTAGGGAGTGAAGGTATGTAATTTAGTCCCAACATATCACCATAAGTAGTAATTTTTGGTCTACAAAGTAAATGGCTGATCATTGAATTTTGAAGAATTTTGCTCGATTTCTGTAAATAACGCATCGGTATTTCTTGGCAATTTTGTTACAAAGCAATACAAATTCAGGGTTTACAAGGTTATGGACTTAGAAAGGAAAGAGTAAAGAAACATGCAGATGCATAAAAATAGTTTTATTAGTTGTATTATTACATTTATTCCAAATTACAGTGGTTTATTCTACAAAATCTTCAATTCTCATTAGTTATTCAAGATGGCGGCATGCAAATTAGGGCGTGACCTACTTTTTTAAAATTTTAATTTAAAGTCCAGGTCATACTGAACAACTTCCATGTGCATTGTTTTGACATATCTCCAATAGTTTTCTCAGGAAAAATATTTTAAATTGATCATATCAATTTTTTTCAATTGAACCTAAAATTGCTTGGCACTGAGGACTCAAAAAAAAAAAACTTGCTTGGCAGCAAAAGGGTTAAACCGAAAGTTGACGAAAAGTACCGAGTCATCTCCGGGAACTGCCGAAAACCATGCACGGAAACTCCCGAGGGCGATCAACTACGTAGCCTAATACCATTAGGCCCCGCGTGGTGGCGCTCAGGCGGCCGCTGCCGGTGGCCTAATTCTAAACGATCGTATTTTTGTAATCCTTCTGTTTGATTGTATAAATTTTTATTTATTTGATTTGTTGGATAGTAGTAACTACTTCCTTGATGCAAAAATACTTTATTTTTTGTGTTTAGCACTGCAATAAAGTTAAAGGTTCTTCACAAGAGTCTTTTTGCCCTTGTTTATACTATTTTTCACCATGACCACGGGAGTGAATCACTCCCCTGGGATGCAACTGAGAAGTGGTTTTTAAATAGCTTCAGTAGCATTTTCACTGGAGTGATTGGTAGCTCTGTAGTTTAATCTTCTGACTCACACTGAATATTTTTCCATTGTTATTAATATTCTTGCCTGATGCACAAGATTGTAATTTGGCTAATAAATTCATTTTATATTTATGAATTTTATTTCATTTCATTTCTGCAACTTGTAGGATTGATACGGAGAGTGTGAACTTCACCATCAACTGAGCACACTAGGACACAACTAAGAATATTTTTCCATTGTTTTGATAACACTGTACATGTTTATTTTAATATTCTTGCCAGATGCACAAGATTGTGTTTTGCATAAAAAATTCATTTTATTTTATGAATTTTATTTCATTTCATTTCTGCAACTTGTAGGATTGACACGGAGAGTGTGAACCTTACCATCACCTGAGCACACTAGGACACTATAATCTAATGTTGTTGTTATCAAATATCAGCTAACACACTGTCATGATGGTATTACCAAAGCTACCACACAGCAGCTAGGCCTACACACACACTCTGTTTATGTGAACGACCACAACAAACAAATCTGAATTTATTTTCTACCAGCTGTAGGGAATCACAGAATAAATATGACCCATCTCAATCATATTTCTGCTTGGGTGAACATTTATAGATCTCCATTTACCAGTAATGCATGAAGTATGTCATGTGCACATTTGAGCTACATAGTATTAAGCTATTTTCATTCTCCTTAGGGTGGGACACACTTGACATGCTACACAAGAATGAGATAACATCAAAAATAGGTCAGCTATTTTAGTACTTGTACACTGTGTACCTGAGACAAGACCACCATGATTTTTTTAATTGTCAATGTTTGACTGTGTCGCATCAAATACTGCTTGGGGTTGTGAATCTGAAATTTTGATATGATATTCCGGACAGTCGGGCAAGTAAATGGTGAAAAGTAAACTGGTAGTTGACCACACAATTTTTGTGATAATCGACAAATTGGACAGACGTTGATATTTCCACTCTTTTCAGCCAACTGGCAGAAAAATCTCAAAACACTATTGCCAAATTAGCAAAATTCAAAATTAATTTTTTCATCAAATAATTTCTTTATATCTGCAGCATTGCCATACCAAATGTCTTTTCAAGACCTCTCCAAATATGATATGCACTTGAGTTAAAAACATACTCGCATCTTATTGATAGGTCCGGAACCTCAAACCTATTAATATTCATTCAATGGTGGTCTTGTCTCACCTCCTTTACAACAATGAAGGGCAACAAGTGTACTAAGCGATGATTCCAGAAAATCCTTATGTTTGAAAAGCCATTGAAAACATCATGTGACCCATCATATAGTATCAAGATTCAATAGTAAGTCGTAAGACCTAGTATTGCGCAATTCTATGTGGGGCAGGGGAAATAAAACAAAAACTTGCTTATTGTTTTCTATATTTTAGTCTCAGATCATACAAGGGGAGCGAAAAAAAATCAAAATTGGGTGAAATTGGTCGGAAAATGACCCCAGGCGGATTCGTAATCTGACAAAAAAAGTGTGGCCTAAGCCTTATAAACACCATATATATCTTAATGCAGCCTCCACTGTCTAAGTGCAGATGAAAACATGTATCACCTACAAGAACAAGGACCAGTCACTGCCCAGTGGGGCTGAAAGGGTGGATGTCGTCCTGGGTGCCGACAAATGGTACCCAGGTTCCAGATCAACTGGACAATAAGCACCCTGGATGCCATTACACTAGACAAACAGCACCCAGCTTCTTCTTCTACACTTTTTCTATACCTACAACCGAGGTTGGCCCCACGCTCACGGAGGTCACGTGTCACGATAACCAGAATAAAAATTAAAATTAAAATACGCAGCAAATCCATTCATTTTGTCATCACACAATTTTTCATTCTCTGAATATATCCCTCCTACATACCTTTTCTGAATAAATCATCCGAAACGTGCTTTCAAAGACCTATAGGCCTAGACGCGTTTTTTTCTGTTTATCTGTTCTTTTTATTTCGCGCACTGCTAATGCCGCAAGTACCACAGCGCGAGATAAAACGAAATTGCAAGAAACGTCCTCGTCCCTAAGATCCGTAAGCCAGGCAAAAAGAAGCTGGGTGCTGTTTGTCTCGTGTAATGGCACCCAGGGTGCTTATTGTCCAGTCGATCTGGAACCTGGGTACCATTTGTCGGCACCCAGGACGACATCCACCCTTTCAGCCCCAGTGGGAACATGTCTTCATGTGAAAGAGAGGGTGACACTCTCCGACGATGGACAGTGTAGTTAACCCCAGGAAGTCTGGTTTCCTCCAACATTCCATTACAAAACATCCGATATGTTGGACAATTATAACTTGACTCTGGATATCTATCATTAGCATTCCTATGGAAAGATGAACACATTGTTAAAAGAAAGAAGAATAACAGACAAAATGAAAAAAAATTACCTTTGATCTGTACCAGTGTATGAATCGTTTGACACCGTAATCTTTATGGAGATATTCTGCACATATTGCCACACCGTTGTTGAATAGGAATCGGTCACCAAGACTTTTATCCTTGCAATGCTCAAACACCATGGTGACACAGTGGGACATGCAAACAGCTGTCATCATGCACTGTCTGCCTGAAAACAGAAAAAGATACTCAAGAACCAGAAAGCAGGGATTTTTTATGAAGATGGGCCTGCTGCTGCTGCTGGGCAAGGATGGTCTGAGTCTCGACCTATACTGTAACCCAGGAAAATTTTGCGGGCAGGTTAATTTTGCGGTATTTCGGTCAGCACAAATCCGCAAAATTAACCTGCCCGCAAATATAATCTGATCTTGCTGTGATGCACTCATCCGCAAAAATAAACTGTATAAATACTAAAACGTACACACATATACAGAGAGTGTTTACCTACACTGCGCCAATCGGCAATGAGAATGCGGTCGGGAGCCGATCAATTAAGACAGACGGGGCATCGTTTGACAGGGTAGGAAAGTTTAGATTGACGCTGCACTTTCTTTGCTTCGTTCCGTAGTCTTGGCTATATTTTTGCCGAATGCATGTTAATTTTGCGGGATTTGCGGTCGGCCACAGTCCGCAAATTTAAAATGCGCAAATAATACTGTTTAGACTGAAAATTGACAAATCCACAAAAAAACCTGCCGCCAAATTTTCCTGGGTTACAGTATTTGTGCAAAATCATATCTCCCCTTTTTGAGAATTCTTTTCAGCAATTTTTTAACTGAGGCCTGTATATAAATCCTGGTTATGGAACTTTTCAACTTCAGTTTTATAAGAAAAAAACAAATTCGATTTTGCACAAATAGGTCAGACTCAGAAAAACGTAACTCGACAAGCATAAATTTCAAAGTGCATTCTCTCAAAATAAGATGAAAGTTAATTTGCCACTTTGACAAAACATTAATGCACTGTGAAGAAAAACTCAGAAATATTACCTACCATCAACTAATCTTAGGCAACCTTCAAAGAATTTTGAATCGGACACAAATTTTGGATCATTGTATAGTTCTGCAGACAAAATTCCCTTGTTTCGTATTATATGTAGCATGATATCTGCAGTGCTAATCCACAATGCATTCCAAGGCAGTTCTTCCACAGATTTCTCAGGACTCGTTGAACAACTTTTTACTTCTCTGTCAAAGTCAGCGTTGGCTTTACTTTTGGGAGGCGGTGCATCAACCATCAGGAGACCGGCAAGCTTGTTTGTGATATCAAGTTCTTCGGTGAGGATCGACATAAGAAGAGTGCGATTCCTGGACCCGATCTGAAAAAAAATTTAGATATCACAACAACCTGTTGAAGATCTCAAATCAACTTCATCTCATTTCTTATAGACTTAACCTCCTGACTACCGCTGACAGCTATAGCGGTCGCAATCAAATACAGGTGTTTACCGCCTACCGCTTGAGCGGTCGCTATAATAGACCTTTCGGTGTACAGTTTGGTATGATCTGGCACGGCTCTACTAAAGTGTTCTCCACAAGGCTATTTGTCAGGGTGGCCCACCCTACCTTGGCAGCTTACCACCGTACCTTGGAAGAGCCACCCTACCTTGCTCTAGAACTTTGTAGAGGGTTCCTATAGGGCCACCCTACCTCAAATTTATGGCCACCCTACCTTGTGTTGCACACTGGTAAAACGTCATGCAAATCAAGGGTATCACCCTACCTTGAGAAAACCCTGTGGAACACTGAGTACTGGTGTATAGTGATGCAGGCATGTCGTCTGCTATCCACCAACTTGACTCTACTGGTGTATAGTGACGCAGGCATATCGTCTGCTATCCACCAACTCGACTCTACTGGTGTATAGTGACGCAGGCATATCGTCTGCTATCCACCAACTTGACTCTACTGGTGTATAGTGACGCAGGCATGTCGTCTTCTACCCACCAACTTGACTCTACTGGTGTATAGTGACGCAGGCATATCGTCTGCTATCCACCAACTTGACTCTACTGGTGTATAGTGACGCAGGCATGTCGTCTGCTATCCACCAACTCGACTCTACTGGTGTATAGTGACGCAGGCATGTCGTCTGCTATCCACCAACTCGACTCTACTGGTGTATAGTGACGCAGGCATATCGTCTGCTATCCACCAACTCGACTCTACTGGTGTATAGTGACGCAGGCATGTCGTCTGCTATCCACCAACTCGACTCTACTGGTGTATAGTGACGCAGGCATGTCGTCTGCTATCCACCAACTTGACTCTACTGGTGTATAGTGACGCAGGCATGTCGTCTGCTACCCACCAACTTGACTCTACTGGTGTATAGTGACGCAGGCATGTCGTCTGCTATCCACCAACTTGACTCTACTGGTGTATAGTGACGCAGGCATGTCGTCTGCTATCCACCAACTTGACTCTACTGGTGTATAGTGACGCAGGCATGTCGTCTGCTACCCACCAACTTGACTCTACTGGTGTATAGTGACGCAGGCATGTCGTCTGCTACCCACCAACTTGACTCTACTGGTGTATAGTGACGCAGGCATGTCGTCTGCTATCCACCAACTTGAACTAAGTCGTATAGATGGAGCTGCAGTGGCAGCGAAGACGGAGGTTTTGCCAGATTCACGTGGTTGCACAATAATACCAAAAAGGCCCTGGTATGGAACGGTTCGAACGGCCCGGTAGTCAAGAGGTTAAAAGAGTATACATCTACCCCATTTCAAAACAGAGATTAGGCATGTTAGGCCCACATTATATTCTAATACTACAAGAAAAGATATAACAAATATATTTTCTGACGGATAGGTTCATTGCCAATCTCTAATCCCATGCAGCAAATGATTTGAGACTTGACTCACAGGTCCTACACATAACCTACCAAACCATGCAAGAGGCCAAACTCGAAGCTTCATTATAGATCAAATACAGTGGAACCTCCCTTAGTGGACACCTCTCTATTAAGGACACGGTCCTATCTATCAAGGACACTAGTTTTGGTCCCAAGTGGTTGTTTCCATTCAATGTGACCTAATCAGGACACCTCTCTATTCAGGAGAGCACTTGTCAGTCCCGAGCATGTCCCTAATAGAGAGGTTCCACAGTATATTAAAAGCAACATGTAGTGAAGTATCTTTTGAAGATGAAATGATACTGAATTCTGACTGCACTTACACTGGCTGCTGTTTCCGTTGATGTCTTTTCTGTCGAGCCCGCCTTTGCCGGTGGGCCCGCCTTTGCCGGTGGGCCCGCCTTTGTCGTAGAGCCCGCCTTTGTCGGTGGGCCAGCCTTTGTCGGTGAGCCCGCCTTTGCTGGTGAGCATGCCTTTGCCTCGTTATGGTGCCGTCCACAACTGATCGATAAAATGATCCGACCCTGGAAGAAGTTCTGAAAAAAATAAAAGCACGTTAGATTCTTGTTCTCGTAATCCAAAGCTAGTCCAGGCATAGCTAGTCCGGCAATACCTAGTCCAGCCATAACTAGTCCGGCCAAAGCTAGTCCAGCCATAGCCGACTACCTCGGATAGTGGCCTCTGAAAACTACTTTAAAAAGTATGGACATGCCCTTTCAAATCATGTTTAGTTGCGACTTTTGCAATCGCCACACATGTACTACATTGTACGAGACGATTGGGATAGAATTGGTCATGATGAAAATATAAGAGCAATTGTGAAAATGAGAGCAATTCGCAAGATTTCTGAACATCTTGGACAAGACTACCAAAGGCCACTTTAATACACGTTAACTTGGACTAAATCAATGACGAGGACAACGAACACAATATTTACATCGTCTCGTCTCCGTTCCAAGCGTCCTTCCTCAAGTTCATCTGCCAGAACAGTAGCAGCTTTGATAAGCTTTTGCTGCAGGCTTACGTCCTTGCCCAGGGCAAAAGCCAGCGCTTTAACTACTTCTGCGACTGGTGTGTCACCACTGGCACTGTCACTAGTGTCAGTGTTGCCACTGGCACTGTCAGAGTCGCCACTGGCACTGCCAGTGTCACCACTGGCGCTGCCAGTGCCAGTGTGAGTGTCGCCACTGGCAGTGTCAGTGTAACCAGCCCAAAGGAAATTGTCTACCAAACCAGTCAATATCTTTTTTAAACTAGATTTTGTGGTGTTTGGATCTACTAAGACGTCTTCCATGTTCTTTGGACTATTCATATTTGTAGCTATTCTGCGATTTCAGATGCTTCTTCGCACATGTTGCACGATATCACGAAAATAATCACAAGTTTCAACAACCAATATCATGGCATGCAAAGTTGTTGTGATCGGTTTGACATTCGAAAAAGACCACTTCCACATGAGCCGTGGAGCAGTAACAAAACAAACGGTAGATGTCACTAGCTAATTGTCATCAGGGTGACGCAGAAAATAGGCTGTTAGTGAATGGTACTCTTAAGTCTGATTGTCACAGAACATTGAACTAAACACTGATGGGTCAATTAAGAAGCCTTTCCACTTATTCAATATCATCATCGTCTCTCTTTATCGCCAAGTCCTGCTTTTATCGCCATAAATTTACCTTAATACAGTAATTACGATCAAGAAGTGGCGATATTACCCACAATCCACTCATATCTCAGGACGCGTGAGCACAAGAGTTTGACAAATTTTTAATCATGTTTACCTTTTTTCCTATCTCTGGACTTCATCGATGCGGGATTCTTGAGTGACAAATATTACATCGAAATTGGGACCTTTTTTTCCAATGTGTACCTTCCCTTAACTGTGGTGCAGCTTACAGCCAAGCCTAAGGCATGTAGATATCATTCCCATGGTATTAACCATGAAGTAAACTAGACATCCCTGCCCAACAGTATCGATGCGGGCTCATCAACTTCTCAATAGCGCTATTAATGGACATCAGGTCAAATTGGTCCATTCATCATTGTTGTTAGCCTCGCGTAGGTCAATTTCAAATGAAAGAATAAATCTTGGCAACTTGACTGGATGACAGACACCTGAACAACTCTGTGCGCTGTGTCTGGGAGATTTGCATTACTTTTGCTGATCTACTCCACTGGACATCCAGGACAGGACAACAGAGACACCTCTACACCCAGTACGCTGCTTTTGACACCTCCATTTGGTGTTGTGATTGGGATGTGTTGAGATGTTCATTTGGATTCCAGTATGAATACGCTGTTTCAATAATTCTTCCACTTTGTAGGGTTTTATAATAACACCAAGTGATCTATTATGCATGCATACTGGAAACAAATCTGGGATTTGTGATTACTATCCTTCCAATCACAGTACCATTATCAGCACTAGCAGCCAGTGGGAGCAATGAACATAACAATAAAACCTGTATAAATATATCAATATTTATTTCATGATTTTTGAAATCTAGACAGCTGGAGATTGTAAAAGAAACTGGGAAATTCAACTAAAACATAATGCTAGCTGGTGACGCTAACTCTCAGATTAAACCACAAATAAAACTTGCTAAATGCAGAAGTAATTTGTTCAGACAAGCAGACAGTTTTCTATCAATGTTGTACGCAAAGTTAAATCCGTTATCTAGCACATGGTTAGTTAGCACAAATTATTTTTCAAACCATTCAATTTCAAGAGCAAACTGGTAAACAGTAAGAGAGCAAATTAAGCACAATGGAATCAAAACAGAAAATGAAACATGAATGTCTCATTTAAAGATGCAAGTCGAATAGAAACATGACAAAGTCAAATCTGTAAATTATGGACTGAGTACATACAGTTGCGTCCTTGGGTAAGTCACATAGCCTGGTCCTTCATTGTTCCCGTGAAAAAATTATGTTTCAGAATATCTACAAAAATCTCGAATAAGGCAAATTTGAGTAGCCTAAAGTACCATGTACCAGTTCGACAGAATGCTCGAAACCCAAAACCAAACTACTGGTAATTAGTGCAATAACTTAATAAATTGAGATAATCTCCAATGTTTCAATAGTTTAGGATATCTATACAACCACCGATGACAACAATTCCAATGTTTAAAACACTACATCTCATCATACTATTGTTCTATAGCCAAGTTTGTCCAAACTGACAGCATATTGATACAGCGAGTTGTGTGTAAAAATGTTCCAAGTCCTATGGACAAACTTGAAGTACAATGCGACTAATATGACTATCAATTACTATAGATTATTAGAACACATGGAATTTACTGACTAACTGAGTGAAGAGGCCTGTGAGGGTACCGGTATACTACTATATGACTGGAAAATACCTTAAGTTTTGACTATGTAATTTATTTAAGCCTAGGGTAAACTAATCCATCTTTGACAAGACATCAATTAACCCTGTTAGAAGTTGAAGCAAGTTTTTTGGGGAGGAACTAATAACACTTTACTGATCACTTAGTGTATCTTTAATCAAACTTTTGCTCTACATGTATATGCTGGAGAGAAATATCTTAAAATGACCATGAATGTACATAAACATAATGAGCAATTCTTCAGATGTTTTATCTGTAAGGCCTGTCAAGGTTATGGACTTTATGAAAATGATCTGTAGCAGTCCTCAAAGAAGCTTCTTCAAATTCTACAGGGTAATAAAATGCATCCTTGTTCAAAACTGAATCTCGACAAGCAGCCAAGAGAATTGAAACAGTCCCAACGACAACTCCGTGACCATATTTACACTGGTTATCATAGTTACACCATGACGCTCCTTATTTCTTGCTAGCCATGTACGCAATCAGATCACATACACGCTGACTGTAGCCAACTTCATTGTCATACCTGCAGGACAAAAAAAACACGTTATTCGAGATTGAAGCGAACTAGGTACAAGCAATATAATGCCCTTACCACCACTGGTCGGGATCAAAGCTATTGATGCATCAAGTCATACGCGGGTTTCTGAATAGAACCCTTACAGGCCCTATTGTCCACATGTTCATCAGGCCGTATCTTGCCAACTCATCAGAGTCAAACTTATAAACAGGAAATGAGAAATTTATCGCCCGAGAAAATGTAAAAGGTAGGTTGAAACATTTGTCGTGCGGAATCCCCTTTAAAACAGGTCCTTCCTCTCAGCACTGTTAGAATAAACACACTTGGCCTGCTGTTCAAATGACCCCGATCACACCTTGATATGCTGAGGTGAGGCATTTTTCAAGCAGAACTCAATCAACGACAAGGACACATGACTTCTGTGTTGAGGAAACCAAAAGTCAGTTTCATTATATTGAGATGAAAATAGTTCCAAAATCAGAGTAATTTTTTACCAAGCAATTAGGGCTATATTTTCTGTGCATCCCATTTCATTCAATTTTCATTGTTTTACTGTACCTTTGAAACATTTTATTGGTACCATTGAAGTAAGGAGTACAATAACTTGTTCGAGTACCAGGATTTTTTCACAAAAGAAGGCGGCTACTGTATCCCCCCTTCTCTGTACAATGAGATACCATAACATTTTGATCAAAGAAGGCAGCTACTGTATTCCCTTCTCTGTACAATGAGATACCATAGCATTTTGATCAAAGTAGAACAAGGTGGCTGTGTAAATCGGAGGATACAAACAGCCCGTTGCTACTTTTGAACCCCTGAATTAGCCCTGAGGCAAAAAGTATCACAACTTACCATGACACAAGCTTGACAAAGTTCTCATTCAATGCAATACCAGCACCTGCGTCAAAGATGCTGCTGCGAACATCACCTCGGAAGTCCATGGAGACCACCTTATCCTCAGTGTAACCCAGGTATCCCTTCATTTCGTTCTCAGAGGCACGCTTCACCTCGGCCTTGATTGCTTCGTATGAGGCCTACATGGAAACAGGACAAAATGAACACAAAGAATAAGCACAACTACACATACACGCACCCAGTAATCAAATGTTTCACACAATAAAAAGTCATCATTAGCTTGATACGCAGCCTAATTTAAACTATTTAAGGCAAGTATTTTGTTACCAAAATCAAGCGACAACCAGCCAAGTTTGGAGCAGTAATCTATACTTTGTAGCCAATTTATCATGTATAAGCCCCCTATGGTCGGGGTTTGAAACCTTGAGCTGGAACAGATAAGGTGCTATAGTATTCATTCCACAGTCTGAATCGTTATTAATTTTTGCTATCTATTTATTTCCGATTGAGATGAAGACCTCAGTCCAAAAAGAATATGGAAAAACTTCACATCATTTACTGATCAGTCACCATGACGAGAGAGGAACTTCGTCAAGAAAGCAGATAAAAGCCCTACTCTTACTTACACCCTTTTTTAGCCTGCATGTCAAGTCAACAACAGAGACATCTGGAGTTGGGACGCGGAAGGCCATACCCGTAAGTTTGCCATTCAGCTCTGGAATGACCTTGCCAACAGCTTTAGCAGCACCAGTTGATGCTGGGATGATATTCTGGAAAGCCCCACGGCCATCTCGCCAGCTCTTACCACTTGGGGCATCAACACACTTCTGGGTTGCAGTGAAAGCGTGGACTGTGGTCATGAGCCCCTCCTCAATGCCATATTTGTCGTTGATCACTTTAGCCAGAGGTGCAAGACAGTTGGTGGTGCATGAGGCATTGCTCACGACATCATGTTTGGCTGGGTCGTATAATGTGTGATTGACACCCATCACAAACATCTCAGCGTCTGCAGATGGGGCAGAAATGATGACTTTCTTCGCACCACCTTTCGTATGTTTCTAGAAAATAATGACATATAATAAATATACATTCACTTACACAATTTTCATGGTGCAATCTCCAGGAAACTACTCTACTCTTGACATGCACACTCCGCCTGGTCGGAAGAATGAGTTTTTTCAACTTACATTATATTTGCTTTGGATTATCCAAACTTCACTTGATCTTGCTCTTTATTGACAGCACTGCCTGAATTCTTTGCTCCATAAGATCACACATTTTTGTGCTCCATCACTCTCGAGTGCCCACACTAACAGGCACAAAGTGAACTCAATCTGACTAGCATTATGATTAATATGAATCGAAAGACATTCCACGCACAGTTCCAATGTCATCCGCTCTAAGCTGAACAGCTCAGGCTGATGAGACAGGATTTCAATTCGTTCTCTATACAACCGAAGTGTAGCTCCACCCAACCCCTTAAAAAACAGAAAAAGACGTAACCTGTCAAATCTGTTGAAATAATACCGTGGAACCTCCCTTAGCGGACACCTCTCTATTAAGGACACTAGTTCTAGACCCAATTTGGTTGTTTCCATTCAATTTGACCTCTCTTATCAGGACACCTCTCTATTAAGGATAACGTTTGTCAGTCCCAAGGGTGAACTTGATAGAGAGGTGCTAGTGTACTTACTGCAGCATTGTCTTTTGTAGTGAAAACACCAGTTGATTCCACGACATATTCTGCTCCCATCTCACTCCAGGGGATGTTGGAGGGGTCCCTCTCTCCATACACCTTCACCACGGCTTTTCCCACCCTCAAGAGTTTCTTCTCTTTGTTCTCAATGGACACAGTCTCGCCAAACTTTCCGTGAGTTGAGTCATATTGGAACATGTAAACCTGAAGGAGATGAAGATGTTCAGTGAATAAAGTCAAAATGCAACAAGTCAGATTTTTCAAAGCCAATCATGAAATTTTTGAGAGAAAAAGTTTTTATGCATGCACATGTTAAGGATTGACCATAGGTACCGTCATTATGGCTAGACCTCCAAATCCTAAAGCAATTGGAACTCTTTTAAAACGAAGTGAATGCTTATTTTGAAAGGGCTGGAGTCAGTTCTTTGTTTTCCAGAGAACAGCCTCCTAGGTTTTAAATGAGCATTCAATTTATTTGGAAAGAGTTTTAATTGCTTTAGGATTTTGAGGTCAAACCAAAATGGCAGTATCTATGGTCAACCCTAAACAGCTCATTGAAAATTTTGAAAGAAAAAGTTTTCCATACATGAAATGTGTTGTAAATCAATCAATTTTTAACGTTACGTTCAATCACTGCATTATAAACATCCTAGACCTAGTCAATATCGCCAAATAATTGATTGGTAATGTGGCACATGTTTCTTTGATTTGATTATGATTGCATCTGGTTGCCCAAGCTTTGAATATATATATCCTTCCTACAATAATCATTACCAAGGCTTTCCAACTACTAGTACCAAGCAGGTTATTGGGGCATCATGCTGTTCGCGGGCACCGACAGGCTGCACTGGGGTTAGCCTGTCGGTTTTCTGGTGCCCCCTGGGTTCAGCATGACACCCCAATGACCCGCTTAGTAGTTGGAAAGCCCTAGGAGTGATTTTTGTAGGAAATACATATATTTCAAAGCTTGGGCAACCAGATGCCTGTTGCAAAAACAAATTTGGAAAAAAAATTGGGGGGGTTTGTTTCCCCCATCACATTTTTTAACCAACAAACACATGGCAAATGAGTATAAACAAGTCTATTTCAGCCTCGAAATCTTTCTTATAAGGGCTAAATGATGCATACAATCAATCCCAGAAAGTAAATTGGGGGTCGTACGCACTACTAGCGCGTTTTTCATGGCATTATCTCTACAGGGTGGCCCAGAATTATTTTCCTTTGGACAATTTCTATCTAAATGTGTGTCCATTGTGTGAGGGAAAATAATTCTGGGCCACCCTGCACATTAGACCTTCAGCGAAAACCTGGTTACAACGTTCAGATTACGACAGAGAGCAGGTGGAGTGAAGCAGCATTCCAAGTTCTGCATGTACATATTAACACATCACATTGTCAGCATTGTACAGAACATGGTCTCGAGGAAAGACAAACCTTTTCAAAGGTAACAGCTGAAAGCCAAGCATTCTTTGTCTGTCTCACTTGCCTAGAACTAGTCTAACCTCGGTTCTAAATATAGCCTCAAGGTAAGCCTAGCCAGTCAAAGGCACAACAAGGTTAAACTGTCAGTACACTATAGCGAGAAAAGGTTTTTCTTTATGAGGGAACTACCATTATTCTCTGCCGTGTACACCTATTTGTAAATCTGGCAAATTGCCAAACTGCCAGTTGCCAAGCTACAACACAATCAAGTTTTGAATATTTTCACCTGCTAAAGTGCTATCATTCAAGTATTTTTCGAATTTCCCTGTATAAAATTGGAAGTTGGGCCACATTCTGGGATTCAATGAGGTAAATTATGACTTATCCCCGCCTGTGTCTTCCAGCTTGTTTGAAACTGCATACTTAAGGGTTGGCTATGGTACCATCATTTTGGCTAGAACCTGAAATCCTAAAGCAATTAGAACTCCTTCAAAATGAAGTGAATGCTGATTCAAAACCTGGGAGGCTGTTCTCTGGAAAACAAAGAACAGACTCCCACCTTTAAAATTGCCATTCACTTTGTTTTGAAGGCGTTCTAATTGATTTTGGACTTCAGGTTCTAGCCAAAATGAGGGTACCTATAGCCAACCCTTGGTCAGGAAACCTTGCAATCAAGTAATCAATTCCTTTATTATTTCACTCACCATGTAATCGAGATCGATGAAAGGATCGTTGACAGCTACAACTTCCACGGCTCCAGACTCGAGAGCTGAACGAAACACCAGACGGCCAATACGGCCAAATCTAAGGAGAAAGAATACCATACAACTGATAAACTGAAATTAACACTCATATCATAGCTCAATAGAGAGCATAAAGGCATCCATCCGCGAGTCGGTGCTTGTCAGCCCAATGAAATAAACTGTGAACATATACATGAAGCAGAATTTACTGATAAATGATGGGTGGGAAACTGAGAAAATATTCAAGCCCTTTTAATTCAAACAGGACCTGAAACACAAGTTCATTCATAACGCAAACCAGAGTCACTCACAGTTCAAAAATCAAAATAAACGCTTGTAATTATTATAATTTATAATTTCATCAAAAACTCTTTATTTTTTGCAATGAAAATGGAAAGAGTGGTTTTTAAAACCTTCATAATTTACAAAGAATGTTTTAAAACATGCCTGTCTAAGGTGAACTCGTCACATTTCAACCATGAAGCGAGACACCTCCACCTAATTTTCGAAAACATTTCTCGAGGAAATATGTCCTAAACTTTTAGTGACAAATATTCACAAGGCCATACATGTATAAACAGGTCGTAGCTGATGTGATATTGATTTAGAGAAGACAAGTTAGAGGCTAACCTACTCTTTAAAGAGCTCTTACTCACCCATTGATTCCAACCTTTGGGACAGGCATGGTGATGAATGAATAGAGAACTTGGTATTGAAGGACAAGAGGTCACGGAGCTGCAAAAAATCAACCAACTATTATTGTGACTGCTCGATTTTCACAGACGGTGCTGTTTGTTGTTTCATTTCTTCATAGATTCCATTTTACAGATGTTCATTGTTTAAGAACATACACACTCCCAACCTGTTAGTCCTTTCATCATAGCCAGGTCAACATGCGTGTGATTGCAGAAGGTCACTTTTACTATCAGTATCAGCCCTAAAATGACTGCCTTTCACACTCTCAATCTCATGTCTAGCCCTGTACGATGAAATATTCTACAAAAAGGATGTCATGTAAGGACTTAGCAGGTATCCTCGTATTGCATTACCTCCGTTGGACAATTTGAAACCACATTTCAAACGAGTATACTACAATGTCTTCCAACAGACAATGTAAACTTAAAATGACATTGGCATTAAGTCAATGTGACCTCCTCTGCAATCTAGGTTTATCTATCAAGGCCTCATGGTTCAATCCAAATCAGTCACCGAGTGAGTTCTATGTAGTCTGAATTTTTTTAAACCAACTCATTGTTGCCTGTTCTACAAGTTAGTTCCAAGGTCAGTCGAAGGGCTTTGCCAAACCACCACGACAAAATGAGTCGCATGACGCACCGAAGATGAGCCTAAAATGACACCAGGTCATAGAAGAAATTAATACACTCAGAATCAGATTTCACAAAAGGCAGATAATATTAAAAAATGAACAACCAGTCTGTCTTAACCTGCCAAGCTCAAAGCAACATGCGACTCTTGCTATGGTGGGTCACATATGTGACCCGTCACAGCAAAACCAGGCGCATGTCGCACAGAAAATGAGCCTAAATGACACCAAGATAATAGAAGAAATTGACGTGCTCATATTTCACAAAAGGCAGACAATAGAGAAATGAATAAACAGTACGTCTCAACCTGCCAAGCTCAGAGTGACATGTGCCTGGTTTTGTTGTGACGGGTCATGTCTATGTTAACCAAGATACTAAGTGAGCTCTCGCCTGTTCCATCTATTCCGATTTGCATTTTATGACCAGACATTGCTTGTTCCTGGATCACAATTTTGACGCATGAATTTTCGGCAACAAGTATGCATGGCGCACTAGCTGACTGAATCAAAATCAGAGGAAATTTGAATGGGGCTGCCACCGATACACATACGTAAATATCCACGAGAGTGGGATTTCTCCAGACAGAGGCAAGGCTGTCAGACCAGGCCCTCCACCCAATCCATGTATTGTCTTTCGCTTTGACTAGGGAACTCCTGAAGACCCAAGTCCAAGGCCCTATGCACTAAATGCAGATAAACAGCATCATCAAAATCCCGTCCTGTCCAACTTCCAAGGTACCGGTAAATTATTTTGCATGAAGGGTTGACCAGGCACCACTTCGACAGCAAGAGGCCATTTTGGCTTGAACATCCTACTGGTATTTTAATCAGAACTCGAAAATGACAAGGTGAATGCCAATAATGCCATAGGGAACTTTGTTCTGTTAGTGTTTATTACTAATACCACGTGTTTGGCTGGGATGGCTTGCGCAGCCCAATGCCAATTGATGGCATTGCCAGTGGCAACTGACACCCACTGGCCACTCCCAATTCCCACACCCTTCCACTTCATTTCCAGTCAGAGCCCAAAGGCACTTCAGACTTGACACTTCTTCGCTCTTTTGAAAGATTGACTAGGCCTATGACATGACATGAGAGTTCAAAAAAGTTATGCTTTAGAATTTGAAGGGCTAGCCGAAATGGTGGTGCCTTTGGCCCTTTGGACAACCCTTTAAAAATTTAATTTAAAGGTTAATGCAGGCAGGATGACTCAAGGAAAATATATTTTTTCAGGGGACAATAATTTCCTTTCACACAAGCCTGTGCTGCACACTACACAACGTCACAAGTAGTCCGTACATCACCAGTACAGCAGTTAAGAGTGAGAGCCGGCAAAGCCAGACAAATTCGACAAGCAATTTCAGTCATCAAGTTCGCCATAAGTACAGCACAAAATCCGAAAACAAAGGTATCTCCATAATGGCAATGACGTGAATTACGAACTTTCCTGACATAATCGAGATTCATTCATGCATTGTGAAGAATTACGCAATAATCGGCGACAAGAAATATTCGTTCTCCTACCTTCGTCAAGGTCAAATTGGCGAGGCTTGCGCAGGCGCAGAGCAAACGAAACCTAGGAAGTCTAGGAGATGGATTTCCATACCGCTGACGCCACCTGGCGAGTCTAGACGAAGATAGATTTCTATTACCGTTGAAAACAATGCAGGTTATAACGCCTGGAGCGTGTACCGGCCTGCCATTTTAGACTTAAGTGGTCGAATGCATCTACAACTGGGGCTGGTTCCTACGGTGGCTGGAAAGTGCCATCATTATTTTTTCCGGAATATTTCTTTTTTTTTAATTAACATTATTTTTCTTAAATAAAGTGTTTTTTTTAATTTCCGCCGCGTGGCGATAATTATTACCGCCGCGGCGATAATTATTTCCGCCGCGTGGCGATAATTATTTCCGCCGCGTGGCGATAATTATTACCGCCGCGGCGATAATTATTTCCGCCGTGCCCGAAATTATTTCCGCCGCGTGGCGATAATTATTACCGCCGCGGCGATAATTACTTCCGCCGTGCCCGAAATTATTTCCGCCGCGTGGCGATAATTATTACCGCCGCGGCGATAATTACTTCCGCCGTGCCCGAAATTATTTCCGCCGCGTGGCGATAATTATTACCGCCGCGGCGATAATTATTTCCACCGTGCCCGAAATTAATTACCGCCACTTTAAGCCCATTGGCTGAGGGCGTCAATGTCAAGGACACCGCTATTGATACCAATTTCAAGGCTGGTATGCAGTTCCCTGGAAAACAAAGAACTGCATACCATCCTTGAAATTTGAATTCACTTCATTTTGAAGAAGTTCTAATTGCTCCAAGATTTCACGTTCTAGCGAAAATGGTGGTGCCTATAGCAAACCCTTAAGGCGTGTTAAAACATGTGGCTTCCCAGAACATGACGTCAAATCGTGCGTCCAATCATCTTTGTGGCTGTAATTAATTTCGGGCACGGCGGAAATAATTTCGGGCACGGTGGAAATAATTATCGCCGCGGCGGTAATAATTATCGCCACGCGGCGGAAATAATTTCGGGCACGGCGGAAATAATTATCGCCGCGGCGGTATTAATTATCGCCACGCGGCGGAAATAATTTCGGGCACGGCAGAAATAATTATCGCCGTGGCGGTAATAATTATCGCCACGCGGCGGAAATTAAAAAAAACACTTTATTTAAGAAAAATAATGTTAATTAAAAAAAAAAAATATTCCGGAAAAAATAATGAAGGCACTTTCCAGCCACCGTAGGTTCCGACTTGATAAGCCGATGTTTATCGTACATTCGTATGGTCCATACAATCGACTTTACTGGATGTATAGGCTAAACCTAGCTTTATACAGATTGTACCCGGCATGGCTATCGCTAATGGTCATCTGTGCTTGTAGTTCTTTGGGTTTTCGTGGACAAGAGGATGACATCGTCAACTCTAAGAAATATTTTACTATTAATAGTAAAATAGTTACTATTTAATGGATTTATATTGCACCTACATAGAAGTAGTAATTTTCACTACTTCAAAGTAGTTAAGAAATTTAACCAAATAAGCGGTAACTTTTTTTACAATTAAATAGTAATTACTTTTTTGATAGTTGTTTTTCGTAGTTAACTATTCCTGGTGTTTATGGTTGAACATTCCTCTTCCGCTGTATAACCGCATAAATGGTAATTTTTTAACTATTTCTTAGTTGTCGCGGTTACTATTCGTTGGTGGTAATAATAATAATAATAATTATTTGACTGGGTTGTTCTAAAATATAGATTGTTGAATCGGATATGCGACTGATTTCTAAACTACCGTCAAATTACGATGTGGGGCCAGCCAAGGCTCCCGGAGGCTCCCTCTTCCGCCTTTGGATTGTTTTTAGAAAACATAACTTTATTCTAACCGTCATTTCTAAGGCTTTAATTCGATGACAAAACGGAGGTAAAACTCAGTTGTTGAACATGAAATTATGTGAATTTTTAATTACCTGTGATGGGTGATCTGGGTCCTCCACTGGCCTCAACACAATTTCAGGCAAGAGACAAAGTTAGAGCCAAACATGCATTTAGGCTGGAAAGTAATACTTCGTCCAAACCTGCTCTGCTACAATGTATGTTTTTTTAGAAGGGGCATTCCAGGTGCTCCCCAGTTCTCATAAGCCTGGGTCCCTCTTTGATGAAATCGTCATCTTTAATTACTTCATTGCTTACACATGGTAAATTTAGGATGAAGAAGGACTAAATTAACGATTTTCTATAAATGCAGCTCTGCGACAGCTCACACTACATTTAGTTGCTTCCGCTGGCATGACAATGTCCCTTATGTTCTTATCGTTTGTTAAGTATTGAACTTCCGCTTGCAGTTTTTAAACACTTTATGAATCCGCAAGCCATTGCAGATTTGTACCAAGGTAACCAGAGGAAGAATGGTCCTCAGCATCAATGGATAGTTAATATTCTTAAATGTGCGTTTGTCCAACCAAATGAAAGTTATTGAAATTGGAAGTTCTGCTGACGTTCGATATTAAATTAACTGTTTAGTTCTTACGAGAACAACATTCAAGACATGTCTTCGAAAAAGCATGTGTATTTCTTCTGAAAGGCGCGGGATACTCTCGACACAGGACGCATCAATATAATTCTACCGGCGGAAATCAAAATTTATTGTGAATTGTAAATAGGAGGGATGGTCTAGATTCCGCTAGAAGAAAGTTTTTGCGCGTCAATTTTTTCAAATTTGAATTGTTCTTAAATGAGGACTACTTGTCCAACTCTAATCTTAATCTAATCAAAATTCTTCAGCTGTCAATAACTTGCAAGAACGAAGTGAACCTGCCCTGAATAACAGCGTACCAAATAAAAACCCGTATAGGTCGTTTTGGTTCCAATAATTTTCTTGCATATTCAATAGTCAACATGTTCGGAAGTAGACCCAAATAATAGTGTGACACTCGTGTTGTCCTCCGGCTAGCAATGCAACACGAACATCAGGAAGTTCCTCTTCAACACTTTTATCAGAAATAATTGTAGCAGAAAATACAAGCGGGACTACTCAACTCTGCATCACACACCACGCATACCCACTGCGCAGCTTTACTAGAGACGTTAAGTAATAGGGGGGGGGGGGGGGGGGGGATACCATCGCCACAATAGAAACCACAAACAGCGAGGCCCCAAAACCCCAGGCAATACTGCATGCTCATTGCTAGAAGAGCGGTTTTTCTCATCCACTGGCTCACTTGACCTTGTGAAGTCAGTATCGACCATTGGATCACTTTGCTGAGACTATCGAGAACAAGTTTAGCTTGACCTTGTGGAGTCAGTATCGACCATTGGATCACTTTGCTGAGACTATCGAGAACAAGTTTCACTTGACCTTGTGGAGTCAGTATCGACCATTGGATCACTTTGCTGAGACTATCGAGAACAAGTTTAGCTTGACCTTGTGGAGTCAGTATCGACCATTGGATCACTTTGCTGAGACTGTCGAGAACAAGTTTCACTTGACCTTGTGGAGTCAGTATCGACCAATGGATCACTTTGCTGAGACTATCGAGAACAGGTTTAGCTTGACCTTGTGGAGTCAGTATCGACCATTGGATCACTTTGCTGAGACTATCTAGAACAAGTTTCACTTGACCTTGTGGAGTCAGTATCGACCATTGGATCACTTTGCTGAGACTATCGAGAACAAGTTTAGCTTGACCTTGTGGAGTCAGTATCGAACATTGGATCACTTTGCTGAGAGTATCGAGAACAAGTTTAGCTTGACCTTGTGGAGTCAGTATCGACCATTGGATCACTTTGCTGAGACTATCGAGAACAAGTTTAGCTTGACCTTGTGGAGTCAGTATCGACCATTGGATCACTTTGCTGAGGCCGTCGAGAACAAGTTTCTCTTGAAGGCCCTTCGTTTTGTGTGGACTATTTTGTCATTTTTTAAGGATTTCAATTCCAACTTAATTTTGAATGTATGATCAAACACAACGGTTTAAGGAATTGATACCAAACTGGAGGTGTTGGTTGTCTCACCAAAACCGCGAGGGTGGAGCTAAAATGTAGACCAAAACCGAGAGTGGTTCATCGTAGGTTTCCAAGGAAGTTTAAACTCTCCTAAGGAACAAACAGGAAGTAGGGCGAGGCACTCGAACAGCCCACGACAGGTTTTGAGAGAGCTTTCGATCTAAGTTAGCTGCAGTTCCGCCCGCCTCGGAGATGTAATGTGCATCTGATCGATGTGAGGGTGGAAAATTTGCCTCATTGCGCACCATTTTCCTTCACTCACTGACGATATTTTACTAACACCCCTGAGCAGCCGGTGTCATAGTTGACCATGCAGCTACTGCTTATTTGACACCGTGAAAGAGCATTGCCAATGCCCGCCGTTCACGATCAAATTTAATTTGACCAAAAAAATATGACCAAAAAGTTTGATCGTGAACGACGGGAAATTGGATGAAATAGTTCCTAGGATAAAAATTGTTGTGGATAGAACCGGTCCTATTTATTTAGTACGATTCGGAAATATTGGATCGTGAGCGGCGGGATTGGATTTTTTCTGTACGATTAACCGTTTGAGTCAAAGTAGCCATTTCAATATTATCGGGCCATCAATCAATGAACACATCAATTAGATGGGGTTGACAGCGACAAAGACAGTTAATAGTTATAATAATGAGTATTATGCGCCAAGAAATAATTCAGGTAGGCCTACACTTTATACAAGCAACTCGCACCATACCTGCACACTCGGTCGAAACGCAGGCTTGTACCCAGAAGTATTAAGGTAGCAGGAAGGGTTGGGCGTTTGTGGTTTCTGAGTCTGAGGGGGTTGGTGTCTGTTGACTGTGCTTTAAGAGAGACTAGGCATGGCGCCAGTCTCTCTTAAAGCACAGTCAACAGGCATTTGGTCTCAGTATTTGGGTTTTGATTGCCATGACTGTACCCCTGTAAAAGTCAGAGGAGGAGAAGTTTGGAATGATGAAAGCATTGAAGAAGAAGAAATGTTATTATTGAGGAAAGCAAAATTTATTATGAGACTAGAAGGCAGTGTCCTGACTTGATTATTTTGAAAATGGCGGTCTGAACACATTAAAAGGTGGAACATGGCATTTTATCGACTTTGAAGTGTTCCGCAGTTAAAGGGAGACTATAGGCAGCAGCTAGGTAGGCAAGATAAAGTCATACAAATTTGCCAATAGGGGTCAGTCATATCTCTAGGCATGGCGCCAGTCTCTCTTAAAGCACAGTCAACAGGCATTTGGTCTTAGTATTTGGGTAAGTACAGAATCAAGGCAGCTCAGAGAGCAATGATTGAACGATGCTGTGGACAAGTCCAAGGATACTGCATCAGTCACGACCAACTTCTCATCAGAAAGCGTCACCACCAGCATATTCAATGTTCAGTTCCAACCTGTACCAGTCCAATGCACGCCTGTCATGGTCAGCAGTGGTCAGCTTAGCGCGATATGGAACATTCTTCCGAAACTCAAGCGAGGGAAGTCTGCTCATTAGCCTATCTCGCGCACTGCTCCTTCTTGTCAAACATCGTAGTGAAATCGTGGTACAGTGGGGCGTCCTCGAGGATTGCAGCTGGTCGGACAGACGTGAGGTGGAATGTGGGCGGCTGCACTTCTTCGTTGATGTGCGATGGCAGATAGCACAGTTGTTGCGTTGCATGACAGCTGAAAGTGAATGTGATATCATAGAACTGAGGCGTTTGCAATGATATTATAGGTGAAGTAGAAGGAAGGAGTGAAATGGGCCATCTTCCAGTGACTAATATACAGAGTAAGGGCACTGGGTGTTGTTAGATTCAGCATTGAATGTATTCCTCGTACAAGCGTGAATAGTGTGGACATACAGTGAGAGGTGAGAGACCCCTATTGACTACTTCTTGTAACTTTATCTTGGATATTATATTAGTATTGAACTTCTAGCCATGGAATATGAAGAAATTGAAGTTGTAGGCATGGAATATGAAAAATTATTCAACGGTGAAAGACATTATTCCATGAGGCTTTGCCGTGATCGCAAAGGACGCGACGTGATTGGTTCACATGCTAATGAGGTATGATAATGATAATTACCTCTATAATGCTACTTGGATAGCGACTGTGTCGTTGACTGCAACAGTGGTCAATGTCAATGTGTGCCTGTAATGTCAATGAAGTATGATGAGGTGATGACGATAGTGCAATTATTAAATATTGGCAAGATATCATACTGCAACATAGGTCTTGTTTTTGACAGATGACTGTGCGACATTCCCATTGGGTCTTGTTAGAGTCAGCGCTGCATGTATTCCTTGTACAAGCTTGAATAGTTGTGACGGACTTTGAGGGGTGAGAGACCCCTATCGGCTACTTCGTCTAACTTTATCTTGCCTACCTAGCTGCTGGCAATTGTGCCCCTTTATCAAGACTGAAACCCACTGTGCGGGGCTAAGAAATTACCTTTATAATCCTAGTTGGATAACCACTGTGTAGATGATTTGAAGAGTGCTCTGTGGATGTGTGCCTGTAATGTCAATGAAAGTATGATGAGGTGATGACGATAGTGGAATGACGAAATATTGGAAAGAGATCTATTCCTAGAAGAACATATGTCCTGTTTTGACTAGGTGGCGCATTTTAGAATCAGCAGTGAGCACTGTGTGTAACATGGTGGAGGCAGCGGAGATAATAACTGTGTCGAAAGTATTGTTATAGTGCCTTCCCTAGGCCCATGGGGTTAAATTTACAATCCACCATTGAAAAGACGTAGTTTGATCGCATTCAACTATAAATACATTGAACAGTTTTGTTCCTTTAGTCAACCGATGACCTTTTGTTGGGCCATGATCGGGGATTGTAAACTGTAAATGTATTATGGACTGGGAGACGGGGGAAACACAAGTGAAACTGAAATGGACCAAAACAAGTGATTTTGGGGCTTTGGTTTAGACGCATGCCCCACATGCGCCATGCGGGATTATACGGTTCATGTGAACTTGTTGACATCTACATGATCTGGTGCTGTTATTGGTCATGGTACATGGTAGGCCTAATCATCATGGCTATATGTTTCAGGAAAAGCTCGGAGTAAAATGAACTGCCGATGAATAATGATGTTGTTCATGTTTACCATGTTTACTAGTACATAGCCATAGGGTATGCACTGGCCAGTGCACTTTCTGCACGTCGTCATGGTCATGTACGTGATACCTTGCATATTTTGTTTTTTGAATGCGCATGCTTTTTGGGCAAAATCACTTGTACCAACACTAATGAATAATGTCTTCTTATCCCTATGACTCCATACACAGTGAGGGCATTGTCCCATTCCCATCAAATGGTAACTTATTGTACCGTATTAGGGTGGAAGTTGGGGAGGAGATACCTACCGTTGCACGCCTGTCATAATCAGTAGTGATGAGCTTAGCGCGATATGGAACATTCTTCAGAAACTCAAGCGAGGGAAGTCTGCTCATTAGCATATCTCGCGCACTGCTCCTTCTTGTCAAACATCGTAGTGAAATCGTATTGGAAAACGTCTGGCTTTGCGCCAGACGTTGAGACTAATAAGTGAAGAACTAATAGGTAAAGAAATTCTACTTGCGCGAGACTGCTCTGATAAAATTATCATTGCAGAGACTACGGTGACGTACACATATATTTTTTACAATCAAAAATGCCCTCAAAAGACGAAATGGAATGATTATTTTATTGATTTTTCCTACTATATGACTTCCAATTATCACTTTATACAAATAGATCGGCGTTAGGTCGCATGCTTTTCTTTCCTGGTGACACTATAAAGCAAAATAGTTGCAACCCCGTAAATGCGCTATAAGTCCAATAATAAGTGACGGTGACCCGTTATAAATGTTTCGCCAGCTTCGCTTTTTTGCCGCTACGCGGCGCGTTGGGCCCTTGCGTCAAGATGGTTTGGACACAAAATGCTGTAGATGTGTTGATCGAAGAGTGTAGGGCTCGCAACAATTGCAGTTATGGCTGCACATGCAGCAGCTGCCGCAATCAGTCTTGACTGCACGGGAGCCATATTGGAAAAGATTTGATGAAATAAATCTATCGTGCACGACGGGCGGCTGAACTAGAAAATTTGACACAAAAGATTGACCAACAGATTTGACCAAAAAATTTGATCGTGAACGGCGGGCATTAGGCCCTTCCTAAGCATGATCTAATGTTGTGCAATACCACTATCTCTTGGGAAATGTGGTCTGGTCACATTCCTGAGTTCAACTAAGTACCTTTGTCCAGAACGATATGGAAAACACTTTACTGGTGTTAGTTTGCGTTGTCATGAGAAGGATGAATACCAAGAATCTGACACTCCAGAAAGTATTTACCTTGTGTTACATAAAGTTTACAGCCCAAAGGTTCCTAGGCTAAAATATTTACTTTAATTAAATAAACTGTACTGAGTTAAGCGAAGCGTTCCTTTACATTGGTTTGAAACATTGAAGAACTATATTAAAACATCACAGCGCAGTGAGCAGCTGCTCTGCATCGGGTCAGAAAGTTTCACCCGAATCCCGCATGGGTTTTCCTAGCTTCACTGTTAGCCACCACAAGCGGCAATCGAGTTCCTGGCGTCAAGACGATCTGATTGACAGCTTGTTTCCTTCTAACCTGTGTTCAGCAGATCGCCGTACTCTCCCAAGTAGCTCTTCAATTCCTAACGATGGTATATATGGTCACACCACTTCCTAGCAATGTTTGGACGCTCTCTGATGAGAAGTCGACGTTAGACATGTTAGAGAGAACGCAGGTCCTATCAGATGTTCGGTACGATATAGACATGCACTCATCGTCAGTCTGACACTGCATGGCACATGTCGCCCTGCTTCCAACATTGAACTGTTGAAGGCGCTTGTCGGTTGGGATATCACCATCGGCAAACTGCCTGAATCTCGATTCTGGAATAAGGAAATATCGATTGGTACACGGCCAATGCATTTATACGTTCTCACCGAGTGGGTTCTAATGCATCCCGAGTTCTATGTGCCGAGTGGGTTCAAGTGTCTTTAAATCGAAATGGTCCAATGTGCCCTGTGGGGGAATATTGAATGATTCTTGACAATATCTAAAACAGCCTGACCTAACCATCACCCCAACTCTAGCCACAACCTTCCCCTACAATTTGGCCTCCTTGAGCCTGATCCAGAAACCTTTCTTCCAATCGTCTACATGTCACGCGACTCTTGGCCATTCTAGCCAGAGATCTGCAAACCCCTCGCGCAAAGGTTACTTAGTTGATAGTATTCACACCAGTGCCGTTGTCAATATTCACAAAAAATGCCATCTGACCACCTTCTGGCAAAAAGCAACTTCAATTGCAGTGCAGTTCAGGTCTCTGTGAGCCTTAGATAACTAACAAAAGTCAGTAATCTCCGACTTTACCGTATGGGTTTGCGCGCTTTAGGCAGTGCTTCCTAGCTCTGTTCATGTCATCTACAGATAGCCCGACATTGAACATCATAACGCAGCTCATCTCCCCAAGGAAGAAACTATCGGTCTGCGTCAAGCGTTTGCCGAGTATGATTTGAGATTTATTGGTGTTCGGTTTGATGAAGCCCGTGGTGTTCTCTCCCGTCTTCGCACCAACTTGCCCAATAAGCTTGGAGGCAGCCATGTCGTAAGAAACACCAATGAAACTCCATGTGTTGAGAGGTATCATAAGATCACTAAACGTGTATCTGTTAGTCCCGAATATCGATAACTGCTCCACCATGTTGATATATAGGTTATTCGATGGATAAAACCACACATGCAAGCCAAATACTTCACCTTCCGTATACTCCATTATGGCAGCAGTGTTTTTCTGTAGTTTCACAAATGCAGTGAATGAAAATGATCCGTCGGCACAGACATCAAGAGAATTCGAACCCTTGACACTCAGGTAGGACGTAGCTCGTCCGTGAAATTTAAACGCTGTGTCCTTTTCACCCGTTGGTCCAGATGCGGACGTGACGTCATACTCTATTGCATTATTTCCGAAACCAGATTGATCTTCGGCCCATGTGTCTGCATTCATCATCCAGATAGCAGCCGGCGGCGGTGTAAAAGCTGTGTTATAAAGAACTGAGTAAAAAATGGTTATTGAATTTTACAAGAATAGTATTTCTTGATATCACTCAACTATGTACATGTACATCCTTCACTGCCGATAACTGCCCCTGATCAGCCGTCAGAAGGGCTGGTACTTTATCGGTAGTCTCCCTGCATTCCTTTCCCACGCGTCCTATGTCGCGACAACACTAACATTACATTCACTCGTGGTTGTCGCACGAGACACTTACTGAAAGCCATCATAATTGAAGACCAGATGTACAATGAGTAACGGTTCAAGGGATGCTGACCTGACCCAAATGTACAGTGCATGTTGTATAGAAGAAGTGTAAACTAATCCGGTGGTTTGCACTATCAATTCAGGCCGTCATTCAACTACTTTGTGTCGAGCAATTTGCCTGGTCAACCGTTTATGATGGTGCGTCCGACAGATTACCGGCGGTGAAAGGAGGAGACTTTAGGACTGATATTCACCGCCGATAAGTCGGCATGCCTGAACAACTGCAAAAGTAATTACCACAAATTATTATACATGATCGAATTCGCGTAAGAATAAAATTATTTTGTCGTTGACAGGAGACCGTGGTGAAGTCAGTGAAAACAGAATAGGTGGAATATATTATCTCAAGTTGAGCGCCGATCGTTTTATGATGTCAATTCTCACCTGACACAATCAACACCGCCGAGGCAAGGCACATCACAAACATTACCATTTTTCTGCCTGTTATCTTCAACTGAATGTCACAAACATATATCCTGGTGGCCTGTCTTACTTTGCTGACTGGTTTCCGTGATATAGCAAATTAACAACAGTTATTACTAAACAATTACTTATTGTTAAAGAATAAGTAGAATGAGTAATAAGCGCGCAGCAGAAAAGCCGAAGCTTTTCTGCGAAGCGCTACTATGGTTAACGTGCATACGACGTATCCAATGTAAACAATGTTTCTCAAGTCCATGGATTCGTTTCAAATGGCTTAAATTTGACTTAAAATGGCCGCCAGAAGAGATAAACGCGCGAATAAAGCAACTTGACTATTCTGAGCTCCGAGAGAGAACCACATGAATATTCACACTGTTTTTTAATCAAACTTCAATTTCAGGGGGGGGGGTTCGGGGGGTTTACCCCCCCCCCCCCCGACATATATGTTTTGATTTTTGAAACTTTAGTAAT
Source organism: Lineus longissimus (assembly GCF_910592395.1). Lineage (NCBI taxonomy): Eukaryota > Metazoa > Nemertea > Pilidiophora > Heteronemertea > Lineidae > Lineus > Lineus longissimus. Next base: position 4,235,538 of record NC_088319.1, on the reverse strand, counting down.
AATATCCAAAAGATTCTTAAAATGGATATAATCCCGAATTAATGAAGCAAAAGCAGGCGTTTCGAGAAAAAAAAATTATTTTGAGATTTCAATAAACCTTTTGAACGAATTCCACATGGGCCGTGGTGGGATCCGAAGACACCTCAAGGAGGAATGTATGTTTTTATGGGGTACCATTGGTTTTGCAGATCTTCTGTTTTTTTCTAAAGAATAATCAATATTCGCTGGCAGGCTTTTTATGCTCCCAGGTATGAAGAGGATTCTATGTTCCTCAGGTTCTTTGTTCATCAGTCTGGTGTTCCTCAAGAGTCAAGTGTCTTCAAGTCTCTTGGCCAGCAAAAACCCTTTCCAACCAATTTTTTATGCATTAACCATTCGGCAACATGTTGGTGGGGGAAAAACCTGATCCCTAGATCCCTGACCCCTTGAATTGGTTGCCCAGGTACGACCACAAGCAATTGTCTCAAGGAAGCCACCAGTACGACCTCTTAGGAGTCTTGCCAATATCATGCCAGTGAAAAGGAAGGGTAATGATGGTTGAGGGTTGCAGTTAGGGTACCATCAAAAGAGTACCTCTTGCTCGCTCTGGGTTAAACGTGACAAAGGACTGCACCATCATGAAGGTTTGGGGGTTCCACTCGAGCGCCCCATGGTAAGCAGCTCGGAAGGACTTATTGAAAGGCCAATAGGGGGTTTGAGGGGCCTCCCCCCAATGCACTGGCTAAAACATGTCAGAAGGACGGGGTGGGGGGGGGGGGGGGGCTCTCCATGGCGACAGTTGCGCGAGTTCAATAGAGCTTGCACAAGTTACATTAGAATCTGCCAGAGTCCCAGGCTACGATAGCCTGGACACCTTTCGGGGGGGGGGGGGGGCATTTTCCATTTCTTTGCCGGCTATTATGATGATGGAGTTGAGTTACTGCTATTGCGATACACGGAGAAAACTGTCTATTAAAACAAAAAATTGGCGGAAGGAACTATAGCAGGTTCCCAACCAGGGGGTTTGGGGGGTTTCCCCCAACCTAAAGGCGATGCGCGCTTACTGGGGCACTGCACTGATAATATTAAGTAAAATGGACCAGAAACTTCTGAGCGGAAATCAGGTCGTATATGAATTTTCGAGGCCAATTTACATTTGGCTAGCCATTCCCTCCCAAACGCACTGGTCCGTGGAGGCCGCCATTTACATCGTATGACGTCACAGAATTGTATGTTACGTCATATATCGACCTCTACTGCGCCGAGTTGCGTGCTACGTACCTGTAATAAAGTTGTTTACCGTTTTCCCTTTAAAACCGTACTTTCTACATGCTCATAACTTTTTCCGAGACGTTATCCGGGAGGAACGCTTTCAAAGCCAAATTGGCCTATCCTAGCCTGTCAAACCACGAAATTTTCGTTGTACGTTATGCATGATAATTTCAGGGTTTGGGGGGTCTGAAATTAGGGGGTGATTAGACGGCTTTTAACCCGCGAGTCAGCATTCTTATCACGACGTGTTTACTGGAGCCTCAAAACCACATAAGTAAGCCAATTGGACTAAAACTTCATAATTTTTTTAAACACACCTTATATTCTCAATTTAAAGAAAAATTACGTCTTAAATGGAAAATACCATTCAACTGGTATGGTGAGACCCCGCATTGATCTCAATCTGAACTTTATTCATACAACCGCGTGCTTATTGGTTTAATACAGGTGCGTGACCTGCGTAAATTTTGCAAGTACCCGACCCGTCGGCGACACGAGGACGTCTATTTTGGATTTTACATGGCCGACGTCTGTTTTTGGCGACAAGATATTTGCCCCTTGAACGGCCGATTCAAATTCCCGATATAGGTCATGTGGCAATATTTCGGCACGGAAATTCGGTCAGTTGTGATATGTCGAGTTAATATCCCACGGGTTAACTGTATTTCAAACGATTTTAAAGGCTTTCTACTTACTCTTTAAATGTACTCCATCGATAGCAAGACAAAGCAAAAATTCTATCGCGTTCTGATACCAGGTCGTTAATGATGTTCCTGCGGGACCTGTGAATACAGAAAATATCGTGCCCGAACGCTTGTACAAAGTAACACGGTGGATAAAGGAGCTGTTCAACTGAATGAAGACATTAAAGGATCATCTAAAGAGTGGTCGGGCCCGCGAACCTTCGACCTTCTAATCATGAGTCTAACGCTCTTCCAGGCACTGACACTGTGCCACCGCGCTCACCAACCGATTTCGTCCTCGTTTTCCCACGACCTCCGTTCTGCGCTATAATACCTGACGATCTGACGACAGGGTGTGCCTTTGAGAGCGACCGTCTTGTCTTCACGCTCTTTGCGATCGGCGCTGGCATCTACTGTCGAATACACAACCGAGCAAACGAATCGAGCGATATTCCTCGAGCATATCAGTATAACACGACAGCCTACTATCCAGGTAGAAACGGTGAGAAAGTTCCATTTGTGATACTGAGACAGCATTTTAACAGTATATTACTTCTACATCAAACAACAACTTTTAAAGCAGCATATCATGCAATAAAACTGAATATAACAGATTGATACTCAATCCCAGAATGCACATTAACAGGGGGGGGGGGGGGGAGGATATACTTACATTTCCTATAAAAAACAGACAATGCAGCATTCTATAGAGGTTCTTCACTGACGTCACATGATGACTCAAATTCCTCCGTCAAAGGGCGATCGTGTCGCGCCGCGCAACGTCATACTTTTACGACAGGTGGCAGCAGCAGCGATTAAAGGCAATCTATATAATAATACTGGAAGGGGGACGAATAAACTCACACTTAGAGGTGTTGGATCGCCTTGAAATTTTGCATGAATGGTGGTGACACCTTGCCCTGATGCAACGTCTTGGTTTTGTTCAAAAATTTACTTCAGCGGAGCAGTAATGAGGGCTTTTTAATCGGACACTGTCTATTCTCCTTACCACCATTGCTGTTAAGTTATGCAGGGGCTTAATCAATTACCTGTACTCCCTGTGGGGTGAATAACATTACCTTTTGAACAGCTGGCTGTAGGGGATGATTGGAACAGCCGGTATACCTGCTGACCTGCTTGAACCCAGTTTAATGTTAATTTCAATCCACGATTGCAGGTCACCTGATTTTTGAGATTTCGCGGGAAATGAAATTGTAAACAAACACATGTGTGCAGTTCAAATGTAAACAAAAATGTATTTTTGGTACTTTTGGTTGCTGGACTTGGGTTTTCCCGCAGTCAGGAGCTGGGGTCAAATAGGTGGTCTATTGTTTATGGGTGCTGTTTTAGTCAGAGCTAGCCCTTGATTATGAAGGGATTTTCAAGTTAAGGTGACCATGGTCTGTTTATGTGCTCACCACAGCTTTCAATACTTGATGTATCTGAAGAGGCGCGCTGAACCTGACATGGCTCTATCAAAGAGCTGCTCATGCTGCTGAACTTTTAGCTTGCCTGTCGACTAAGTGCCTTGCCCGAGACATTGCTACATGTAGGAGCACGCATTTTAAAGTTACAGTAGTGATAGAACAATTGGTTCGAGCCATTTGGAAGCCGACATGTGAAGGCCTATCTGAGTTCTCCTTCTTCTTCTCTGTATGAAAAAAGGGGCATATTGCTGACTAAGGAACGAGGCATATTGACATTGCCTCATCATCTCTATCGGACCAATTGATAAACTTTGTTATGCACTCATACATCACGCCACAGCTTGGTCCGAGTCTGTGGACATTAATGGTTTGTTTAATTTGTCTCTTCGATATATCCCCTTTGATATTGCATTAGATTTTCATCGCAATTCAATCTATTCATGATCAAGATATAGCCCATTTGAACCTGCCTGCGTCACGGGTATAATGCTAGTACTTATTGATATTCTGTAGGTGACACCGTGAAGACCCCAGCAGTGATCAACTTGTTTGTATCAATGGTATTGATCGATTAATGGCAATGATTACTGATATTCTGTAGGTGACACCGTGAAGACCCCAGCAGTGATCAACTTGTTTGTATCAATGGTATTGATCGATTAATGGCAATGATTACTGATATTCTGTAGGTTACACCTTGAAGGTCCCCTACTTATCCGACCACTATTGATTGATTAAGGGCATTAATCACTAATATATTCGAGGAGACTTACTAAATGTCCTCAGTAGCGATCAACTTACTTATCGGTTCTGTAATGATTGATTAACGGCATTTATTATTCGCATTTTAGTTAGACACTCTGAAGGTCCCCAGGAGCGATCAACTTACTCATCCGACCAGTATTGATTGATAAACGGCATGTATCACTGGTATTTAAATGGAGACACTCTGAAGGTCCCCAGGAGCGATCAGCTTTCTTATCAGTTCAGTATTGATTAATTAACGGCATTTATTACTCACATTCTTTTAGTGGAGACTCACTTAAGGTCCCCAGGAGCGATCAACTCACTCATCCGACAAGTATTGATTATGTCACGGCATTAATCAGTCGCATTTTAGGGGAGACACTCTGAAGGTCCCCAGGAGGGATTAACCTACTTATCGGTCCTGTATTGATTGATTAACGGCATTTATTACTCACATTCTTTTAGTGGAGACTTACTTAAGGTCCCCAGGAGCGAGCAACTTACTCATCCGACAAGTATTGATTGATAAACGGCATGAATCACTGGTATAAGTGGAGACACTCTGAAGGTCCCCAGGAGCGATCAATTTACTTACCGGTCAAGTATCGCCGAAGTAGATACAGGAACCCGAGCTTAGAACTCAAAATAGATACTCTAGTTACTTCTCTCTAAGCCCGGTCCGACAGGTTCATTAACTCTTGGCATAACCGGCCCCAATACACAATGGACTGAGCAGGGCCTTTGTGGATTGGCTGGCATTTGTCGGTTGTCGATGGTGGTGGCAAGTTGATTGACAGTGGCGGATAATTTTTATTTTAATACGATGACTTGAAACTGATCATGGTGACCTATCCACGAGACACTATCCTGTATTGTGTGGTGGATCCATTTCTAATCAGTCCATGTGGTATTGGGCTACGGGGTGGTTCAGAAAAAATGCCCAAAGCAAATTGCCAAACTCTTATGCTTGTGAGAAAATCTTCGAAACCACCATGTACATGTACATGTAGCCGTATGGAAATACGGTTCAATGCTTCTGTCCGTATTGATTTTACAGGAAGATTAAAAAAACAATCGTTTTCATTTCAACGCTCAATGTATTATAACCACTAACACAATGCGTTTTAGTTCAGAATTTAATCACAGCACTGACAATAGGGAGGTTTCGCAAATTCGACGGACTACGAAGTACGAACTACGAATTTCTACTTCGAATTTGCGAAACCTCCCTAATAGCTTAGGCTTAAACAAAAAATGCTGTGTTTCGGGTCACCTCAAAAATAAATTTTAGGGTAGGACGGTCGGAAGATTATTTTATTTTATTTTATTTTTTTCCTCAATATACTTTATGATTGAAATTCACACTCAAAAGTACTGTTTGTTGCTCGACGCATTTGCCGTCGTGAATTTCGAAGCCTACGCATATCCTACCTGCTTATAATCAGGCCTTTCAATTACATCTTTTGGGATACACCTTCTAATTTTCTACCCTAATTTGGGCTCACCTGTAAGTCTTAATTTGGGCTTAAAATGATGCGTAACGCCAATTTTTGAGAAAGAGATTAAGATAAAATACTTTAAATATAGCAGTTTAGCATTATTTGCCATAATTGCATGAAATACTACTACACAATAACTATTTTATGGCAGTATAAAATACAATCTTAAAATTCCATTATTTTTTTATTTATTTTTTTTTTAAATCTAGGGTCGGGGCTTTTCGGTAGGGTCGGTCGTGCGACCCGAAACACAGCATTTTTTTTGTTTAGGCCTTACGGATTCGCTCGTGATACGGACACATTTCAAGTTCTTAGGCTTAGTCAATCACTCAATGTCAATTTCGTGTTCAGCAATGTCCACCAATTCAAGTCCTGGCTCCTGTTCGTCCTCCTCCTCGTCCAAAGCATTCAGGGGCCCAGCGTCGATGGGTGCAGGGCGGAATGCAGCCTCAAATCCGTTTACGATAACCTGCTGATCTACAGCTTCTAGGCTTGGCTTACAATGTTCACAACGTCTCTTAGTCCTATCCTATCGCAGGAATGAATTGAAGAATGCCAGCCATCTCAGTCACTCTCATGCCAAAGCCTTCCGTTTGATGGACACGGTATCGGTCTGCAAGGAGAAGAAACTGGTCGGGCTGCTGCTCAGTGACGTGCGGTTCGAAAACTTCATCGAGCCAGTGAAGAACAGTTTCCTCCTTCATCCATCCCGTCGCAGAGGAGGTCACCTTGACGTTGGCAGGCAAGTCTTCTTGCAGTAAGGCATTCAGCTGACGGACAAAGCCTCTTCTTGGGAACGTAACGTGGGCATCTAATTTTCCGCCAGTTGCTGTGATGCAAAGCGTGACTGTACACCCCAGTTTGGTGTTGGACCTTGATGTTCGGACGTCGATGGACTGGGCTCCCTTGGTATTTGCAGTGTACATCGGTCGGATCTCAAAAAGAAGAAACGTCTGGTCCATATTGAACACGACTCTCATCTGGATGTTGAAACGGTCGATGGTACCAGTTGCATCATTTCGGAAGACTTCAACTCGGGCTGCAGCATCAGCAGGCAACGTCGTGGTGTTCTTGTTAGTCTTTCGCAAGGTGATCCTCTTCCGCTTCATAAAACCTTCTACCCAGCCAACGGATGCATGGAAATCATGGTACACGGGTCTTGCTTGGACTATGGCCTGTCTCCGGTTCTCTGGTGTCTCATTCCACCATTCATCAAATATCGTCATGGCTTTCTCTTGTATGTCCTGGATAGCAAGAGGAAGGCGGCGCTCTCGAACTTGCAGGAACCATTCATCAATACGATCTTCAACCAATGGCCAGAGACCAACCAGTCGCTCTTTCACAGTTCTGTCGCTGCCTCTGCCGTCTGCTTCTTGATTTTGTAGGTGTTGTAGATGCCACTTTCGGAGAGTTTCGACTGGAATGTTGTAGTTTGCCGCAAACTCTGTCATGGTGTTGACGGTGCCATTCAGCAGGGCTGCCTCTAGGTCTCTCAGATAGGCGATTTTCTCGTGGACGGAATAGCTCCTCCGACGTTTTGGCAATGGTTCTTGAGGTTCCATGTCGATTATTGAAGTCTGTCTGAGGATAGGGTAGTTGGCATCGGTTTATATAGGGCCAAAACCCCCAATATAGAGATGAAGTAAAAGAAATAGACAACATTTTTGTGCCTTAATTGAACGCCATGCATCACTCATGTCACTTCTTTATTTCACTGATGACTACACAGTTTCATCACTCATGTCACCTTTTACATCGTGTCCAGAAATAAAGCACCCAGCGTTTTCTTATAAGGTACATTACACTGACAATGACTGATGTCTAGGATTAGGCCTGGCAAAGAATCACACATGTGAGAATGATCCTTTATTTAAGCTTAGAAATACCGAGTGTAAACAGTACAGCCTAAACATCGTTTTAGAGTAAAACAGAAAGTTAGCATGCACGTTTTGAATCATCCAGTCAATCAAAGTGCAGATTTTATGAACCCATGGGCCTAATTGAATTGAATTTGAATTCTTCCTTTGAAATAGACACGGTCTAGACCACTAAGCCATGACCATGCATGGCCATCAGTGGGCGACGTGGTGCCACTCACACATTAGTCAATCGTGTTGAATAGAGTCGAGAACCACGTGATTGTGTAGGCTATGCCTTGCATATTCGAAACCGGGCTTAGAGAGAAGTAACTAGAGTATCTACCCCAGTCATACATGCTAAGCGCCTCCCCTCCTCCTCATAAGCACACGGGTATGTGAGTGGGATTGGACTCGATTGGGATAAGATGGATAAAAAAGGCATAGCAGGCGTATGGCCTGTTATGTGTAGCACTATGCGATTCACTGATTCATTCAATATTTCAGTCAGAAATCGAATGAATAGTTTCTTTAGTGAAAAATAAATCAAATAAATTGTCAATCGAATCGAATGATAGGTTGTTTTATCAAAAAATGTATTGGAAAGAGTTTAAAATATCAAGACCGAGATCAAACAATCTCATTCGATTCTTACAAATCACCTATTCAATATTAATCGCATAATTCGTCATATAGATTAAAGTACATTTCGATATAATCAAATAGTTCTTACAAAAAATTGAATGATAATTTGATTTTAAGAATGAATGTTCATTCGATTCCATATCAAATGAAAAGCAATATTCGATTTAAAAATCAAATGGTCTATTCGATTTAAATCGAATGAGTATTCGATTTCTAAATCAAATGGTCTCATTCGATTCTGCTCCTATTCCATTCGATTCTAATTGGTTGCTAGTTTGTCACGTGACTATGATTGACCAATCAAAATCGAATAGAAATCTACAAAAATCGAATGACCTATTCGGTTTTAAATCGAATGGTCTATTCGATTCTGCTCCTATTCCATTCGATTCTAATTGGTTGCTAGTTTGTCACGTGACTACGATTGACCAATCAAAATCGAATAGAAATCTACAAAAATCGAATGACATATTCAATTTTAAATCGAATGGTCTATTCGATTTTAAATCGAATGACCTATTCGATTTAAATCGAATGAGTATTCGATTTCAAAATCGTATATACTTCTTATTTGATTCTGAAATTGAATATACTTTGATTAAATTGAAAGATTTGGTGTAATTAAAATCGAAAATGCTTCGTTTTTTGACCAGTTAATGCGATATATTTGAATCTGATTTTGATCTATTTCTTTCACCTTTTGATTTTTTCTAAGTTATATTCGATTATGAATTTATAGTGTTTGATTTGATATACAACAAGAACAGTATTTTTTGTTGATAAATGTTTGAAAAAAATCGAATGAATATGCAAAAAAATCAAATGATTGAGGGAAGAATCGAACAAAGTTGATTAAAATCGAATAGATAGGCACAAAAATCGAATTTTAATTGCAATGTTGCTCAAATCGAATTTTGCTACAAAAAACATGCCATACAGGCGACTTATCAACTACCGATCAAAAGATTTCGCTGCACCGCCTGGCCACTCTCCATTCATAATCAACGCATGCGCACTAGCAAAGTGCTGATTGGAGACCCGGTCACGTGAGGGCCTGAGCCAAGCAGCGATCACTCTCTTCGGACCCTGATCCGTCAGCTGGCTGAATCGGCAATGTAAACTAGTATTGGGCAATTCGCCTAACAGCAAATTGCAGACCATATCCCTGGTGAAAGTATTTTGTCATGTTGAGAAATTAGGTTTGCACCAGGATATAACCAGATAAATCAGAGGCAAATAACCCTGAATAACCAGCTGAATTAGGTTGTGACAGTGGGTGCATCACAAATAATAGAAATAGCGATGGTTCTGGGACTGCAACAACTCAGCATATGGATGGTCAGAATCCAGCAGACAACAAGCAAATGTAATCTGAATCTCAACATCTTTCGTATCTTTTGACGAGTTTTCTGGTCGAGTGAGGGAAACCAGTTGGCCATCTGATATGGGTGGTGGGGATGAAAGCTCCCAATGTTGGGACGACCAATAAATGAGAGTTGAACATTGAATTCCTTTGAAGTGTAGGTTGTGACGAGTCAGGCCAGTTTGTGCATGATTACAACATAGGGGCAACTAGTTGCAACAATCCTTTTTTAGTGTAGATTGTGAAGGAATAGTCTTGATCTTTCAATTAATTCCTTTGGTATGGACTTTATGGTGCAACAAACCAGTCCAGTAGATATAAACATGGTCATAGCATACGGCATCGAGACAACCAGTATGCAAGGTTACGGCCAGGCCCAAGGGGTATGACCGATCAGCACTAAGAGTAAAAACGTAACATGCAATAATATCTTTTTAAACTAACTGCCACAGTAGGTTTATTTATTCAGTCTTTTTGAAGTAAAAGTATTACAGTGAAAAAGAACGAAATACGGCTGGAATATTATACTGGTTTGTCTTCGGACGGCAAATTCAGCACTGCACCGATGTCAAGGTTAAGACGGTTATACGACTTTGCCTCATCAGCTCCTCGTGGTCAAGGCTCCTATATCCGTGACTGATGCGGTCGCAGAACAGAACAGATGCTGATCATCCCCGTCAGGCTGTAAAACAGAGCGAGGAAATATTTTAACTTCACCAGAAGTTTTATAATTCATTATTCAGACCAACAGACACTGTTACCTGCTAATAGTCTATGAATTTCATTGTCATAATTCAGAACAAACACTTATCACCTTTGCTGACAATATTTTCAGAAGGTGTGTATACATTCGTGTGTCCATTTACACTGCACGTGTATACGTGCTTTACTGTACATTTCTACAGGAGTGAGCAGGATGTACAGAAAAACGATCTCCAAAACTGTTGCTTTCAGCACTCGCGACACGTTAAGCGAGGTTTCAGCAATTATTTTCAGTGAAGGTATATCTCATGTGTAGAGTCTGGGTGATTTTGAGACATTCTTAGGTGTTTAAGGCGCACAGTTTGATGAAACTTGCCCGAATTCGTAATTTTTTTGATGAATGTATATCCGCCATTGCGGGGATCTGGAAACTTTTGGATGACAAGTTTGCCTCAAAAGATGGACGTGCTCCCTATAATCACCCAAACTAACAGCGAATATATATTCTTAAGATCCTTTTCTTGACCTCTGATGAGTTAATTTTGTCTGATGCAGTGTTTCAACACAAATTTGAGGGCGATTACAATCACGAAAAATTCACACTCACCCAGTCTAGAATGCGTAGACGAAATGTCTGTTGGCTCTTCCATGTAGGGGGTATCCTCCCACCTGTTCAGGTCGGGACAGATCAACGTTGAGCAACTTGCCTAATCGGTAAAAACGCGGGAGGCAGTGCTATTACCGGAACGGTTCAGAACCGGCGATTTTCATCAAAAATCACCCGAAAACTAAAAAAGTAAGCAACGGCTGCAAAAATAAAGTACACGTTGTTCGTTAGCAGGTTATGAAACGTAACCGAACCAAATTTCAGGTCGTTCCGTGCGGCAGTTTCGGAGATACGTGTCGAAAACCACATCCCTCGGGTCCTGGCGATCGGCTCAGTAAAAACAATCGACCATATCCACGGAGTTGTGGATATGGTCTAACAAAAGGTTTTCGATTTGTTTGAAGTCAAAATCATAGATTAAAAGACTTGTTTCGTTGAAAACCCTTACAACCGCGAATATTCAAGTTACCAGAGAACATTTCTAGTAGCACAATTTCAATTTTTACGGAAAGGAAGCGGTTTTCATTTGGATAGTCGCCACCTAATTTGAGACGCACCCAGTCAGATGTCAGTCAGTGTCACTTCATCTTCCATAATATCTTGGTCTTGTGTTATGTTTTCCTGGTTCCATTTGATTCAATAGAGGCAAGTCCTGGTTTATCGTAGAATATCACTTTATTATTCGAAATGACAATCTCCACCACATGAACAAGCTGAGCGCGTCGCTCCTTCTCGGAAGATCCCCGGATGAACAGGGTCTACACAACCCGTGCCCTGATTAAAGGAGTCTGGGCCTGCTCTAAATATTGTGCTATTTATACATCACATCCCCCTTATTTACTAAAAAATCTTTAACAAAGATTTTTGATTTTTAACTAAACAACCTACTTTACTTCTTAACCTGTCCTGTTTATGAAGTTACACTGAAGTCTAACTAAGATTACATGTACCTAGATTCAAAGTACCTGGATTCAAAAATAGCTTATAACATGTATCAAAGTTACATATCAATGCAACCAATTACATGTACTTCTGTTTTACAACAATATAGCTAGAAACTTACATAATTACTATACATTATTACTAATATTGTATTATTAGACAAGACATCACTTCTTACTGTACTTGTTCCTTCCTGCTTGAAATGTGAACTTGGCCTAATTCACCTCTCTGGATAAAGTCAACTACCAGACAGATACCTGTATTTCACACAAGATATTGCTGCATCACATAACGTCACATTAACACTTTAAAATGACTGTCGAGTTAAATTCTATACGAAACTCAATTGATGCAACTGGAACTTAGAAAACAACTTGCTCATTTACTCAAAATGATCACCTTAACACCATGAGGCATCGAGCATTTGGGTACAACCACAAGATAAAAACATTACCACAAAATCATCAACAACACTCTACACTCACAATACCTACATTATCCTTATGAAAAACGGAAAACGCTCGCGTCACTGGCCTTTCTACTGGGGCTGCTCTGAAAGGAAAGGCGTGATCATCTGCAGACAATGGGCAGAATTGTACTAGCTGGGCTGGAAGGGCTATTGGCATAATCCTTTCAAGGTCATCATCGTCTTCCCTTGGTGCTCTGCTGAGGAAATCTGAAATGACCATATCGGACACTTTACAGTAAGAAATGTCAAAAGAATACTGAGATAGTCGTTCCCATAGCTTCTGCAACCTAAGAGTAGGTGGCTGGTGTTTTGACTTGTACATCTGGACTAGAGAGGAGTGGTCAACATAGCAATGAAATGTCGTAGATTGTAAGTAATATTTCCAAGCTGTAACATTCATGAGAAGACCTGTCAATTCAAGTTCACTGACACTGTACCTTTGTGCGGCGCTGGGCAAGATTTTGCTGTAATAGCCAACAACACGCTGTTGTCCACAAATATCTTGCATTAACACTGAACCGGTGGCACACCTAGAAGTATCGCTGTACAAATGGAAATCACCAGTGCCTTGAGGGGCACATAAGATTGGAGGGGATACAAGAAGTTCTCTGATCTTCTCAAATCTGTCGTCATGTTCCTCAGTCCAAAGAAATCTCTGATTTTTCCTAGAAAGAGAATGAAGGGGTTTGAAGAGAATCTGGAGTTTCGGTAAATACATAGAAAGAAACGTGACGGCTCCAATAAAGCGTCTCAACTCTCGCTGGTTAGAGGGTTTCCTCATGTTTCTAATCGCTGCGCACTTGTCCATCATCGCTCGGACTTGAACAATTCCGTCTGGTTCTGAAATGGAAATTTCATGACCAATATATGTACAACTTGATCGAAACAAACGGCATTTTTGGGCTGACAGCTTTAATCCATGTTCCTGAAAAACCTGCAGAATACATTGAAGATGACCCATGTGCTCAGACTCATTACGGCTAAAAATCAAACAATCGTCATGTATAGCAACACAAAAGTCATCTTTATCTGGAATTGTAGCTAATATCTCATTAATCTGTTGTTGCCACTTGGCTGGTGACATGTTCATTCCCATTGGTAACCGTTGGTACATATACATCGGTGCGCCCGGATAGGGGCAAATCCCTGTGTATCTCTGCGATTTTTTAGAAAGGGGTAGCGTATGAAAAGCAGATTTTAAATCTATAACAGAAAGAACTCGACACTCTGATTTTCCTAATCTAGAAAGAACATTCTGCAACGAGAGATAATTCTGTTGAGCTGTCACAACTTTCCGGTTGAGAAACCTAAAATCTGAAACAAATCTAAATTGATCTGAATTGGGCTTCTTGATTAACAAACACGGCGAACTGTAGGCGGAACAACCCTTCTTGAGAATCCCTAACTTCACCAACTTCCGTAGTTCTCTATCCATTATGGGTTTCTGTACATCTGGAATTGGATATGGTTTGATATAAAATGGAGTTGTGTCCTTCAATTCAATATCCACTTCAATGTTTGGACAATGTCCTATCTCACCATAAAGACTAAAAGCATCTTTGTGCTTTAAAATCATCTCCCTTACTCTTTGTTTCCCTTCTGTGTCTAAAATACAAGTGTCCGAATCAAGATCAATGGTATCCTTTAAAATCTCTCGAGGTGTCTTCCTGGAAAGGGTATCAGTACATTCAAGGTGGGGATACTTTTTCAGGTTTTTATACTGGACATCTGACTCACAAGAAGCTCTTGCCAAATGCGTCTGTAACATCTCCTGTGGAACTTGCCTGAAAGTATGAGAAAACTCACCCAAGTCAGTAAACGCTACTGGTTTATCAGAACTTAGAGAAATTGATCTTTTCCCCGTATTAGTGACTTGAACAGTACCCGTGCCCTTCTTAAGCTTTAAAAGTATATGAGATGGACAAAATCTGGTCAAATATTTACCAGAGTGTAGAAGGATCTCAGAATTTTTCAATACTTTTGGCAACTTACCTTTCACCAATACATGTTTTGTTTCTCCGGGTTTGATGATACTACGGTTGACAGGTGTGAACCAAACCTTCTTTGGTCTCACAGTAAAAGTACGGGTTGCAAAATCTAATGAACCATTCAAAGCGGATAACGTAGAGGCTCCTACCAACACATCTGGGCCAGTCAGGTTGTCTACTATGCAGGCATAAATTCTCAACCTACAACCCTGAATAGAAACTTCGAATGATAGTGCTTGATTAGTCTGTAGATATTCTCCATTACCAATTTTGAAGCAACGTGGTGCAATATCAAATGCTGGCAAGCTACTAAGAAACTTCGATTTCTGTATACAAGAACCTGAAATAAGACTAGAAGTTGCTCCTGAATCAAACAATAAGAGAATACCCTCTTTACTATCAAGATAGCCTTTGGCATAATTATTAGCTGTTAACTGTATGGCTGTAGTGTCAGTACCTAAAAATTCAGATGGGTCTTCAGCTTTTCTAACAGTTTCTCGGGGTAACTCAGTTGGTCCTTCTGAACCACCCCCTACTGAAAATTCTGATCTCTATTGGGTTGTCTGGGTCGCCATGACTGTCCTGACCTACCTGAGCCTGGGTCTTGCTGAAAGGAAGACTGGTTCATCATGTGATCGGCTTGCGTCTGGAACATAGGGTGCTGACCTTGTTGGGCTGGAAATGGAGAGGGTTGTCCCTGTTGACCTTGTGCCATCTTGAGGTAACTCCAACACTTTCTCCATCCATGACCAAACTTCCCACAGAAATGACACTGGAACGGACGGTATCCCTTGTTTTGCGGGCGATCAGTTGACCTTCTAGGACTGGGTTCTCGTTGTTGATCCTGGGTGGGAGTACGAGGACGAGAGGGGCTATTAGATCGATGACGATACCCGTGTCCGAACTCATTCCTCATTCTCTGTCTTCTGGGACTCCGACTATTGGGCCTATGATCATCATGACGACGACTTCCTGCTGCATTGCTGGCAAACTGCACCTGTAGGTCTTTGATGCTTGCTTCTAGTTCTTGAATGTCACTCTTGATGTCCCTTACATCTTGGGAGGGAGCTGCTACATGCACCTGATCTGTAAAGGATACACTTTTCGGCATTATATCTAAGTACTTTTGGGCTAGATTGGCAAGAACTTGGGCATTGGCTCCAACTGGAGCGGCCATGACAACTGCTCTCTGGCATTCTTCTGGCAGAGAGTGTAAAAACTTTGTTCGGATCTGTTGATCATTGTAGTTTATCATCTGCCCTGCAATTCTTATCTTCTGCAAGAACTGCTCTGCAGATTCACCTGTTTTGTAAACAATGTTGTCAAAGTATTTGACATTGGCAAACTCGCTATGGTGTTGGCTAAACCGCTGGATGAATGAGTCTCTCATATCATTCAGGTCTGTAAACATGCGACCATGTGCCCACAATCTTGCATTTCCTGCTAGAGACAATCTAAACCTAACCGTTACTGCTGGCATTGCTGCAGCATTGTGGTTGTCTAATCCATGGACCTGCAAATAGTCTGTAAAGAGATACCAATGACTGATCGCTTTCTCATTAGATACATCTTCACCAGTAAACTTAGGGTCTGGAAGAAAATCTGCTGGTCTAAGTACTGGTTGAGCTGGGGCTGCACCTGGAGCTGGAGCTGGAGCTGGGGCTGGAGCTGGAGCTGGAGCTGGAGCTGCGGCTGGGGCTGCACCTGGAGCTGGGTCTGCCATCTGTAGTGCTATAAAACTAAAAAACTAAGAGTTGACAAGTAGAAATCCTAGTATTTGAAATGGCAACGCATCACAAACTATAACTACACGCAGTGTCAACACATTAAGTCTTCCCAGAGTTTAAAATTAGAAATGAAATGACCGTGAGTATAGCATGCCAATGGTTAGGAGTAATGCATGAAGTTCCCTTGCACTACCACGCCTCAAAATGAAAAGCTGACCATGTCGGACAAATGAAAAGTTAACTTGGTAATAAGTAGGCCTATTCCTCCTAGTAAATCAATTTAAGATAGGACTAAGTATAGCTACCGGACAAGGAAAACTGGCAAAGCTGGAAATCAAGAACATTATAGCGAGCAAAAAAGTTGACACAAACATTACAATGTTGACACAAACATATGCAATAATGCGACTAAAAGATACCACATATCTGTAACTTGATACCGATTGTCTATGAAGATGGAATATTATACAAACAACAATAATGATCTAGAAACAGTAGAAGTAAACTAGTCTCTCATACACAAAAACAGTGTGCATTATTCGAAGACATCTAAGGATCACTCCTGAAGATAACTGCATAGCGGGTAACAATGTCCATCGCTGTTTGACGAGGGGTTGATCACGTTGAAACCTCCGACAATCCTTGTAGGTAGTACTGCAGTAGATAACCATCACCTGGTTACTGGCTATCAAAACACCGTCACTGATGACGTCGACACTCACATACACTGGCAACATGAACTTCGTAAACCGCAGATTGACGATCACGAGACGATAAGACATAGACCAGTACGAGTTTCACTATAGATCATGCACAGTTCGAGTTGACAAATACCATTCCTGGTGGTTGGAGTCTGGTGAGACCAGATCTAGCGTAGGTATAGACAGTTTGGAGGAGTTTACACTTACTTCCTATCCCATGAAACATATCACTATCAGTGTTCCAACATTGCACTCATCACTCCCTATCAGTAAAACATCATCAGTATCCGAGTATGTGCTGCAACGTAACGTATAAGCAGGTACACCATGTACACGGATAGTTTCAGTCACCTCTCTCCGATCCGATGAAGAAATGATAACAAAATGTTATCGTCAACAACCAGGTCACGATTGAGTGCACCAGCCACCACCAAGTGCCAAATGTACACAACACAGTAGTCAGTACACACTCTACATTTGAGTGTCCCCGATCGAGCACGCCATCCGCAAACTTGAAACGTTCGGATGAAAACGAAAACTACCGTCAAATTAACTCACTATTGCCCGGTGTTCGGCACCATGTTATGTTTTCCTGGTTCCATTTCATTCAATAGAGGCAAATCCTGGTTTATCGTAAAATATCACTTTATTATTCGAAATGACAATCTCCACCACATGAACAAGCTGAGCGCGTCGCTCTTTCTCGGAAGATCCCCGGATGAACAGGGTCTACACAACCCGTGCCCTAATTAAAGGAGTCTGGGCCTGCTCTAAATATTGTGCTATTTATACATCACACTTGGAGTAAGATGAAGTGATCACAGCTCACTGGGTGCGTTTCAAATCAGGCTGGCGACTTTTCCATTAAAAAGACACTTGACATTCATTTAGAATGAATTCCGAAGATGAGCTGAAAGATATCTGAAAGGACAAATTAAAGGCCATATTGGGTCTGTATGGTAGGAAGAAGAGTGCAAGTAAAGGCCTTCTTGTCCAACGTATCATAAACGCAGAGGCACACACTGCACGATTAAAAAAACATCAACTATATCACCAATGCGTCCAGTTCTAACATAACACCAGAACGGTACACTAAATCCTTGTAAGAGTGTCCTGTGATGTACATATCCAAGATATGTGACTATTTTGAAAAGGATACTGACACAAATGACACTGAGAAACGAGGAGACACGTCGAATCTTGAGAAAGCCACTAGCCTGTTCCATTCTGGCCTCAATGAAGGAAGAGTACCACAAGATGTTCACGCGGCTATGGAAAAGGATGGGGTAATCCAGTGTGCCAATTGCAGTTGTGTTGCAGGGTGTGTATTCTTTTTCTTTATAGTCAATGAATCTTGAGAGATGTCCCTCGAGGTTGTGAAAGACGGTTGAGACCGTCTCCAGGTTGTGACTGTCCTGGTAGTGAAAACCATGTAATAGGACAGTCTCCTTTTCAGAGACAAGGGAATAGTCGTCTTGATGTTGATTGTCTTGTCCTCTGGTTGTAAAAGACAGTTGGGAGTGTCCCCAAGTTATAACTGTCCTGGTGGTGAAGACCATGGAATAGGACAGACAATAGTGAATAGTTCTGTTGATGTCGATTGCCCTCTGGTTGGGACGATCATCGATGTACTTTACGTGTCTCAATAGGAAACATAGAAGAGAGGTGCTTGAGATGAACCAGGGGCTCAAAGACCCGATGATAACACAAGCGCCTCTCCAGTACAGTCTAGAACAAAATTATGTGAAGGCTGATATAATATACATTTCTTATATTTAACCTTACTTTATTTTAGAAAAGGCACCCAACATAATACATTGTACACATTATAGTGTGAAGTCAGAAATATTGGTGACATTGTGCTGCCCTATCCCAATACTGGCCAGACATGAACGAAAATTGATTCAGAGGATTGATTGTCAAGAAACTTCTTTCTGGGACTACAAATAAGTAATTTACAACAGTATTTTGGTATACATGCATTTTCAATGTATTCACATTCGTTCTGTCAGGAAAGGAGAATCTTGCTGCCATGTTGGTGCCCATCGCATGTATCTGGTTGTGAAAAGCAGAAAGTTGAAAGGAATTCCGCCAGATATCAGCAGCACCTCACAAATTTGTCATTAGAAGATACCGAGCTATTTGAAAGGCTAAAAAGTAAAGAAAGACCTCTTGAGGAAGTGAAAATAGCAAAGCCGAAAATCAACAAGCCGTTACAGGTAAAAGTACCCAATATAGCCTAGTTTCGATGGTCAGACAATCCCGTGTATTTTTAGGGATGACGAGACGTTCGCCAGGTGCATGCCCTGTGTTATCGGTCAATATTATGCTACCAAATGTTCTTGGCCAATAGCGTAACTCGATTCACATCATGTGATTTCAAGTCATCACATCGTATCGGATCCAAAAAAGCAATAACGGATCCAAAAAAGTGTCGTAACGGATCCTAAAAGGTTTTAATCCAATCAAAATGAAGTTTACAAATGATCTTGGATGGTCGTTTGGATTGATTTCTTTGCCAAGACATTTGGTTGCATAATATAGCAAATAGTGGATGTTGGAGGACTCGCAAAGCCTCGTCCGCCATGACATTTCTTCGTCCATCAAAATTCCATATCGGACTCCCAAACATCCACTATTTGTATAATAATGTGTATGGTGACTTGTGCCGCCAGGCGTAACGTGAAAATAATCTTGATACATGAAGCGTATTATACTCACAGTATATCTTGATAAGTTGCAAAAACCTTTGTGGTCTAGATGAACATGCAGTTCCATACCTTTGTATTGTCTTCGGTCCATTTATCATTGAATGGAGAAACGGACAGCAGCTGTAGAAATGGTAGTTGTCATTGTCCAGGGAACCAGAAAATCTTGTGGCAGAAAATAATGATTTCTCATCTCGCGATTTCGCGATTTCTCATCTCGCGGTTTATAATAAGCCGGTCGTTAGTGCCGAGTGTCAGGTTGGCATGAGGTTAAGGCTGAATTCAACTTGCCTGCTCTCCAAGTAATTTGCTATTATTTTCAATTGGCTTGAACAGAGAGGTGATCAATAACAGCCCTACTTCTTATCAGCACGGAACAGTACTGATTATAGGGTTTTGAAGATTAATCAAGATGTGAATGGTACCCGGTGAATATTGAATTGTGTCCTGTTTTTTAAACATGTAGCGATGTGGTTATGAGTTCTATTGTTGTTATGCCCCGGGTGCTGTGAAGACAAATGATGAATAAACGATGTTAAATTTATGCACTTAATGGCGGAAATATAAACAGGTTTTAAAAGGATAAATTCTTGAAGTTGAAGTTTCTTGAAATTCAAATATGGTCAAATATAGACTTGAGCGTAGCACATGTGTGTATAAAACACATGTGCATGCTCCCCAAGGTGCTTATAGCACATAAGTCCAAACAGAAAATAGACAGAATTAAGAATTGTAGGTAAAAATCCTAATGGTAAAAATTTGAAGGTAAAAATCTGAAGGTAAAAATCCTGACGATAAAAATCCTAACTGCAAAAATTCTAACGGCAAAAATCCAAAAAATGTTTAGGTGGTTAAAAATCCGAAAATTTATACATTTTTCTGAATCTTTTTCTTTTCAAATATTCTGAAATATTTAGAATATTTTGCGATTTTTGGAAATATTTTTGCTATTTTTTATCCATTTTGAAAGTGTTTGTTCAACTTTTTTTTCTGAAATTTTCTTTGATAAAAAATGTACTTGTTTAGGCTCTACCCATCGAGGCGGTAGTAGAAATCGGGTATTGTCGGGTTTGGAATCTTATTGGTGAGTGGATCCAGTAGGAGCGAGGAATGTAATTGTTTCCACCAAACGTAAGTGCGAATGAGATGTGAACAGCTACTCTCTGGGTGTAGTAATTTCGAATTGCTCGGTCATATAATGTTATAAAGATCTGATCCTGGATGGTGACAGCGAGGCAACCATTTCTCCTTGTAGCTGCATTGTAAAAAGCACTTCATTCTGTAAATGCATATCCGCAATACCAATACGAGCTTTCTTTACAAAAGAGAGAGGCTATGTCAAACAACAGCCTATCACCAGTATCCAGAAGTATTAAGGTAGCAGGAAGGGTTGGGCGTTTGTGGTTTCTGAGTCTGAGGGGGTTGGTGTCTGTTGACTGTGCTTTAAGAGAGACTAGGCATGGCGCCAGTCTCTCTTAAAGCACAGTCAACAGGCATTTGGTCTCAGTATTTGGGTTTTGATTGCCATGACTGTACCCCTGTAAAAGTCAGAGGAGGAGAAGTTTGGAATGATGAAAGCATTGAAGAAGAAGAAATGTTATTATTGAGGAAAGCAAAATTTATTATGAGACTAGAAGGCAGTGTCCTGACTTGATTATTTTGAAAATGGCGGTCTGAACACATTAAAAGGTGGAACATGGCATTTTATCGACTTTGAAGTGTTCCGCAGTTAAAGGGTGATTATAGGCAGCAGCTAGGTAGGCAAGATAAAGTCATACAAATTTGCCAATAGGCGCCAGTCTCTCTTAAAGCACAGTCAACAGGCATTTGGTCTTAGTATTTGGGTAAGTACAGAATCAAGGCAGCTCAGAGAGCAATGATTGAACGATGCTGTGGACAAGTCCAAGGATACTGCATCAGTCACGACCAACTTCTCATCAGAAAGCGTCACCACCAGCATATTCAATGTTCAGTTCCAACCTGTACCAGTCCAATGCACGCCTGTCATGGTCAGCAGTGGTCAGCTTAGCGCGATATGGAACATTCTTCCGAAACTCAAGCGAGGGAAGTCTGCTCATTAGCCTATCTCGCGCACTGCTCCTTCTTGTCAAACATCGTAGTGAAATCGTGGTACAGTGGGGCGTCCTCGAGGATTGCAGCTGGTCCGACAGACGTGAGGTGGAATGTGGGCGGCTGCACTTCTTCGTTGATGTGCGATGGCAGATAGCACAGTTGTTGCGTTGCATGAAAGCTGAAAGTGAATGTGATATCATAGAACTGAGGCGTTTACAATGAGACTATAGGTGAAGTAGAAGCAAGGAGTGAAATGGGCCATCTTCCAGTGACTAATATACAGAGTAAGGGCCCTGGGTGTTGTTAGATTCAGCATTGAATGTATTCCTCGTACAAGCGTGAATAGTGTGGACATACAGTGAGAGGTGAGAGACCCCTATCGACTACTTCTTGTAACTTTATCTTGGATATTATATTAGTATTGAACTTCTAGTCATGGAATATGAAGAAATTGAAGTTGTAGGCATGGAATATGAAAAATTATTCAACGGTGAAAGACATTATTCCATGAGGCTTTGCCGTGATCGCAAAGGACGCGACGCGATTGGTTCACATGCTAATGAGGTATGATAATGATAATCACCTCTATAATGCTACTTGGATAGCGACTGTGTCGTTGATTGCAACAGTGGTCTATGTCAATGTGTGCCTGTAATGTCAATGAAGTATGATGAGGTGATGACGATAGTGCAATTATTAAATATTGGCAAGAGATCATACTACAACATAGGTCTTGTTTTTGACAGATGACTGTGCGACATTCCCATTGGGTCTTGTTAGAGTCAGCGCTGCATGTATTCCTTGTACAAGCTTGAATAGTTGTGACGGACTTTGAGGGGTGAGAGACCCCTATCGGCTACTTCGGCTAACTTTATCTTGCCTACCTAGCTGCTAGCAATAGTGCCCCTTTATCAAGACTGAAACCCACTGTGCGGGGCTAAGAAATTACCTTTATAATCCTAGTTGGATAACCACTGTGTAGATGATTTGAAGAGTGCTCTGTGGATGTGTGCCTGTAATGTCAATGAAAGTATGATGAGGTGATGACGATAGTGGAATGACGAAATATTGGAAAGAGATCTATTCCTAGAAGAACATATGTCCTGTTTTGACTAGGTGGCGCATTTTAGAATCAGCAGTGAGCACTGTGTGTAACATGGTGGAGGCAGCGGAGATAATAACTGTGTCGAAAGTATTGTTATAGGGCCTTCCCTAGGCCCATGGGGTTAAATTTACAATCCACGATTGAAAAGACGTAGTTTGATCGCATTCAACTATAAATCCATTGAACAGTTGTGTTCCTTTAGTCAACCGATGACCTTTTGTTGGGCCATGATCGGGGATTGTAAACTGTAAATGTATTATGGACTGGGAGACGGGGGAAACACAAGTGAAATAGACCAAAACAAGTGATTTTGGGGCTTTGGTTTAGACGCATGCCCCACATGCGCCATGCGGGATTATACATTTCATGTGAACCTGTTGACATCTACATGATCTACTAGTGCTGTTATTGGTCATGGTACATGGTAGGCCTAATCATCATGGCTATATGTTTCAGGAAAAGCTCGGAGTAAAATGAACTGCCGATGAATAATGATGTTGTTCATGTTTACCATGTTTACTAGTACATAGCCATAGGGTATGCACTGGCCAGTGCACTTTCTGCACGTCGTCATGGTCATGTACGTGATACCTTGCATATTTTGTTTTTTGAATGCGCATGCTTTTTGGGCAAAATCACTTGTACCAACACTAATGAATAATGTCTTCTTATCCCTATGACTCCATACACAGTGAGGGCATTGTCCCATTCCCATCAAATGGTAACTTATTGTACCGTATTAGGGTGGAAGTTGGGGAGCAGATACCTACCGTTGCACGCCTGTCATAATCAGCAGTGATGAGCTTAGCGCGATATGGAACATTCTTCAGAAACTCAAGCGAGGGAAGTCTGCTCATTAGCATATCTCGCGCACTGCTCCTTCTTGTCAAACATCGTAGTGAAATCGTAATGGAAAACGTCTGGCTTTGCGCCAGACGTTAAGACTAATAAGTGAAGAACTAATAGGTAAAGAAATTCTACTTGCGCGAGACTGCTCTGATAAAATTATCATTGCAGAGACTACGGTGACGTACACATATATTTTTTACAATCAAAAATGC
Organism: Lineus longissimus; assembly: GCF_910592395.1. Taxonomy (NCBI): domain Eukaryota; kingdom Metazoa; phylum Nemertea; class Pilidiophora; order Heteronemertea; family Lineidae; genus Lineus; species Lineus longissimus. The sequence goes on along the minus strand of NC_088319.1, from coordinate 4,211,984 downwards.
CCTCAAAAGACGACATGGAATGATTATTTTATTGATATTTCCTAATATATACCTTCCAATTATCACTTTATACAAATAGATCGGCGTTAGGTCGCATGTTTTTCTTTCCTGGTGACACTATAAAGCAAAATAGTTGCAACCCCGTAAATGCGCTATAAGTCCAATAATAAGTGACGGTGACCCGTTATAAATGTTTCGCCAGCTTCGCTTTTTTGCCGCTACGCGGCGCGTTGGGCCCTTGCGTCCAGCAGAGGGAAGGGGAAGCAGAATGTGAGCAGATTAACTGGTTGATGGATGTTTTGCCTGGCCTTAAAGGAAAAGATTCAGTTCTCTGTCTTGTGTCATCTGGTGACATTGATTCAGTTGTTCTCCATCTCTTTGAGATTTCCTTGTACTGGCCAAGAAATACTCATAAGAAATTCAAACACTCCATATGTGTCGGACTGCAGAAAGGGGCATCTTCATTTCTTTCTGGCTGACACGGGTTCTATGGCCATGATACTGGGACTGATACGGCTCTACTCATATGATAACCTCTAATTATTGCCCCGGGGCAGTTATAGCCTTTGTGTGCCTGTATGTGCACTACCAGCTGATTTCTACTCAAATTAAGGAGGCTATAATTGCACCACTTTCCTTACGATTATCATGAACACCATTTTTTATGATCATGATCATCATTTTCCAAGACAACAAGCCAATCTAACTTGAAGTTGGCATTAATTGATATATAATCTCCAAATATTATGTTGAAAGTAAAGTTAAATGCCACAACCTTTCAAAATTAGACATTGATTAATACTAATCTTCACAAAGAAATAAATGACACATACAGAGGATTACTGGCGATCCATTTGCTTTTATTCATGATATTTCACTTTCGACAGAGTCCAAACAGTTTTTTCATGGAGAATGAAAAAAGGCACTATCCATTTTAATATGTTGAAATAAACAAAATATTCCATCTATATTACTTCTCACTTTTACCGATGTTGTTTCTAATCGCCAAGGTAATAGAGCTTCTAGAGCCTCTCCCTGTAACATCCTCGCCACGGAAGTGTGCATTGCCAACCAGTGCGTAGACAACACCTCATTTTGCCGTCGCATTGATAGGTGTGGCGGCAATATTTGTTTTCTCTTCCTCCCCCTTGCCTGAAAGAAGATACATTCATTTGTAATACTGTCTTCTTCGGGTCGTGCCATGCTCAAAAGGTGGGGAAATAGAAAGGCTACATGCCGTACAATTCAACTGTTTACGCCGGGTCTTTATCATACATCACACAAGAAGTCGGAGATAACCCCAGTCTAAGTCAAACTCAGATAGCCAAAGGCAACACACTGGCTGTGGGCGTCGCCTGGGCGCTACTAGTTATGTGCCATGCGCGTGGGCCGGCAACTTAAAATAAGGTCTTGTTTTTGTTCAAACGTGGTAAGATTTTTCCTCGCCAGCTCAGGTTGTGATTGTCGGCTACCTCACGGACCATATTTTTTCCGTCCCCAGGTACGCAATCTGGGAATCACAATGATTCGAATGTACGCAATATATTACAATACCATTTATGAACACATCGGGAATGTTTTTGCCAATTATATTAGTTCATTGTATTCTTTATTCATCTGTGAAATGTTATGCCTTAAACTTTATATCTTTTACTAATATATACTGAAAAAGTTGACGATAATGAAGTTAGAGGGGAACCTAGGCTGTCAACGGGAGTTGCACTATCTATCGACAGTGTATTGGGTCAAACCAAGTATCGAACCGGGGACCTTAGAATTGACATGAAGAAGAAGATGCTGTACGAATTATTCGTTTTATGGTGAGCCCAGTATCTCGGGAAGACTATGGCATTTCCACCAAAGGAAAATAAACGTTTTACTTACGCATCGGCCATTTGGAAAGCAATCAGAACAACGAGGAGGATAACGATAGCTTTCTTCATTTTAGAACGCTGAAACAGAGATTTTCAATTAATACGAAATAAAAAAAATCACAAAGGTGGTCGAAGTGGTGACCGCTTGAACTCCCCTGCATTGAGAAACGACTCTCACCACATTGCAATACAATGCATCTCAATGTCTGCTGCCAAAAAATAACATATTCTCAAGTGTTTTGTCTGATTTTTTTCCTGTCTCGACTTGATACACCGTCTCACAGTGAGATGAAATCTCATTCCAACATTTTCTCCAGCATAATTGCACGGGGAATGATACTTCAGAGATGTCTTTGTAGTATGTGAATGAGTAGGAGTAAGCTTAGATTGCGAAAATTATTTTTGAGCGAGCCAGGCCAGGAATAGATTTTCACTCGAATTCGTAAAACGGTTAGGTACTTACGTTCGTAGATTGCCAGTGTCAGATTCAACTGCAATTGATTATCTGGTACCGGGTGCTTTTACAACCAAAGCTATATATTAGATGAAATTCTAGCAGCTGGTAAATTAGAATAAGTCAATCAACCTGACATCTTATTTTTTCAAGATCCTGACAGCTGTGTATTCTAATTGCATGAATAATTCTAGGGCCCAACCTGTCTGTGGGATGAATATATCGTACTTTTACCAAATTTCACTTACTGGATCCACTCACCAATAAGATCAAAAGTCCGACAATATCCGAATTCTACTACCACCTCGATAGGTAGAGTCCAAACAGCCGAACATAATAGCAGGCCTTTCGCAGCCATAAAAGGGTGGGATATCTATTCAAGGGTTAACAACGTAATCATCATGAATAGTCATGACTCTACAGCGGAACTTTTCATATTACAATTAAAGACCAATTGGAAGAAACGAAGACAATATTTCCCACCCCTTTTATGGCTGCGAAAGGCCTACTATTATGCCCGGTTGTTCAGGCTTGACCCATAGAGGCGGTAGTAGAAATCGGGTATTGTCGGGCTTGGGATCTTATGGATGAGTGGATCCAGTAGTGCTTACAAACTTGAAGATTCATTTGTAATCATTATTAGTAATGAATATATTATTAGCAAGAGCACATTGCAATACTTTATTAGTAGAAGTAAAATTCATTGTCCATAAATTATGCAGTGCAACTTTGGCGGAAAACAACTAGTATATACCAGCGATCCGAAAACTGAAATTAGTCGAAAATGTTCACGGGATCAAAAAGCCTTTTTCGTACTGCGACAATTAGATACGCTATATTTTTTTAATCAAAAATTTAAGCAAGAGGCAAATATGCTAATTATTTTGAAACGATGTGGATTCAAAAGTTTGACCTACATAGAAAATGCAGTACTGCCATATACTCTAGACTCACCGATCTATCACCGGTTCATTACCTCGGGGCATGACAGCCCCCAGCGCAATTCACATTAAACAGGCCAAGGCCCCTTCATACCTGATCAGCTCAGGGCATATCTGCCTGTCATTCTGAACCCTTTCTCCAAAATCGACACAAAAAACGCCAAGGGTAGGACATGATGTCATGACCATCAGAAATGTTAGAAAACTTGGTTTCACTCCCTCGGTGTCACTTTTTTTCCTATAAATCTTTCCATACGTTAAAATGGAATCGTGTATACCATCTATTAGATCAGTGAGTCTAGAGTAATTTATAACGAGAACGCTATTCTGGAATTGAATCTTCAACCATTCCTCAAGACAAACACTTCGTGAAGCTTATAGTATTTGATAGTCGCATGAAATTTAACCAAGTGTCTTGGTTTTTTAATTAAAGATATGTGTGCACAATTCGAACATTTGTTATGCTGAACAGTTTTCTCGAAAGTGCGTTTCGTCAGGATGTTCTCCCAGTTGCAAACATGGTAAACGACAGCCATTTCAAGATGCAACTAGAAATGTGAAATTTGCTTTACAGCAAATTTGATGTCCAGCACAGTGAGGACAGGTAGTCTGAAAGACATCAATTGTGAATTATGTGATGTGCTCATCTAAATTTGACATGGTATCGAGTTTCAATGATTGGTGAGTGTAAAACTCAAGTCCAAATGGTTGGATTGGCCAAAAGTAGTTTCGATTCAATCACCTCCGAAAATTGATACCCGAATTTTCGGAGGCGAAAATAATCAGATACCGGCATGTCCGAAAATAGATAACCGACATGTCCGATATTCGTGTGTCTATTGAAATCAGACGAGTCAGTATTTTCAACTAGACCCTCCTACCTTAGAGACATATGTAGCATGAACTGTGCGTACATGTACACTCTTTATTAGTAAAAACAACTAATTTGGTAGTTGCTATTGCACCAACTGTGAAATTTGTTAAAAAAACTAACCATTAATTAGTTGTTCCAACTAAAAAAGTAGTAAAAACTACCATTAAAATTGTTAAGAATTTTAATTCTCCTATTTTGATAGTTAAAACAAACAATTTCACAGTCGGTGCAATAGCAACTACCAGAGTAGTTAAAGATAACTACTAAACAGTTATTTTTACTATTTAATTTTAAGAGTAAAAGAATTGAATTGTGCGTATGAAAAATTACAGACTAAAAGGTAATATTTATACTGCAAGTTAACATTTATCTATGAAATATTGACAAAACTATTGTTTAAGTAAGGATTCAGCCTAAATCTATCGTGTAAGCAGCAAGAACCTAAAACTGGTTTAATCTAATTTTTCATTTGAGCCAAAGACATCATCATCTCCATCATCTGTCTTTCTTTCTCAATTCTACCTTCTCGTTCTTTCTTTTCCAATTCAAAGCAAAATTATGCTGTTTTGTCAAACCGTTTTTCAATCACGTGTAGCTAACTAGCTACAGATAATGTTCTGTCTAATGTTCTCTCTAAATATTCAAAATTTAACAAATATTGAAGTTTGCATTTTGAACTAGGCTCTTCTTCGACTTTAAAATTCAAAATTAAAAAGTTCAATATTTGAAATTTCGAATTTTGAATTTTGAAGTCATACAATTGGTTTTATTCAAAATTCAAAATTCAAAGATTTTTAGTTTTGAATTTTGAAGTGAAAGAAGAGCATAGTTCAAAATTCAAAGTTCAATATTTGTTGAATGTTGAATTTTGAATTTTGAATTTTGAATTTTTAATATTGAATGAGTCTTCTGGGCTTTCGTATACAGGTCCAAAAACTCTCTAATAGCAACTTAGCATACGTTGAGTTGTTAGATATGGATAATGTACATACAGAAATGCAACAAATGCAACTAGTTATGATAATGAGAAGTTTGCCCAAACATGCCAAAGGCTGTAACTCATCTTAATTTTTTTATTCTTACAGCTGTGAAATTTTAATTGGATGAATAATTCCATAGCCAAACCTGTCTGTGAGATGAATGGCTTTACCAAATTGCCAGCGCTTACGAATGGTTTGAAATTTAATTTTATAATCGTTATATGCAATAGTTCATTGCAATAAATCTCCTGCTTTGCTTTCAGCAATTACATCGTTGGTGCATTGCATGCAATCCAAAATGACACCATTTTCTGCTCTACAGCTCAGTGTCTCAGCTTTGACATTGGAAACATTGGCTTGGCCAGATGCATCAACCACCGCTCCCATTAGCCCCAGAAACAGTATTAAAATCGACATATATGGATGATGGCTTAGATTCAGTTCATAACGATGATATCGGAGTACAGCTTTATGAAGAGTTATCTGTTCTGTGGGACAAGGCGGGGATGCATGCCCGAAAATAGGTTTCAAATTCAAAAGCAGTACTTGAGAAAATCCCTGTGGAAGACAGAGCTTCTGAGATGAGTCTAGATGAGGGTCAGTTACCATCAGTAAAGACGCTAGGAGTCATGTGGATGGCGAGCGAAGACGTTTTCACTTTCCGTTGTGTCCCACCAGAAGAGGACTTCATTGTCACAAAGCGTAACTTCTTGCGAAAGATAGCGACAATATTCGACCCAATGGGCTTTCTTTCACCCTTGATAATCAGAGCAAAGATTTTGATGCAGGAATTTTGGACTCTTGGAGTTGACTGGGATGATCAAAACCTCGGCGAAATAGGAGAAAAGGTGAGATGCTGGTTCACGGACCTGAACAACCTGCAGCAGGTGAAAATACCAAGATGCCTGCGCTCCTGCGATGCGGAACGTCCGGTCAGCCAAGAAATCCACACCTTCGTCGATGCATCACAAGACGCTTACGGTGGCATCACATACATGCGGACATGTTATGAGGGTGGCCAGGTGATTGTGAGAATGATCGCATCTAAATCTAAGGTAGCACCACTGGTTTCATGCAGCATACCACGACTGGAGCTGATGGGGGCGATCGTTGGATTGCGACTGACAAATGCAATTTGCTCAGTTTTGGATATCCCATTGAAAGATGTCACTTACAGGACCGATAGCCTCAATACATTATGGTGGATTAGAGGTCGCAGTCGTGTATTTAAGCCGTTTGTAGCGGATCGGATTGGTGAAATCCATCGGCAGAGTGTTCAGTTGCCGATGGGCGTTCCGAAAGAAGATAACGATGGATTTAAACTCTGAACACTTGAAGTATATTTCTAGAACATGACAGCCATTTTGTACAGTACCCTAATCTATCACGAGGTGGCAGCACCTCAAACTCTATGACCCATTTATTCAGATTACACTACATCCCCCTTTCAGTCCTTTGAAAGTCCAAATTCCAATAACCCAGGATGCATCACAACCTAAAGTCTGATCTAGGCAAACTATGTGTACAAACATACAAACACGTAGAAAATTAAGTCAAAACTAAAATGCTGTGGAAATATATCTCAAATCCTACTCAGCTACTACTGACTCCTGTCTATACTTAAGACAAAAGAAAGTCCAAAATACGTTGGAGAGTAAACACTACTTATGTGAAAGATATTGAAACTCTAAACATAAACATTTTAACTCGAAAACTTCCAACTAATCCGAATATGAAATCACATCCTCAAGTATAGAGAGAATACCACAAAAGCACTATTTGAAAATCATTACTTAGATTTCTCTATGAAATGTCACTGAAATTTCAGATTAACCCTCGGTCACTCTCACACCCTAAAGATCTAGTTTAATGACAGATTTTGAAACCCTGCCTGACCTGGTTACATATTGATCAGAACAACTAGCAGAACGTCCTGGAGAATTATTCACAGTCGTGCTAGAGACACTTTGATCTGATTGAACATTATTCTGGCCATTCTCAGAAGATTGTCCAGCATTTGGCAACACAATACTCTGTCTCTCTGGGGGAGGCAAAATGTTCTCCTGCACTGATTCATCAGCTGGATTGTCCTGGAGATTCAGTCTCGGAGCAAGCCGACGTAGACTCCTGCGATTTCGTCTCAAAGATGATCCTGTTTCAGTCTCCAGAGTATACGACCGCGGTGTTTCAGCATTTCCCGTGATTATGGCGGGAATGTTTTTATCGCACACCCAAACTTTCTCTCCTTCGCAAAGATCTGACAACACCTGTACACCATGACGCCTGTCTGCGTTTTTCGCCATTTTCATGCGATAATCCTGTTCTGTTTGTACAAGATTGTTTAAATCTGGCCATGCTGGGGCCAGCATATTTGGATGTTGCGGTAAGTTCGTACGAAGACGTCTCCCAAACAAAAGTTCGGCGGGACTGTACCCACGGTACAGTGGTGTAGCTCTGTAAGTCAGCAAAGCTAAATATGGATCCTTGCCTTTCTTCACTAGTTCTTTAACAGTTTTTACAGCGCGTTCAACTTCTGCATTCCCTTGCGGGTAAAGCGGGGAACTTGTAACATGTTGAAATGTGTACACATCGGCAAAGTCTGCGAAGTCCTGCGCTGAATACTGAGGGCCATTGTCAGAACGTACCCGTTCTGGCACACCATGTCTAGCAAAGATCGATTTAAGATGATTGATAGTAGCCCCCGACGAGAGCTCGGTCAGCTTAGCAATTTCGATATAGCGAGAAAAATAGTCCACCACTACTAGATAATGGCGCTTTTTAAACTCGAACAAGTCAGTGCCAACAACCTGCCATGGTCTCTTAGGGAATTCGGTGGTAATATTTGGTTCATGCCTAACTACCCGCTCTCGAGCACAAATGTTACAGTTCTGGACTAGTGACTCTATTTGTGAACTGAGTCCCGGCCACCAAATTGATTCTTGGGCTCGCCTTCTGCACTTAGTGATACCTTGGTGGCCCTCATGGATTTTGTCCAACAGTTCTAAGCGCATACATGTAGGAATGACTATTCTGGTTCCCTTCATCAATAGTCCATCCATAACAGTCAGTTCACCGGCAACCTGGTAATATGGCAGTATTGCCCCTTTAACAAATGGTCTGTCCGGCCATCCATCTTGACAATACTTGACAACCTAACGGCAAACTTCGTCTTCTTCCTGTTTTTGACGGATTTCCTCGAGCCTTTTCTCCGTCGCAGGTAAGTGTTCAACAACCATGTCAACATACGCTTTTACATCCTGCGCAAATCCTTCCTCGACAGTAGACAATGGCGAAGATATAGGTGCCCTGGACAACGTATCTGCAGTATAAAGTTCTTTCCCCGGAACATGTACGATGTCATATGAGAAACGCATCATACGCAGTTTAAAACGTTGAACTCTCGCAGGCAGTTCATCAACACTCTTCGAACCTAGTAGCGCAACAAGCGGTTTATGGTCCGTTTCTAGGGTAAAGCGCTTACCCAGAAGATACACCTGGAATCGGTCGCAGGCCCAGGCTGACGCCAATGCTTCCTTTTCCACCTGCGCATACCTTTTCTCAGTGTCCGATAATGATCGCGACGCATATGCAATAGGCTTCCACATATCGTCCTCCTGCTTCTGTTTTATCACGGCACCTAACCCGAAAGAGGATGAATCCGCAGAAACAACAGTGTCCCGGCTTGGGTCGTACATTCCGAGTACCGTTGTAGAAGACAAACATGCTTTCAAATCCTGGAAAGCATGGTCCTGAGATGACCCCCAACACCATTGATTCTTCTTGCTGAGAAGAGACCTAAGAGGCTCGGTTTTGTCCGCTAAATTAGGAATAAACTTTCCCAACTGATTTACCATGCCAAGGAAACGCCTAATGTCTGACACATTTTGCGGTTTTGCCATTTTCTGGATAGCGTTTATCTTGTCACTATCTGGAAATATTCCCTCGGCTGTGATCAAGTACCCAAGATACTTAACCCTGTCAACTGAAAACTCACACTTGGCTTCATTAAGTGTGACACCAGCATCTTTAAGTCTCTGAAGAACAGCTTTGAGTCTCTCATCATGTTCTGCCTGATCAGCCCCAAACACTAGAATATCGTCCATGTGGCACACTACCCCTTCCAGACCATCTAACATCTCCTGCATCCTGCGCTGGAAGATTTCAGGAGCTGATGAAATCCCGAAAGGAAGGCGGTTGAAAACAAATCTCCCGAATGGCGTTATGAAACAGCAAAGACGGGACGACTCCTTGCTAAGAGGAATTTGCCAAAAGCCAGAATTTGCATCTAGCTTAGAGAAAACTTTGGCTCCACTGAGCCGCGCTAGTGTAGAGTCAACTGATGGCAGAATGAAATTCTCACGTTTTACACTCTCATTTAACTTGGTTAGGTCCACACAGATCCTAACAGTTCCATTGGATTTTGGAACAACGACTATTCCCGCGCACCAATTGGTAGGCTCAGTTATTCTTGAGATCACCCCTAATTTTTCCATACGTAACAGTTCGGCTTTCACTTTATTATAGAGCGGTATGGGAACTCTACGTGGTGATGAAATTGCGTACGGATTCGCACTGTCTTCCAACTTGATCTCGTACTCACCAGTCATTTTCCCAAGATTTGCGAAAAGTTCTGGGAACTGTTTTTTCCATTTGGTGAGTTGACTTTTACAAACAGCGCGGACTACTGACACAAGATTTAGCTTACGAATCGCTTTATCTCCTAGCAACGGTTTTGCTAGGCCGCGCACAACATACACCTCTGCCAATGTGGCGTGCTGCCCTTTAGCAAGATTAGCATGAAACATTCCAAGAACATCAAGCTTGTTACTGCCAGCTCCAACTAAGACTTTATTGGACTTGTGAAGTTTTCCGAAACTCTCACGATAATCGCGTAGCGGCAGGCATGTTACTTCAGCGCCTGTATCGATTTTCCAATCAAGCTCATGACCAGACATTTTTACACGACTCGACCATAAGTTAAAATCGTCGTCCTCAGATTCCACGTTTACCGATCCTAGAAATGCGGTTTGCTTATCTTCCGAAATCTGGATTTCGTTGACCCGTTTGCGCGTTCTACAACACTTCTTGTAGTGACCTACTTTCGCACAAAAATGACATTCCGCGTCCTTAGCTGGGCACGGCCTTTTATCATGGTTGAGACCGCAGTTCTGACACGATTTACCCTTTCCTTTAGGCTTGGCCTGAGGTTTACCTTCAGCTGGCCTGCTTGGTTTGTCCTGCTGTTTTGCTTTATGACTGCCTGACTTTTTTCCTTTTTGGAACCCAACTTTGGCCACAACAGCCGGAGAAGTTGCTGCACGAAGAACACCTTGTTGCTTCTTGATTGATTCACTCTGGCGAGTTTTATCCATGGCCGTCTTTAACGAGAGGTCAGCGTCAAGTTGCAACCGTTCTGAAAGTTTACTGTCCCGTAACCCAACGACAATTCGATCGCGAATTAATTCATCGTGCAAAGTTCCAAAGTCACATTTCTCCGCGAGTGTATGCAAGTCAGTTATGAAAGTATCGACACTTTCACCTTCTCGCTGGAAACGTTGGTTAAATTTCGCCCGTTCAAAGATCACATTTCTCTTAGGTTCAAAATAACCTTGTAATTTGGTTTTGATTACTTCGTAATCTTTCTTCTCGTCATTAGTGAGTCTCAACGAGGTCCTCTGCCTCATCTCCCATGGAGTACACCAGCGTGTTGACCTGCTCCTCTCCTGACTTGGCAGCAAGGCCAGACACCTGTCGAAATCTGTCAAATCGCCGGATCCACTTATTCCACCCTTCAGGCTTACCAAAGTCAAAAGACTCAGGTGGCTGCACTTGGAATTGTGCCATTGTTGTAATAACAGTAACAGGGAAGGGCAAAATGTCACGAAAGTTCCTTAGATTATCTTCAGATTCATCATTCATGGGCGCAACTCACTATTCAGCACATGAAAAGTCACTGCACAGCACCTTTATACACATGATGCACACGAGATGTACATGCAGTCATCAGAAACATTTCCTCTGACTGGGGAAAGATTCACGAATCTTTGCTCAAAGCTCATCAACATCGACATCTCTCAACAAAATAACAGTCTCTCCCAGTTCATGAGAGTCTTCTTTAACTTCTGACACCATGTTCAGTTGCCGATGGGCGTTCCGAAAGAAGATAACGATGGATTTAAACTCTGAACACTTGAAGTATATTTCTAGAACATGACAGCCATTTTGTACAGTACCCTAATCTATCACGAGGTGGCAGCACCTCAAACTCTATGACCCATTTATTCAGATTACACTACACAGAGCAACCCGGACCAGTGGCGACATGTGCCGACTAAAGACAATCCAGCTGATATCCTTTCAAGAGGTGCCAAAGTTCAGGACATGAATGATAGCCTTTGGTGGAGTGGCCCAGAGTTTCTGGTGAAGGAGAAAGCTGACTGGCCGATCAACCGCTGTGAAAGCAAGAACATCGATAAGAGTGAAATGAAGAAGGGAGAAAGGACCCTGGTCACGGTGCCATTGAATGAACAGCAGGATGATGAAACCATAGTCCCAGAATGGCGTCTCGATCCATTACGTTATTCAAGTTGGCACCGGCTTTGCCGAGTACAGGCATGGGTATACCGCTTCTTAGAGAACTCTCGGCGAAAAAGAGAGGAGCGTCAGACAGGGGAGTTGACGCCAGACGAGCTACAGCAAGTTCAGAATATCATCATTAGCGAAAGTCAGAAAAAAGCCTTCGCAGAAGAGTACCGGGCGATGACAGAAGGAAAGCCAATCGGAAAGTCAAGCAAAATCCTCAGTCTTTTTCCAAGAATAGACGATGAAGGTGTCATACGCTGTAATGGCCGTCTCAAGCATGCAGAATTCTTGTCATTTGACACCAGACACCCAGTCATTCTACCACGAAAAGATCACGTCACCAAGTTGATTGTAATGAAATGGCCAGGGCCATTGTGCTCACCTCATGTGGAGGAAAGATGGATAAAGATCATGGTATTGTGTAATGTAGTGTTAGGTTTGATGTAGGTCCAAGCAATTACAATTTCCCCAAAATGGCCAATTTACAGTACATTCGACCTCTGTGACCTTGAAAAGTAGGTCAAATCAAAGAAGACCCGGGTGACACATTGAATGGTTGTTAGAATTAGATGTACCTATGATATAAAATTGGTGCCAATCGGGCAAGTAATTACTAAGAATAATGGCATTTTGAAGAATTTAGGATTTGGCCCCCTCCCTGGAGGCCAAACGGCAAATCAGATCGCACCAAACTTCAGTACCTGAAATCACCTGACCAAGGGGTACATGTGTACTTAATTTGTGATCAATAGTCATTGCAGTTAAGAAACGTGCCATAGTTACGGCCTGACGGCGAATTTACGCCATTTGACCTCTGTGACCTTGACAAGAAGGTCAAATTAAAAACCTGTGTGACATATACTGTATGGCGGTTAGATGTACCCATGATATCAAATTGGTGGCAATCGGGCAAGAAGTTAAGGAATAATCACATTTTTAAGGTTTTTGGATTTCGCCCCCTGGTGGTCAAGTGGTGAATCATATTGGACCAAACTTCGGTCCCTGAGATCACCTGACTAAGGGGTAAATGTGTACCAAATTTGGGATCAATAGTCATTGCAGTTTAGAAACGTGCCATCGTTACATCCTAACGGCCAATTTACACCATTTGACCTCTGTGACCTTGAAAAGGAGGTCAAATCAAAAACCCGTATGATATGTGATGTATCCTTGCTAGGAGTACCTACCATAAAAATGTTTTGAAAATCAGACCACTATTAAACGAGCAATCAAACATTTTAACTTTGGACATTAAATTTGGCCCCCGGGTGGCCAAACTAAGAATTTTTCAAGCCCGCCTGGCACCCATATTGGCTATCACATTTGATAAAAAATCAAGGATTTAGTAGAGAGTACATAGATATACATCCAGATCAAATTTGGTTGCAATCCGATCATTAGTTTCGGAGTAATAGTACAATAGTACTGTGTTTATTTTTCAAGATGGCTGCCTGGCGGCCATATCTGATGTCCGAACGGCCGAAATTTTAGGGGTGGAATAGAGAATCCCCAGATACATGTCCACACTGGTTTAAAACCTTCTAGCTAAAATAGATAGGAAACATGCTACTGTTCAGTGAATCAGCAAACTTTGACCGCTGTGACCTTGAAAAGGAGGTCAAATAAAAAACCCGGAGGATATATGATGCACCTTTGCTAGAAGTACCTACCATATTTTTCTTCAAAATTTCCCGACTACTATTAAGGGAGATATTGCATATTTTCACTTTTAACGTTTGGCCCCCTGGTGGCCAAACCATGAAACGAATCGGACCGAAACTTGGTCTCCAGGGTGTCATTACATAAGGGTACATGTGTACCAAGTTTCAACTCAATAGCTCTAACAGTTACGAAACGTGCCCTGCTAACGGACGACGGACGACGACGGACGACGACGACGACGACGACGACGGACGACGGACGCCACGGTATGGGATAAGCTCACCTCTGCTAAGAGGTGAGCTAAAAAGCTACCACGAGCAAGATGGTCACATCACAGGAGTAAATCAGACCTTGGCAGCTTTATCAAGTCGATTTTGGATTGTTGCTGGGCGAGAAGAAATTCGAGATTGGGAAAGAGACTGCAATGAATGCAGACGGAGAAAATGCAAAGTTGCAACTCAGATAATGGCTCCTCTACCCAAGACCAGATTAAAGACATCAGTTCGTGCATTTACAAGAACCTCTGTGGACTTTGGAGGGCCATTCATCACAAAACAGCTGCGCGGAAGGGTACAGTTAAAAAGATATCTCTGTCTCTTCACTTGCATGGCCTCACGGGCTGTGCACTTGGAAATGGCCTACGGACTTGATACTGACTCCTTTCTAAATGCCTTTAATCGCATGGTAAACAGGCGCGGAGTTCCTGAAGAGGTCACATCGGACAACGGTACCAATTTTGTCGCTGGGAACAAGGAGCTGAACGACCTAGTAGAAAATTTGGATCAAGACAAGATCAGCCGTGCAACAGCACGGAGGGGAGTCAAATGGTACTTCAATCCACCATTGGGTCCTCACTTTGGAGGAGTGCATGAATCTCTTATAAAATCAGCAAAAAAGGCAATCTACGCGGTCCTCGGAAAAGCTGACATTAATGATGAGGAGTTAGCTACAGCCATCTCAGGAACCGAGGCCTTGCTGAATTCACGCCCTCTTACATACCAGGCAGCAGACTCACAGGACACACCGCCGTTGATCCCGAATCACTTTTTGTTTGGCCAGGTTGGGGGTCAGTTTGCCCCAGAAGCAGTGGACAGCATCAGGTTCAATCCACGCAGAAGATGGCGGGTAGTTCAGCAGCTGATTAAGCATGTCTGGGAGAGATGGCTGAAGGAGTGGCTGCCAATGTTGCACCCAAGAGCCAAATGGAGGGAAGAAATGAAGGATCTTGAATCAGGAGACCTGGTTGTGGTAGTTAGCCCAAATACACCGAGGGGACAATGGCCTCTGGGCAGGATTTTGGAGGTCCTACCTGGCAAGGATGATCATGTCCGCGTCGCAAAAGTCAAGATTGGAGACAATGAATTCCTGAGGCCAATTTCAAGGTTGTGCCCCCTTAGATGTAAGCGCTAAGGACAATTTAGAACATTCCCAGGGACCTAGGAATCATTAAGGGTCTCCTGGGCTATCATATTTCATAATCTGCGGTAAATAATCTGAGGATAGGTCATTGAGGACGGTGAGGATTTAAAAATTGGACTAACTGCATACAGGAGGACACAAGGGCATCGAGGACGAGGGAGGAATCTACATCCTAGAGGACCAACCGAATGAAGGATGTCTTGAAGATCAAGAAGGGTAGCAAGCAGAACTCCATTTTGGCTTGATCACCCAATTTGGTCAGTCTGCTGAGGTTCGAAAGTAAGGCGACCCTCCCCCTAGCCAGCCTCACGGGGCGCTTTTGGGCAAGGCGTAGCACCCGTAAGCCCCCTTGTCATGGGTTACTGACAAACAGCAAGAATCCAATCACAGGAGATCCGACGTCCATCATATGACATTTCAAAGATAATCATCGTGATTATATGACATTTCAAAGACAATCATCGTGATTATATGACATTTCAAAGACAATCATCGTGATTCAAAACGGCCTATAGGGCATGGAACAATTTATCAGTTTTGTGCATGTTAATTTAACAACTCCAAGCTCAACTGCCTCGGGTTTCTGTTCCATCAGATTTTCTGCACATTCATGCAGTTTGGTTGGGTTTTTTTTTTAATAGCGTTTATGATGACAAATTGGAACAGCCTATGAATTAAGGACATTTTCTAACAGAAACCAGGTCATTTGGGTTTGAAAGAGTTAAATTGACTGCACTGTGTGTGTGTGATAATCAGACATTCAGTGGATTATAGTGTGGAAATAACTATAGTACTAGTAGTGAAAAATCGGTTATGGCAATGTGTTTTCGAGTAAAAATATTCATAATCGGAATATTGTGGAAATATTCATTATAGGAATATTTGTGACGGCCGCCAAGTGCGTCCTGAAGAAATTTGAATTTGGCGCCTTAGTTTTCGCGCGCTTGGGTGGCGGCGCTGCTGTCTCAGCTTCCGCCCAACTCCATTGAATTTTAATTGTCAAAGTTTAGGACGCAGTTGTCCTCTTTTGTCCGCCTTTGCGGTGAAAGTTTCGAGGCCTTGTCAGACGGGATAAAGGTAACTATAAAGATAAAGATGTATAGAACCCCTGGAAACTATGTTAGGACCCTGTTATCCCCAAGTTATGTAACTTAGGTCACTTTTATGTGGCGGTGTCCCACTACTTTTGCTCACCCATGTGTTTGTGGTTGTCTTTAGACGCCTCTAGGTGGCGACACTGTACGGATGCCCGTGTATTTTTGTGCTAAGACAAATCTGTCCGGCCAACAGATATTGTTCGTGAAGTTGAGTCTGGGTGCCTCAGGTCCCATGGCGACCCTTTTGTAAAAGATGACTCCGGGATCTTGATATGCACGGTGTTTTGAGTATGATGTTTTGACAACACTAACAGCCACATCCACTATTTAGGGACAAACTGTTAACTGGTAGTAGATTGTACGAATCTGTGCATACATTTGTATTTTATTTTTTATGTTCTGATCCTGGAACATTACAGAGTTTTGTAAGGTTTTGATTGTTGATTATTCGTGTCTTTCAGTGTTTTACGTCAGCCTCATCGATGTGTACTATACTCCTCACGATACGAGGTCCTTATCCAGAATAAAGACGCCTCTATTCTCAATGAAAGTTTGAGTACATTTTTAAAGCCGCAACAGTAAAAGACTTTCCCGACGTAATGCACCGAAGAGGACTCGATCTTTTGGCGGATGCTGCTGACAGGCAGACTACGATGTTTCTCCAACAGGAGAGTAGGAGATTGGCTGATGAACTGCAGCATATGCAGACGCAGTTGCAAGCACTGTCAGATAGTCGGCAGAGAGCATCGAGGGACTGGATTTCCTCTCGTTGGGCGTCGACGCCCATTCCGCCACAGCCAAATTTCTCCTCCGTTGAAGCCACATGTAGCAAGGCGAGATGCACTATGCCCACTGCAGAGGCTACAGCTCATGCCGTGGATATAAATACTGGCATTGATCCTCCGCAATCCAGGACGCCTCCTGTTTTGCCTGCTAGGGACCCCAGTCCAACTAATCATGAGAAGTCCGCTGACAGTGGCTTTGATCTTTCGAAGGCAATATCGACTCTCGCCGATGTGTTGGTGCGGCGGGGGGAAGGACTTCCTAAAAAGGAACCGGAAGTTTTCAAAGGCGACATCTTTTCGTATCCATCCTGGAAAAATTCATTTAATGTGTTGGTTGAGGGCAGATACCCATCAGCTATGGACAGATTGTACTATCTCGGTCGTTACACTGCAGGAGATGCAAAGCGTTGCATTAAAGGCCTGCTTGATTTGAACACCTGTGAAGCATATGCTAAGGCAAAGCAGATTCTCGAAGAGCGTTTCGGAGATCGGTTGAAGTTGTCTGAGAACTTTCGTAATCGCTTAGACAAGTGGCCGTCAGTCAAGCCTGGTGACGGTAAAGGCATGCAGGAGCTATCGGATTTCTTGTGCGAGTGTGAGACGGCTATGACCAGTTTGTCAAATCTGAATATTTTGAATGACGCGATTGAGCAACGCCGTGTGATAGACAAGTTACCTCGTTTTATGCAAGAAAGGTGGCTCACAGTTGTGGATAAATGGAGATTTGGAGCTGATAGTGACGGGTCCGGCCAGGTTGTGAACGACTCATATCCACCATTTTCCAGACTTGTACAGTTTGTAAAGAAACACGCGCGAATCATGTCAAATCCAATCCTGGATAGGTCGTCCAGCGCACCTACCAAATCCGTTGTTAGTGTGAAACCTGCGCAGAGATCCAGCTTCGCTACCGGAACAGAAACTATAACTGAAAAGGTCACAGGGCCAACAAAGTGTGTGCTCTGTCCAAAGGACAACACTCATGCAATTGACTCATGTGTGAAATTCAAGAATATGTCTCTTAGTGATAGAAAGGAAGCCGTAAAGAAGCATGGGTTGTGCCTGGGGTGCCTTAAATGGGGTCATCGGGTTAGGGACTGCAAAAGCAAGCATAAATGCAAAACCTGCTCTCGTGCCCACCCCACGTTTCTTCACGACGACTCTTTCAAACCTGTTGAATCTACTGTGCATTGTACAGAGTCAAGTGATGTGGGCTCAGAATGTCTGCACACTATGATTGTGCCAGTGTATGTGTATCATGAAGACGACCCCTCGCGGGAGGTGTTGGTTTACACATTGTTGGATGATCAATCTGACACTTGTTTCGTATCTGAGTCAGTGCTGGAGGGCATTGATAAGAGAGGTGATAGCACCTATCTCAAAATCAACACAGTGTTGGCAGAAGGTGTTGTGCCAGCTGAGCGGGTGACAGGCCTCATGGTCCGGGGTTTTGGTGAATCTGCAAAAATAAGCCTCCCTGTAGTCTTTTCGCGTAAAGGCATCGGTGCCTGCCGCTCACAGATACCGCGTCAAACCAGCGCGAAACAGTGGCGCCACCTCAAAGGGGTGGCACCTAAGATTATGCCATACCGTGAGGATATCGAGATTGGCATGTTGATCGGTCAAAATTGCGCGCGCGCCATCAGGCCAAGGCAGATTGTCGCTGGGGGAGAAGATGATCCGTATGGTGTTAAAACGGCGCTAGGTTGGGGCGTGGTTGGCAGGATGGATAAATTAGGGTCAAGGCTTGCTAATTCACAAGATCGTTTCGTGTACAGAACTCGTACAAAAGAAATTAACCCCTCTGATATTTTGCAGGTACTCGGCCAAGACTTTGCCGATACTAATGATGTTGATTCTCATTCTCTATCTGTTGAAGACAGGTTGTTCATTGAAAAGGTTTCCAGTGGCATCAAACTCCGTGATGATGGACACTTTGAAATTCCCCTCCCGTTTCGTGAGGATCAGGTGAGACTTCCCAACAACCGAGTGATGGCTATGAAGCGTACGCAGAGTCTCAAGGCGAGGATTAGAAAGGATGCTAAGTATGGTGAAGAATATGTGAAATTCATGAGTAAGCTCATAGATGCCGGCCAGGCTGAGAGAGTGCCAGAAAACGAATTAGATCTGGACAATGGTTCTGTATGGTACATTCCCCATCACATGGTCTCACATCCTCACAAGGAGGGTAAGTATAGGGTCGTGTTTGATTGCGCCGCGTCCTATCAAGGAGAGGCATTAAATGGCCATTTGCTCCGGGGACCGGATTTAATAAACAATCTTGTCGGTGTCCTGGCCCGCTTCAGGAAGGAAGAAGTGGCATTCACGTGTGATGTCCAGGGTATGTTTCTACAGGTGGTCGTGCCCCCCCGCCACAGAAATTATTTGCGATTTCTGTGGTGGGAGGACGGCGATGTCAGCAAGGAGCCAGTTGATTACAGGTGTACTGTGCATCTATTTGGCGCGACCTCGTCTGCAAATTGCGCAAACTATGCCCTAAAGGCAACAGCTGAGAGATTCAAGGACGACTACGAGCCCCAGGTGGCGACTTTCTTTAACAGGAATTTCTATGTAGATGATGGGGCCACCTCCGTTTTGACAACAAGTCAGGCTATTAGCCTAGCTTTGGGCTCTGTGAGTATGGCTGGGAAGGGAGGGTTCACCCTTCACAAGATACTTTGCAACAATAAAGAGGTGTTGAAACATATTCCCAATCAATACTTGTCAGAGAACCTCCAATGTCTTGAGCTTGGTAATACTCAACTACCTGTTGAAAAGACTCTAGGAGTTGTGTGGTGTGTTGAATCTGACATGCTACGATTTAGGGTGGAGATCAATGACAAGCCATTGACCAGACGTGGCTTGTTATCCACCGTCAGTTCCATCTATGATCCCCTTGGTCTAATATCGCCTTTCATACTTACAGGAAAACGAATTCTGAAGGAGTTGTGTTTGAGTGGTTCTTCCTGGGACGACCCTCTTCCTGACAATGTAAGGAACGAGTGGGAAAGATGGAGGACCGAGCTGCTAGAATTGCCCAAGGTTTCCATTCCTAGGTGTTATCGGGCTGGCACGCTTGAAGGGCCGGTGACTAATGTCGAGCTACATCATTTCAGTGATGCTTGCTTCTCTGGGTATGGTCAGTGCAGTTATGTTCGGCTTGAAGACGCTACCGGTAACTGCACTACTTCTCTGGTGATGGCCAAGTCGAGGGTTACTCCTGCCAAAGCTGTGACAATTCCCAGGCTGGAGTTAACTGCGGCACTCCTGTCAGCTAGGGTTGGTAAGTTCCTTGGCAAAGAACTAGATTATGACCAGATAGAACATTTCTACTATACTGATAGCATGGTTGTGCTTGGCTATGTGAATAATGAAAGCAGAAATTTTCACATTTTTGTTGCAAATAGGGTGCAGGAAATTAGAGACTTGACTAACATAGCCAATTGGAGACATGTTGACACTGCGCAGAATCCTGCTGACATAGCATCACGTGGCATGAATGTTTCTGAGCTTTCAGCTAGCCGCCTTTGGTGGCAGGGCCCAGAATTTCTCGTTTCAGGACCAGTGCCGACCCTTCCTGAATGTCCAGTGGTGAAAGATGACCCTGAGCTGAAGAAGTTCGTGTTCAAGACAGATGTTGTTCCTGTACCAGAGGTGCCTGACATGGAAAGCAGGTTCGCCAACTTCTCCTCTCTGTTGAAACTGAAGAGGGCCATGGCTGTGAGCATGAAGTATGCCAGGAAATTGAAGAACAAGGATCCTGACACTTGTCCTCCAGTCACTACTGATGACCTGAAGCAGGCAGAGGATCAGATAATAAGGTTAGTCCAAGGTAAGGCGTATCCTGAAGAGCTAGCATCCCTGAGCAAAGGGACTAGATCTGCTGTCAAAGCTGGCAGCAAAATTGCGCCATTGGATCCCTTCCTGGATGATAAGGGGATTATTAGAGTTGGTGGTCGCCTGAGTCGATCATCCATGTCATATGAAGTCAAGCATCCAGTATTGATTCCGCGTACTTGTCACTTAGCTAGCTTGATAGTTAAACGTTTCCACCAGAAGGTTGGTCATTCCGGTAGAGGAATGACGTTAAACAGTATCAGACAGGCTGGGTTTTGGATTGTAAATGCCCGGTCGATAGTTGCTAAGTTCATCATGGGCTGTGTGTGTTGTAGAAAGCTTCGGGGAAACCCCTGTGTTCAAAAAATGTCTGACCTGCCTACCGACCGCTTGGAGCCAGCCGCCCCCTTCAGCTATGCTGCCGTTGATCTATTTGGCCCTTTCACTGTCAAGTCCGGTCGTAGCGAACCCAAGCGTTGGGGTGTTATGTTCACGTGTCTGGCCAGTCGTGCGATTCATATCGAGACCGCAAATCAATTGACCACAGATTCATTTCTCAATGCGTACCGCCGATGTGTGAGTAGACGTGGCAAAATCCGATTTTTGCGATGCGATCGTGGTTCGAACTTCGTAGGTGGACAGAATCAATTGTTAGCAGCGTTGCAGGAAATGGATCGCGATAAGATCAAGCATGAGTTGCTGAAAGACGATTGTGACTGGGTTGATTTCGAAATGAACTTTCCTGTGAGCAGTCACATGGGCGGTGTATGGGAACGAATGATTGGCGCAGCGCGTAAGGTGTTGTCTGCTCTGCTCATGGGCACAGGAGCTCAGCTTGATGACGAGTTGTTACGTACATTACTCTGCGAGGTTGAGTACATAGTTAACTCGCGCCCGTTAACAGTTGTAGATTCCACTTCTGCGGACCTAGAGCCCCTGTCACCAATTCAGCTGCTTACCCTGAAATCTCAGGTGGTGAAGCCACCACCGGGCAAGTTCGTTAAACAGGACATATACTCTAAGAAAAGGTGGCGTTGTGTACAGGCTCTTGCTAACCAATTTTGGGAGCGTTGGCGTGGCGAATTTTTGGTAATGCTGCAGCCTAGGAAGAAATGGCTCAGCCAGCAGAGAAATCTTGAGCCTGGTGATGTTGTAATGCTCGTAGAAGAGGGCCAGCCTAGATGCGCATGGCCTCTGGCTCGTGTTACAAAGGTGTGTCCTAGTCAGGACAAGTTGGTCAGAAAGGTTGAAATTTTTGTTGGGAAAACCAAATCCCTGTTGGATAGACCAGTACATAAGTTGATCCTCCTGGTGAAGAACCGGGACAATCCTGTTGAGGAGAGTGAAACTCTGGAGTAGTTGAGCCTTTTCGTGGGCCGGGTTCTGGTTTTTGGGCTCCAGGACCTGGGTCATGGATTGTGCTACATGTATGAGTTAGTCTTGACTGGGATGAGAGAAATCTGACAGTTATTTTGTTTCCTATGACTGTGTGATTTCTCTTCCCCCTTGGTACAGGTTGCTAATTTGAAGCAACTGGTGCTTATATGTAAAGATTGCTCGTGGGAGCAAATAGACATTTTTCTAAAAAACATGATGTTTGCACTTCTCTGTATTTTGAATTTTTACCTGCGTGTAATTAAGATAGTGTATTTGTGTACTGTACATGTTTGTGATGCTTAAGAGGGGTTTTTGAAGCATTATGAGCAAGAAAGTTGGAAAAGTTTCGGTTTCATAGTGGAAATTTGAATTTCCTAGTTGCTTAGATAGCAGAGTGAAAAGTTGAATGTGTCTGTAAGTTTAGTTTGACTGACTTTCTGTTTTAAGGTCATTTCAGCAAAGTTTAAAGCTGAACCGTTGAATTTGAGGTTCACTTGATATGTTTAAAGCTGACCTGTGTTTTTAATGGTCACTGTTTTGGTTCTGATTTCAAAAGTTTTTTGTTTTTTGTTTTGTTTTGTTTTGTTTTTTTGACTTTGTGAGGTGAATTGTATAGTGTTTGTAAACTGTTTTGGGCAACAGTTTAGGAGAGGCATGTGACGGCCGCCAAGTGCGTCCTGAAGAAATTTGAATTTGGCGCCTTAGTTTTCGCGCGCTTGGGTGGCGGCGCTGCTGTCTCAGCTTCCGCCCAACTCCATTGAATTTTAATTGTCAAAGTTTAGGACGCAGTTGTCCTCTTTTGTCCGCCTTTGCGGTGAAAGTTTCGAGGCCTTGTCAGACGGGATAAAGGTAACTATAAAGATAAAGATGTATAGAACCCCTGGAAACTATGTTAGGACCCTGTTATCCCCAAGTTATGTAACTTAGGTCACTTTTATGTGGCGGTGTCCCACTACTTTTGCTCACCCATGTGTTTGTGGTTGTCTTTAGACGCCTCTAGGTGGCGACACTGTACGGATGCCCGTGTATTTTTGTGCTAAGACAAATCTGTCCGGCCAACAGATATTGTTCGTGAAGTTGAGTCTGGGTGCCTCAGGTCCCATGGCGACCCTTTTGTAAAAGATGACTCCGGGATCTTGATATGCACGGTGTTTTGAGTATGATGTTTTGACAACACTAACAGCCACATCCACTATTTAGGGACAAACTGTTAACTGGTAGTAGATTGTACGAATCTGTGCATACATTTGTATTTTATTTTTTATGTTCTGATCCTGGAACATTACAGAGTTTTGTAAGGTTTTGATTGTTGATTATTCGTGTCTTTCAGTGTTTTACGTCAGCCTCATCGATGTGTACTATACTCCTCACGATACGAGGTCCTTATCCAGAATAAAGACGCCTCTATTCTCAATGAAAGTTTGAGTACATTTTTAAAGCCGCAACAATATTGTGCGAGTATTCATCATAGGAATATTGTGCGAGTTACCATGCAAACGGACTCTTGGACTGATAAAGACTGTGGGTAAACATGGCCAATTTACTCCGCAAACTCAACGTCTGAGATGGATAAAGTCTAATTTGTGCTCTAACCAAAGAGGGATTGGGTTAGCCAATCAAAAGTTATTGTCTTGTTCCGCTTTAACCATTAAAGGGTTAATATTGATCTTCTGTTAACATTGGCTCAGTGTACTGAAATATTTGAATCATTATGATACTTAATTGTTGCGCAAAGTATAATTTAGTTTTTGGACATGCCAATTGGGGGCGTCTAAGAGTAGTCAAGGATGGAAGCTGAGATTGGTACTCGATTAGCAAGCTTATCGAGGGAGGGGAGAATGAGTTGAAGGACATTAGGTTGTGACTTGAGGACGTCCGGCGAGGACAGAGGTTTTATAGTAGTAGTGTCTGCAACAACGAGCGCTGAACGAACGATGTAAAATTATTTTGTGTTGAGCAATAAATATCAGTTTTTAACGGAACAGATCGATTTGTCGTGGAAAAGTGGATGTTCATCGAAACAAAGGTGTCCCACTGGAGTAGAAGCAGTCCTGAGAAAATCTCCACCTCAGACAAGTCATACCTGGGACTCGTCACATGTTCACCTCAACAAGTCACATATTTCATTCATTTCATTTCAAACACACAAAACCTCATTTAAACTTGGAAATCTTTGCATGCCTTTTCAAAATGAATGTCAGGACAACGCAATTTTTAAAAATAACTATTGTGTGGTTGTCAAAACACTAAATTAAATGGATGGCAAGATAAAGTTAGACAAAGTCACTAATAGGGGTCTCTACCATCGCACAGTACGTCATGACTTTTCACCCTTACGAGGAATATATGCATTAGGCCTACTGAATCCAACATGACCCAGTGCCCTCACTGTGGTGTTTATTAGTCATCTAAAGACGGTCAATTTAACCCCCTGCTCCTGCCTATAGTCCCCCTTTAAGTTGCAATTTCACTGAATCGCGAAATGATATGGCTGCGAGTATTGTCAGGTTTAAAGTACAGCGATTTGTACCCAGACCTGCATCAACATTCTGATAAGTTTGTAAAGCAGAATACGTGTTCATTTCAGGAAAAATCATTCAAGAAGTCAAGTTGCCAGTAATGAAGACTACTTCCCTGTGTTTTGGTGGAAGTAATTATGAGGATGTGTATGTAACCAGTGACAGGACACCACTAAGTGAGGTGGAATTCCAAAAGGAACCGCTGACTGGTTCAGTCTTCAAAGTGAGCGGCCTCGGCATCAAAGGCCTACCACAGTTTACGTACGAGGGGTGAATGGATCTGTCCTCAAGACGGCTTCAGTGAAGAAATCATATGTCTGTCTTAAAGGGACAACTTGGGCATGAGATATGTTGGTTTTACATACAAAAATGGCTTCCAGCAGGACCGCTACGTCCCCAAAAAAATCGTTGAACTGCAATAAACAATGCAGTAGAACGGGGTGTAACCATCGGCCTGCCTGAAATTTACAAGCCATGTCAAAAACTGCCTCGTAACACTGGCGAAAATCATTATCAGAGATCAGCATTGGTGTGCAAGTGGCGGCGCATGGTGTCAAGCCGGGTGACGTCATTATCCTCCTGACCAGGTAAATCCCACGCCCAAGTTGTCCCTTTAAAGTACATTTTCCATTTAATCAGTTAGTGTGATAAGGTTGTGACTTTTGAACATCTACATGCGCGGTTTTCCCGATGGTGGCGCCTATGGCATGCCAAAGCGGAATGCCAGGAGGCCGTTTTGCAATCAGAAATTCAGAAAATATTGTTCAGGACCCTTTTTACAGCAGACTCAATTTGAAATTTACTTCACAGAAAGAAAAATTCTATATTCTGCCCAAAAATCGTTCAGAAACATTTTTTATCCAAGAATGCAAAATGCGTCAGAATTGTTTTCGGGCAGGACGTATTTGCGGGCAGGACGCAAATTCAGCTGAATTCACATATGTATGCGGAGAGAATGATCACTACTGTAGCACTTCTGATCGCTACTGGGAACCGCTTTGATGATCGCCGCTCAGGCCCTCAGGTGACTTTCGCGTTAATAGATGGCGATGGCGATGTTCTCCTTGCCGGTGCAAGAATTCGTGACCGACGCAAACAATGCTACAAAAAATATTGTTGGTTGCCTGAGACTATTCAACTGAAAAATTGGCTAAAAATTAATCTTCATGTGTCTCCAAAAAGAATCTTATGAGGACTAAGCATAAAACACATATTAAAAATTACATGTAAATTACAGCATGCTCTTGAAACTGCTCAGAAGTGGCTCATTGAGGCTAATTACCCGAGGCCGCGCGCTGCGCCATCTATTAACCAATGAACACACGAGCACCTCCTGAAGGGGTTGTCTTTCACCAGTCTTTACAGAGACTGGTACTTCACTCAACATGAGCTCGAGTCAATGTTATATTCAATCCGTGTTAGCAGGTCATGTAATCTTTGAGATTTCGCGGGAAATGATATTGTAAACAAACGCACGTGCGCAGTTCAAATGGTGAACAATTGCGAACTTGGGTTTTCCCGGTGTTCGGAAAATGGTTTTTTAAAGGGGGACTATAGGTGGGAGCTGGGGGTGGAATTGGTGGTATTCATTATACTAATATGTACAGTTAGGGGCTTAAGCCTTGGGGGAAGGGGATGG
Source organism: Lineus longissimus (assembly GCF_910592395.1). Taxonomy (NCBI): domain Eukaryota; kingdom Metazoa; phylum Nemertea; class Pilidiophora; order Heteronemertea; family Lineidae; genus Lineus; species Lineus longissimus. The sequence goes on along the minus strand of NC_088319.1, from coordinate 4,185,947 downwards.
GGCAGATTTTTCATTGGGAATGAACGTCAATCAACAACATGGCGATGTTTCATGATTATAAATAAATACACCGAGTAGAGACGATCGAAACACCAACTTTTATTTCATGCATGGCCCATAGCCTAGGGCAGGCCAACAAAGTTCGAGTGCTTTGCTGGGCACCAGTCTAATAGGGGGATAATATCCATCTTTTAGACAGCAATTCGAGAGCTATTGACATAATAGTACCCGACATTTTAACCACCCAGCAACAGTGGACCACTGTCTCAATTGACTATGTCCTTACCTATCCTCAAAGACATGGTTTCTTATCAATGACACTACCGCAGCTTATACCATAGCTGGGACAAAAATGTGTACCTGGAAAAAATGGTCATGATACATGGGCCATTACAACAAACTCAAATGTACTACGGGTTTATATACCGTGGCCCTATGTTGTATATCTGCTAGGGATGACTGTGTTCGAAAGAAATGACTTTTGCAAAGTAACTCCCACTTCGAATAGGCTGGTTACTCTAAGCTTGATTAGAAAGTTATCTGGGCATGGTGCCTTGGACTGACCTGACATCTCACTGTGCTCTAGACGACATGTACACCAGGCCCACTGCCTTAGACTGAGCTATCATCTCACCATGCTTGTGAAGACAGGGACAACCTGACCATCTCTTCTATACCTAGCTACCCTGACCAAAAAGATCTTCGAGATTCACCGTAGTAAAATCTGAATTCACCATTAGCATGGTGAAATCAGAATTGCGACAGCTGCTGTCATCAGCTTGGTTGTGACAGGGTCTACGACGAGTGAAGCCGGCTGGTAACTACTATTCAGACCTGGGACATTGTGACAACTACTGCCATCAGATTGGTTGTGACATGGGCTCTACAGAGAGGTCTACATGATATATTTTTCGTAAGGAATAGCTGGGACAAAGATGTGTAGGCCTACCTAGAAAAAATTATCATGATTCATGGACCTTCCCAACCTCAATTGTCCAACGAATTCATACCGTGGCTCTATGTTGTATATCTGCTAGGGAGGACTGTGATGTGTTCTTTAGAAATGACTTTTGCCAAACGAAGTGGTTATTTCGTCGACCGAGTCGGGGACGCAAGCTCAAAAATGACAATTGTCCACGACAATTTTCATCCAATCAAATCGAAATTTCCATCGGCGACATTTTGCATCTGAATTCTTTTTTTCAACACTGGACGAAAAGCAGTATTCAAGACTTAGATCAGAAGTAATAAAAAGAGACCCCCCCCCCCCCCAGCTCATCCAGAATCCCCACGTGGCCTGATGTAAGACACCGTCCTGCCTAAGATGCGAGCGGCATGGGTTCGAATCTCACTGTGATCATTTTGTTATTCTGATTCTTTCCGCGATTCTTATCTTTTTCGAGTAGAGTGGCTGGCCGCCACTTCAGCACCACCCGTGGGGCCTAATGGTATTAGGCTAATTTTCGATTGAACATACATTTTTTTTTTTTTTATAAAACAGCCGAACTTCACGAAAAACAATCTTATTCATTTTTTTTCTTTCTAAAAGTGAGATTTATACTCTTTCCGCGATTCTTATCATTTTCGAGTAGAGTGGCTGGCCGCCACTTCAGCACCACCCGTGGGGCCTAATGGTATTTGGCTAATTTTCGAGTGAACATACATTCGAACCTATCCGCCGCGCAGCGGAGGGTCGAAGAGGCCTCGTTGATTTACCCAAAGCGAACCATGCATACAGTACATGCACTGTCAATACCGAGAACGCTGGTATTCCTCGACTCGAGGTTGCCCATCTTGGAACAAGTGACCGGATACCGGAAGCCGACGCCCCCTAATCCATGACGAGTGAAATGCCATTAAGTACCAGTCTCTGTAATGAGTGTGAAATGGTATATTGAGAATTATGCAACAGCAGCCTCAGCGCCACCACGCGGGACCTAATGGTATTAAGATCAAGAGGCGAAGGCTTGAATAGCTCCTGGGTGAGTTTACAGAAGGGGCCTACACCTAGGATGGGTCCCACTGGTGCTGCCACATTAAAGGTTCAGACAGCTCCTAGGTGCGTTTACAGTGAGGGGGGGAAGCCGATACAAATGATATATCGAGCAGGTGCTGGCATCTGAATGTTCGGACAGCTCCTGACCGGTTGAGTTTACAGTGGGGACGAAGAATATCAAGACAGGTCCAGCAGGTGCTGCCATTTGAAGGTCAGACAGCTCCTGAGTGAGTTTACAGTAAGGGTCTGTAATTCATTTTAAAATTTCAAAACATAGATAACGTCAATAAGGTACTTTCTTATTTATTACATTATACATTTTATGCTTCAATGTTTACATCATACATTTTACATTTTATAAACAATATTTGGTTGAGAAAAAATGGGTGAGAAAAAGTAATTGCCTTTGCTCATCCGTTTTATCAAAGTTGAATGTTTCAAACCTTTCAAGCCCTGTGCCAAATTAGAGCTTCTATTACCATTAAACCATGCATTATGCTCACTAGCATATACCCATGGAGCGGGCAAAGTTGAAATGTAATATACATTAGTTAAATGGGCACGATGATTGAACTACATTAAATTTCTAACGTTACTGAAGTTTTATTAAAGGTTAAACACGCAATGAACTGCATTTAGGGACTTATTGCTGCTATCTACATGCAACCCCCAATAGATTGATTGGAGTACGCTATTTTACACAATGCATTGAGACCAGTGACAGCAGGTCCTGTTCCAAATAAGGCCCTCACATATTAGGCATATCACCTACCCACTCCCGTACCCAATGCCACTGTCGGATCAAAGCCAGGTGCATGGAGAGATGCAGAACACAATTCAAACTGACAACATCAGTCAGTAAAGAATAAATCAAAGAGCAAGCGCTGGCCACTGTACATATTTTGTCCATCCTGGGAGCCTCTTAGTTTTAAAATCTGATAACAAACTTTTCCCAATTACAGCAAACAACTTGGTCCGAGCAAGTTTAAAACCAGTGGTAAGATTGTATTTCAGCTTGGCCATGGTTACCCGAGTGTGTCATCTTCCTGGAGTGGAGATGAAGACCAGTGAGTGCCTAACCTTAGCTACCTTGCGCCTACACCTACTACATTCACTAGTCTCAATCATATCGCTAACAGCTACACTAGAAGTGGCTACGGATGACGGCACTAACTGCCAGTCATGAAATAAACTAATGCTGTACTACTACTATCAAAACCCAACTCTAATCTAGCTATATCGACCAACATTTACCTCTAAAGGAAAAAATTGTAATGCAAAAATAAATTGTTGGAAAAATTTTGAAAAAATTAAAATGATAAAAGACATGCCTATGTGGGACAAAGGAAGATGACACAGTATTAAATGATAAAGTTATCTACGTACTTTAGTGGCTTATTTGATGCACTGTTTATCTGAGAACAGGAAGGCGCTCCCAAGAGCATTCAGGCGTGAAAGGTTTAAATACATAGTTTCAAGGGTGCAAAACACACTGGGCCACAGTGCAAGATTATGCGCAGTTACATACAGGTGATCTTCAAGCATGTAGGTAAATCACATTTTTGAACGAATCGTGGAAGTTGCAATTTGTAACAAATATTTGCACTACATAACATTTGCCTGAACAGGAGCATCGAGGGGATTGTCCTGCTCTGTGTCAATGTGAACGTTGGTGTAAGCATGGAGAGTTCTTTTATCAGGTTTGTTCCTAACAGTATTCCATGTATCTCTCAGGCTGATATGAAGTTGGAGCTGCAAATAGAAATGACTTATATACATAGTAACGGCACAAGATCATGTTTGATTAAAGCACTTTATATATACCTTGTACAAACGTGAATAGTTTTGACGTTCTGTGAGATGGGATGCCCCTATTGGCAACTCCGTGCAAGATAATCTTGCCTACCTGGCTCAACAGTTGCTTATATAATTAAGATGGAAAATAGACTGTATTGCTCTGATTTTTGACAAACCTTATAAGTTGAAGAACCAAAAGGGTAATAACACTTCCACAATGATGATGATGATGAAGTGATTTTCCTCATCGGTGGTTTTTCAGCGTATCCTGATCAAGGCGAGTGTTTTCGAGACGATCTTTGATGGGTTCTCCTTTGAGGTCCTATGGACTGGGGATCACAGTGATTCAGTTATTGTTGAACCTTTAAAATATTAGAATAAGAATGACGCATTAAAATATTGAGTTGAGAGCTGAGCGTCAACAAGGACATTATTAGCTCTGTAAACAATATTGGGCGATTGTATTTTAAGGAGGAGGAAACCAGAGATCCCAGAGGAAACTTACACTGTCGAAACGAGTCACCCACTCTTTCACATTAGTTTACCGGGACCTCAGAGGTGACAGGCATTGATGTGCACCTCTCTGACAGCTCTAAATGACGCGTTTAAATGGAATAAAATCTTAAGCAAGACTATCAAAACTCGCTGGAAATCTCTCTCCTCTAGATCTTTACATTGTTATTGGAATACTTTTTTTGATGTTCTTGACTATATTTCCACTAAGATGATGATGAAGTGATTTTCCTCGTCGTTAGTTTTTCAGCGTATCTTGATCAAGGCAAGTGTTTTCGAGACGATCTTTGATGGGTTCTCCTTTGAAGTCCTACGGAAGGGGATATCAGCGATTCAGATGTGATCCTAGCCTTGTTGAACCTTTAAGATATTAGAATAAGAATGACGCATTCAATTTTGAATTAAAATCTTAAGCAAGATTTTTCAAAACTCACTAGAAATGTCTCTTCTCTAGATCTTTACATTGTTGTTGGAATCCTCCTTTTGAAGTTCTTGAATATATTGGATATTCAGCAAAAATAAATCGTACTCAAATCACATAATCTCAGTCATTGCTGAAAATTTCAATAGCAGACGATATGCACCATTTTGTGGCTATGCCAATTCAAGGATAAAGTTTTACCTTGAGGCTCTCCTGCTCAGGTTGGTTGGGAGGGTCGTTCATGGTCATCCCTAAGGCAGCGACAATGCCGAGACTTGCAACCTCTTTTTGATATTCTTGAATATATTGGATGGTTCATCAAAAATTTGGCTTATTCAAATACCATAATCTCAGTCACTGCTGAAAATTTCAATAGCAGACTATAGGCCGGGGACCTCTATTAGCCAGCGTGTATTTACATTCTGTGTACATTTTAATGAACATAGGTTGGTGAAAAAAGTACACCAAGGGTGCTTTAATTCCCACCAAATTTTATATGTGTTATGAAGAGGCTTTTATCGAAATAATAGTAAAAATTAAAAACATTCCAATACCGATTGCCTGAGAAAAATTGATTTGTGTACAACATTGCCATCAAATCGTCACTCGCATACTGATGTAGGCCTATTAGAATACAAGTTCTAAACTGGCCAATGAGACAATATTTCCTTAAATTAATTATCAAAAAGTATATCCCTGTTATGGCCTGGCTCTGTAGATTAAGAATCCCCCAAAGATTGAAGAATAAATCCACTTTCACCCATCACAGTCATGTATTTACCACAGCTTCACAGTCCAGTACGGACTGTGCCACACTTCCGCCTGTGGATGAATACATGTCTCTGCCCGTGAAACAGTGAGGCGAGAATTCTTTCATTGCCCTTCTCCTGTAGATCCCTGTGTTGGGCCAGCCAAGGCGCCCAGATGGTCGCTACGCCGTCTCTTCCGCCTTTGGATTGTTTTTAGAAAACATAACTTTATTCTAACGCTCATTTCTAAGGCTTTAATTCGATGACAAAACGGAGGTAAAACTCAGTTGTTGAACCTGAAATTATGTGCATTTTTAATAACCTGTGATGGGTGATCTGGGTCCTCCACTTTCAGGCAAGAGACAAAGTTAGAGCCAAACATGCATTTAGGCTGGAAATCAATACTTCGTCCAAACCTGCTCTGCTATGCAATGTATGTTTTTTAAGATGGGGTATTCCAAGTGCTCCCCAATTCTCATAAGCCTGCGTCCCTCTTTGATGAAATCGTCATCTTTAATTACTTCATTGCTTACACATGGTAAATTTAGGATGAAGAAGGACTAAATTAACGATTTTCTATAAATGCAGCTCTGCGACAGCTCACACTACATTTAGTTGCTTCCGCTGGCATGACAATGTCCCTTATGTTCTTATCGTTTGTTAAGTATTGAACTTCCGCTTGCAGTTTTTAAACACTTTATGAATCCGCAAGTCATTGCAGATTTGTACCGAGGTAACCAGAGGAAGAATGGTCCTCAGCATCAATGGATAGTTAATATTCTTAAATGTGCGTTTGTCCAACCAAATGAAAGTTATTGAAATTGGAAGTTCTGCTGACGTTCGATATTAAATTAACTGTTTAGTTCTTACGAGAACAACATTCAAGACATGTCTTCGAAAAAGCATGTGTATTTCTTCTGAAAGGCGCGGGATACTCTCGACACAGGACGCATCAATATAATTCTACCGGCGGAAATCAAAATTTATTGTGAATTGTAAATAGGAGGGATGGTCTAGATTCCGCTAGAAGAAAGTTTTTGCGCGTCAATTTTTTCAAATTTGAATTGTTCTTAAATAAGGACTACTTGTCCAACTCTAATCTTAATCTAATCAAAATTCTTCAGCTGTCAATAACTTGCAAGAACGAAGTGAACCTGCCCTGGATAACAGCGTACCAAATAAAAACCCGTATAGGTCGTTTTGGTTCCAATAATTTTCTTGCATATTCAATAGTCAACATGTTCGGAAGTAGACCCAAATAATAGTGTGACACTCGTGTTGTCCTCCGGCTAGCAATGCAACACGAACATCAGGAAGTTCCTCTTCAACACTTTTATCAGAAATAATTGTAGCAGAAAATACAAGCGGGACTACTCAACTCGCTACATCTGCATCACACACCACGCATACCCACTGCGCAGCTTTACTAGAGACGTTAAGTAATAGGGGGGGGGGGGATACCATCGCCACAATAGAAACCACAAACAGAGAGGCCCCAAAACCCCAGGCAATACTGCATGCTCATTGCTAGAAGAGCGGTTTTTCTCATCCACTGGCTCACTTGACCTTGTGAAGTCAGTATCGACCATTGGATCACTTTGCTGAGACTATCGAGAACAAGTTTAGCTTGACCTTGTGGAGTCAGTATCGACCATTGGATCACTTTGCTGAGACTATCGAGAACAAGTTTCACTTGACCTTGTGGAGTCAGTATCGACCATTGGATCACTTTGCTGAGACTATCGAGAACAAGTTTAGCTTGACCTTGTGGAGTCAGTATCGACCATTGGATCACTTTGCTGAGACTGTCGAGAACAAGTTTCACTTGACCTTGTGGAGTCAGTATCGACCAATGGATCACTTTGCTGAGACTATCGAGAACAAGTTTAGCTTGACCTTGTGGAGTCAGTATCGACCATTGGATCACTTTGCTGAGACTATCGAGAACAAGTTTCACTTGACCTTGTGGAGTCAGTATCGACCATTGGATCACTTTGCTGAGACTATCGAGAACAAGTTTAGCTTGACCTTGTGGAGTCAGTATCGAACATTGGATCACTTTGCTGAGAGTATCGAGAACAAGTTTAGCTTGACCTTGTGGAGTCAGTATCGACCATTGGATCACTTTGCTGAGACTATCGAGAACAAGTTTAGCTTGACCTTGTGGAGTCAGTATCGACCATTGGATCACTTTGCTGAGGCCGTCGAGAACAAGTTTCTCTTGAAGGCCCTTCGTTTTGTGTGGACTATTTTGTCATTTTTTAAGGATTTCAATTCCAACTTAATTTTGAATGTATGATCAAACACAACGGTTTAAGGAATTGATACCAAACTGGAGGTGTTGGTTGTCTCACCAAAACCGCGAGGGTGGAGCTAAAATGTAGACCAAAACCGAGAGTGGTTCATCGTAGGTTTCCAGGAAGTTTAAACTCTCCTAAGGAACAAACAGGAAGTAGGGCGAGGCACTCGAACAGCCCACGACAGGTTTTGAGAGAGCTTTCGATCTGAGTTAGCTGCAGTTCGGCCGGCTCGGAGATGTAATGTGCATCTGATCGATGTGAGGGTGGAAAATTTGCCTCATTGCGCACCATTTTCCTTCACTCACTGACGATATTTTACTAACACCCCTGAGCAGCCGGTGTCATAGTTGACCATGCAGCTACTGCTTATTTGACACCGTGAAAGAGCATTGCTAATGCCCGCCGTTCACGATCAAATTTAATTTGACCAAAAAAATATGACCAAAAAGTTTGATCGTGAACGACGGAAATTGGATGAAATATGTTCCTAGGATAAAAATTGTTGTGGATAGAACCGGTCCTATTAATTTAGTACGATTCGGAAATATTGGATCGTGAGCGGCGGGATTGGATTTTTTCTGTACGATTAACCGTTTGAGTCAAAGTAGCCATTTCAATATTATCGGGCCATCAATCAATGAACACATCAATTCGATGGGTTTTTTTTCAGGTGTGACGCGCATTGGCGTTTTTAGTAACAATTAAAGCATGGTCTTTCACTATCCGAGCTGTCCAAATAGGTAGGTCTATTCATATACTGTACCGATCCTTTGTGAGCCGGGACAGCGACAAAGACAGTTAATAGTTATAATAATGAGTATTATGCGCCAAGAAACAATTCAGGTACACTTTATACAAGCAACTCGCACCATACCTGCACACTCGGTTGAAACGCAGGCTTGTACCAAGATGGTTTGGACACAAAATGCTGTAGATGTGTTGATCGAAGAGTATAGGGCTCGCAACAATTGCAGTTATGGCTGCACATGCAGCAGCTGCCGCAATCAGTCTTGACTGCACGGGAGCCATATTGGAAAAGATTTGATGAAATAAATCCATCGTGCACGACGGGCGGCTGAACTAGAAAATTTGACACAAAAGTTTGACCAACAGATTTGACCAAAAAATTTGATCGTGAACGGCGGGCATTAGGCCCTTCCTAAGCATGATCTAATGTTGTGCAATACCACTATCTCTTGGGAAATGTGGTCTGGTCACATTCCTGAGTTCAACTAAGTACCTTTGTCCAGAACGATATGGAAAACACTTTACTGGTGTTAGTTTGCATTGTCATGAGAAGGATGAATACCAAGAATCTGACACTCCAGAAAGTATTTACCTTGTGTTACATGAAGTTTACAGCCCAAAGGTTCCTAGGCTAAAATATTTACTTTAATTAAATTAACTGTACTGAGTTAAGCGAAGCGTTCCTTTACATTGGTTTGAAACATTGAAGAACTATATTAAAACATCACAGCGCAGTGAGCAGCTGCTCTGCATCGGGTCAGAAAGTTTCTCCCGAATCCCGCATGGGTTTTCCTAGCTTCACTGTTAGCCACCATAAGCGGCAATCGAGTTCCTGGCGTCAAGACGATCTGATTGACAGCTTGTTTCCTTCTAACCTGTGTTCAGCAGATCGCCGTACTCTCCCAAGTAGCTCTTCAATTCAAAACGATGGTATATATGGTCACACCACTTCCTAGCAATGTTTGGACGCTCTCTGATGAGAAGTCGACGTTAGACATGTTAGAGAGAACGCAGGTCCTATCAGATGTTCGGTACGATATAGACATGCACTCATCGTCAGTCTGACACTGCATGGCACATGTCGCCCTGCTTCCAACATTGAACTGTTGAAGGCGCTTGTCGGTTGGGATATCACCATCGGCAAACTGCCTGAATCTCGATTCTGGAATAAGGAAATATCGATTGGTACACGGTCAATGCATTTATACGTTCTCACCGAGTGGGTTCTAATGCATCCCGAGTTCTGTGTGCCGAGTGGGTTCAAGTGTCCCTAAATCGAAATGGTCCAATGTGCCCTGTGGGGGAATATTGAATGATTCTTAACAATATTTATAACAGCCTGACCTAACCATCAACCCAACTCTAGCCACAACCTTCCCCTACAATTTGGCCTCCTTGAGCCTGATCCAGAAACCTTTCTTCCAATCGACTACATGTCACCCGACTCTTGGCCATTCTAGCCAGAGACCTGCAAACCCCTCGCGCAAAGGTTACTTATGAGTTGATAGTATTCACACCAGTGCCGTTGTCAATATTCACAAAAAATGCCATCTGATCACCTTCTGGCAAAAAGCAACTTCAATTGCAGTGCAGTTCAGGTCTCTGTGAGCCTTAGATAACTAACAAAAGTCAGTAATCTCCGACTTTACCGTATGGGTTTGCGCGCTTTAGGCAGTGCTTCCTAGCTCTGTTCATGTCATCTACAGATAGCCCGATATTGAACATCATTACGCAGCTCATCTCCCCAAGGAAGAAACTATCGGTCTGCTTCAAGCGTTTGCCGAGTATGATTTGAGATGTATTGGTGTTCGGTTTGATGAAGCCTGTGGTTTTCTCTCCCGTCTTTGCGCCAACTTGCCCAATAAGCTTGGAGGCAGCCATGTCGTAAGAAACACCAATGAAACTCCATGTGTTGAGAGGTATTTTAAGATCACCAAACGTGTAAATATTAGTCCCGAATGCCGATAGCTGTTCCACCATGTTGATATATAGGTTATTCGATGGATAAAACCACACATGCAAGCCAAATACTTCACCTTCCGTATACTCCATTATGGCAGCAGTGTTTTTCTGTAGTTTCACAAATGCAGTGAATGAAAATGATCCGTCGGCACAGACATCAAGGGAATTCGAACCCTTGACACTCAGGTAGGACGTAGCTCGTCCGTGATATTTAAACGCTGTGTCCTTTTCACCCGTTGGTCCAGATGCGGACGTGACGTCATACTCTATTGCATTATTTCCGAAACCAGATTGATCTTCGGCCCATGTGTTTGCATTCATCATCCAGATAGCAGCCGGCGGCGGTGTAAAAGCTGTGTTATAAAGAACTGAGTAAAAAATGGTTATTGAATTTTACAAGAATAGTATTTCTTGATATCACTCAACTATGTACATGTACATCCTTCACTGCCGATAACTGCCCATGATCGGCCGTCAGAAGGGCTGTTACTTTATCGGTAGTCTCCCTGCATTCCTTTCCCACGCGTCCTATGTCGCGACATTACTAACATTACACTCACTCGTGGTTGTCGCACGAGACACTTACTGAAAGCCATAATTGAAGACCAGATGTACAATGAGTAACGGGTTCAAGGGATGCTGACCTGACCCAAATGTACAGTGCATGCTGTATAGAAGAAGAGTAAACTGATCCGGAGGTTGGCACTATCAATTCAGGCCGTCATTCAACTACTTTGTGTCGAGCAATTTGATTGGCCAACCGTTTATGATGGTGCGACCGACAGATTACCTGGCGGGAGTTATCGGCGGTGAAAGGAGGAGACTTTAGGACTGATATTCACCGCCGATAAGTCGGCACGCCTGAACAACTGCAAAAGTAATTACCACAAATTATTATACATGATCGAATTCGCGTAAGAATAAAATTATTTTGTCGTTGACAGGAGACCGTGGTGAAGTCAGTGAAAACAGAATAGGTGGAATATATTATCTCAAGTTGAGCGCCGATCGTTTTATGATGTCAATACTCACCTGACACAATCAACACCGCCGAGGCAAGGCACATCATAAACATTACCATTTTTCTGCCTGTTATCTTCAACTGAATGTCACGAACATATATCCTGGTGGCCTGTCTTACTTTGCTGACTGGTTTCCGTGATAAAGCAAATTAACAACAGTTATTACTAAACAATTACTTATTGTTAAAGAATAAGTAGAATGAGTAATAAGTAAAATGGACCAGAAACTTCTGAGCGGAAATCAGGTCGTATATGAATTTTCGGGGCCAATTTACATTTTGCTAGCCATTCCCTCCCAAACGCACTGATCCGTGGAGGCCGCCATTTACATCGTATGACGTCACAAAATTGTATGTTACGTCATATCGACCTCTACTGCGCCGAGTTGCGTGCCACGTACCTGTAATAAAGTTTTTAACCGTTTTCCCTTTAAAACCGTACTTTCTACATGCTCATAACTTTTTCTGAGACGTTTTCCGGGAGGAACGCTTTCAAGGCCAAATTGACCTATCCTAGCATGTCAAACCACGAAATTGTCGTTGTACGTTATGCATGATAATTTCAGGGTTTGGGGGGGTCTGAAGTTAGGGGGATGATTAGACGGCTTTCAACCCGCGAGTCAGCATTTTCATCACGACGAGTTGACTGGAGCCTCAAAACCACATAAGTAAGCCAATTGGACTAAAACTTCATAATTTTTTTCATTTTAAACACACCTTATTCTCAATTTAAAGAAAAATTATGTCCTATATGGAAAATACCATTCAACTGGTATGGTGAGACCCGCATTGATATCAATCTGAACTTTTTTCATACAACCGCGTGCTTATTGGTTTAATACAGGTGCGTGACCTGCGTAAATTTTGCAAGTACCCGACCCGTGGGCATGGCGATTTAGCGGATCCTGCGGATTCTGCGGATTCTGCGGAATCTGGTCTGCAGCGGATTGGTATCCGGTCGTTTCGCTCCCTGACGTTTTCGCCCCCAGCATTTTCGCCCCCAAACTTAGCCTAATACCATAAGGCCCCACGGTGGCCGCTGCCGTGATGTAATGTAATCAAGCTAAAATCAAGAGAGTGTCTGAGAGTCCCTCTACCCAAAAATTAGTCGTTTCGCCTCCTGGGACTTGGGTGTTTTAAGGATCGTTGCCAGGATCTCGGGCTTGTCACCTGTCATCGCATGATCTTGCTGGCTGTTTGGTCATCAAGAGTGGGATGATTGACTCCGGTGGACGTTTTAGAAAAATCTTTTATTTATTATCATGAGAGTGGTAAATTCTCTGTTTAAACTGATTTGTCATCTGAGAGTCCTGGACATCATCAGTCATCATGTGACTTGAATATCTTAATGATGGATCATCAAGGCAATCGTATGTTGCTCGTGCACGATTTTGCGATGTTGTAAAATAAAGAGAGACGTGTCAACAAGGCCAGTGTAGAAAATTAAAATGTCCCCTGGAAAAAGTGTCCATCATCCCTATTGTATTCTGCACGATATTAACAAATTAACGAATGAGCGAAAATGACGTGTGACTCGGCCTATTATTTTATTACCAACTCGGCCTGGGTTATAGATCACGGTCAATGTTCTCATTAGGGAGTTTTTTTTTTATTCATGCGCGCCCCCGTAGTTCCTAAAATCATTGATTTCTCGGTCCTTACAGTATGTCAGTGTTGATTCAGCAGTTGTTTTGGCAAAGATATGTTTTTTTGGAGTTTCTGAAACCTAGAGCGCTACTCAACAGGCGGCTAACAAAAAACTACGCATTTATACTGTTGTTGCCGACGTATGTGTACACTGAACTTGGGATGTGCGTCGGCCCCGTCTTGAAATGCCGTCCAGTGCCAGTTGGTGCGTTTTTCGCTGATTTATGCAAAATTCAACATATCTCAAAAGTTCAATGGTTGACCCTCGATTTTTTTGGATTTTTGTGTAGCGTAAGCAACTGTCTTTCATGGGAGAATGGTCACTGTAAGAATTATTCAGGAAAAAATGTATAATATTTGGGGGTTTTCGTGATTGTCCGGCCCAATTGGCAATATTGCCATTTGGGATGGTGAACAGAGCTAGGAGCAAATGTGACGCTTATGATTTATTTAAAGAAATAAAATACCCGATTTAACATCCTGCAGAATCAGGGGCATCGGGCCTTTCCAGTGATATACGACACAAATGGGTTGTCCTCATGCATTCACTTTGGAAACGCATTTTAAAATAGATGTTACGTCCTGTTAATGGGGCACGTCATCATCGCGTACATTTGGGAAAAACTCCCTAACGAGACCAATGTGGAAATCGTCCGATAATAGAATGCAGACATTTTTTTCATGCATGTTGGGGTTTTTTCGAAATGCTTGATAATCTTAGCGGTTTAGACAATTTAACAGTTATGGAATATTACAAATATTTATTATAAGGATAATTTATCATAATATCGATATTCTCGAGCTGTTTTTATGCTGATTCCGCCCAGATTCCGCAGGTTCCGCAGAATCCGCAGGATCCGCTAAATCGCCATGCCCCCGACCCGTCGGCGACACGAGGACGTCTATTTTGGATTTTACATGGCCGACGTCTGTTTTTGGCGCCAAGATATTTGCCCCTTGAACGGCCGATTTAAATTCCCGATATAGGTCATGTGGCAATATTTCGGCACGGAAATTCGGTCAGTTGTGATATGTCGAGTTAATATAGAAACGGTGAGAAAGTTCCATTTGTGATACTGAGACAGTATTTTAACAGTATATTACTTCTACATCAAACAACAACTTTTAAAGCAGCATATCATGCAATAAAACTGAATATAACAGATTGATACTCAATCCCAGAATGCACATTAACGGGGGGGGGGGGGGGGGGGGGGGGAAAATTTTACATTTCCTATAAAAAACAGACAATGCAGCAGAGGTTCTTCACTGACGTCACATGATCACTCAAATTCCTCCGTAAAAGGGCGATCGTGTCGCGCCGCGCAACGTCATACTTTTACGACAGGTGGCAGCAGCAGCGATTAAAGGCAATAATTATTGATATTCTATAGGTCACACCTTGAAGGTCCCAGCAGTGATCAACTTGTTTGTATCAATGGTATTGATCGATTAATGGCAATGATTACTGATATTCTGTAGGTGACACCTTGAAGGTCCCCAGCAGCGATCAACTTACTCATCCGACCAGTATTGATTGATAAACGGCATGAATCACTGGTATTTAAGTTGAGACACTCTGAAGGTCCCCAGGAGCGATCAGCAAGGTTATCTGACCAGAGTTGATTGATAATGGCATTAACCACTCGCATTTTAGTGGAGACACTCTGAAGGTCCCCAGGAGCGATCAACTTACTCATCCGACCCAGTATTGATTGATTAACGGCATGTATCACTGGTATTTAAGTGGAGAAACTATGAAGGTCCCCAGGAGCGATCAACTTACTTATCAGTTAAGTATTGATTGATTAACGGCATTTATTATTCGCATTTTAGTGGAGACACTCTGAAGGTCCCCAGGAGCGATCAACTTACTCATCCGACCCAGTATTGATTGATAAACGGCATTAATCAGTCGCATTTTAGTGGAGACACTCTGAAGGTCCCCAGGAGGGATTAACCTATTTATCGGTCCTGTATTGATTGATTAACGGCATTTATTACTCACATTCTTTTAGTGGAGACTTACTTAAGGTCCCCAGGAGCGATCAACTTACTCATCCGACAGGTAATTGATTGATAAACGGCATGAATCACTGGTATTTAAGTGGAGACACTCTGAAGGTCCCCAGGAGCGATCAATTTACTTATCGGTCCAGTATCGCCGAAGTAGATACAGGAACCCGAGCTTAGAACTCAAAATAGATATCTACCCCAGTCATGCTAAGCGCCTCCCCTTCTCCTCATAAGCACACGCGTTTGTGAGTGGGATGGGACTCGATTGGGATAAGATGGATAAAAAAGGCATAGCAGGCGACTTATTAACTACCGATCAAAAGATTTCGCTGCACCGCCTGGCCACTCTCCATTCATTATCAACGCATGCGCACTAGCAAAGTGCTGATTGGAGACCCGGTCACGTGAGGGCCTGAGCCAAGCAGCGTTCACTCTCTTCGGACTCTGATCCGTCAGCTGGCTGAATCGGCAATGTAAACAAAAGGTTTTCGATTTGTTTGAAGTCAAAATCATAGATTAAAAGACTTGTTTCGTTGAAAACCATTACAACCCCGAATATTCAAGTTACCAGAGAATATTTCTAGTAGCACAATTTCAATTTTTACAGGAAGGAAGCGGTTTTCATTTGGATAGTCGCCACCTAATTTGAGACGCACCCAGTCAGATGTCAGTCAGTGTCACTTCATCTTCCATAATATCTTGGTCTTGGAGTAAGATGAAGTGATCACAGCTCACTGGGTGCGTTTCAAATCAGGCTGGCGACTTTTCCATTAAAAAGACACTTGACATTCATTTAGAATGAATTCCGAAGATGAGCTGAAAGATATCTGAAAGGACAAATTAAATGCCATATTGGGTCGGTATGGTAGGAAGAAGAGTGCAAGTAAAGGCCTTCTTGTCCAACGTATCATAAACGCAGAGGCACACACTGCACGATTAAAAAAACATCAACTATATCACCAATGCGTCCAGTTCCAACATAACACCAGAACGGTACACTAAATCCTTGTAAGAGTGTCCTGTGATGTACATATCCAAGATATGTGACTATTTTGAAAAGGATACTGACACACATGACACTGAGAAACGAGGAGACAGGTCGAATCTTGAGAAGCCACTAGCCTGTTCCATTCTGGCTACATAAGAGATGTGAAAATTGCCAAACAATATGCAGGTCAAGGGGATGGTGGTGGTGATCAGCCACACTTGGTCATCATCCAGGGGAGGTGCAAGGCCTCAATGAAGGAAGAGTACCACAAGATGTTCACGCGGCTATGGAAAAGGATGGGGTAATCCAGTGTGCCAATTGCAGTTGTGTTGCAGGGTGTGTATTCTTTTTCTTTATAGTCAATGAATCTTGAGAGATAGTAATACTCGCATATTGTGGTGTCCCTCGAGGTTGTGAAAGACGGTTGAGACCGTCCCCAGGTTGTGACTGTCCTGGTAGTGAAAACCATGTAATAGGACAGTCTCCTTTTCAGAGACAAGGTAATAGTCGTCTTGATGTTGATTGTCTTGTCCTTTGGTTGTGAAAGACGGTTGAGGGTGTCCCCAAGTTATAACTGTCCTGGTAGTGAAGACCATGGAATAGGACAGACAATAGTGAATAGTTCTGTTGATGTCGATTGCCCTCTGGTTGGGACGATAGATGTACTTAAGGCTGACGTTACATAGGCCTCATTCGTTCACTTCCCACATGTCACGTTCCAGCTTTACTTAACGTTCCTCGGTGAATGCACGGCCTTGTGGCATGCATTCAGTGAGGAACGAAAGCATTAAGGGGAACGTGACATGTGGGAAGTGAACGAATGAGGCCTATGTAACGTCAGCCTTACGTGTCTCAATAGGAAACATAGAAGAGAGGTGCTTGAGATGAACCAGGGGCTCAAAGACCCGATGATAACACAAGCGCCTCTCCAGTACAGTCTGGAACAAAATTATATGAAGGCTAATATAATATACATTTCTTAAATTTAACCTTACTTTATTTTAGAAAAGGCACCCATCATAATACATTGTACACATTATAGTGTAAAGTCAGAACTATTGGTGACATTGTGCTGCCCTATCCCAATACTGGCCAGACATGATTGATTCAGAGGATTGATTGCCAAGAAACTTCTTTCTGGGACTACAAATGAGTAATTTACAACAGTATTTTGGTATACATGCATTTTCAATGTATTCACATTCGTTCTGTCAGGAAAGGAGAATCTTGCTGCCATGTTGGTGCCCATCGCATGTATCTGGTTGTGAAAAGCAGAAAGTTGAAAGGAATTCCGCCAGATATCAGCAGCACCTCACAAATTTGTCATTAGAAGATACCGAGCTATTTGAAAGGCTAAAAAGTAAAGAAAGACCTCTTGAGGAAGTGAAAATAGCAAAGCCGAAAATCAACAAACCGTTACAAGTAAAAGTACCCAAGTACACAACAACAACCAATACCCCCATGGATGCATGCGTTGAGAAAAGAAGAAAAATGATGAGTGCTTATCCATACTGCCCAGCAGCCAGATACATGCACGTGTCATCTATCAACACGCACACTTCAATTCCCAAACAGGTTGAACTAAGTGATACCATGAATGACTGGACCGTTGCCCCTGGTCGTGAAATTGAAGTAGAATCTGAATTAAAGAGTAACAATGACATCATTATGGATGCATTGTTTAGGAAGGTTCCCGTACTGCAGTTTTCTGAATCAGACATTGATGAAGCCATCAGCGAGTATTTTCTTGAAAACATTAACTCTATTTCAAACAACACTATGCAGCAAGCGAGTTCAAGTGACCATATGACCCAAAGCTACCATCACACCTAGTTTTAGCCATCTAGCCCTAGCGGTGACGAAACGTCGGTGCTCCGCTAACGGACAACGACGGACGACGACGACAGACGACGACGGACGCCACGGTATCTATACTACTAAGCTTAAAATCTGAGAAAGAAATAATCGTGACAACCAATGAAAAATGTCGCCAAGCTGAAGGAAGATGGTGCGAAAAAACATCATGTGGCGCCGCCGCCGCGCACTTCGGCGGCGACAATAAAAACTGAAGGGCCTACGTCATGCGCGCCATCTAACGTCATGATGAAAGTTTTGTTTTGCACTGCCATATTACTGGCCTTCAAACGTGTATGGCATGCCAAAGCGGAATTTATTCAGGACAAATTTTTTACGCCAGAATCACGCTACAATTTGCAAAATTGTACAAGAATTTATCTCAGGACAAAGATTTTACAACACCAGGTATTGTTATTATACAACAGTGTTACATCTCTTATTTGTCTTGTTCAATGCACCTAATCATGTAAGCGCACAATGCACAATTTCCTGAAATGTACGAGAATACGAGAAATAAATAAATAATAATAAATATTCCTATCCATGTATTTTTGTTCTCTTCAGAATAATTTATTTTCACGTTTAAAAAAAGTTGTCAGGACAAAAAATACGGCAGGACTTTTTTTCTTTCAGAATTTTTTCGACGTTAGGACGTTTTGCGGGCAGAACAAAAAATTCTCGCAGAATTCACGTGACTCTTGCCAGCGATCACGTGACTCCTGGCAGAAATCACGTGACCGCGAATACGATGACGTCGCGCATCATCGCTGCGTTTCCATTTGCCATTTCTGTGTTTTACCAATTCGCTTAGTCCAGGTAACCTCGACCCTATCCGCCGCGGATGAACTGATTTTTAAACTGATTTTGACAAAAGAGGTATCATCATATTTCTCTTAACCGTAATGTGTAATCAAATCGGCATTAAACCCTAGTACTTACTTACTTTTAATGATAAAACACCACCAAACTCAGCCAAGCCACTGCATATTGGATAGTACATATTGCATTTGAATTGGGGTTTCCTCGGTAACCTGGAGCCCAGTGAAAAATCATTGATACCAGGGCGCCGAGTATCAACATGCATGAACATGCAATATCGTTCGTCCACTGTAAATCAACGAGGCGTCCTCGACCCTCCGCTGCGCGGCGGATAGGGTCGAGGTTACCTGGACAAAGCGAGTTGGCAAAACACAGAAATGGCAAATGGAAACGTAGCGATGATGCGCGACGTCATCGTTTTCGCGGTCACGTAATTTCTGCCACGAGTCACGTGATCGCTGGCAGGAGTCAGGTGAATTCTGCGAAAAATTTTTGTTCTGCCCGCAAAACGTCCTGACGTCGGAAAAATTCTGAAGGAAAAAAAGTCCTGCCGTATTTTTCGTCCTGAACAGTTTTTTTTAAACGTGAAAATAAATTATGCTGAAGGGAAAAAAATACATGGATAGGAATATTTTATCTGGTGTTGTAAAATCTTTGTCCTGAGATAAATTCTTGTACAATTTCGCAAATTGTAGCGTGATTCTGGCGTTGTAAAATCTTTGTCCTGAGATAAATTATTGTACAATTTCGCAATTTGTAGCGTAATTCTGGCGTAAAAATTCAGTCCTGATGTAAACAATTTGTCCTGAATAAATTCCGCTTTGGCATGCCAAAGGAAATGCATTGGCAGGAGGCCGTCAAAACGTCACGTCGTGACGTCAAGCAAAGAACCTCTATAGCACTGTACGATACCATCATGTATCATGTGTTATACCATCAAATTTAGTTTCCAATAAGATTGCTTTATATTCTTCAGTATAACACAGTGACACGAATGAATCTGGTAAACTGGGATATACATCTCATTATACCAGGGGTAAAGAATATGCTGCAATAAACTGATCATTATATTCGAAGTATTCTCATCACAACACATATTACAGCTAGGATACTGATGACAGTATAACAAAATTATTGCTGATATTAGGCAATAAGTCGTCCACATGCCTTAGTTGAACTTGAGACAGCAAAAGGCGCCAAATAGGCCTACTGTTCATTTTATGCTAAACCATCTTTCCAATTAATCAATAAGACTAAATTAGAATTCCATTGCAGTTCATTCTTTCTGCCCATGCAATTCAAGGTAGCCTACCCCATTTTAAACCACTCGAAAATCCAGAGTCAGTCGTATATCCTCCTCTCGCACACTTTACTGTCGATCGTTAGGACTTATCATAAACCGCAAGATGCGGAACGCAAAATCGCTAGATGCCAACCTCGGTGACAGTACCATGCGCCACAGGATGTATTGCAAATATGGAACCTGAAAAGGCGAACATTCATGAGACCGAGGCTGTTGTAGGGAGCTATCCTTGTTTTGATTGGCCCATTGAAATAGACTCCGCTGTGTTATCGGTCAATAATGTGTATATGGTAACTTGTGCCGCCAGGCGTAACGTGAAAATAATCTTGATACATGAAGCGTATTATACTCACAGTTTATCTTGATAAGTTGCAAAAACCTTTGTGGTCTAGATGAACATGCAGTTGCATACCTTTGTATTGTCTTCGGTCCTTCTATCATTGAATGGAGAATAGACAGCAGCAGTAGAAATGGTGTTTGTCATTGTCCAGGGAAGCAGACAATCTTGTGGCAGAAAATAATGATTTCTCATCTCGCGATTTCGCGATTTTTCATCTCGCGGTTTATAATAAGCCGGTCGTTAGTGCCGAGTGTCAGTTTGGCATGAGGTTAAGGCTGAATTCAACTTGCCTGCTCTCCAAGTAATTTGCTATTATTTTCAATTGGCTTGAACAGAGAGGTGATCCATAACAACCCTACTTCTTATCAGCACGGAACAATACTGATTATCGGGTTTTGAAGATTAATCAAGCTATGAATGGTACCCGGTGAATATTGAATTGTGTCCTGTTTTTTATACATGTAGCGATGTGGTTATGAGTTCTATTGTTGTTATGCCCCGGGTGCTGTGAAGACAAATGATGAATAAAAGATGTTAAATTTATGCACTTAATGGCGGAAATATAAACAGGTTTTAAAAAGATAAGTTCTTGAAGTTGAAGTTTCTTGAAATTCAAATATGGTCAAATATAGACTGGAGCGAAGCACATGTGTGTATAAAACACATGTGCATGCTCCCCAAGGTGTTTACAGCACATAGATCTAAGTCCAAACAGAAAAGAGACAGAATCAAGAAATGTAGGTAAGAATCCTAATGGTAAAAATCTGAAGGTAAAAATCTGAAGGTAAAAATCCTGACGATAAAAATTCTAACGGCAAAAATCCAAAAAATGTTTAGGTAGGTAAAAATCCGAAAATTTATAATTTTTTCTGAATCTTTTTCTTTTCAAATATTCTGAGATATTTGGAATATTTTGCTATTTTTGGAAAACATTTTTGCTATTTTTTATTCATTTTGGAAAGTGTTTGTTCGACTTTTTTTTCTGAAATTTTCTTTGATAAAAAATGTACTTGTTTAGGCTCTACCCATCGAGGCGGTAGTAGAAATCGGGTATTGTCGGGCTTGGAATCTTATTGGTGAGTAGATCCAGTAGGAGCGAGGAATGTAATCGTTTCCACCAAACATAAGTTAACAACGCGTAAGTGCGAATGAGATGTGAACAGCTACTCTCTGGGTGTAGTAATTTCGAATTGCTCGGTCATATAATGTTATGAAGATCTGATCTTGGATATTGACAGCGAGGCAACCATTTCTCCTTGTAGCTGCATTGTAAAAAGCACTTCATTCTGTAAATGCATGTTCGCAATACCAATACGAGCTTTCTTTACAAAAGAGAGAGGCTATGTCAAACAACAGCCTATCACCAGTATCCAGCAGAGGGAAGGGGAAGCAGAATGTGCGCAGATTAAATGGTTGATGGATGTTTTGCCTGGCCTTAAAGGAAAAGATTCAGTTCTCTGTCTTGTGTCATCTGGTGACATTGATTCAGTTGTTCTCCATCTCTTTGAGATTTCCTTGTACTGGCCAAGAAATACTCATAAGAAATTCAAACACTCCATATGTGTCGGACTGCAGAAAGGGGCATCTTCATTTCTTTCTGGCTGACACGGGTCCTATGGCCATGATACCGGGACTGATACGGCTCTACTCATATGATAACCTCTAATTATTGCCCGGGGCAGTTATAGCCTTTGTGTGCCTGTATGTGCACTACCAGCTGATTTCTACTCAAACTAAGGCTATAATTGCACCACTTTACCTTACAATTATCATGAACACCATTTTTTATTATCATGATCATCATTTTCCAAGACAACAAGCCAATCTAACTTGAAGTTGGCATTAATTGATATATAATCTCCAAATATTATGTTAAAAATAAAGTAAAATGCCACAACCTTTCAAAATTAGACATTGATTAATACTAATCTTCACAAAGAAATAAATGACACATACAGAGGATTACTGGCGATCCATTTGCTTTTATTCATGATATTTCACTTTCGACAGAGTCCAAACAGTTTTTTCATGGAGAATGAAAAAAGGCACTATCCATTTTAATATGTTGAAATAAACAAAATATTACATCTGTATTACTTCTCACATTTAACGATGTTGTTTCTAATCGCCAAGGTAATAGAGCTTCTAGATCTTCTCCTCGTAACATCCGGATCCTAACCACGGAGGTGTGCATTGGTAACCATTGCGTAGACAACACCTCATTTTGCGGGCGCATTGATGAGTGTGGTAGCAAGGCTGGTTTACTGGTACTGAACCTTGCCTGAAAGAAGATACATTCATTTGTAATACTGTCTTCTTCGGGTCGTGCCATGCTCAAAAGGTGGGGAAATAGAAAGGCTACATGCCGAACAATTCAACTGTGTACGCCGGGCCTTTATCATACATCACACAAGAAGACGGAGATAACCCCAGTCTGAGTCAAACTCAGATAGCCAAAGGCAACACACTGGCTGTGGGCGTCGCCTGGGCGCTACTAGTTATGTGCCATGCGCGTGGGCCGGCAACTCAAATAAGGTCTTGTTTTTGTCCAAACGTGGTAAGATTTTCGTCGCCAGCTCAGGTTGTGATTGTCGGCTACCTCACGGACCATATTTTTTCCGTCCCCAGGTACGCAATCTGGGAATCACAATGACTCGAATGTACGCAATATATTACAATACCATTTATGAACACATCGGGAATGTTTTTGCCAATTATATAGTTCATTGTATTCTTTATTCATCTGCGAAATGTTATGCCTTAAACTTTATATCGTTTACTAATATATACTGAAAAAGTTGATTCCGATTAAAGATCGGGACGCAATATTGCACGATGATAATAAAGTTAGAGGGGAACCTACGCTGTCGAAGGGAGTTGCACTATCTATCGACAGTGTATTGGGTCAAACCAAGTATCGAAACTGGGACCTTAGAATTGACATGAAGAAGAAGATGCTGTCCGAATTATTCGTTTTATAGTGAACCCAGTATCTCGGGAAGACTATGGCATTTCCACCAAAGGAAAATAAACGTTTTACTTACGCATCCGCCATTTGGAAAGCAATCAGAACAACGAGGAGGATAACGATAGCTTTCTTCATTTTAGAACGCTGAAACAGAGATTTTCAATTAATACGAAATAAAAAAAATCACAAAGGTAGTCGAAGTGGTGACCACTTGAACTCCCCTGCATTGAGAAACGACTCTCACCATATTGCAATACAATGTATCTCAATGTCTGCTGCCAAAAAATAACATATCCTCAGGTGTTTTGTCTGATTTTTTCCTGTCTCGACTTGATACACCGTCTCACAGTGAGATGAAATCTCATTCCAACATTTTCTCCAGCATAATTGCACGGGGAAAGATACTTCAGAGATGTCTTTGTAGTATGTGAATGAGTCGGAGTAAGCTTATAATTCAAGATAGATTGCGAAAATTATTTTTGAGCGAGCCAGGCCAGGAATAGATTTTCACTCGAATTCGTAAAACGGTTAGGTACTTACGTTCGTAGATTGCCAGTGTCAGGTTCAACTGCAATTGAATATCTGGTACCGGGTGCTTTTACAACAAAAGCTATATATTAGATGAGATTCTAGCAGCTGGTAAATTAGAATAAGTCAATCAACCTGACATCTTATTTTTCACGATCCTGACAGCTGTGTATTCTAATTGCATGAATTATTCTAGGGCCCAACCTGTCTGTGGGATGAATAAATCGTACTTTCACCAAATTTCACTTACTGGATCCACTCACCAATAAGATCCAAAGTCCGATAATACCCGATTTCTACTACCACTTCGATGGGTAGGGCCTTAACAACCGGGCATAATAGTAGGCCTTTCAAAGCCATAAAAGGGTGGGATATCTATTCAAGAGTTAACAACGTTATCGTCATGAATAGTCATGACTCGACTGCGGAATTTTCATTATACAATTAAAGACCAATTGGAAGAAACGAAGACAAGATATCCCACCCCTTTTGCCTTCTATAATGTCCGGTTGTTCAGGCTCGACCCATCGAGGCGGTAGTAGAAATCTGGTATTGTCGGGCTTGGGATCTTATTGATGCGTGGATCCAGTAGTGCTTACAAAAAACTTGAACGTTAATTTGTAATAATTATTTGCAGGCGCACATTGCAATACTGTATCAGTAGAAGTAAAATTCATTGTCCATAAATTATAAAATAAAAATAAATGGGTCAATGTCGCTGATAGATCATTTTCTGGTAACTGAGAATCTACGAAATGTCATTAAATCCTATGGTGTTGAACATAAGGCAGACAACCCTTCAGATCATTCGGCAATCTACATGAGTTTGGACATAGCAATGCCACAATATATTGAAGGTGGGGTTAGATATGATGAGAAATTATGCTGGGATCAAGCCACAGAAACTGATATCAGTGTGTATGCGACTGAACTAGAGCGGCGTTTTGCTGCATCGGATATTCCATGGGAGGCATTGGGATGTAGAAATGGGGTATGCAAAAATTATAAAAGGGAAATTGAAGGGTTTCATGATAAAATTGTCCAAATCTGTCTTGAGGCTGGGGAATCAAGCATTCCAAAAAAAGGTAACCATCCAAATGGACGCGCGGGATGGAATGAGGAAGTAAAGGAATTTTAAAATAAGGCGATTTTTGGCATGGTTTATGGATTGAGAATGGCAAACCAAAAACAGAAATGGTTGCGGATATTAGGCGTCGTACGCGTGCAAAGTACCATTATGCAGTTCGTAAAGTGAAAAGAAATCAAGATAATGTATCAGCCAATAGACTTGCATCTAAAGGTAAAGAAATGTGGAATGAAGTGAAAAGGTTGAAAGGTGGTATGAAAGCTATGCCAAACGTAATGGATGATAAGACGGGAAAGGAAGAAATAGGGAGTATTTTTGCAGATAAGTTTAAAAAGATTTACAATAAGGTGTCTTATAATGAAGTAGAAATGAATAAATTAAAAGCTGAGATTGAAGGTCAGGTACTGACGGAATGCTGTTCGGGAGGTTGTGCCATACGTCATTCCTTTAATGTACAGGATATAAGAAAAGCTATAAAACAGTTGAACAAAGGCAAAAGTGACAGCATACAAGGTCTACAGACTGATTTTTTTATACACGGAATCAATATTTTGAGTGTTCAAATTTCGTTGCTGTTGACCGCAATGTTGACTCACGGCTTCTGTCCGGCAGATTTCCTCAGTACCACTGTTATTCCTATTCCAAAGAATAGTAGGATATCCTGCAATACGTCAGACAATTACAGGGGTATTGCATTGAGCAGTGTGATAGGGAAGATACTTGATTATGTAATACTAGAGCAACATAAGGAAAGCTTGGCATCTAGTCATGCCCAGTTTGGGCTTAAGAAGGGACTATCTACAGCACATTGTAGTATGGCTGTCAACGAAGTGATAGAATACTATAAATAAACAACATACTCCTGTGTACTGTATCCTCTTAGATGCAAGCAAAGCATTTGACAGTGTGCATTATGTCAAACTTTTTGAAAAACTGTTAGATAGAGGGTTATGTCCTCTTGTTGCTCGCTTCCTTGCGTTGTGTTACACAAATCAGAGTGTACGGGTTAAGTGGGGAGATCACCTTTCTGAACCGTTTATTGCACGAAATGGAGTGAAACAGCGTGGAGTATTATCGCCAACTTTATTTAACTTATATCTGGATACCTTGTTGATAGAGCTAAGACAATCTGGCTTAGGATGTCATGTGGGCAATATCTATGTTGGAGTTTTCGCCTATGCAGATGATGTAATATTACTTGCACCAACCATGACTGCCTTGAAGTTAATGTTGAAAATTGCTAAGACATATTCCATCAGTCACTAAATCACTTTTAATGCTAAAAAAAACAAGTTTATCGTGTTTAGTGTTGGGCCAGATCAGGTCCCAGAATTTGTAATATTTGATAACACGATGATTCAATCCAGTGCCTTTGAAATTCATTTGGGGATTCCTATCGGCCCCAGGTTAGGAGATCAACGATTTGATATTGCAATCAATGAATTGTATAAAAAAACGAATATGGTGATGGCTTTTTTCAAACACGCCAATACAGAAAATAGATACGAGCTGTTTAGAACATTTGGCATGTCACTCTATGGAAGTCAACTATGGGATCTTTCTATGAATACCTTCGAAAGAATCTCGATAACATGGCGGAAATGTGTTAGGCAAATAATGACCCTGCCATATAGAACACATAATGTTCTTATCCCACTCATAGTAAATGATACGGACATTCTAACACAACTTGAAAAGAGGACTTTAAAATACATCCTGTCACTACATTCCTTGTCAAATGAATACGTCCAAATGAGTGTTACCCTACTTAAACTGGGCAGCAACAGTGGCTTGGGAAATAGTCTGAAGCACATCAGTCACAAATACGGCTTGGATAAAGAAGGTTCTATTGAGGTGTACAGAAACTCCATTGGTTTAATGAGTGATAAAAATTTCCTACAGGCCACAGAAAGAGGAAGACAGGTTGCAGTGCAAATAAGAGAGTTAATAAAATTAAGGAGACATGCAGTTGACATACTGACAACCATTGAAAGGGAGGAAATAATCCAATATTTATGTGTAATGTAACACATGTTGGCACCCGTTGTAATATTATGTAATTGATATCGAAATAGACTTGTAATCACTTGTAACCACTGCACCCAGCACTTTGCACACCATGGCACTGTAAAATATGTACCTTTTTGATGTACGAAATAAACATATATATATGCAGTGCAACTTTGGCGGAAAACAACTACATGTAGTATATACCAGCGATCTGAAAACTGAAATTAGTCGAAAATGTTCACCGGATCAAAAAGCATTTTTCGTGCTGCGACAATTAGATACGCTATATTTTTTAATCAAAATTTAAGCAAGAGGCAAATATGCTAATTATTTTAAAACGATGTGGATTCAAAAGTTTGACCTACATAGAAAATGCAGTACTGCCATATACTCTAGACTCACCGATCTATCACCGGTTCATTACCTCGGGGCATGACAGCCCCCAGCAGAACGCGCATTGAACAGGCCAAGGCCCCTTCATACCTGATCAGCTCAGGGCATATCTGCCTGTCATTCTGAACCCTTTCTCCAAAATCGACACAAAAAACGCCAAGGGCAGGACATGATGTCATGACCATCAGATATGCTAGAAAACTTGCTTTCACTCCCTCGGTGTCACTTCTTTTCCTATAAATCTTTCCGTGCGTTAACCATTCCTCAACCATTCCTCAAGACAAACACTTCGTGAAGCTTATAGTATTTGATAGTCGCATGAAATTTAACCAAGTGTCTTGGTTTTTTGTTATGCTAAACAGTTTTCTCGAAAGTGCGTTTCGTCAGGATGTTCTCCCAGTTGCAAACATGGTAAACGACAGCCATTTCAAGATGCAACTAGAAATGTGAAATTTGCTTTACAGCAAATTTGATGTCCAGCACAGTGAGGACAGGTAGTCTGAAAGACATCAATTGTGAATTATGTGATGTGCTCATCTAAATTTGACATGGTATCGAGTTTCAATGATTAGTGGGTGTAAAACTCAAGTCCAAAAGGTTGGATTGGCCAAAGTAGTTTCGATTCAATCACCTCCGAAAATTAATACCCAAATTTTCGGAGGCGAAAATAATCAGATACCGACATGTCCGAAAATAGATAACCGACATGTCCGATATTCGAATGCACATGCAATGTACACGGTTTTTTGGACGCCCTACATCGACCTTGTCAATGATCATCAATAAGACTGTTGGTCTTCTCAACGACGCACATGGTCATCGTTTGAGGACTCTAGAAAATCCATAGCTTGGTCCTGCACAACTTCAAATATATACGGACAAAATACACGTGAAGGGTGCACCGCTGCAGGACTGCGTATGTTTTTTGGATGGCACAGTCCGTCCCATATGCAGTCCAACACGCCATCAACGCGTATGTTACAATGGACACCAGCTTATTCATGCATTGCAATTTCTGTCGAAAGTGATACCCATCGGGTTGATTGCGCATCTTTATGGTTAATTAGAAGGGCGTAGACATGACTGTGCGCTGCTCTCGTTTGAGTGGACTGATGGAGCAAATGGAGGCTAGAGATATCATTGATAGGGATATCTCTAGCCTCCGTCTTCTATTCGCAGTTTACGGAGATTCGGCTTATCCCATTAGAAGATATCTGTTGAGTCCATTCAGAGGAGCAACCTTAGGTGCCGCAGAAGAAGAATTCAACAGGAGAATGTCCTCTGTCCGGCAATGCGTCGAATGGGAGTTCGAAAATTTGGTGCGACTGTTGTGTTCAGTAGCCAAGTACTACTTGGTAGGTACTCATCTGGTCAACTGCCGTACCTGTGTCTATGGAAATCAGACGAGTCAGTGCTTTCAACTGGACCCTCCTACCTCACAAGTACTACTTGGTAGGTACTCATCTGGTCAACTGCCGTACCTGTGTCTATGGAAATCAGACGAGTCAGTACTTTCAACTGGACCCTCCTACCTGAGAGAACTATTTAGCATGAACTGTGCGTACATGTACACTCTTTATTAGTAAAAACAACTAATCTGGTAGTTGCTATTGCACCAACTGTGAAATTAGTTAAAAAAAACTAACAATTAATTAGTTGTTCCAATTATAAAAGTAGTAAAATATACCATTAAAATGGTTAAGAATTACTATTTTGATTGTTAAAACGACTAATTTCACAGTCGGTGCAATAGCAACTACCATATGTGTACACGTCAAAAGACCGCAAAATGTGATGACCTAAACGTGGTCGATCGCCTAAACGTACAGGTGCGAAAGCCGAGAAGGCTCATTCAATATTAAAAATTAAATATTCAAAACTTAACAAATGTGGAAGTTTGAATTTTCGTATACAGGAATGGAACAAATGCAAAGAGTTATGATAATGAGAAGTTTGCCCAAACATGCCAAAGGCTGTAACTCATCTTAAATTTAAATTTATTCTTACAGCTGTAAAATTCTAATTGGATGATTAATTCTATAGCCAAACCTGTCTGTGTGATGAATTGCATTACGAAATTGCCAGCGCTTACGAATGGTTTGAAACTAAATTTGTTATCGTTATATGCAACAGTTCATTGCAATAAATCTCCTGCTTTGCTTTCAGCAATTACATCGTTGGTGCATTGCATGCAATCCAAAATGACACCATTTTCTGCTCTACAGCTCAGTGTCTCAGCTTTGACATTGGAAACATTGGCTTGGCCAGATGCATCAACCACCGCGTCTTCGGCATGTATGCCCTTCACACATCAATTTCTCCTCCAGTCAAAAGGACACGACATGCCTGCAGTGCTCTCTTCTGAGAACCTTGATGTGAGATAACTGCTGAAGACAATATAATATCTCCGCAGGCTTCTATCTGGGATTCACTCACCCAAATTTCCGATTGTCCCTTGTACGTTCCACTTGCGAAGGCATCTGAACTTTCAGTTCGCCTGCTGATCAAGCTTGTCTTATGCACTGATCCTGGAGTGATCAGATGAAATTTTATTATTTCACTGTAGGACTTTTTTTACCAAATATGTCAGCGACATGTAGCATTCTCCTTGCAGTGCTGGCTTTGCTTTTGAGTTGCTTCAGTAAGATTCAGTATTCAGTGGGGTTTTAAATGACCATATGTTCGGATACTGCGATTGAGCTTTGCCGATTACACCAACAAGATCTATCATTTGAAATTGCTCAACCCCTCTTTCTTGAATATCTCTGGATATTTTCATAATTCCCAGGCAAAGGTTACAAAGCAAGGTCCCTTAGCCTGGTTCAATGCCGAAATAACAGAACGCTTCTGTTGTAGGTTACAAACATCTCGGTTGTGTGCTGAGGCCTGGCCATGCTAACACGACCTTTACTCAGTTGCAAATGGTCACTAGGAATCTTGTCGACATTATCTCAAATCAGTATTATTACCTAACATTCAATCCACCTACTTACTAAGCTCAATTTACCGGCAAAAAACACCAATCAACCTAGCTACCGAACACAATCCCAACTATTTTGGTCTATCAGTCGGGGCCAACACGAAAAAACGTGATTGTTGCTTTGTCACGTTTTATCCTGATTGCTTGCAAAACTTGGACACAAATAATTAGCGAGGCCATTTTAGACCGAGAAACCGCGAATTCTATCTGGAGTGTGAAACAAAAGGCCTAGATCCTTAGACTGCCCATCCTTCGGTCGCCGCACTCACGGACCATGCCTTGCTTGCTAAGTTGAACACCGCTGGGACTCGAACTGAAGCACAGTGCTCAAATTGTAATAAAGATTAGGCCGGGTCTATTTGGCAAGCCGCTCGCCGAACAGGCATCTTTTTTTGTCCTGTTTGGAGAGCCGCTTGCCAAACAGCACTAAAAAGCCACCCTGTTCGGCCAGCCGGGCTTGCCAAACAGGTTAAAAAATCTACCCTGTTTGGCGAGCTGGAGACTTTACTTTAATATTAATGAGTTCGGCTTTCCATTCAGGACAAGAAAAAGTCGCTGTTTGGTAAGCCGGGCTTGCCAAATAGTCACTTCGGAATAGGGATTCGCACGTTCACTTCTTCTGTACGTGCATGTGTAGGTTTCTCGCAGAACCGTGAGCAGTTCTGGGAGAGGGTTGTGAAAGAACTCTCTGTTGATATTGGCGTCATCCTTTGGTCCATTTTAGACGCGGACTTTATTAGCAGAAACCCTACTTGGGAAACAGATTGTAAATAATGTAATTATAAAGTGACAAAAAATCATTTCCAGATAACTCCTCTGTAATCGCTTGGCGGAGAGTGCTGAAACGTTCAGGGATGATAGGTGATAAGTTGAAGTTATGCATGTGGGTCTTATTTTTTCAGTTATATAACTAATTTGCATAACAATGCCTCGTTAGCTCCTAGCATACTAATTACCAATGCTATCGTCATGCAATATTCATGGAAGATGGATGAGATGATTTGCAACAATAAACACTCTTGGGAAGCCTCCAAGTTTGCCCCTCGAACTCCGGACACCTCTTTTTTTTTCTTTGAGATATTCTACTAATAGTTATCTTGTCCCGTGGATCAAATTTCAGTCGACCCCCCCCCCCCCCCACACACACACCTTAGCACTTACTGCATGGTTTATACGTGGACTGACATTACTCTGATATCGAATGATATACGAGATGTCCTCATGAATACCGGTAGCCTATTCTTTCTGCACTATAAAAGTAGGACCATACATTTCGGAGGTCCTCAAAAGGGTACCAGTACTAAGTAGGCCCTGGTCCCTCCTTTATTGTGACTTGTGCATAATCTGCAAAGCGCTGCTTCCCATACCGCCCTGGAACATTGACTTACAAAACATTTAAAATACCCGCTGGTGTGGCTTACAGATCTTTAGCCAATGACTGTGTCGACCTGTGCATTCAATAACATTTAAATAACACTGTTCATGGAGTATAAATAGCCAATTATAATACATGCAATATGTGGCACCCCAAGAGGCCTCTTCAAAATGGCACCCGATATCGGTATTCACGAGGACGACCTGTAATATCTGACCTACATGTAATATCCGCATATCCTACCATAAATGTATAGTCCTGAAATAGTGCGATTGTCACACGTGAGCAGTCGACATTGTATTAACACATATGAAATTGGGTCATATATAAATCTGTAAACACACGCTTTGTCCTCTTTTTATACCGTTTGTCTTTCGATATTTACTCTTGAATGTAAGGTAGGCCTATGTATCATGCTTTATGGTTCCTTGCCTTTCGGGAGTTTGATTTGAAATCCAACTCTGGTTTGTCATGTCACTGCTTGCACTCTTAATGAACGTCCCTGGTTCGAAGATTTACACAGCCTTGTGTGCACAGGTATACTTTGACGAAAACAACTCCGTCTTCGAGGACGACCGACAAAATAGGGAGGCATTCCAATCTCAGTAAATGTCGGCACCACTCTGAATAACGCAATCGGTGTTCGAAATCTGGATGTACAAGGCCTATCTTCTCCATGTTCGTTCCCTTCATCTTGACTTACAAATCTGACACACCAAAAAACACTTTAGGGATCGTTGATGAATATCAATGTGTTTCACAATCCGAACAATGTAAGGAAACGGGGAGGGGAAGGGTAAATGGCTTGTCGGGATTACAATCCGGACGCAGTGGACCGGCCTCGAGACTGCCCCTGGAGTCTAGTGAGGATTGATTTTCTTTTTTGTACCAAGGTTTCTTCAAGTGTCAGATGAGTAAGAAGAAGGGAACATGTATTGAGATGGTTCAGTAAGTCATCTTTCTTCTCCATTCACATTCCCTTTCTCTTCCTCATAGGACACTCCAAGAAAAGCATTGGGGCAAGAAGGCATCCCTCCTTTCTGTACACGTTTCGGCCTTCTACCTCATCTGACTCACCTAGAATCATTTGAACAAGATTGCGTCTCTTCTCCAAATACTTTCCCTTCTTCTTCCTCATCCGACACACCAAAGACTATTGTTACAACACATCTCCTTCTTCTTACTTATCTGACACACCCAGAACCATTGAGAAAAGAAGGCATCGCTTTTCTCCATACACATTCCCTTCTTCTTACTCATCTGACACGCCAAAGATCATTGAGACAAGAAGGCATCTCTCTTCTCCATACACATTCTCTTCTTCTTACTCATCTGACACGTCAGAGATCATTGAGACAAGAAGGCATCTCTCTTCTCCATACACATTCCCTTCTTCTTACTCATCTAACACGCCAAGAACCATTTGGACAAGAAGGCATCTCTCTTCTCCATATACCTCCCCTTCCTATTACTCATCGGACTCCTAGAACCATTCCTTTATCTGTCAGAACTCTTTCCAGTGGGAGGAGCCATGTGTGCAGAAAGGCGCCTCTCTTCATATTCCCTCCCTTTTTCCTCGTCGGCGCGACTTGGAAAAGCATCTCTGCCTTCCATACATGTTCCCTTCCATCGTTAACTCGCATTTGGCACAACTGGAACCATCTGGTCTGAAAAGTATACTTGAACTCACTTTCCATCGTTGACTCGCATTTGGCACAACTGGGACCATCTGGTCTGGAGCGTACTTGTACTCATTTTATCTGTTTTCAGCTTTGACGTTATTCTCCACCATGTCTGTGAGCGTGGTGATCAAGAATGCGGCGCGGACCTGTGGTGAAGGTCCGTACTGGGAGGAGTCAACACGGTCTCTCCTAACAATGGACTGCTTTGACAACAAAATCATCAGGTGGAACTCGGAAACACGACACACAGAGACAGTTAAGCTCGGTAGGAAGGTTCAATTACGCTAGGTCATTCAATGTTCAGCATATTACCATTCAGTATGACCAGGGCGTAAAATGAAAATACCCAGGGTTGAAATAATCAGTGAAAAATATCCATCGTCGATACCAGGGTCGTCTTCTCTGTCCTCGTCATATGTATTATATAGAGAAACAAGGAAGAAACAAACTGTGTAACTAACCCCAGAAATCTTGCAGCGAAGCCACGCCTTTCCAACCCAACACAACAAAACATTCTGTCTCGACAGCCTGATTCACAGTAATGTCACTCTGAAATGAATCAATGTCTCTCTCATTGTTTCTTTCTTCGGTATATTTCAGGATGATAGTTAATCTCCCCAGTCCAACTCACACCCAGCAATGATCACATTCATAAAGTCTTCTCAGCATTTGCTCAGGCCTGGAGCTATAATTCTCTTCGACTAATATAATAGTACACTGCCAGGACCCCCTTTGTTTCATTGACTCTTCCCAGATTCGGTTTCATATCGCAATGTTCCCTTCTCTGGCTTCAGATGAGCTCTGCACGTTTATTATTCCAAGAAAGAGTGGGGGTTACATCACCAGCCAGGGAGCTAAGATTGTTCATTTGGACTGGGACAATCCTGCCGGCTGCACCACCTTGGCTGAGGTCGACCAGGGAAAAGATACACGATTTAATGACGGCAAATGTGACAAGATGGGAAGACTCTGGGCTGGTAGGCTTTTATTTTCCCTAAAACCTACGAAAACACGCAAGGTTACTTACATACCATAAAGAAGAGAGCCAGTTGAATCAATATTTAGAGCACGTTCCGAAAGATGTTATTTAAATGGTTCAAGTAAACTATGGGTTTTAATCCTCTTCTGCTGACAGTGATTGGAAAGAGAAGTCAATTAACCGGGATTGGTCTTTTGCTCGCATTGGGTAGCAAACATTCTCCAGGAAAGAATTATTATAGTTAACGGTATTAGAAAAGTTTTCCCTCACGAATGCTTCTCTATAGCAAATACACCCAAATGTATTCACACAGGAGAAATACCATTCCTACGTTATTAGAAAAATCCAGCTTCGCCTGTCAACCTCATTACCTGTACATTTGTGCAGTAAGCACTTAAATATTTCGACACCTCTGCAGTCAAGCAGGTTTTTTGGCACCCATCACAGGTATCGATCTCAGCTTCATGTGGAAGTAATTTGGTAGGGAGTTATCAACGATCAAAAGTGTACAATCATTTTTTGTGTCACCTTGTAAGATACATCAACATTTTGCTTTAAGGTACAAATGGTGTTGTAATTCAACCAGACAAAGGTACCCTTTACTCCTTCAGTCGCACAAGGGAAGCCCGTCCACACATGGACAAGATCACTATTTCCAATGGGATCACGTGGTCCCTAGATTGGACAAGGTTGTTCTATGCGGACAGTCATCCGAGGAGGGTTTGGGTGTTTGATTGTGATATCAACACAGGCACACTCAGTAAGTACTTGCTCCTCAGACAAGACCAGGATGTTCGATTTGGACAGTCAACCCAGGAAGGGATTGGGTGCTTGATTGCAATATCGACACAAGCATGCTCAGTAAGCACTTGGTCCCAAGGGAAGACCAGGATGTTCCATGTGGACAGTCAGCCCGGAGGGTGTGGGTGTTTGATTGTGATATCAGCATGGACACTCAGTTACATTCTGAGAAGTGGGTGGGTTTCAAGGCTGGATGCCTGGCATTTATGATAATTACTGCATTCTCTTGTAGGGGCACTACAGTATGCTGTACATCCAAAAGTGTGCACAAGTAGTTGGAGAACGTTTGTGTCCATTTTCTAATGTGTCCAAGAACCACCTCCTATACAGGAACAGAACTCAACTTCACCCTATCTTACAGTATCTCATTTGATGGACAAGTCTTTATTTTTACAGGCAACCGGCGAATCTTCCTCCAGCACGCCCCAGAGACTCTGGACACATTAGGTTACCCCGACGGAATGACCACAGATTCTGACGGCAAACTGTGGATCACCTGCTACGATGCCGGCAAGGTTATCCGTGTTGACAGTGAAACAGGTGAGATTTGACCTCAACATTTAATTAACTAATCACCATTTCCTTCTTTTCACACCCAGTTGACAATAGTTTCTGTACAGTTGGTACTGGATCGGGAGAGAAGGGAAATTTAAATATGACCCATTACCCAGGATGAATTCACTTTTATTTGTTTAAAGCTTGGTTCCCCATGCAGCCAAGAGGAAACCACTGATAAAATGTGGGAAGCTGCCTGGTTTTCACAGGCGGTGGACTAATATCATGTAAGTTATTGGCTGAACATACACTTGGAACTGACCACAGAGAAATCCTGACGAAGGTTGGAAACCAAGGTGTCCCACTGGAGTAGAAGCAGTCCTGAGAAAATCTCCACCTCAGACAAGTCATACCTAGGACTCGTCACATGTTCACCTCAACAAGTCACATATTTCATTCATACCAGGAACACACAAAACCTCATTCAAACTTGGAAATCTTTGCATGCCTTTTCAAAATGAATGTCAGGACAACACAATTTTTTTTAATCACTATTGTGTGGTTGTCAAAACACTAAATTAAACGGATGGCAAGATAAAGTTAGACAAAGTCACTAATAGGGGTCTCTACCATCGCACAGTACGTCATGACTTTTCACCCTTACGAGGAATATATGCATTAGGCCAACTGAATCCAACATGACCCAGTGCCCTCACTGTGGTGTTTATTAGTCATCTAAAGACGGTCAATTTAACCCCCTGCTCCTGCCTATAGTCCCCCTTTAAGTTGCAATTTCACTGAATCGCGAAATGATATGGCTGCGAGTATTTTCAGGTTTACAGTACAGCGATTTGTACCCAGACCTGCATCAACATTCTGATATGTTTGTAAAGCAGAATACGTGTTCATTTCAGGAAAAATCATTCAAGAAGTCAAGTTCCCAGTAATGAAGACTACTTCCCTGTGTTTTGGTGGAAGTAATTATGAGGATGTGTATGTAACCAGTGACAGGACACCACTAAGTGAGGTGGAATTCCAAAAGGAACCGCTGACTGGTTCAGTCTTCAAAGTGAGCGGCCTCGGCATCAAAGGCCTACCACAGTTTACGTACGAGGGGTGAATGGATCTGTCCTCAAGACGGCTTCAGTGAAGAAATCATATGTCTGTCTTAAAGGGACAACTTGGGCATGAGATATGTTGGTTTTACATACAAAAATGGCTTCCAGCAGGACCGCTACGTCCCCAAAAAAATCTTTGAACTGCAATAAACAATGCACTAGAACGGGGTGTAACCATCGGCCTGCCTGAAATTTACAAGCCATGTCAAAAACTGCCTCGTAACACTGGCGAAAATCATTATCAGAGATCAGCATTGGTGTGCAAGTGGCGGCGCATGGTGTCAAGCCGGGTGACATCATTATCCTCCTGGCCAGGTAAATCCCACGCCCAAGTTGTCCCTTTAAAGTACATATTCCATTTAATCAGTTAGTGTGATAAGGTTGTGACTTTTGAACATCTACATGCGCGGTTTTCCCGATGGTGGCGCCTATGGCATGCCAAAGCGGAATGCCAGGAAGCCGTTTTGCAATCAGAAATTCAGAAAATATTGTTCAGGACCCTTTTTAAGCAGACTCAATTTGAAATTTACTTCACAGAAAGAAAAATTCTATACTCTGCCCAAAAATCGGTCAGAAACATTTTTTATCCAAGAATGCAAAATGCGTCAGAATTGTTTTCGGGCAGGACGTATTTGCGGGCAGGACGCAAATTCAGCAGAATTCACATATGTATGCGGAGAGAATGATCACTACTGGAGCACTTCTGATCGCTACTGGGAACCGCTTTGATGATCGCCGCTCAGGCCCTCACGTGACTTTCGCGTTAATAGATGGCGATGGCGAGGTTCCTTGCCGGTGCAAGAATTCGTGACCGACGCAAACAATGCTACAAAAAATATTGTTGGTTGCCTGAGACTATTCAACTAAAAAATTGGCTAAAAATTATCATATGTCTCCAAAAAGAATCTTATGAGGACTAAGCATAAAACACGTATTAAAAATTACATGTAAATTACAGCATGCTCTTGTATGGGCCGTGAAAACCGCAAAAAAGCGGTCGTACCTCGAATAGACGTTGGGTGGCGCTTTACATGTTTTTCGGTGCGCGGTCGTGCCTCAAATAGACGTCTTCACATGTTTTTGTAAGCGGTCGTCGCTCGCGCAAACTTGTCTTGCATGTTTTTGTAAAAGAGGACGTCGGAGAACGCGGTCGTACCTCAAATAGACGTCTTCACATGTTTTTGTAAGCGGTCGTATCACATATAGACGTTGGGTGGCGCTCGCGCAAACTTCGACTCCGTCAGCGATTGAGTTAGAATCGCCGCCGGTTCTGTACGCCCACGATAGATGACAACGCCCAGAAGTTCGTAGCGAGATGGTTCAAATGGTTTGAAGCAGCGTTAAAATGGAGGTAACGTTTTTATGATTGATTTACGCCGTACCGTACTGATAGAATGGAAAATGCCATAATGTTTACCGGTGTGAAGCCTTTCACGCTTTACGTACATTTGTATACGGTCGATGCACTGACCGTGTGTATCGTGCTGTGTTTGTAACATATCACCGGTTTGCGTCTTCCTCTCGCTAATGTATAGCTATCTGTGCATTTAATAAAAGTTACATGGTTTGAGAAGGGGTCTAAAAGGGGGGTGTATTAATATTTGAAGGTGCATTCCAGGTGCTTCGAAAATAGGCTCGCGTAGATCAGGTCGACCTGAAAACTTTCCACTCCACTATTTTAGGTTTATTTTCGATGAATGGGCTAAAATAGTAATGTTGTTGAGTCTCGGTTAGAATGAATCAAGTAACCGTATAGTATTTAGTCCATTGGTGTTATTGGACATATCCGAACCTGTTATATAGACCGTGCGAACGGATTTCTGAAATATACCATTATATGAAACCCAGTTGTATTTTGGGACCAAAAAGATGATTATTGTTAAACCACGGTTTTAATCTGTGTATGTTGACTTCAGGTGACTGTTTGACAGTTATAGAGTTAGAAGCTAGTGGGTGTGATTCCATCACTATCTCTCCGCTTACGCCAGAAGCCGTGTTGACAAGTTGGACGAGTTCGCCCTGCTGAGACCGAGAAGGACGAGGCCTTGCTGTTGACGTCCCTTCCCGTTTATAGAATACCCGTGGCGGTATAGTATTCTTAATTACTGGCTAGTTTATTGTTACGACCTGCCGGCTAGTTAGGACTAGTCTGTTGCCATCTGGGCAGAACCGGTAGAGTCGAAGTCAATTACATAGTCCTAGCTAGCGGTCGGGTTGCATCAGTCAGCCTGAGTCAATATTACGGACTGTTTGTGTTGTAGCACGTTGTAAGTTGTGAGAAGCATTTTAGTATATCTCCCTTAGCGGAAAAAACTTGTATCGATTATATTTCCCTTGGCGGGAAGAGAATTTGACAACCATATATATAACCTACTACGCCCTTCTACTGATGTTCCGCGCTAGAAGACCGAAGTCTGCAATCGAACACGAGACGGAGGATAGCCTGCTGCAGATGCCGGAGAAGAGACACCGCAATCGTGTAAAAAACTAGTACGGAGCCGCCAGCTCTAGGCTGAAGCATTCCCAGCTGTAGTGTGAATTGTAGGTATCTTATGATAGCTTGTACCATATAAATATACAGTCCTCTTCAAAAGTAATTAACCTCTAGCATAGTTATCTTATCGTCATCTTGTCAATTCGTTAATCGCCAGAACAACTATTTTATGCAAACCTTTTAGTGGATTACCGATGCCCATGTTTATTTTATTTACTCTTATTTATTTTGCCCTCTGGAGAAAGGAAAGTGTATTGTTTTCTGAAATAACAGTTTATAAGCTGGTATGATGAATAATGTAATTGTAGCTGACCCAATCAAATAGTTTTTGTTATCCTTTTAGCTCAGTATGCTTGGTAACCTTGGTAGCTGAACCATTGGTTTATTGTTTTCGATTGCCTCCAGGTAGATTGTATATGGGTCCTACCATTTCAAGACGGTTAGAAATACATTTATAATTTTGTCCCAAGATGCACAATTACCTCCCAGACAATGCCAGGCTGAAATGAAAATTGATTAAAAGCAAAGATTATATGCAATGACCTATTCTTTTTGAAATATAGTTGAAAAGTTCTGAGTAAGTTTTATGAATTTCAGTTACTTGAATCATAAACCCCTTTTTATAAAAAATCAGGCGAAAGGTCGGAAACCTTTTCCAGGGTGGAACGAAAACATTAGAGAGCTCAGAGAAAGGGCGCTGCTTTGGCACAACATCTGGAAGGCTGGGGGGTCGCAAAGGCAAGGGGTCGTATTCGAGATCCGTAAAACGACTAGGGCGAGATACCACCATGCCGTCAAACTCTCCAAAAAGGAGAATAAGGTAGCTGAGAGTAATAGAATAGCAATGGCATACCTGGAAAAGAATGACAGCGACTTCTGGAAGTTGATCAATAGGGGAAAAAAGAAGAAACAGACCTACGCGGTGAGAATTGATGATGCTATGGATGACAGATCCATCGCGGATAGGTTTGCTGTTAAATATGAGGCTTTATATTCATCGGTTGGTTACGACGAGGATCAGATGAGTGATATAATTAAAGACTTGGACAACGACATAGACTCTAGATGTGAAACTAACAGATGTGGGTGCATTAGCCACACTATCTCAGCAGTTGAAGTTCGATCTGCAATTTTCAAACTGAACAAAGGAAAACATGATGGTGGGAAGACTCTATTTAGTGACCATTTGATACATGGTACAGAGGTACTCGACAAGAAGCTAGCGGAGCTTTTCACGCTCATGTTGTCCCATTCTTACATACCAGAGGCGTTCAAAAGGTCGATTATAATTCCTATCCCCAAGAACAAGAGAAAGTCTATTAACGATTCTGATAACTATAGAGGAATCGCATTAAGTAGTGTCTTATGTAAGGTGTTAGACCACATCATTATGGAAAAATGCCCTCAGGTTTTTTGCACATCTGATCTGCAATTGGGGTTTAAGAAAAAGAGTTCTACCACCCAGTGTACATTTGTGCTCAAAGAAGTTATTGATTATTATCTCTCGCATGAAAGTAATGTTTACGTGACGTTATTAGATGCCAGTCGTGCATTCGACAGGATTGAATACACCAGGCTGTTCAACTTGTTAGTAAAAAAGAAATGTTGTCCACTGATTGTGAAATTTCTGGCAACGCTGTACACGTGTCAATATGTCCAAGTAAAATGGAAGGACACTCTAAGTAGGGTAATTAATGTAAAAAAGTGGTATAAAGCAGGGTGGAGTAATGTCCCCTATTTTATTCTGCATTTACTTGGATGAAATGCTACTGGACTTGAAACAGTCGAGTTACGGATGTTATATTGGCCAACAATTTGTAGGGGCATTGGCGTACGCCGATGATGTAGTTCTATTGTGCCCCACTAGACATGGCATGCAGGAAATGCTTAAGATTTGTGATAGATATTCCGAGGAGTATAGATTATTGTTCAATGTCATTAAAACACACTTCCTATTGTTTGAAAAAGAAGCAGCCGATACTTTTTTAAGGTGGCAAAACAACAGACTTGAGGTAGAAGGTATAGCAAATCACCTGGGTCATAATCATAGGCCCCCACGCCGAGCAGACACTTATTGATCAAGCTATTGGAAACATGATTGCCCGAACTAATGCACTTGTCTCTGCATTTGGTCATTGCGACATTGATGTAAAATATCGCCTGTTCAAAACATATGTCATGTGTTTATACGGCAGCGTACTGTGGGATTTTTCTTCTAGGCACATGGATAGACTGCTTACGACCTGGAGGAAATGTATAAGGAAACTATTCAAATTACCGTATCGGACACACTCAAATTTGTTGCCTACTATATGCCGGGATATCAATCCGGAATTTCAGATGCACAGCAGGTTTTTAAAATTTTTTAAGACTGCTCTGAGAAGTAATAATGAACTGGTTGAACTGTCTGCGAAATTAGTCATTTACGGAAGTAGTTCCTCCGTCGGGGGAAACATCAATGTACTATGTGAGAAGATAGGGACCGATAGGGACAACCTTATTAGAAGGGGTAACAAAGTTGGTGATATCGAAACGAATGACATAGGCAGTGTGATCAGGGATCTTATACTGATGAGAGACAGGGGTGACTATCACCTCTTTGATAGAGATGAGCTGTCAGATGCTATTACGCATCTAGCATGCGAATGATAAGTTGACCTTTGCCCCCCCCCCCGCGGCAGAGGATCCATGAGAATTTTTCTTTTATAAATAGACTTTGATACATGTATTTTGTTTTTACGTTCTTGTCTTGTTCAATGCACCTTTTCTTGTAAGCGCACAATGCACAATACTGTAAAATGTACAAGAGTACGATAAATAAACTATATATATATATATAAACTTTATTGGTTTTACCTAATTGCACAAGTCCAACAAAAGGCCACTCACAGTTGAACGCTTCAGGAGATATTTATTTTGTTATAGGCATAGTTCATAGTCCTATATATCATACCATTTTGTTCATGATCAACGATTGATCTGACAGTTTAAAAATGGATACTCTACCAGAACAAGCAGCACAATCTGTGAATAAAGCAACAGCTGCTGTCAGCCCAACCACTAGGAGGAAGGGCAAGAAAGGCCAGAAGTATCATTTTGATTGGCCCATGCAAAATCTTTTGGAGGTACAACTAGGAAAGCGACAGAAGGAGGAACCAAGGGTAGGCCTATTCAATTTTATCACATGTCATGTTTCTCCTGGAATTCCTTAGCCAGCAGTGGCAAGATCCTTGGATGGTGGGCCAGTCTTCACCTCCAACCAGTTGACAATGTCAGGGCCAGTAGGACCACCTGCAGATTAAATCAAAACATTTCAGATTTCTGAACAATGCTCGATCAGAGACTGCCGAGTAGAATGACATGTACACTTTGGTATTTGAGTGGATTTTTCCAAACCAAATCAGACTGGATGGATATAATCGACGGACAAGAGCACTAGCTGGAAGAGATGGTCAAATGTGTAACTGGACGAGAGATTCGAGAGTGAACTTTGTACATCAAAATAGGTCAATCGCCACATATTTGATTGATTCAGCTCTGTGTAAATGCAAATCCCTTCAAGATTGTAACACATAAAATCATCATACCAAGAACACTTACCAGAATACTCAATATCATTTCCACTTCTGAAAAATCTGATGGTTGGGTATCCCTGGACTTTGTATTGCTGTGCAAGTTGAGACTGAACGGCTGCATCAACCTTGGCCAATTTGATTTTCGAGCCAGATTCTTTGAGTATCGCAGCTGCCTTTTCATATTCTGGCGCCAAAGCTTTGCAATGGCCGCACCAGGGGGTATCTGAAACAACAATCGAAGTTGAATTTATGAGTGTGGAAAGAAAGTTAAGATAAGCAAGAAGAAAGAGTTTATCACCATCCATGAATTGTAGCAGAAGAAACAATGTATTCATCCACACAAAAATACCACAGCGAATTACATCGAAAATTTTTCCACACCCAATGCAGCTTGTTGACACTGTTGGCTTCATCACTAGCATTATTATTTTGGTTACCAAAGGATACACGCTGAATTTTACAGTACTAATTGAGGTATTATCAGACACGTCAAATGTATTCATAAGTTCAGGACTGGGAGATGTTTGTTACACACGTTTAACTGGAGAAACCTAAATCTAATCAACAGATGGCAGGCAGCTTGATCCCATAATATGCCACAAGAAAACACCTGGAACACACTAGACGCAAGCAGCATGCACATCAATTATGCCGGGTGTAAAGTTCAACGGTGACAACAACTTTCTTCAGATTGTTGTACAGATTGGTATTAAAGCGATGTGGAGGGCAGAGTTGTATGGCTTGGCATGATTCTGCCTCCTTTCTGGACATGAGGTCTCTTGAAAGTGACAGGGATGGCGACCTAGCATCTAGGCCATAGATGGATTGAATCCATCCACTGCATCATTTTCAATGTGATTGTCCCCTTAAGTGGTTGGTGATTGTGACTTAGTCCTGTTTTGGTGATTGCGACATGCTGCACAGATGGCAAGAAGTTTGGGTGTTCACTTGATGGATTACTTTCCAAGGACTAGATATTTGACGGGGTGAAATCCAACGATGCTTGCCTTTGAGCCTACCACTTCTATAACCACATCACAAATTTGTCCTAGACGAGCATGAGATTATCATTTAGGGTCGCCCCAGCCTGCACAATATTGTAATGCCAGTCCTTCTGCGCGTTTATTGCCATTTGCGTCATGACGTTAATTCCCGTTAAAAAGTGGCAATATTACGCACAATCTTCCCACAACCTGGTGATACAATACTGCGCAACCCGACCAAAAAAGATATTAATCGACAGATGGTTAACCGGCCCATCCATATGACCCAACTATATAAATTCATCTCAATCCATGAGCATTTACAACACTACGCTGCAAAATGAAAGCTCAGCCGAAGAAACCTTTTTTCAAGTTGATATGAACGGGCATGTATATACCATATGGTCACTAGGTCAGCCACAAGCTTTTATCAGGAAAATCTTCACAAACCGGAAGAAGGCTAGCCGCCATCTTGCTATGTCTATCCAGTGATTAAACCGGCAGATATCAAATAATTACCTAGAAACTACTGCTCTCAAAAACTAAACCTTCACATCAAATGGAAAAGCGCGCTAATCAAGTTCGAAGAGGAAAGCAGGAGAAGGGAAGAAAGAGAACAGAACATCATTATCGGTGGATTGGAGGAGCCTCCGGAGATGGACCAGGCGAAAATAAAGGAAGCAGATATTCGAACAATTACCAAACTAGTCGAGATGACAAATCGTCGTGAGGTGCTAATAATAAAAACCGCAAG
Source organism: Lineus longissimus (assembly GCF_910592395.1). Taxonomy (NCBI): domain Eukaryota; kingdom Metazoa; phylum Nemertea; class Pilidiophora; order Heteronemertea; family Lineidae; genus Lineus; species Lineus longissimus. The sequence continues at coordinate 4,141,249 of NC_088319.1, read as the reverse complement.
GAGACTGGGTGTCAAAAAAAAACTGATAAAGTTTGTACTGGCGAACAGAAACCAAAGAGATATATTCCTGCACGAGATCAAGAGATTAAAGCACGATAGAAAGGGATGGACAAAGGAAGCAGGGGGTCTAGACCACTTAACTTTCTCGGTAGATCGTTCAAGGGAGGAGAGAGATGAGTACAAAAAGTTGAAGGAAGAACTGGAGAGGAGAAAGGCTAACGCTGAAGAAGGCTTGAGAATAACACGGAATAAAATAGTGAAAGCACCCCAGCCCTTTCGGAGGAACCCCCAGCATGGGTGTTCACAATAGGGAACGGGATATTGAAACAGTGAAAATTCGATGCCTGTATACTAACGCTGACTCTCTAAACAATATGATTCCAGAGCTGCAATCTGTAGTTTGTAACATGAAGCCGGACATAATTGCAATTGCGGAGGTAAAGCCTAAGAACACTAAATTCCCATTACAAGTTAAAGATATATTGTTGGAGGGGTTTCAGATGCCAGAACACAACTTAGAGAAAATAGGTAGGGGTGTGTGTGTGTACGTCCGAGACGGATTAAACTACAATGTAAAGAATACTAATATTTTCAAACATGGAATCCTCATCGAACTTGAGAATCCTACTTGCGACCATACGGAAATTGGTGTAGTGTACCGGAGCCCAAATAGTTCAGAGGTAGAAAACAAGAGCTTAAACGGAGGAGTTAAGGAAGTCCTAGAGGAGAGAAGCGGTAGCACGGTATTGATGGGTGACTTCAACTATCCGGAGATCGACTGGGCATTACAGACAAGCAGGGCAGGACAGGAACACAGAGCAACAAAATTCCTAGAGACCATACAGGACACTTTGGCGAGCCAACTAGTCAGCAAGCCAACACACTTTAGACCAGGACAGAGGCCGACCCTGATAGATCTGGTGCTTGTAAATAAACCGGAGGCAGTTAGCAGCATATCCCATGAACCAAGCCTTGGCAAGAGTCATCATGAGATCCTCGTAGTGGACATAGTCCAAACTAGTGCGACCGGACCAGAACCGCCAAGACCGCTAAAGTATGCTTACCAGAGAGCTGACTACGATGTGATGAGGAGGGCCTTACATGATGAATCCCTGTCGACCAAGATTGCTAATCTAGATTGTGAAGAATCATGGAGGGTGGTGAAAGAGACAATTCTCAGGTTAAGAGATTTGCACGTACCAATGTCCAGGGTCATAGTAGGAAATGGGGTCAGAAAGACACCTATCTGGATGAACAACACTGCCCTTACCAAGGTGAGGAGGAAACATGCAGCGTATCGGCGCTACTTGAGTACGCACGAGGGTCAAGACTTCTTAATCTACAATCGGATTAGGAATGAGGCGCAAAAAGAAGTGAGGAAGGCAAAGAGGCAATTCGAGAAGAGTATAGCCAGGGAGTGCAAAAGGAACCCTAAAGCGTTCTGGGGTTACTACAAGGAAAAAACCAATAAGTTCCAACAGATCCCAACTCTGAAGGACGAAGCTGGGGAAAAAGTGGAAGATGACCCAGGAAAGACGGAATGTTTCAACAAGTTCTTCGCCAGTGTATTTACTGTGGAAGACACCAGCCAAGTCCCATCGATACCAGTACGGCCAGTAAACGTTCAAATGACCCGGGAGTCAGCAACCCCAGAGCAAGTCCACACGAAAATGCAGCTATTAAACACTTCAAAAGCCCAGGGGCCAGATGGGATACACCCAAGGCTGCTACACGAACTGCGTGACGAACTGACTACGCCATTAACATTACTTTTCAATAAGAGTTTAGACAGTATGATTGTTCCTAAGGATTGGAATGAGGCTCAAATTACACCAATATTCAAAAAAAGGAGATAAAAACAGTACAACAAACTACAGGCCTGTAAGTTTAACCTCAGTGATATGCAAAATATTGGAAAGTATAGTGAGGGATCAAATGATGGACCATCAAACTATCAACTATTTGATTTGCGAACAACAGCATGGCTTTAGACCTAAGAAGGGTTGTAACACCAATTTGCTGGAGTCAATGGAGCGATGGCTAAACCGACTTGAGGATGGGGACTCGGTTGACATTTTCTTCCTAGATTATGCTAAAGCGTTTGATAGAGTGGCACATCAACGGCTGCTGTCCAAACTTGAGAGTTACGGCTTCTCGGCGAACACGATTGGCTGGATCAAGAGTTTCTTAGAGGAGAGAACGCAGAGGGTAAGACTAGCAGCATGTACGTCCTCATCGAGACCAGTACTGAGTGGTGTCCCTCAAGGGAGTGTGATAGGACCACTTCTTTTCGTGATATACGTGAATGACCTCCCGAACGAAGTGGCAAATGAATTACAAATGTTTGCAGATGATGCAACGGCGTATGGGGTTGCAATTTCAGTAGAAACGGAGGCGGTATGCCAAGCAGACTTGGGATCATTGGAAAAATGGTCAGGGATATGGCAGATGAGTTACAATCTGGACAAGTGTAAACATATGAGATTGGGTAACAGGCCTCTACAAAGTCAGTATCACTTAAGGAACCCGGATGGCTCACCACATTACCTAGAATCGGTCGAGATGGAGAAGAACATAGGAATAATTGCAGACTCGAATCTGTCATTTGAACAACACATTGATAAAATCGTAAAGACTGCAAACGAAGCACTTGGAACTATGAAAAGGACGTTCAGCTACATGAATCACAGTATTTTCACCCTCCTATATAAAGCGCTTGTAAGAACTCATCTGGAGTATGGACAGGAAGTATGGAGCCCGGTGAAGAAAGGCTGTATAGACAAACTAGAGAAGGGCCAGCGTAGGGCAACGAAGCTTGTTAGAAACCTAAAAAACTTGCCTTATAAAGAGCGATTAAGACGTCTCAAGTTGCCGAGTCTTCGACATAGGAGATTGAGGGGCGACATGATTATCTTGTTCAAAATAACACATGGATTTAGAGACGAGGCTCGAAATACCATACAGCACAAACAGAAACCTCCGGGGCCATCCGCTCAAGCTGGAGCCAACCCGTTTCACAACCAGTCATCACAAACAGGTTGGTGTCAGAGTGGAATAAGCTGTCAGAAGAGGTAGTCATGGCGCCATCCATCGAATGCTTCAAAAGCCGACTAGATAGCCACTGGGCAGCGAAGGACATATATTCGTACTGATGATGGAATGGTTGTTCTTAGTTCTAGCTATTATGTAATATGGAAACTGACTTAAATGTGTTGACGGTGTAAATATGTACATAAGTTTATTGGACACTTTACGCGCACTAGCATGCGTACTCCAACCAAAAAGATATGTTTTACTTGAGACGACTAACAGGAGTCAAAGACCCAGGAGGGCCACGAAGCCGCTATTGATGATGATGATGATGAAATGGTATCCTGAAGGATCTCCATGATATGAGGATGCCCTGGGAAAAAAAGCAAATGGTGTACATTGATAAAATTGAATGAAAAGGTCAGGGTACGTGGCAAAATATAACTGACGACGCAAATTCAGTGAGAAATCGAAACTTACAAAATTCAACCAGGACGAATTCGTTGTCAGTAGTAGCTTGTCTGAAGTTGTCATTCGTCAAAACAAGGACGCCATTACTTCCGTGATCTCTTCGGAAAGGGCTGTGGCCACAAGGGCCAGTAATAGGCAAGCGATCTTCATCATATCCCAACCTGATGAAGAGAGAAAATTTGGAGTGCCAGTGTGTTCAACGTGGCAAAGAAGACCGATTCCTGGCACGCATGCGTGTTATAAGCGACCCGGACTTCGTGTTGGAAAGCGATTGGACCATTTGGATCACGTGGTACAAATTGGACTATTTATCATTTTGTTAATTTGTAACCATGCATGCGTGAATGAAATGATGCGTATCAGTGAGAAACCCCGGGAGAGAGACTTATATTTGTTTTTTAAGATGCCAATAAAGTAACACCCAACATACATGGCTGGCACAAGAATCTGTAAATGGCCTGGGCCGGGTCTATCCTGAGGCTGGTCCCTCATCCTAGCTCCACAACTGGCCACAAATAGAGGTTCTTCACGTGCCGTCACGACGTGACGTTTTGACGGCCACCTGCCAATACATTTCCTTTACGTCGTGACCAAGTGACCAAGTGACCAAGTGACCACGCGTAACGGCCAATATGGCATGGGACGTCGGTGTGTTCGCGACTTTCTACCTGAAAATGAGCGATGATATTGCAAACTGTTCCTATGTACAGTAGAACCTCCCCTTGCTGACACCTCTGCAGGCGGACACCTCCGCATTACGGACATGTTCGTTCAGTCCCGATTTTTTTCTAAGTCATTTGCTTTAACCAAAACCTCGGTAGGGCGGACACCTCTCTACTCCGAATTGCGGACACGGCCATGGTGACTTTTTGGTCCAATCACCTCGCAATTACGGATTGTAAACAAAAACAATGGCTTCCCGTGGTCAAGTAGGTAGTCGATTAGACCTAACAGGTGTGAAGTTAATTGATGAACATGATTAGATACTAAGTTCAGTTAATTACATGGTGGAGTGATTTTAATGTCTGTTGCTCTCCTAATTAGTTTAATTATCTTCACTGTGCATCACATTGCCAAGCTACTGTATATTGTAACATTAATTGCAGTCCATTGAGTTGTCTGTCCCCTTGTGCTCTAATTACAAATAATAAAGCTTGATGTGTGGTAGCTCAATCGAATGCTTCTATACAACTATAAGGATGTACGCTGTCTATGTAGTATGTACCGTGCGAACACAACCTGCATATATCAATGTTGGCAAATTAATATTACCTCCACTAGAAATGCAAATTAACTAATTTCAAATTCGCATATAAATGGCAAATTATTTGAAGTAGTTAATATTTATACAACTACAGTAGAACCTCTCTATTAAGGACACCCTTGGGACTGACAAGTGCTGTCCTCAATAGAGAGGTGTCCTGATTAGAGATTAAATTGAATGGAAATGACCAATTTGGGACCAAACCTAGTGTCCTTAATTGAGAGGTTGTCCTTAATGGAGAGGTGACCGCTAAGGGAGGTTCCACTGTAAATAGAATATGTAATATGTTGGTGTCACGGGTCGCAAATGTATGGAGCCGGGGCGTGTCCTCCTGTCCTCCGTAAGATGTTGTCCGGGACTGCAGCAAATGGTAGGGACACTCGAATGGCTAATCAAGAGGTCAGGAATCAGATACGCCGAGACGAGAGGAAGTCGTTGAATGCAAGTTAATAACACCACAAACAAGAAATGATGTCACACAAGAATGTTCAGTTCAACGGTCGTATCACATAGACGTTGGGTGGCGCTCGCGCAAACTTGCCTCACATGTTTTTGTGAGAGGACGACGAAGAACGCGGTCGTATATAAAAACAGACGTTGGGTGGCGCTCGAGACGTTCACATTTGAATGAAGACTTCAATTGCGAGCGCCACCCAACGTCTGTTTTGATATACGACCGCGTTCTTCGACGTCCTCTTTTACAAAAACATGCAAGACAAGTTTGCGCGAGCGACGACCGCTTACAAAAACATGTGAAGACGTATATTTGAGGCACGACCGCGCACCGAAAAACATGTTAAGCGCCACCCAACGTCTATTCGAGGTACGACCGCTTTTTTTGCGGTTTTCACGGCCCATACTCTTGAAACTGCTCAGAAGTGGCTCATTGAGGCTAATTACCCGAGCCCGCGCGCTGCGCCATCTATTAACCAATGAACACACGAGCACCTCCTGAAGGGGTAGACTCTTTCACCAGTCTTACTGAGACTGGTACTTAACAGCAATTCACTCAACATGAACTCGAGTCAATGTTATATCCAATCCGTGTTAGCAGGTCATGTGATCTTTGCGATTTCGCGGGAAATGAAATTGTAAACAAACGCACGTGCGCAGTTCAAATGGTGGACTTGGGTTTTCCCGGTGTTCTGAAAATGGTTTATTAAAGGGGACTGTAGGTGGGAGCTGGGGGTGAAATTGGTGGTATTCATTTTACTAATATGCACAGTTAGGGGCTTAAGCCTTGGGGGAAGGGGATGGGGCAGATTTTTCATTGGGAATGAACGTCAATCAACAACATTGCGATGTTTTATGATTATAAATAAATACACCGAGCAGAGACGATCGAAACACCAACTTTTATTTCATGCATGGCCCATAGCCTAGGGCAGGCCAACAAAGTTCGAGTGCTTTGCTGGGCACCAGTCTAATAGGGGGATAATATCCATCTTTTAGTCAGCAATTCGAGAGCTATTGACATAATAGTACCCGATATTTTAACCACCCAGCAACAGTGGACCACTGTCTCAATTGACTATGTCCTTACCTATCCTCAAAGACATGGTTTCTTATCAATGACACTACCGCAGCTTATACCATAGCTGGGACAAAACTGTGTACCTAGAAAAAATGGTCATGATACATGGGCCATTACAACAAACTCAAATGTACTACGGGTTTATATCCCGTGGCCCTGATGTTGTATATCTGCTAGGGATGACCGTGTTCGAAATGACTTTTGCAAAGTAACTCCCACTTCGAATAGGCTGGTTACTCTAAGCTTGACGGAAAGTTATCTGGGCATGGTGCCTTGGACTGACCTGACATCTCACTGTGCTCTAGACGACATGTACACCAGGGCCCACTGCCTTAGACTGAGCCATCATCTCACCATGCTTGTGAAGACAGGGACAACCTGGCCATCTCTTCTATACCGCAGGCACGAAGGCCTAGCTACCCTGACGAAGAAGATATTTGAGATTCACCGTAGTAAAATCTGAATTCACCATTAGCATGGTGAAATCAGAATTGTGACAGCTACTGTCATCAGCTTGGTTGTGACAGGGTCTACGACGAGTGAAGCCGGCTGGTAACTACTATTCAGACCTGGGACATTGTGACAACTACTGTCATCAGCTTGGTTGTGACAGGGTCTACGAGTGAAGCCGGCTGGTAACTACCATCAGACCTGGGACATTGTGACAGCTACTGCTATCAGATTGGTTGTGACATGGTCTCTACAGAGAGGTCTACATGAGATATTTTTCGTAAGGAATAGCTGGGACAAAAATGTGTTGGCCTACCTAGAAAAATTATCATGATTCATGGACCTTCCCAACCTCAATTGTCCAATGGATTCATACCGTGGCCCCATGTTGTGTATCTGCTAGGGAGGACTGTGATGTGTTCTTTAGAAATGACTTTTGCCAAACAAAGTGGTTATTTCCTCGACCGAGTCGGGGACGCAAGCTCAAAAATGACAATTGTCCACGACAATTTTCATCCAATCAAATCGAAATGGCGTTCGGCGACATTTTGCGTCTGAATTCTTTTTTTCAACACTGGATGAAAAGCAGTATTCAAGACTTAGATCAGAAGTAATAAAAAGAGACACCCCCCCCCCCAGCTCATCCAGATTCCCCACGTGGCCTGATGGAAGACACCGTCCTGCCTAAGATGCGAGCGGCACGGGTTCGAATCTCACTGTGATCATTTTTTTATTCGGATTCTTTCCGCGATTCTTATCATTTTCGAGTAGAGTGGCTGGCCGCCACTTCAGCACCACCCGTGGGGCCTATGGTATTAGGCTAATTTTCGAGTGAACATACATTTTTTTATTTTTCATAAAACAGCCGAACTTCACTAAAAACAATCTTATTCATTTTTTTCCTTTCTAGAAGTGAGATTTATACTAATGGTATGCCGTATGCCGTATGACACAGACACGGGCAACCTCGAACCTATCCGCCTCGCAGCGGAAGGTCGAAGAGGCCTCGTTGATTTACCCAAAGCGAACCGTGCATACAGTAGGGCCTACATGCACTGTCAATACCGAGAACGCTGGTATTCCTTGACTCGAGGTTGCCTATCTTGAAACACGTGACCGGTACCAGTCTCTGTAATGAGTGTGAAATGGTCTATTGAGAATTATGCAACAGCAGCCTCAGCGCCACCACGCGGGACCTAATGGTATTAAGATCAAGAGGCGAAGGCTTGAATAACTCCTGGGTGAGTTTACAGAAGGGGCCTACACCTAGGATGGGTGCTGCCACATTAAAGGTTCAGATAGCTCCTAGGTGAGTTTACAGCGGGGGGGGCAGCCGATACAATGATATACCCAGAAGGTGCTGGCATCTGAATGTTCGGACAGCTCCTGACCGGGTGAGTTTACAGTGGGGACAAAGAATATCAAGACGGGTCCAGCAGGTGCTGCCATTTGAAGGTCAGACAGCTCCTGAGTGAGTTTACAGTAAGGGTCTGTAATTCATTTTAACCTTTCAAAACATAGATAACGTCAATAAGGTGCTTTCTTATTTATTACATTATACATTTTATACTTCAATGTTTACATCATACATTTTACATTTTATAAACAATATTTGGTTGAGAAAAAATGGGTGAGAAAAAGTAATTGCCTTTGCTCATCCTTTTTATCACAGTTGAATGTTTCAAACCTTTCAAGCCCTGTGCCCAATTAGAGCTGCTATTACCATTAAACCATGCATTATGCTCATTGAGCCCTGAGTTTTAAAATCTGATAATAAACTTTTCCCAATTAAAGCAAACAACTGGGTCCAAGCAAGTTTAAAACCAGTGGTAAGATTGTATTTCAGCTTGGCCATGGTTACCCCGAGTGTGTCATCTTCCTGTAAGTGTAATGGAGATGAAGACCAGTGAGTGCCTAACCTTAGCTACGTTGCGCCTACACCTACTACATTCACTAGTCTCAATCATATCGCTAACAGCTACACTAGAAGTGACTACGGATGACGGCACTAACTGCCAGTCATGAAATAAACTAATGCTGTAGTACTGCTATCAAAACCCTGTAGGCCTAACCCACCTCTAATCTAGCTATATTGACCAACATTTACCACTAAAGGAAAAAATTGTAATGCAAAAATAAATTGTTGGCAATAATTTGAAAAAATTAAAATGATAAAAGACATGCCTATGTGGGACAAAGGAAGATGACACAGTATTAAATGATAAAGTTATCAACATACTTTAGTGGCTTATTTGATGCACTGTTTATCTGAGAACAGGAAGGCGCTCCCAAGAGCATTCAGGCTTGAAAGGTTTAAATTACATTGGCCCAGTGTGTTTTGCACCCTTGAAACTACAGTGCAAGATTATGCGCAGTTACATACAGGTGATCTTCAAGCATGTAGGTAAATCACATTTTTGAAGGAATCGTGGAAGTCGCAATTTGGAACAAATATTTGCACTACATAACATTTGCCTGAAACAAGAGCATCGAGGGGATTGTCCTGCTCTGTGTCAATGTGAACGTTGGTGTAAGCATGGAGAGTTCTTTTATCAGGTTTGTTCCTACAGTATTCCATGTATCTCTGATATGAAGTTGGAGCTGCAAATAGAAAAACCCTGGACACCTTCAAAACCCGTTTAGACAATCTCTGGAAAGATAAACGTTCATATTTTTACTACAAGTGAGACGACTCTCCCACCGTACTTTGTTTTTTCCGTGTTTTTATAAAGCGCCTGCTCTTTTTGTGTTTTTCTGTGTGGGCACCATATTTTGATATACAAACAATAATAGAAAATGACCAGTTGGATAATGACTCCGTATATAAGACAAGGAATGAGGATACCGTAAGGGTGGACTCTAAGCAGGAGCAGGTGTTTAATTGGCCATCTTCAGGTGACTTATATACACAGTAACGGCACAATATCATGTTGGATTAAAGCACTTTTTTGACGATCTGTGAGATGGGAGAGGCCCCTATTGGCAACTCCGTGCAAGATAATCTTGCCTACCTGGCTCAGCAGTTGCTGATGTTATTAAGATGGAAAATAGACTGTATTGCACTGATTTTTGACAAACCTTATAAGTTGAAGAACCAAAAGGGTTATAACACTTCCACAATGATGATGATAATAAAGTGATTTTCCTCATCGGTGGTTTTTCAGCGTATCCTGATCAAGGCATGTGATTTCGAGACGATCTTTGATGGGTTCTCCTTTGAGGTCGTATGGACTGGGGATCACAGTGATTCAGATATTGTTGAACCTTTAAAATATTAGAATAAGAATGACGCGTTCAAATATTGAGTTGAGAGCTGAGCGTCAACAAGGACATCATAAGCTCTGTAAAATTTATTAGGCGATAGTATTTTAAGTAGGAGGAAACTTATGCTGTCAAAAAGAGTCACACACTTTCACATTAGTTTACCGGGACCAACCGAGAATCGAACATGGGATCTCAGAGGTGACAGGCATTGATGTGCACCTCTCTGACAGCTCTAAATGATGCGTTCAAATGGAATAAAATCTTAAACAAGACAATCAAAACTCGCTGGAAATCTCTCTCCACTAGATCTTCACATTGTTATTGGAATACTTTTTTTGATGTTCTTGACTATATTTCCACTAAGATGATGATGAAGTGATTTTTCAGCATATCCTGATCAAGGCAAATGTTTTCGAGACGATCTTTGATGGGTTCTCCTTTGAAGTTCTACGGAATGGAGATATCAGTGATTCAGATATGATCCTAGGCTTGTTGAACCTTTAAGATATTAGAATAAGAATGAGGCATTCAGTTTGGAATGAAATCTTCAGCAAGTCTTTTCAAAACTCACCGGAATTGTCTCTCCTCTAGATCTTAATGTTGTTGTTGGAATCCCCTTTTTGATGTTCTTTACTATATTGGATGGTTCAGCAAAAATGTGTCTTACTCAAATCAGATAATCTCAGTCATTACTGAAAATTTCAATATCAGACTATATGCACCATTTTGTGGCCATGCGGAGTCAAGGATAAAGTCTTACCTTGAGGCTCTCCTGCTCAGGTTGGTTGGGAGGGTCGTTCATGGTCATCCCTAAGGCAGCTACACTGCCGAGACTTGCAACCTCTCACCTAAAAGATCAGCTGAACCTTGAAAATATAGAATCAGAATGAGGCATTTCAATCAATTCTTTGCAAGAGGTCTTAAAACTTGCTAAAAATTCTCCGATCCTAGCAAGATTTATTGCTTACATCTATTCATACTATGTTAGACCTCAGAGGTTAGGCGTTGATGTCCGCCACTCTGACAGCTCTAAATGACGCGTTCAAATGGAATAAAATCTTAAGCAAGACTATCAAAACTCACTGGAAATCTGTCTCTCCTCTAGATCTTTACATTGTTATTGGAATACATGTACTTGTTTTGGACTATATTTCCACTAAGATGATGATGAAGGGATTTTCCTCGTCGGTAGTTTTTCAGCGTATCGTGATCAAGGCAAGTGTTTTCGAGACGATATTTTATGGGTTCTCCTTTGAAGTTCTACAGAATGGAGATATCAGTGATTCAGATGTGATCCTAGGCTTGTTGAACCTTCAAACTATTAGAATAAGAATGACGCATTCAGTTTGGAATGAAATCTTCAGCAAGTCTTTTCAAAACTAACCGGAATTGTCTCTCCTCTAGATCTTAACGTTGTTGTTGGAATCCTCTTTTTGATGTTCTTTACTATATTGGATGGTTCAGCAAAAATGTGTCTTACTCAAATCAGATAATCACAGTCATTACTGAAAATTTCAATATCAGACTATATGCACCATTTTGTGGCCATGCGGAGTCAAGGATAAAGTCTTACCTTGAGGCTCTCCTGCTCAGGTTGGTTGGGAGGGTACATGGTCATCCCCAAGGTGGCGACAATGCCGAGACTTGCAACCTCTCACCTAAAAGATCAGCTGAACCTTGAAAATATAGAATCAGAATGAGGCATTTCAATCAATTCTTTGCAAGAGGTCTTAAAACTTGCTGAAAAATCTCCGATCCTAGCAAGATATCTTGCTTACATCTATTCATACTATGTTAGACCTCAGAGGTGACAGGCATTGATGTCCGCCACTCTGACAGCTCTAAATGACGCGTTCAAATGGAATAAAATCTTAAGCAAGACTATCAAAACTCGCTGAAAATCTCTCTCCTCTAGATCTTTACATTGTTATTGGAATACTTTATTTATGTAGTTGACTATATTTCCACTAAGATGATGATGCAGTGATTTTCTTTGTCGGTGGTTTTTGAGTGTATCCTGATCAAACAAGTGTTTTCGAGACGATATTTGATGGGTTCTCCTTTGAAGTTCTACGGAATGGCGATATCAGTGATTCAGATGTGATCCTAGGCTTGTTGAACCTTTAACATATTAGAAAAAGAATGACGCATTCAATTTTGAATGAAATCTTAAGGAAGACTTTTCAAAACTCACCGGAAATGTCCTCCTCTAGATCTTTACATTGTTGTTGAAATCCTCTTTTTGATGTCCTTGAATATATTGGATGGTTCAGCAAAAATGTGTCTTAATCAAATCACATAATCTCAGTCATTACCGAAAATTTTAATATCAGACTCTATGCACCATTTTGTGACCATGCTGAGTCAAGGATAAACTCTTACCCTGAAGCTCTCCTAGTCCTGCTCAGGTTGGTTGGGAGGGTCGTTCATGGTCATCCCTAAGGCAGCGACACTGCCGAGACTTGCAACCTCTAACCTGAAAAACCAGTTGAACCTTTAAAATATGGAATCAGAATGAGGCATTTCAATCAATCTTTTGCAAGATGTTTTAAAACTTGCTGAAAAATCTCACATCCTAGCAAGACATCTTGCTTAAAACTGTGCATGCTATGTTAGACCTCAAAGGTAACAGGCGTTGATGTCCGCCACTCTGACAGCTCTAAATGACGCGTTCAAATGGAAATCTCTCTCTCATCTAGATCTCTACATTGTTATTGGAATACTTGTTTTTATGTTTTTGACTATATTTCCACTAAGAAGATGATGATGGGAGTGATTTTCCTCGTCGGTGGTTTTTCAGCGTATCCTGATCAAGGCAAGTGTTTTCGAGACGATCTTTGATGGGTTCTCCTTTGAAGTTCTACGGAATGGAGATATCAGTGATTCAGATGTGATCCTAGGCTTGTTGAACCTTTAAGATATTAGAATAAGAATGAGGCATTCAGTTTGGAATGAAATCTTCAGCAAGTCTTTTCAAAACTCACCGGAATTGTCTCTCCTCTAGATCTTAACGTTGTTGTTGGAATCCTGTTTTTGATGTTCTTTACTATATTGGATGGTTCAGCAAAAATGTGTCTTACTCAAATCAGATAATCTCAGTCATTACTGAAAATTTCAATAGCATACTATATGCACCATTTTGTGGCCATGCGGAGTCAAGGATAAGTCTTACTGTTCTGAAACGCAGTATCTTTCGCGTTATTATTATTAATTCATTTTATTTCGCTATTTGAGGCGCTCTTTAACTTTGTCGTTTACATTTCCTGCGCTTTCGTTTCGCGCCAGCATCTTTTGCGCATCGCGACGACGTCGTCATCCGCCATTGTTTTTATTCAGAAGCGGTCCTCGTGGACCTGTTTTCTTTAATTATGTCTCTTTGTACGAGAAACTGGGTGACAATAACTCCAGGTAAATGTAAAATGTATAAATATCCATCTTGCCTAGATCAGGAAGGTTGTCAGAGAGTTGTTAACACTTGATAAATGAAATGGCCAGGGCCATTGTGCTCACCTCATGTGGAGGAAAGATGGATAAAGAGCATGATATTGTGTCATGTAGTGTTAGGTTTAATGTAGGTCCAAGCAATTACAATTTCCCCAAAATGGCCAATTTACATAACATTCGACCTCTGTGACCTTGAAAAGTAGGTCAAATCAAAGAAGACCCGGGTGACACATTGAATGGTTGTTAGAATTAGATGTACCTATGATATAAAATTGGTGCCAATCGGGCAAGTCATTACTAGGAATAATGGCATTTTGAAGAATTTAGGATTTGGCCCCCTCCCTGGAGGCCAAACGGCAAATCAGATCGCACCAAACTTCGGTACCTGAGATCACCTGACCAAGGGGTACATGTGTACTTAATTTTTGATCAATAGTCATTGCAGTTAAGAAAACGTGCCATAGTTACGGCCTGACGGCGAATTTACGCCATTTGACCTCTGTGACCTTGACAAGAAGGTCAAATTAAAAACCTGTGTGACATATACTGTATGGTGGTTAGATGTACCCATGATATCAAATTGGTGGCAATCGGGCAAGAAGTTAAGGAATAATCACATTTTTAAGGTTTTTGGATTTTGCCCCCTGGTGGTCAAGTGGTGAATCAAATTGGACCAAACTTCGGTCCCTGAGATCACCTGACTAAGGGGTAAATGTGTACCAAATTTGGTATCAATAGTCATTGCAGTTTAGAAACGTGCCATCGATACATCCTAACGGCCAATTTACACCATTTGACCTCTGTGACCTTGAAAAGGAGGTCAAATCAAAAACCCGGAGGATATATGATGCACCTTTGCTAGAAGTACCTACCATATTTTTTTCAAAATTTCCCGACTACTATTAAGGGAGATATTGCATATTTTCACTTTTAACGTTTGGCCCCCTGGTGGCCAAACCATGAAACGAATCGACCGAAACTTGGTCTCCAAGGTGTCATTACATAAGGGTACATGTGTACCAAGTTTCAACTCAATAGCTCTAACAGTTACGAAACGTGCCCTGCTAACGGACGACGGACGACGACGACGACGACGACGACGACGACGACGACGACGACGACGACGACGACGGACGACGGACGCCACGGTATGGGATAAGCTCACCTCTGCTAAGAGGTGAGCTAAAAACCCCAAGCGTCTTTTGAAGGCAATGCTGTGTTGAGAAAACCGTCAGGATTGATGTACGCTGCTGATGCATTAGGCCTACATGTATTTGTGTGGTTCCAGGGCGAAGTCTCAATATTCGAATATTACTAGTACTCGAATATTACAAGTACGAGTACTAGTAATATTCGAAGCTTCCCGTTGTTTTAGCACCATGCTGGTAGCTGGTGAACTGTTGTACTGAATCAGATCTTTGTTGGGAACTACATATGGACTTTCATGATTGAAGGTCATGCTGTTTGTGAGACTTCTTTGGCTTCTCAGTTTGCCCATCTTCGTGAATGTGGCAGCACCTGTCGGACCATGAGTTAACTCCTAGTATGGGGATTGTTTGTGTAATATGATAAAAAAGGGGCATACTTTAAATTTGCAATGTATTTTTATTTGCAGAAACAAAGTTGTGGAACTACCTCAGTCATTCTTGTTAGTAATTCCTTCAATTCGTCACACTTACCTTGAGGCTCTCCTGCTCAGGTTGGTTGGGAGGTTTCATGGTCATCCCTAAGGCAGCGACAATGCCGAGACTTGCAACCTCTCACCTAAAAGATCAGCTGAACCTTGAAAATATAGAATCAGAATGAGGCATTTCAATCAATTCTTTGCAAGATGTCTTAAAACTTGCTAAAAAATCTCCGATCCTAGCAAGATATCTTGCTTACATCTATTCATACTATGTTAGACCTCAGAGGTGACAGGCATTGATGTCCGCCACTCTGATAGCTCTAAATGACGCGTTCAAATGGAATAAAATCTTAAGCAAGACTATCAAAACTCGCTGGAAACCTCTCTCTCCTCTAGATCTTTACATTGTTATTGGAATACTTTATTCATGTAGTTGACTATATTTCCACTAAGATGATGATGCAGTGATTTTCTTTGTTGGTGGTTTTTTTCAGGGAATCCTGATTAAGGCAAGTGTTTTCGAGACGATCTTTGATGGTTTCTCCTTTGAAGTTCTACGGAATGAAGATATCAGTGATACAGATGTGATCCTAGGCTTGTTGAGCCTTTAAGATATTAGAATAAGAATGAGGCATTCGGTTTGGAATGAAATCTTCAGCAAGTCTTTTCAAAACTCACCGGAATTGTCTCTCCTCTAGATCTTAACGTTGTTGTTGGAATCCTCTTTTTGATGTTCTTTACTGTATTGGATGGTTCAGCAAAAATGTGTCTTACTCAAATCAGATAATCTCAGTCATTACTGAAAATTTCAATAGCAGACTATATGCACCATTTTGTGGCCATGCGGAGTCAAGGATAAAGTCTTACCTTGAGGCTCTCCTGATCAGGTTGGTTGGGAGGGTCGTTCATGGTCATCCCTAAGGCAGCGACAATGCCGAGACTTGCAACCTCTCACCTAAAAGACCAGTTGAATCTGTAAAATATGGAATCAGAATGAGGCATTTCAATCAATCTTTTGCAAGATGTTTTAAAACTTGCTGAAAAATCTCACATCCTAGCAAGATATCTTGCTTAAAACTGTGCATGCAATGTTAGACCTCAAAGGTGACAGGCATTGATGTCCGCCACTCTGATAGCTCTAAATGACCCGTTCAAATGGAATAAAATCTTAAGCAAGACTATCAAAACTTGCTGGAAACCTCTCTCTCATCTAGATCTCTACATTGTTATTGGAATACTTGTTTTTATGTTTTTGACTATATTTCCACTAAGAAGATGATGATGAAGTCATTTTCCTCGTCGGTGGTTTTTCAGCATATCCTGATCAAGGCAAGTGTTTTCGAGACGATCTTTGATGGGTTCTCCTTTGAAGTTCTATGGAATGGAGATATCAGTGATTCAGATGTGATCCTAGGCTTGTTGAACCTTTAAGATATTAGAATAAGAATGAGGCATTCAGTTTGGAATGAAATCTTCAGCAAGTCTTTTCAAAACTCACCGGAATTGTCTCTCCTCTAGATCTTAACTTTGTTGTTGGAATCCTCTTTTTGATGTTCTTTACTATATTGGATGGTTCAGCAAAAAATGTGTCTTACTCAAATCACATAATCTCAGTCATTCCTGAAAATTTCAATAGCAGACTATATGCACCATTTTGTTGCCATGCAGAGTCAAGGATAAAGTCTTACCTTGAGGCTCTGTTGCTCAGGTTGGTTGGGAGGGTCGTTCATGGTCATCCCTAAGGCAGCGACAATGCCGAGACTTGCAACCTCTCACCTAAAAGAACAGTTGAACCTGTAGAATATTGAATCAGAATGAGGCATTTCAATCAATCTTTTGCAAGATGTTTTAAAACTTGCTGAAAAATCTCACATCCTAGCAAGATATCTTGCTTAAAACTGTGCATGCTACGTTAGACCTCAAAGGTGACATGCGTTGATGTCCACCACTCTGACAGCTCTAAATGACGCGTTCAAATGGAATAAAGTCTTAAGCAAGACTATCAAAACTCGCTGGAAACCTCTCTCTCATCTAGATCTTTACATTGTAAGTGGAAATATAGTCAACAACATCAAAAAAGGTATTCCAATGAGTCTTAAGATGATGATGCAGTGATTTTCTTTGTTGGTGGTTTTTCAGCGTATCCTCACTGCACGAAACGGGTTAGAATGCTGTGTATTTGTAGTTATGCTGTGATCAGCATTCTCAGTAAATACCTTGTTATTCTTTTAGTATACTGTGTTATGCCAAATTATGTTATACTGAATCAGTATTACATGGTATTTACGGTGCTCCTGGTATCCCATAGTCAGTATTCAGTATTTATAACTATGGTATGCTATGCCTGAGGAAATCTAATGGAATACTATCCTAGCATAACGTTATGGCATAATGGGAAGCCGACGATTAATGTTTGACACCCAAATAGATAAACATAGTATCTACATGTAGCACTTTAGGCTCCTAAGGTCAAGTCATCTCAATCCGAAGTTTCAGGGCGTGGTAGAGAAGTTGCTTTCAAAATCTTCAACATTGTAAAACTGGGTCCCCCATGCACTTCTATTAGCAGTGCGCAGAAGAAATAATTATGATATTTTATCATTTGTAGGCCTATTTGAATTTAACTCTCTAATAAAATACACGAATTCGGAGTTTGTTAGTCTGGTCCATTAAGATCCTCAGCAAGCCACGCAGAATAATGTTACCAAATAATATACAAATGTATAATAGGGCGAGCTTCTATATTTTTGCTATGCATCTCGTGATGCTTTTGACTCATTACCAGCTGGTCATGCTGCTGAAGTGACCAAACGTTTGCTTCACACTCCCTGCAATAATGCCATCATCGAAGTGTGAACCATAGAACACCCGGCAGTATTTTGCTGTATACGCTCATGCGGATGACATTCGGTTAAGCGGAATTCTGGGATTGACTCGAATACAGGCAGAAAATGTGATAATACTGTTATAAACACGTACTGAATCCCCAGATGTCTCCACTTTTCTGGAACTTAGATTCCGCAGTTATGCATTGTTATTCTGACAAGGGACAACACCCAGAATACTCCGTTATCCTGAACACGGTATTTTTGTATTCTAACCAGAATATCCTCTGTTATGCTAACACAAGACAAATCAAGAAAACTCTGTTATCCTACTATGGTATTTCGTTGTATTTTGTCATGTGGGTGTCATGCGGTTAAGCGGAATTATGGGATTGGGAATAGAACAAGAGTACCTTGCAGTATTTTGCAGTATTTCATTCTCGTTGTTCATCTTCCGGGTTTGAGCCAAATGGAGCCGTCTACAAGAATGGAAACTTGTCGAAAAGCTAGACCCCACGTCTACCTCTCCGAAACACAGAAAAGGACAGTGGCATAGTAAGCTTTTAGGCGTTTATAATATATATATACGGCAATGTGAGGCTTGTAGAGCATATGTCATGTCAGTTTAATATGTCTACAGCAGCTGGCATCAGTGTATACAGTAGGTCATATGCATGTCAGGCTACTGCTGCTACATGTAGGGTTGCAAGATATATCTTGGAGATTTTTGTCACATGGTGCAGGTCCCTCCACATGGTGCTGGTGTGAGGAAAACGTCATGATCCGAAGAAAATATGACAATCGCCCAATGACGCAATTTCTCAGTATCTGAGTTAAATACAATATCGTGCAGTGGACGCTCATGCAAACAACTATTATTGAGTATCAGCCACAGAGGTTTGTCCACAATTTTGAGTAGGCCTATTATAGGGGTCTGGATAGATGAATGGAGGATGAACCCTCACAAGTGCACACAATCAGGAGATTTTTGTTTCCAATACCCCAATACCCCCCCCCCCCTCCCCATCCTTGTCACATCCATGAGATGTATCAGAAGAGTTAATTTTTTATCGTGCATTAGCATACTCGCCTCATTTCTACTTTCAGGCTACAAGATACATTTGTTCCACTGAGATCATCAAAAGTTCCATGCAAGACAGTTCAGGAAATGCACCAAAATGAAGTTGGCATAATTAGCAAGATAGAGCTCGGTAGACTTATACAGCGAGAATTCGGCGGTCAAGGGGTAAGAAGAAATACAGGATTCGATCGAAAAACATGGTATTACGGCCTAGGAATGAAGGAGGGAGTAAGCAAGGAAGAATCGCTAATTAATGGCCACAACAAAGCTTGTGACGCAGATGCCTCTTTGAAAAGAAATCTGCGGTCTGCCCTAAACATGTACCGCCGGGAAAGGCTGGAAAAGGAACGATTGGTGAAGGAGTTAGAATGTGTTATGCAAACTATGAATAGATCTCTTCAGTTGCCACCTTCACTGTACATTGGTGCTTCACAGCTCTCGGCGCATCCTCTTGGGTCCATACTTGGCCATGGATCTTATGGCGAATGCACGTTAGAGACTTTCCGAGGCATGACGGTAACCGTGAAACGTTTTAAGCACGATGGTCTGGACAATCGCCGCGTACGACATGAAGTGCTGAAGGAGGCAACCGCACTGCTACACCTTAAGGCCTCGAATCATTTGCCCTATTTGATTGGAGCTTCATTTGATGAAATTCCATATAAACTCATTACGTCTTTCCATGGCATAGATTTCATATCTACCACGATTTGTTCGGTGTTATCTGGGAAGACACCGCAAATTTCAGAAATTGACTGGAAAACAGTGGTAGAGCAAGTGTGTAAGGGACTAAATGAAATTCACTGTTGTGGATTTATTCACAACGATTTGAAATATGACAATGTAATCATTGAGGAAACAGCTGGTAGTATTAACATAGTGATCATCGACTTTGGCAAAAGCTGCCGCAAAGGCAAGGCACAGAAGAAGACCATGTCAATAGCAGATCAGGCCCTGTACAAAGAACGATATCCGTGGGTTGCCCCTGAAGTAGTTGCAGGAACAGCCACTCCGTCCACTGCAAGTGATGTTTATTCTGTTGGATATCTTGTCCGCAAGATCCTATCAGCCCATAAACAAAGGGGACTAACTCTGGCAAATGCGGTAGAATTAAAAACTATCATCCAAAAATGTACCGAAGTGGATGTAGCCGATCGGCCCTCGGTACCTAGGATATTAGATTTGATTGACCGTGTTGTATAAAAGCGCATGTACTGTAAATGTAGGCAAGGATCCTTGATTTTAGGCTATATGAGCCTGTGCATGTACATGTTGTAACCTCGGAGTTTTGTAGAATACATGTACCTTTCTTCTAGCTTGATGTGAGTTGCATGGAACCTTGTTTGGCCATGTCAGCCGTATCTCAGCCGAATTGCTTGTAAGTCAACAAATGATGACATTGAAAAAAGGTTTAGGCAGATATTTAAACACAAAGGACAGTCATCTGAAAGGGCACCGACCCTACTCAAGCTAGTATAGTAATTAAATCGCCCAATGCATGTCCACTATTAATTTTTTCCTAGAAGTGGGACCAAGACCTTTACTGTCTCACGGATGTCTCCAAAATCAACCTTATAATTGGCGTGGGCGCATCTGCATGCAACATTCTCTATCATGATGTACTGATCATCGCTGGTGTTTTCTAGCGTGCGACGCCAGACCTCGACTGGCCGGCCAAAATGTCCAACATTCGGGTGAGATTGGAACCAAGCAATGTCCACAACATGAAACGGCAATTTCTCAATGATGTTTCCCCTGTCGTCGAGACGTGTGGCACTTATTCGGAGAAACAAAATTTTCACGCCATTGTTCACAGTTCTTGAGAAAATCCGAATCAGTCATCAAGGCTTGCAAGCTGTCTTTTATGCTTCTGTAGCAGTATATTAGTTTGGGTCTGAGGTATGCGTCTTGACGAATAGACCTCACACGTTTCATCAATAGAGTACCACACTTTTTCCTTGAGTTACGATTCCTGTGATTTGGGAACTTAACATATGAACACCGTCCTGGTTTTAGCCGACCGGCAGCATCCCGAACACTTGCTTGCTCATAGGAGTATATGGAACCGCACTTACGGCATACAACATATTTTATGAAGCAGTCATCCTTCATACCCAATAAGAGCATTATGCTGTACCATGTATGTGGTAATGCCTTTCCCAGGTTAGCCAAAGCTTCTGAATGAAGTGCCGCAGCTATATATCCAAACACAGCTTTTAGGACACGCATCAGCAAAAGAAGGCCTGTGTTTGAAAGTTTGAACAAGCATTGCCACCGAAGTATCAGAAATAAAATAAATCTAATAATTCTGCAGCGTTTTTCAGTTACTGGTGGCCCTTCTTCAAGGCGTTCCATATCATCAGCGTTGTCTTCTTCTGACTCCTCGTTATGTCTCTCTCCTCCGTCTAGAAGCCATGTTCCATCATCCTGAAAATAATTGGATGCACTTTAATAAACTGATCAATAAAAGTATGTAGCAATTTCAGTCGTCAATCCTGGTATTTAGTGACCATAGATTATGATGGGGGGGGGGGGGGCAGAGAAAGGGAAGAAAATTGGATAAAGTGGCGGCATGGGGTATAGGCTACTTGGTTTGAGGCAAAAGGAAACTTCGACGTACCTCCTCGTCACCTGCCATTAAAAGGTGTTCTTCATCTGAAGAATCATCTCCAGAAATGCCTGATGGTTCCTCATCACTTGGAGCCTCCCCCTGGGACGCTTCACCACTAAGCGCCTGGTCGTCGTCGGCCGCCACGTCTTCCTATGAGAAAATATGTTAGATGGGTGAGCTTTACCGGCTACACAGGGTAATGTATTGTGATTAAGGTGCTACATTAATTATAAAATTATGATATTACAGTAAAATACACGACTGCAGGCAAGACAAATAACTGTATGGGTCAGATCTGAAGCACCTCTAGCTTTCACCGGGGATACAGGCCTACTTCATTTTTTCTGTTCTGAACCCCCCCCCCCCCCACCCGCCACCAAAATAAGTCTTAAATGGTCAAGTGTAGTCCTAGGTATTTCCCCGAGAGGAGTGGGTCTTGTGTCTGAAGCACAGGTTTGAGAAGGTATTGAGTCCGAGACAACAGACTTACCAAATTCTCTTGTCCATCCTCCGATGAGAGATCATCATTTTCGTCCGCATGCGATTGAAGAAGTTACCTCCTCTTCAAATGGTCGTAATAAGTACTTTTGGGGACGGTCTGGTCACAACATTCACACAATTTCCAGTCCCACTGCCGCCGCTTTCCACGCGCTGCATTCCCACCAGTTTCCATCTTATAACTAATTTATTATCAAAGTTGCTGCGTTGGCGCACGTACATCCGGGAGCTTTTCTTTTAGGCGGGAAATTGAATCAGTAGGCCTCTAGTAATTGTGTCAACGGATAGCGCGCCATTCGTCTACCATTCTACTAAGAATTTACTGTTCGCTCGTATAAAATGGCTCGTTTTTATGCTTCCAACCCAAGAAGTACTGCAACAACAAACCAATCTATTGACGAGTCGTTAATAGATAATGATGATGATGACTCGTCGTTCCACGATGCTGTGACAATAAGGGTTGTCGACGCTCTGGCAAGATTTGGTGAAAGGGTAAGTAGGCATTTTCTTGTTCAACATCCACTATATGGTTGGGGGCACCGATAAGACTGTGGCGGCAGGGATCGAGGGGGTGAGAGGAAGGGAGCATCCTTCATCTGTATTTAAGGAGACCTGGTTCTGTTGGGTTTTTCTTCTTTTTCTTCGTCTCTTAAACTATTACTCAACACTATTGCTAAGGCAGGTTAGGCCTAAAGGGCGCGGATTAGGCTACTTGTTGCTATGATATGTTAGGCATCAAAAATGTATCTTCACAGGACCACAATCATTATTATACATAGGCTTTCGGGGCTTAGGTTTTAATCCCCCTCCCGACTCGCCTTCCACTATGGGGAGGCTATACCGTTTTCGCCTATTGTCTCTTTTTAGCATCCAACATTTTTCTGGGGCGCCCTGTGTATCATAAAGATTCTACACACCAACAAACTCTTTTGCTTGAAGAAAGCTCAGGCCTTTGTTGCATGCATCTTTGTACACAATGTAGGCTACTGTATGTAGCCGTGTCCCCAGTCTGTTTAGATTAAGAGGTCACTGGAAGTTTTTTTACATGTCAACATCACGCAGATAAGAATGTCACTGATACTCTGGTAATGGTGTCTCTCTGGCACTGACATCTGATTTAGTACAGATCAACTTGGGTTGGAATGAAACAGACTCTGTAACGTTGTTAGTCCTGACCTGAGTGCTGAGCGGGGGCGTGTGCGAGTGGTCGGGGGGGGGGGGGGGGGGGGGGGAGGGTGTCACACAATATAGACAGGGCCAAGTTACTTCCCTTCTTTGGGATCATCAAGATTTTCTCAGCGGATTATGGTCACTGCTGACGTAAAAAGGGGGGGGGGGTCAAAACACTTTCTCGGAACCCCTTACTCTCATGAGGGTGTTTCCATTATATTGTAAGTTTGATGTGTCAGATATGGAATGGATTTGTTCGCGATTTGTGTCAATGAGATCCAGGGAAGGGGTCGAATGTGCCACTTTAAACTCTATTGGAATCCCCAGTACATATACATTTTTGTGTTCTGTATTTGCCATGTGACCAGCATAGAATCAATTATTATCCCCCCCCCCCCCCCCCCGGCAGTGTTCATCCTGACTTGGACCTGTCTACTCAGATCAGGTTTTCTAGTGAATCGCATACCACTCATTTTGCAGGTTAAAGAGAAATTCGACGCGCAGAGGCAGAGGGTGAGAGAGGTGGAAGTAAGAATGTCTAGAATTGAAAACAGCGTGTCAGCTATTGACAAAAAAGTTGATGCCATATTAGAGCTGTTACGTGGTGGTGACCAAAGGACTTCGCAGTCAAGGGTCAAAGTCCCCGCTGCAGTCAAGGTAAGCCTATGATTTTCGCCGCACATATGGTGTGTTCACACTGGATGCGAATTGAAACCGAATTCCGTAGAGCGCTCTCCGGAATACGAATTGGTTAATCCAGTTTCAGAACGGTCGCGTCACACTGGCCCGAATACGCATTCAAATCGGTTTAAAACGCGCCACACTCAATGCGTACTAACGACGCGCCATCTATAAATATATCAGTTAACTAGTTCGGAGCACTAGTTCCCGCGGTCAAAGGTCACTTTCCATGCTTTCCAAGATGGATGCCATAAACCTTCGACATGAAAACAGGGATCATAATCGTTTTTCTCTTCAATTCGTGAGAATTTTGTTGATGCATTTGCAGTTTACAGCACAGAGGCAACATCGTAGGATGCGAAGGTTGCATCATTTGGGCAGGGTTCGCCGCAGACGCTTTGAACAACGCCAGAATAACCAGAGACAAAACTTCATCATGTTCTTGGTGATGGCTGGTGCAGCCCAGGAAATGCATAATGGCCTGGCCAACCCTCGTCGAATGTGGGCGAAACGTCGCCTTCGCAATTATTGGGAAGAGGTTTACCACGGTGATCTGTGGGAGGCATCAGATTGGAGGGAAAACCTCCGGATGTCACGAGGTACTTTCGAGATAATATGTGAGCAACTCAGCCCGTACATTGAGAAGCAGGATACGCGACTTCGACGACCTGTTCCTCATCATGAACGCTTGGCCGTGACCCTGTGGAAATTGGCCACGGTAATGGAGTACCGATCGCTGGAGCAAAAGTTTGGGCTTGGTCGTTCAACTGTTTCTACTATAGTGCATGACACTTGTCGGGCAATTTGCGAAATTTTGAGGCCAATCTACATCAAATTTCCAACTGGCGAGAGACTCAATGGCATTGTTCAAGGCTATGACAGGACTTGGGGCTTCCCGCAGTGTGTCGGCGCAATCGATGGTATGCATGTCCCTATCAAAGCACCGCATATTAATCCAGCAGATTACTATAACCGCAAATTTTATCATTCTGTGGTGTTGCAGGGGACCTGTGATTTCAACTATCGATTCATTGACATTTACTTTGGTTTTGCCGGTCGTGCACATGACGCAAAAATCCTGGCCAATTCTGGCCTTTACAAGATGGCCATATCTGGACAGTTGCTTCCTGATCAGCCTCGTGTTATTGCTAACCACAATGTACCCCTTCTCATAATAGGAGATCCAGCCTATCCTTTGTTACCGTGGTTAATGAAACCGTTTGCACACAGGGGACATCTGACAGCAGCACAAAACCGTTTCAATTACAGACTCAGCCGGGCTCGAATGACAATTGAGAACACTTTTGGGCGCCTAAAATCCAGATGGAGATGTTTGCTGAAAAAGAGTGATTTTCAACTTGAAAATGTCCACCACATTGTTACCGCATGTTGTGTCTTGCACAATGTCTGTGAAATTCACAATGAAAGATTCAATCCAAATTGGAGGGCTATATTAGCAGAGTATGAAGATGACGATCCATTGGTAATGGAGGATCAAGTTGTAGATGCAACGCAGTTGAATGTTAATGCAGCAAATGCAACACGAGATGCTCTTGTTCGGTTCTTAAACCACTGAGCTACATGTATCAAGAATCAAGTTGGCAAGGTGGGGTTTATTGGGGGGGAGGCATAACGCGTTGAAAAAGAAAGAAAACTTGAATTTGTCCTTATTTTGTAATGCCTTTTTGCATTTGGACTTGTTCAAATAGTAAAATTGTTTCCTTGTCACTGGGGGAAACTTGAAAACCAACTGATTGAAACACCTTGCCCAGAAAATTGATTCTATAATATGTTAAAGTATGACTGACTGTTAAATTGGGAGTTGTAGTTAATCGCAAGAGGATGCAATGTTTCACCACACGGTGTTTGAAGAAGTCTCTGTCTGCAGGTCCACCTACCAATTACCCCCAGACGGAACTCCTATGAGTGCATGTACAATAGTACAGTGCATAGTAATTTTACTCTCAATCCTGGACATGGATTTTAAAGAAGTTGCTGCTATACAATGTGACTGGATGTCCAAGTTTAGAGGTGCAACTGCATGTTGCTGTTCCCTCTACCAGGGACAAGATAAGACTGGCAGCGCTTTGCAAAGCACTTGTCCAAATTGAAGACGACAAAAGTAGAAAGTGTATAGCAAGTGAGATAGTGATTTGAGTTTTTAGAACAGCATTACTGCACATGTACACTTATGTCGGTGGAGGGGTAAATCTGGACAACTTGATAGCTAGAAATGCTGAAAAGGTTAATGAATTCCCTTTTATACCTGTTTACTGCAGCAGCTGTCAAAAATTGTCCAGGCACAGGAAAGTGTCCTGGCCTAATACTGTATGGTGAAGCACGGTTCGGTAGAGTAGCGTGAGAAGTGTGAGAAACCCTTGGGACATTTCAGCTCTCACATGTGTACTGTACTGTCCATTAATTATTACATTACTGCAAGCTCTACTAGGGTCCAGTGAAGGTGCATGGTCCTTTGCAAGACATCACAAGAAGAAGAAAGTTGTGACATGTCCCAACTGGTCTCAAATTGTTACTTTTAATGGATTGGCAGCAGTCTTCAGAATCTGTGACAATTTCGTGAAGAAACAGCAATTGTTATAGAGATGGATGCCTTCAGCCTCCAGCAGATGCGATTGATGAGAACTATGATCATGATCATAGGAACTATTATCGGAGGACGCCTTCACAATCAAGGTGACAAGAGTCGATGTTCTCGATCCTTGCTCAATGTTGTTCAAAGAAAAACGAAAATTAATTTCAATTCAAGAAATATATATTTATTATGAAAAAGTAATATAGAAAAGATAATTTTTATTTGACAAAGGAATTTTCACCTGAGAATTATGAGATCATGAGACATCAAGCATTCAATTTCTCAATCTGCAGATCCTGCAAGAAGCAAATTCTCAACTACTAGTACATGTACATACATACATAAAAAAATACAAGAACAGTTTCATTCAGCATACATTCCTAGGCCATTCACCATTCAATCTTTGGTGTCTGTGGCGTAACAATAAACAATCAAACCTCTGATAAGATCAACTAAAAAAATATATCTATTCAAAATTGCATGAAAAAATTATTCTAAAAACATCTTTATATTGTGTTTGGTAGATCATAACTCTACCATTTACCAGGCATTCACTTCAGCACAACCTACAAGACTCACAATCAGAAGACCCTGTGTCAAAAACAATATATAAAACATTCACCTGAGAATTGAGAGGTCAGACACCATGCATTCAATTTTAACAAATGCCCGACTATACTAGTACATGTACATACATAAAAAATATAAGAACAGTTTCTTTCAGCACACATACATTCATAGGCGAAACGAACAATTAAACCTCTGATAAGATCAACTTTAACTCTGTAAAAAAATATTCTAAAAACATCTTTATATTGTGTTTGTTGAGATCAGTGATACCATTTTTTCAGGCATTCACTTCAGCACAACCTACAAGACTCACAATCAGACGATCATGTGTCAAAAAAATATACCGGTATAAAACATCAACAACATACACTTCTAAAATATAGGGACTAGAGAGATTACATTATCTTTTCAGGCCCAAATAGAACAAGACCCTTGTGTTGTTCAGTTGCTGCCATCATGACTGTCATGGAGCAAATCGTAGCTTGATCGCAAGGTTTCAAAAATGTCCCCGTTCTCAACGTCAGAACTTGCAGCAGAAGACTGCGAGTACCCATACGACGGTGTTCCATATGTCGAGTCTACACTGTTACGGCTCTGATGCTGCTGTCGGCTGCTGCTGGTGCCAAGGTTCGCGAAAGTTGGCCGAGTCGTAGGGCGCTGTGCTGGAGCGGTCTGCCGAGGCATCACCGCCTGTGCATGTGGTGTTTGAAATCGGGCGACTGGTATCTGCTGCTGTGTATTCGGTGCTGTAAAATAAATAGTGAATACATGTACTGCATATTAGCAATGTAAATTATTCAACACAGTCCTTCATTGTAGACTGTAGTCGTACACTCTTACCATACCGGTACTATATAAAATACATGTACATGTACCATGAAATTATTTTTGCAAGGCTAACCAGTGTATTTTGGCTTGTTGGTGAACAGGTCATGCTAGCTTATCCATCCGGCACGACTGACTGATGATGTTGTCAAAATGGCCTGGTCCATTGTGTGCAAAAGGTTGAACTGCTACCCACCGCTTCAATTCTACCAGTACTCACCTTGGCTGTTGCCAGAAATGAAGCCCATCATGGCTTGCATCATTTGCATATTTTGTTCAAACTCCTCCTTTCTTGCAAGTCTCTCTTGTTCCATTTGTATCTGGAATTTCCTATCTTCCTCTTCCCTGAATTCCTTCCTTTCCTTCTCATGGTGTTGGAAAAAATCAGACAACATCCCACCGAAATCCAATGACTTCTTCGGTTTTTTGGCTGCTGGTTTCTTGGAGAAATCTGAAAGACCATGCAAAAACATAAACTTAACTTTGTTGAAAGTACATGTACCAGTTGATGGGGGGTGTTAGTTGCCAATCTGTTATCAGTTATTATTTGAACAATTCTGTCGTTGTTTTAAAGATTTCGCAATATTCATTACTAGCATGCTCAGAGCCTAGGAAGTAATACATACCATTCACTGGCACATTACTTGCAGCCATATTCATTATACCGGAGCCTCCACTCAATGACTTGGCTTTAGACTGCGAACCTGCAAAGAAAAGGAAATAAATGTATTAACGTACATGAACTGGTAGCAGCTTTTCCAGTGTGTAAAAGAACTACAACTCATGATAGAATTGCAGTATAGATTTTCACCATCTTTTATTTCGAGTTGATGCTTCTGAATCTATAAAACAGTGCCCACCAATAACATACGTCGATAGTTTTCCCTCACTTGTCCTCATGTCTTATAAACACATACATCTCCTGTGTAGCCAGAACACTTACCCCCAACCTTCTTTGTTGTATTGCTTCCAACAACAGTCTTCTTGCTTTTTTTCCCATCGCTTGAACTTGAACTTGACATACTTGAACTGGGTCTGTCATCCCCCTCACTGCTAATGAATGATTCCTCATCGTCATACAGTCGGCCTGAAATTGTGATAAGAATGAAATAGAACTGTACATGGTTGTAATAACACTTTTTTTTCTCCGCGCCATTTCCGTATTTGAAACTGAACACAACAGTGAGCCTGATGTCCTTTTATAATCTGACTGCACTTTTCTTTTTCTCATGTTCACTATAATGGTTTCTGCATGTTCAACAAAGACACCACACATTAGGGTATCAGCATTAGTATACATACAAAATAAGGCACTTTTCATAACACATACCGGTCCAAACTCTCTTTGTGCCTTTCTTCTTTCCCTCGCTTCCAGTTCCACCGCAAGAATCTTCCATATTTCGTGAACCTAAAAAAGAAATGTTTAAATCTTAAGTAAATTTAAAGAACATTAATTCACAAGTCTTATTTCGAACTCTAAATACAAACTTATTTGGTGGGTGGCATGGGTGAACATCGAGCACCTCTTCTAGATATCATGCTCCTGCACACTCAGCGGGTTACTCACTACTGGTTAGGGAACAAAGTTCAGTAGGACTAGAAGCAGGATGAAAGAAGTCTGACACGTCGGGATGTCTGAATTAAGCCCTACATAACAAGTAGAGCCATAGGTTGGTATGCTCACCAGAATCATCAAAGGTTTCAAAGAGGTCCTCTTCCGCTACATCAGAATGATGGTCATCCTGATAGGGATCCTGCCCGACTGGTCCTGAAGGGTTATCCGTAATATCAGCACGTGCAGCTGCAGAGCCAGAGGGGACCATGGTGTCGACAATGTTGACGGGAGAATGGATCGGCCGTGCAGATAAAACATCGTTCAAAATCACAAACTCTTCATTGTTGACGTTGTTCCGACCAGAGGTGCCGGAACGCCCAAAGTTTGTCTTGGCTTTCGACCAGTCCGACTTCAGAGATTTCAGCTTATTCCTACACTGCTCTGGGGTGCGTTTGAACCCGCCCCTCACCTCCAGCAGTTCAGAAACTCGGTTGTAAATAGGCAAATTCCTGTGCATCCCCTGCAACTGCCCTTCCACGTCTTCATCTCGCCATATATTCAGCAGAAGCAGGATTTCTGCCCGAGCCCAGACACTTCCCCGATTGTTTGCCATGTTATGGAGTGAAAATTGATCGAATATTGATGAAATAATGATGATTTTGACACGACAATGACTGAATTGATAGACAAATGATAGAACTGTAGAAGTTTGGCGCGGAGAATTAACGGAAGAGGAAGTGCGCCGGGTGCATGCGCAGTGCGATCGAAATTCTTAATTCGTATCAAGCGCGTCACACTTGAAATCTCAATACGGTTTCGTTGATTCGGATTAGCTGATTCGCATTCAATTCGGTTTAAGAACCGTGTTGGTTAAAGCGGATTGAGATCGGTATGAACCGAATTGAGTGTGACGCCCCAATACGTATCAACGTTTTAATTCGAATTCAATTCGTGTTAAAACCCCAGTGTGACCACGGCAATAAGAATGCATGCGGGGCGGGAGGGGCGTCATTTTGATTCTAGGAAATAGGATTCCAATTTGCTCACCTTCCGCACACGCGCTTGCCTCTAAGCTCTTGATAAAAGCAATGTCAGAACGTGAGAGTAAGCCCAATTCATCGAGTGAGAAAGCTGGGCATCAGCAGTCATAATTTGTTCTTTCATTTCAGTCAGCGGTACGTGCAGCATACAATATCGAGGACGCAGGGAATGATCTTAAATACAACTTCAACGAAGGGTAAGTGCATTTGTAATCTCCATCTTGGATGCAACATTGTAAGGAATGGTGTCTTACGGTTACTGTTAATAGACCCCCTGGGCAGTCGTCCGCGTCAGCCTCCCGGGTCAGCCTATCGGGCGACAAATAGAGCTGGCTGCATGCAGTTGCTATCAGACTTATGTAGTGCCGTCATTCACAACTTAACCACACCGGCTTGCATGATAAGTGTTTCTTTGCATGTATACGTGCACTGATATTATATACTCTAGTTTCTTCTCAATAACACACCTTCTAGATATTCAAGCTTGCATTCTACGTACCGCCCAGAAATACAGAATCACTAGGCCTTACTATTGCAGCGTTCAAAATACTCGAGTGTTCCAGACCGTGTCTGGCGATTGGGTTATTTCGGGGGCGGTACGTTTAAAAAACCCTAGTGGTTTCACAATAGTTAGCAGTACCGGTACTAATGGTTATAGTGTGATTTTCAGGTTCAAGGCTGCGTGCAACGAAAGGGTTACAGCCCATTTAGCAGCTCTTGTTGGAGACAAGCAGGAAGGGACAGCAGTGAACGTGATAAGAGGTGAGTTCAGAGATAGATAGTACATTTACTACAGCGATCAGGGGCGCACATAGCGGAGGGGAGAGGCGGCTGGGGTGGGGCTAATAACTCCGAACGTAATTTTTTCCATGATTTACTTCAGCAAGGTTTGTGTGGTTGTGTAATAAAATACATTTAATTCAGCTGATTTGGCAGCCGTTGCAGTTGCGTTATGTTTATCTTTGCCCTAGAGACCCGTGACGACATCTTGCGGCTGGTAGCCGTATAGGACTGTATAGCCGTATAGGAGTATAGGACTGTCACTGAATCCTAATCGCATTCTTCTTGCAGTTGCCTGTCACACCTACTATACCAGTTTGAAAAAGGCTAAGAAAGAGGCTGCATCCAATCAGCAGGAGCAGATGAAGAAGAAACGACTGCTGCGGTCTCGGCAAAGAAGGGTGAGTTTTTAACCAAGATATCTAGACCATGTAGACTACCTCCAACCTTGGAGTAATAACATTTTACGCCAAGCTTAGACCGAACCCCATATCCTCCAAAGAGCCTTGTTAAACCACAGTCGACCTAAATAATGATGTTTGTCCTGCTGTTTGGATTGTGAATACCTTAGTCAGATATGACTTTATTCTAAATCTAAGGAGATTCAAAATTGACTTTTTCTTTCAGCTCTTCGAAGCCCGGGAGAAAAGGTTGAAGTCAGACACTAGGGAGAGGGAAGTGTGGAAAAAGCTCAAGCAGCAAGACATGTCGGAGGAGGAGACAACCGACTTGGAGGGAGAAAAGGTCCTCCGGAGAAGATCACACGCAGGCAAGAGGAGTGCAGAATGTAACGAACTAATTAAGAAGCTGGACGACAGAGTTTCGAAAAGTGAGAGTTGCGGACCAAAATACCGCCGTGTATAGACAGCCCTTTGCCTTTGGTCATGGTCATCGGGTGACTCTTGTCAAAGACATGATATACATGTAATAAGTATAATCGGAAACATTGGGCAATAACATATTCAAGGATTGTGTACCATCAAGGTCAATTTATTGCCTCAAAATCAATCTTGAGCTTTCACTCGGGTAATCCTGCCTGTGAGAAGTAGCGAGAACGCTCGAACCTAGAATGAAAATTTCCTGCCCTGCCCCGCCTGGGGCAAGCCCCCCCCCCCCCAACCCACGAATACCCAACATGCCTCTCCCCAGTATATATGTGGTATCCTACAGCAAATGAGAGGAGAAACCAAGGAGGATTCGTCACGTATACAGAGAGCAAACGATGTAATTCTGCATGATATATCTGTAGTATATTCAGTTATGCTCGCAGGGAAAACGGGGAGGCACGTCATGTATACCATATGGTAATCCTGACTTATGCTGAGGGGATTCCCAACAAAACCCAACAAATACTGGGATATCCCATGCTCAATCCATCCAAAATACCAATGAGGTACAACACAGGAAAACACAGGAAACGAATGTTCCGGATCCAATGTTATCCTGCTGTGGGTATTGTAAGGATACCTAAAATATACTAGTCAGGATAACTCATTATAAGGCCAGAGTCCTCTATTAAAACATGTGTACATTACGTGTACATTGTTGTGCATAGGTTTTGGTAAAAAAAGTACTCATTGGACCAATCAATCTGCACAAAATTTTATATGTGTCAAGAAGAACCCTTTGCCAATAGCATAATAAAGTTTTAAAAAATTCCAATACCGATTGCCTGAGAAAAAGAGATTTCCGTACACCATATCCATCAAAACGTCACTGGCGCATTGATATGGCCCTGTCAAAGTACAAGTTCTAAACTGACCAGTGAGACCACATTTTCTGTGCCACACTTCCGGTCGTGGATGAATACAGGTCTCTGCCCATAAACAAATTATACTTGGAAATACCTGGGCTGCGATACTCAGTATTCAATGCCATTTCGTGCAGTGCCTGATCAAGGCAAGAGTTTTCGAGATGATCTTTGATGGGTTCTCCTTTGAAGTTCTACGGAATGGGGATATCAGTGATTCAGATGTGATCCTAGGCTTGTTGAACCTTTAGGATATTAGAATAAGAATGACACATTCAATTTGGAATGAAATCTTAAGCAAGACTTTTCAAAAATCACCGGAAATGTCTCTCATCTAGATCTTTTCAATGTTGTTGGAATCGTCTTTTTGATGTTCTTGAATATATTGGATAATTCAGCAAAAAATTATCTTACTCAAATCACATGATCTCAGTCATTGCTGAAAATTTCAATAGCAGACTATATGCACCATGTTGTGGCCATGCTGAGTCAAGGATAAAGTCTTACCTTGAGGCTGTCCTTCTCAGGTTGTTTGGGAGGGTCGTTCTTCGTCATCCCTGAGGCAGCACCAATGCCCAGACTTGCAACCGCTTTTTGGCTCACCATTGGGGAGTCTATACGATAGCTCTGTGTCGTTGTCGTCCGTTGTATCCTGTGGCACGTTTCTTAACCGCTTGTGCTATGAACCTGAAACTTTGTATACATCATGCTCATGTACCCTGACACTGAATTTTGCCCCGGTCTGATTCTTGACTTTGCCACCAGGGGGCTAAAACCGAAAAGTTAAAATGTGCAATATCTCATTTATAACTGATTTGTTTTTGACAAAAATTTTATGGTGGGTACCTCTAGCAAGGATACATCACATATCATACGGGTTTTTGATTTGACCTACTTTTCAAGGTCACAGAGGTCAAACTCTAAAATTTCACCAATAGTGGCACGTTTTGTCTTTATTCCTCCTATAGTCCTTAAATTTGGTATGTAGACACCTGTTACGTAGCTCTACATGTTGACAAAAAATCAGGTCGATGTGGCGTACTTTTCAAGGTCACAGAGGTCAAATGGAGTAAATTTGCCGTTGAGGTTGTAACCATGGCACGTGTCTTAATAGCTCAAGCTTTTTACTTGAAATTCAGTACACATGACGCCCTAGGTCATGTGATCTCTAACACTAAATTTCAGTCCGGCTTGATTCTTAACTTGGCCACTAGGTGGCAAAAAAGTGAACAATGGTGTAGGTTGATCGTTTATAACTTACGACCCAGTATGTAGGCTAGACATTAGTTACGGTGTGTGTAAGGCCTAAAAGGTTTGGTCTGACAAACATGGTCATAAGTGATTAAAAGAATTAAATCAGTAAAATTGATGCCATTTAAAATCAGCCCAAAAACAAAGTGCCAATGCCAGTGCCCTTTGCCATTTCCAGAGTCATGTTATGAACCGACCCTCTCAGACACTATGCTCTGGTTTGTTCACACTTTGAACAGATTCAACTCAGTGATGACCACCAGATTCACTTTGGAAAAAATATCATTGAAACATGGTATTTGTTTTGTAATTGCTTTATTTAGAATGAAAAAAAATCTCAATGCCTGTGGTTTTGAACCAACCCCGTTCAGCTATTTTGCCCAGCATGTCTAGATTGATGAGTTGTTTGCTGTGATAAAACCTGGAATTAGGCATTCTTAGCTAGTAACAAGAGGCCCAAGGGCCTAGCGCTCAGCTGAGTTAATATCATTAATATCTTCCCGGTGTTTAGTTCATTATGCATGAAAATGGCATGCTCCATGGTATTTGATATCCTTTTGCGTTCACTACGGTACCAATGTTTTTGGTTGACATAATTATGCCACTGTTCATTCCTCAATCCTGACCATAATTCGGGTGAAATCATTGTATGAAAATATTTACCGAAAAATGAAGTTTATGCCATGAATGAGGATACTCATAACAAGTATTTTCCCGTGAATATTCAAAACTGCTTGGCTCCTTGCCAGTTAAATAACATGTGACTATACACAAAATAGAAAACTTTGATGGAAATTGTAAATCATTTTTTTATCTATCAGGGGAAACAAGCTGATGATGATCAAATAAATCATTCATGAGAAATCGTTTTGTTGCTGAAGCTTGCATGACGAAGTTAAAGCTAAACCTTTTCTTGTGCTCTACTGCGCCACCGTAGTTTTCTATTCAGACCAGCGATGACGTCATTTATGGTGATTCCCTACGTTGTCCAATGAGCGCTTTTTAAAATGTGCCATTTGGTATTGCACAGTATGCAATGTATTTTTTCAGCGCTGCCAGTTGCCGAACAGAATGCCGTAGCTCGCTCAATTTCCAATAAATTTTTATGGGAGTGACATTATTGTATTGCTTAGAATGTCTACTTTTTACTCATGAAAGAATCGTAGAACTAAAACTTAATAGAAGAACAGAATCATGCCGCACATACTGTGGGAATTCTCCACTTCAAAATACATCGGCGATGTCATCGCGAACAGACAGAGCATGCACTTCCGATATCGTTTTCACAGAAATGTGGCCAAATTTTCAAGAACTAATTTCTGAAAGTAGTCCCTAAAGACCTTATGACTACCACTGAAACGAACTAGTGATAATATCGCCTACCAGACTCCTTTTTAAGCAGAAAATTGGGTACTTGAGTGTCATTGAGCTCCAAGATTATTGCACATGGCGTAAACAACATGCCGCCATTTTGTCTCCGCTTCGGTATTTCGTACGCCACTTATAATGCACCTTCTCAATTAAAACCAACATAATAAGGCCTTACATCGTTGATTGAATAGGAACACCACACAAAACACAATAAAGTGGGGGAGTAATCGATTACGAAGCTGAAGTGAACAGTGATTTATTCCTGGAGCTACTGCTTTTGTTGTGTAGCTGCCATGTTTTGAGAACTGGCAAATAGGAGACTTCATTGATGGCTGACGTCATCGGGCGGGAATTTGAATCGGCAGAAATAATTAAAAGGCAGGTAGCGCCCTCTCCTGTTAAAATTTTGAACTTTTTCTCAATAAAATAGATTTTCAAGAATTTTATCTTAATATTAGAGCATATTTCGACTAATTCTGCTGCTCCTAGGCCGATATAGGCCAGTTTCCTTCATGCACTCTCGCTCGCAGGAAGTAGGTCGAATGGGGACAAATTTTGTTTTGAAAGTAGAGTTTGACCAGAAGTATACAGAAATGCAAAATTGAAGTCTGTAGGTCTTACGGTTACAAAATGTGCACCATGGGTTTAACGGATGGACGGATGGATGGATGGATGGATGGATGGATGGATGGATGGATGGATGGATGGATGGATGGATGGATGGACAGACGGACGCCACTGAACAACTTATTTGACAAGCTCGGCTGACTTAGTCAGCTGAGCTAAAAATGCATGATTTTGGACATGAACAATAATTTAATCTTTATAGATTCACTAGTGCTAAGTACAGTGACGGATGATTATTATTAATGGTGCTTTTTGGAAAGAAAATCGAACATTATTCATGCATGTTGAAATCACTCCTACATGTACATGTTGTACTGCATGATGTACATCATGCATGTCATGACATGCATGCATGTGTTCATTTTAACGTTCTGCGCTATCTTAAGATTGCGCTGCGCATTCTTAGGATCCTATAAATGCGCGGAATCTCGAGATCGCGCAAGGGAGTTGGGGTCTTGTGTGTGTTGCAAACTACGATTCCAACCAGTGACGACAGTGACCTTATGCCAGTGCCACGCCCAAGAAGCGAACTAGTCGACGACATACATAGAAGCATCCGCGCGGAAGCAATGAAGAACTACCAAGACAACGCCGAGAAGATGAAGGAGAAGTTTCAGAAGAGGAAAAGGATTCGGGTTGCAGAATTCGAGGGCGGAGATCACGTCACCGTCGAAGTCCCCAAATGAGACAGAGCCAGCAGCAATCCACGCCGCCTACCCGCCGTCATCACCAAGATTACGGGAGAGTCCATTAAGCGTCATCACCTCTGCACGGAGTATGGCAATATTGGATCATATCGTGGAGGTGACATAATGCCATACTCGTCCGTGATTGTTCCGAAGTTAGACGTCACCGTGTCACTGAGAACAGCTGCCAGAGCAGCGTATCCCAGGAAGATGGCCAAAGCGAAATGCAACTGCAGAGGAAAATGCGATACACAAAGATGTGCCTGCTTTCGGGAGAATGAAGAGTGTACCAGTCACTGCCACCCAAGCCGATCTTGCCAGCGAGACAAGCCAAGTCGATCTCAACAAAGCGATGCCAACTCACACCCGATGTTGTACGTAGGCAAACACAACTGGTTAACGGACCGCCACATGGAAGAAGCAAATCGTCTCGCTAAGAAGATCGAACCAACTATGTCGGGCCTTGAATCTACAGTACTTCAACTTCACGCACATGTCAAAACAACGAAACCGTCCGGAAAATTCGTTCAATTCGTACATGCTGGTAACAACCATTGGATTACGGTTTCAAATGCAATCGGCCACAAGGACAACGTTGTTACGATCTACGATTCGTTACACCGGGGCAGATATCGTCAAAAGTGCGGCAAAACATAGCAAAATTCGTAAAATCAGATCAAGAAAAAATGTCGTTCGAACTCGCCAACGTTCAGCAGCAAGAAAATGGCAAGGACTGTGGGCCATTTGCCATCGCGTACGCAGTTTTGATCGCCTATGGGGAGGACCCAGTATCGCTAACGTATGAAGATGTCAGAAACGATACAGCCGACGGCATAACGAGAGGCTTCTTCAATCGATTCGTTTCGGAATGCAGTTTCCGAACGGCCACTCTCGGAACGCACGAGGAGCCGCTTCACTGCAAGTGTCGCGGTATTGACGACGGGTCAAAAATGATCGAATGCGAAAGGTGCCTTACGTGGTCGCATTACGTTTGTTACGGACTGAAGGGGGAATCGAAAACGGAAAATTGAAAGTGTGTCGTTTGTAAAGGAGAGTGGTGAATTATGAACTTTGAACTATGAACTACGACTGAATCCCCTACTCATCATCATCATCATCATCACTATGTTCATAATAAAATGAACTTTTAGAATCAGGTTTAAGCTCCCAACCACTGCGCATTTTAAATTTGAATTGCATAAGGCTCCTGAAAATGTTATTTTCAAAAACGGTGAAATACCGGGTTCTGAGAGCCCCTAAGTTCCATGACAGTATTGTGCGACTGTAAGTGTAAATATACATTGTATTGTGTAATCATATATATCAATATATAATATGTAAATATTAATGGGATGTTATTATAAATAAAATAATTATAAAACGTATAATAAAATCTTAGTTATGTATATCTTTATTTATTAAGTAAATCCGGATGCAAGATTACAACCAAATAATGGTATTTGGTTCCTCAGTTGTATTGTCATGAAGTGCCAAGCCCTGCACCTTGGACTTGAAAGACATGCAAGAGGAATTTGTTTGAAAAGGGAGACACTTAGACCTACATGTAAGGTTTTATGTTATCTTCTCATTATGAATGATAATAATGTCGACTGTTTATATTTCAGGTTATCCCCCCACAGCTTGCTGACGGCCATCCAACCTGATAGCAATGCTTTTAATTGATCAAGTACAGACAGTCAACTTTGGCCAGGATTGAATTAATTTACTTTCAGCATCCCATAGACAGTCACATGACAGTAATGTGACTGTTGGTGTAGCAAAAACTTAGGTGAAAAATATGAACATGTAAAAGTATCATCATCCCTAAAATGCGCAATCGGCCAAAAGCGCACGCTAACCCTTGCACGATCTCGAGATTGCCGCGCAATTAAACGATCCTAAGAATGCGCAGCGCAATCTTAAGATGGCGCTAATCAGTAATTAGCGCAGAACACATGCATTGCAGGCCTAAGATCAGAATATGAGATGATGCGCAACCCATTTCATCATCATTCTTTGATCAGGTTTCGGTTCTATCTCCTTATCCAAAAAAATAGGCCTAACCAAGCTAAACCAATCACAGTGCATTGCCATGTGTATTACATCACGGTCAGTCAAAAACTGTAAAAATGATCCAGAGGTAGATTCTATCTCTAGTTCTTGTCATGCACGCGAGTTGGAACATTTCGATTGTGTTCGTCCTGCTAGTGCTAGTGCTAGTGTAAAATGTACGTAGGCCTACTTAATGGATGCTCCCTTAGTACTGTAGGGATGCAGTTCAAATGATATCCAAAACATAAAGAGCGCCCTTAACTTTTCTATTTTATTTACTTTCAGATTGATTGATGCGATATCCAAATGAGCCATAGGCCTCTTGCTGTAGCATTGCAGATCAAAGTTATTTTATAGTATATTAGTAAGTTTATACATAGGACCGACCATGTTCTAAATATGTTATGGTTGAAGATCATTGTCACTGAACTAACATATGTAAACCACCATAGAAAAATAAAGCAGTACAGTTGGATCCTCTTTCAACATATTTTAGTG
Source organism: Lineus longissimus (assembly GCF_910592395.1). Classification (NCBI taxonomy): domain Eukaryota; kingdom Metazoa; phylum Nemertea; class Pilidiophora; order Heteronemertea; family Lineidae; genus Lineus; species Lineus longissimus. The sequence continues at coordinate 4,101,701 of NC_088319.1, read as the reverse complement.
ATCAGAACAAAAAATATGAAAGGAAAAAGCAAACATGAGGGAGTACATACGTCAGAAACGTACTAATTCAGACTACAAAGACAAGGAAGTCAAAAGTATGCAACATGTTCGTGCTAATTTAGATCATAGGATAAAAGAAAGAAAAACAGGAACTCAAAGCAAGCAGAAACTACGAACAAATCCAGACAACAAAGCCAAGAAAGTCGAGAGTAAGCGACAGGTTCGTGCCATCCAGAATACAAAGCCAAGGAAGTCAAAAGTAAGTGACAGGTTCGTGCTAATCCAGAATACAAAGCCAAGGAAGTCAAGAGTCAGCGACAGGTTCGTGCTAATCCTGACTACAAAGCCAAGGAAGTCGAGAGTAAGCGACAGGTTTGTGCCAATCCAGAATACAAAGCCAAGGAAGTCGAGAGTAAGCGACAGGTTCGTGCCAATCCAGAATACAAAGCCAAGGAAGTCGAGAGTCAGTGACAGGTTCGTGCCAATCCAGAATACAAAGCCAAGGAAGTCGAGAGTCAGCCACAGGTTCGTGCCAATCCAGAATACAAAGCCAAGGAAGTCGAGAGTAAGCGACAGGTTCGTGCTAATCCTGACTACAAAGCCAAGGAAGTCGAGAGTCAGCGACAGGTTCGTGCTAATCCTGACTACAAAGCCAAGGAAGTCGAGAGTCAGCGACAGGTTCGTGCTTATCCTGACTACAAAGCCAAGGAAGTCGAGAGTCAGGATGCAACATGTTCGTGCTAATCCAGATCATAGGATTAAAGAAAATCAAAAAGCAACACCAACCAAACGGAAACAACGCACTAATCCAGATTTAAAGCAAATGAAAAAACATAACGACAAAAAATGGAGTATGGTTCCATCCTCGACAATTGCATTGACAAATTTCATAAAAAAATAAAGATTGGTCCTATTTATGTTTGCACCTGTTGCCATCAAACCTGGTTCAAAGATTCTGTCATTGATGTTAAAAGAGCTAATGTAGCAACTAAACAACAAGAATTGTTAGCACGATGCAGGAGTAAATATATTTCTGTTGACAACAAAGAATGGATCTGTAGGACTTGCCGGGCTTCAGTCAGTAAAGGGAAAATACCCAAGTTATCGATTGCGAATAATGTTGGCTTTAAAGTAAAAGAGAAACCACCAGAGCTTGAATTGCACCAGTTAGAGGAAAGACTAATATCATTACGCATACCATTTATGCAAATGAGAGAACTTCCTGTCGGTGGTCAGAAGATGGTGAGGCAATGTAATTAATGTCCCAGTAAATGTTTCAAAAACAGTTAGATCACTACCTAGAAGTTTATCCGAAATGGAAACAGTCCCAGTAAAATTAAAAAGACGATTGCAATACAAGACAAATGAATTCATTGAAAATATAAGACCTACTTAAGTACTCAATGCTCTGAAATGGTTGAAAAACAATGGTCTACTTTACAAGGACGTGAATATTAATGACAACATTCAGTGGAAAGAATCCTTACAACAGCAACACTCTGGAGACATGTCAGCATTTGTTGATACCACAACATCACAGTCTCTCGCTAGCACTTCACAATTAAAAGATGAAAATAAAGATGGTACAGGAACTGTCGTTGGTAAAACAAACTCTCCATGCATCCAAGACCTACATTTTGTACCTGCAGGCTCTTCACCTGTGCCTAGTACAACCCAACTCCAACTGAAAAGACAAAATAGTACACCTCAATGTGACCATCACATTCCCTCCGATACCGATAATGACACTAATGATAATGATGATGATGATGACAGCGATCATTTCAGTGAAGTTGACGAAACAGAAAGAACATCTGGTAACATGGACACTATGTTTTATACACCTGAAGTTGCTGAACCGCAGGAATACATATTTGCCCCTGGAGAAGGACAAAGACCACTTAGCTTATTTCAGGATAGTAATGCAGAATTCCTTTCATTCCCAGCAATATTTTGTGGAGATGGTCGGTATGAAAATAAAATAGCTGTGCACTACATTGACATCAGCAAATATGAATTAAGATCTGTAGATCGCCGAGTTTCCCGGAATATTACAAATCTTTTCTTTAAATTGAAGAAGATACAAATCAAGCAAATATCTCATAAAGTTAGGTTAGCTGTCCAGCATAGGAAGAGCATAACACAGCCGAAGACGTGTTAAATAACTCAGTGTTGGAGATTCTAAACTCCCAGGTAATACTCTTTATTTGGCTTCGTGCGGGAGATTTTTGTTGACAGTCATGTTTACCGGCTGATCAGTGTGTCTGGTCGCCTCCATAGGCCCCTGGAAGGTATTTATAGCTAATTCTTTGTCCCTCTTGGAAGGGTTCCGCCAGGTGCCTATGAAAGCGTCTGGGTCCGCCCTATAAATACAGTCGATTTTTATTCACAATGTGATCTTATTTCTGTTCCTGAAAAGTTGTTTTCAGTGTATTTTCTCCTTGAAATCGATCACTTCAGGTACTATTACTGTGCATACCTAGCTAAATTAGTGTCTAGTTTCGTCTCTGATGACATTTATTTCGTAAAAATCGCTGTTTTTTTCTAAAAAGGTGTTTTTGTGGTCATTTTGGCTGTTTATTTCGAGGGTACGGTAGGAGGTCATCGTTCACTCGATAACTCTTTTTAAAATGAAATAAAAGCGTTTTAAGATACATGATATGAATTGATATTAATATTCGTTAAGTGGGATTGTCGGTGGACGTTCATTGTTGAACAGTTGTGCTGGAATTACGAAAATATATCGATATCGTTGAGAGTTCATTCATTAGGGGCCTGCTCTCAATTTTCCTTAATGCCTCTAGCACTGGGCAATTGCCACCATCTTGAAAAGCAGTGCCGCGGATGGCTATCGCATCGCCACTACGCATGAGAACACGATGGCTGCCCTGCGCTGCATTGATAGTTCGTAATAAATTCACATAAAAACACACCAGAAGATCTCCGATTTTATTTACAAAGATCATATTTTGTTATTTATTGATAAAACAAGCCATTTTACCACAGCAGGTGACACATATTAGGCCTGAATAAATCTTTAGAATTTGAAGTGGTGGTGACGATGCCGATATCCAAGATGGCGGAATTATACCAGTGGTCAAATCTCATCTAGTTTGGGTAATTGCATCATTATTTCTTTTTGTGATTGGTGATTTGTAAAATTGAGAATGATTGAAAAATCAGTATTTTTTCACCCAAAGGCATGAGTGAACATTTGATAAGTTTATTGTGATTTAATTGGTAATTTGGTCGACATTTTGACAATTATATTTAGCAATATTTCGATAAATGCGGACCTGCTTCTTCCTCTTTTCGCAGTAACGGTGTTTCGATAACTCAGGTCAGTTTCACGGCAAAAATAAGTGGTAGTTTTGAAATTCGAATGTGCATTTATTAATGTAACGATAAAGTACATTTCCGAGAATAATTAGTGAACGTTTCAGTAGGTGTCGATTTTTGTAAAGTAGTGTATAGGCGATGGATTGGCTCAGCCATGTGCTCGTGTCAGCGGGGCGCAAGCCGTCATGGGATGGGGGATGTACACTACAATGCACGTGATTGATGGTTGAACATTCACTCTCGTTGACAGTGTATTATTGAAATATTTGATTGTGATGATGGTGTATTGTACTAGGCCTTGCATGCTCCCAACGTGTGGCATATTTCACATTGATACTACCAGTATCAATTACAAAAAAAAATAGATTGTGAGTAACAATACTGATAGGCCTACAAACAATGCTACATGTCATGAGGGTGGGAACGGGGAAGGGGGGGTAACTGTTTCGACGTCCCGTTAGGAAAAAAGGCTTATCCCGTTTCCCAATACGCAATTTTAGCCGAATCGTGACGCAAAACACGGCTTGTCTCGAATCCCGCTAAAATAAGGGTGTCTATCGTATCCCGAATCCCGACAGTTATTTTCGGCCCATCCCAGTGTCCCGAAAATACCCGTTCTCCCCCTCATACATAGTAGACCATATTGTCACATTGATGTTTTCTTTCATTACAGTTAGACTTCGAGATCTACATTTTCGACAAAGGCCTGGTGTAATATTACATACTTGATGAAGGTAATATCAATTTCTTCAAATTTGAAGCATGACGTTAATGGGGTACCAGCACAACTTCATTGACTGCTACGTGGCGCTGGTGGTAACTAAGGTATTGCATCGCTCATATCACTTGAAAAAACATTTACCCTAGTTACGACCAAAGCTGCTTAGCAGAGGGCGATACCTCATCAGGAGCGCCACAATCATATCATTGGTGTGAAAGCATTTGTATGAAGTTTTTCAGTTCTCAATGTGTTCAAAACCTTAATTGTGAAATTGTGCACTTCGAATTCAAATTTACGTCACTACGTTAGTTTGACATCCATTGATGTCACGGTAATTTCACTGTTATGCTGTGCTGCTTTCAGGTTTAATGACACGAATGAGTACAAGTACATTACATTTTTCGACGAAGGCCTTCTGTAATTTCATACACTTCTTACGGTTAGTATTGATTCATAATTTCGAGTAAAAAAGTTAATTTTGAAAGTGAAAAATATGTTACAATACAATAGACCTGCAAATACCATATACGCAAGTTTTGAACAAATATCACACATATTCCCCAGTTGACTTGTGATGATATTGATAATGGTGGTGGTGGTGTTATCATGTACATGGCTTCTAACGTAGTAAATGTTTTCTTTTCAGCAACATTCAATAGATTTATTTACTGTATTATCATTTCGACCAAGGCGAATTCGACACTTCAGTTACACAAGGTTAGTAACTTTTGTTCACAAAATCCAAATGGAGGCAAATACAGAACAATCAAACTTAGTCATTCCAGTCAGTTACTGAAGCACAGTGAAAACTGTCGGGAGCAATGCAACTGATGGCATGTCAAACTTCCAGTGACTGTCCCTGTCCATATATTTCAAGACAGTACAAATCTTGTAATCATTTTGTTTATGCAATGTACGTTATTATGTATCATTTCAGCACAATCAAACTTAGTCATTCCAGTCAGTTACTGAAGCACAGCGAAAACTGTCTGAATTAGTGCTGCTGATGGCATGTAATTACTCTACTACCACTACCAGTGACAGTCAATGTCCATATATTTTCAAGTGTGCGAAATTAGTACTCGTCTACTTCTTAGTGTTATTTGAATGCAATGTATGTCATAAAAATATTTTTTCAACACTATAATATCAACATTCTCATTCCTGTCAGTTTCTGAAAATCAGCTAAAGCAATCGCTACCAATGCAGCTGATAACAGCAATTCTTTTTGTTCCCAATGCCCATCCATGACAATATATTTCACGCATGTGACAATCATGTAATCATCCTGTTTTTTGTGTTCTATTCATGCAATAAATAAATTCAGTATTTTCAAATCATTGGTGCTACAAAACTATTCTCATTATATATTATTCATATTTTATAAAATGCTGTCATGTCAAATTTTGTGTCCTATAAATCATTATGAAGTCGGCATTTTATATACAACTTTTGTACTCCTCCTAAATAAACATACAAATCTTGTTTTATGTAAACTTTGTATATGTGACCCGTCACAGCAAAACCAGGCGCATGTCGCTCTGAGCTTGGCAGGTTGAGACGGACTGTTCTAATCTTTCATTAGCGACACCATTTCTTACCCGAGTGCCTCCTTCATTCATACATCTTGTACTTTAACTCAAGATACCCATCTTTGAATATTTTTAGTATACCAAGTACTACAATGTCAATGTATTGAAGTCATGTTCTTGTAGTGTTATTGGCTTTCTATTATCTTGTCAAAATACCACTTGGTTCTCGCAAAATCTCAATAAAAACAAATGCTATTGCATGTATTGCATATTCTAACAGCTATCCACTGTATCGACTTATCCATCATCTGTACTATTTGTCACAAAAATGTTATATTATGTAAATCATATTTCATTACATAATGCACACTGCCAATTACTGCTGAACCATTCATATGTCATTTAAATAAATAATTTTCAACTTTTTAAAACCGTCTTATAGTACTGTTCTTGTCACTTAGCTGAACCAATTGCTCTATAGCATGAAATTTCCAGAAATGCCCCAGGGACTGAAAAGTGCTGTTTTTAACAGAGAGGTGTCCTAAACTGAGAAGTCGAGTTGAATGGAAACAACCAATTTGGAACCAAAAACTACTGTCCTTATTAAAGAGGTTGTCCTCAATAGAAAGGTGTCCACAAAAAGTAGGTCCACTGTATATGAAAGTACAAACCCTGGTACATGTAGTGACATCATCTCCTCCTCGATGTGGACACCTGCAAATGCAGCGACAATGTCACATCAGTTATTTAATTCATCGTCCTTTGTGCAGATGGCACCACCCATCAAGCATGTTGGTGACGAATAGTGTCGCAGCATTTCGTCACCGAGCTCACACGAAAATGCACTGTCATTCATTCAGCCATAAGTGTAAGACTGTAGGGTTGTTTCCAACCAAAACATGTTCGAAATGTGTCAAGCATTCAGAACACCCAAAGACTGATTAGAGAAGTCAAAATTGAATGGAAACAACCAATTTGGGACCAAAACTAGTGTCCTTATTGGAAAGGTTGTCTTTAATAGAGAGGTGTCTTCTAACGGAGGTTCCACTGTATATAATGTAGGAACCCTGGTTGTGACATTGTCCACTCCTCCAGCTGCACACCACCAAATCCACAACAATGTCACACCAGTTATTTAGTTCATCATGCTTATGGTCATTGTACTTTCATCTTATGTAAAATGTAACTTTTTACACTGTTTCAATAAACGATTTGTAATTTGTAATTTGTAAATTATAAATTTCACTAATAATTTGACGCCGCCAATTCCACTGGTCTTCGAAATACGTAAGCTACACTGTTGACGACTATGACACTCCTCACAAACCACATTGTGAATCAGACGCCGATAGGCTTGTTTTATTATTATTCATTCTCGTACCCGCTAGTCGCTCTGGAGGTTCCATATTCGGTATGTATCACATATTCTGTTCCACCAATTTCTCTCATTCATTTGTCGTAGTCCTACATGTAAAATTCTTAGATCTTAACATAATTTTGTGCAGGCCTGTTTTTTATGCGATCTTGTACTGACTATATGATTATATATATTCTTTAATTTGCAGTTTACTAAATATAATAAAGTTGAGACTTACGAAACATGAAAGTTGTCGTCAACAGCCTCGCTTTCATTTTGGTCTTCAAAACTTTTCTGTTGTTGGATGCCCACTTTGTTAACTTAAATCCACTAGATTTAGTTAGGAATATCAGTTCCATTGCAAGTTCAACAGCCCCCGAGGTTGTGTGAAGGGCCTTAATGAGATTGTAGCAACCATTGGACTCAACAACCTTTCTACAGTCTCAACCCCTGCTCGAGCATATCTAGCATTATTTTCGTGCATGCTATCTAGCTGACGTCAAGTACCACAGAATGTAAACAAGAGCTAGGCCTTTTCTTGGAGACAAGCACACTGAGAAATACTGTTCCTTTTTTTCCTACAATTTGTATCTATCAAAATCTAAGGCATCATGTGAAATTCTAGAGGCAAAACATGGTATGTACAATTATCAATATTTACAGATTCTATAGATTATCTTTTTTCCAATAGATGATGGTTAACATCAGAGTTTTAAGGGTTTAAAGAGCTCACCTTTCCTAATTCTCTTAACCATGCTGGGTTTCGTTTGTCTCTGTTAGATTGTGAACTTATCATATGATACACACATACATATACATATATATTTCCTGCAGCAACATGCTGTTCTGTATTAACAGTTTCCTCAACTAGTGAGGTTATAATACATGCATGGTATATATTCCAATGTTTATGTTTTGATAAGGATTTAGAGGTACATCTGTGCTTCACGGAAATGTCCGACCAAGAAACCGAATGCGCAGAGCGGATTTTCGGCAGGAAAATGGTGCTCGCAATGCAAGTCATCGTCGCATAACGAAAGCAACTGCAGAAAGAAGATGAAATGGCCAGGGCCATTGTGCTCACCTCATGTGGAGGAAAGATGGATAAAGAGCATGGTATTGTGTCATGTAGTGTTAGGTTTGATGTAGGTCCAAGCAATTACAATTTCCCCAAAATGGCCAATTTACAGTACATTCGACCTATGTGACCTTGAAAAGTAGGTCAAATCAAAGAAGACCCGGGTGACACATTGAATGGTTGTTAGAATTAGATGTACCTATGATATAAAATTGGTGCCAATCGGGCAAGTCATTACTAGAAATAATGGCATTTTGAAGAATTTAGGATTTGGCCCCCTCCCTGGAGGCCAAACGGCAAATCAGATCGCACAAAACTTCGGTACCTGCTATCACCTGACCAAGGGGTACATGTGTACTTAATTTGTGATCAATAGTCATTGCAGTTAAGAAACGTGCCATAGTTACGGCCTGACGGCGAATTTACGCCATTTGACCTCTGTGACCTTGACAAGAAGGTCAAATTAAAAACCTGTTTGACATATACTGTATGGTGGTTAGATGTACCCATGATATCAAATTGGTGGCAATCGGACAAGAAGTTAAGGAATAATCACATTTTTAAGGTTTTTGGATTTTGCCACCTGGTGGTCAAGTGGTGAATCATATTGGACCAAACTTCGGTCCCTGAGATCACCTGACTAAGGGGTAAATGTGTACCAAATTTGGTATCAATAGTCATTGCAGTTTAGAAACGTGCCATCGTTACATCCTAATGGCCAATTTACACCATTTGACCTCTGTGACTTTGAAAAGGAGGTCAAATCAAAAACCCGGATGGTATATGATGCACCTTTGCTAGAAGTCCCTACCATATTTTTTCCAAAATTTCCCGACTACTATTAAGGGAGATATTGCATATTTTCACTTTTAACGTTTGGCCCCCTGGTGGCCAAACCATGAAACGAATCGGACCGAAACTTGGTCTCCAAGGTGTCATTACATAAGGGTACATGTGTACCAAGTTTCAACTCAATAGCTCTAACAGTTACGAAACGTGCCCTGCTAACGGACGACGGACGACGACGACGACGACGACGACGACGACGACGACGACGACGACGACGACGACGACGACGACGACGGACGACGGACGCCACGGTATGGGATAAGCTCACCTCTGCTAAGAGGTGAGCTAAAAAGGAATGCTAAGGAATCGGTAAAAGTCGTATCGGACATGGAGGACAGGAATGCCCATGATCAAGGTAACGAACACTCATTTCATTCTTTTGCCTTCAAAGCAGCTGACCAAAGCTTTGCTGGTCGATTGCGGTGCGACAACGCACATCCTGACTGATGAATCAAGGTTCAAGATGTTTGATTCGAGATTTGTGCCTGAGAGACACGACATCGAGTTGGCGAATGGCACAAAGTCCAATAATGTGGCTAAGAAGCGAGGTGACGCTACGGTCACACTGATGGACAGATCCGGGAAGAAATCCGAAGTTTTGTTGAGAAACGCGTTGTTCATACCCTCGTACCCACAGGATATCTTTTCTGTGGATGCCGCTACTCGGGGAGGTGCCAAGATTCTGTTCCATGATGACAGGGCGGAATTGGTACACAAAAGTGGAACGATCTTTGATATCAAGAAACACGAAAGACTATACTACCTTGATATGCATGACTACCGCAGGGACGAAATCGCATCGATCACAGATACCGTGTGTGTCACACGTGATATTAAGGCGTGGCACGAGATTTTAGGACACTGCAATCTTGAAGATGTGCAGAAACTTCCGGACTTGGTCGATGGCATGAACATCATTGATGTAAAATCAGGACCTGGTGACTGTGATGTATGTGTTATGGGTAAAATGTGTAAAACAAGAAGTAGGGTCCCCAGGACACGTGCGACTGTCCCATTAGAAATGGTGCATACAGATCTTGCTGGGCCCATTGAGCAAGAGTCGTCTGAGGGTTTTAGGTATGCGAGGGTCTTCACAGATGACTACTCAGGATTCGTGTTTGTATATTTCCTGAAGAGCAAGAGTGATGCAGTCAAAGTTACTGAGAGATTTCTGGCTGACTCTGCATTTCTTGGAAATGTCAAATGCATGCGTAGTGACAATGGTACAGAGTACACCTGTGAAGCCTTCGCATCACTCCTCAGAAGGAACAAAATAAGGCATGAGAAAAGTGTGCCTTATTCCCCGCACCAGAATGGGACCGCCGAACGCTACTGGAGGGTGTTATTTGAAATGGGTCGATGCTTATTGATCCAAGCAAAACTTGGTAAATGTGGCCATATGCAGTGATGGCGGCTGCATATATTTGTAACAGGTGTTACAAGAAACGGGTAGAACAGACCCCGTATTTCGCCTTGACGGGTAGAAAGCCAAATTTGGCTCACATGAGAGTGTTTGGCTCAGAATGCTACGCTTACAGGCAAGACAAGAAGAAGCTGGACCCCAGGTGCACAAAAGGTATCTTTGTTGGGTATGATCGTGCGAGTCCAGCAAACTTGGTGTATTTCCCAGAAACAGAAAGGTCATGAAGCATCGTGTGGTGAAGTTTGTTTCCACCACACCCACTCCTGAGAGTTCCAGTGATGAGTCATCAACTGAAGTGTCGTATGAGGATGACGACATGTTCTTTGGGCGAGGCGGTGATGTTGGCTCAGAGCCCTCCGCCGAAAATGTATCAGTTGCAGATGAGGTTGAGAATGTACCTGATGAATCATCAGATGAAACTATGCCTGAAACTGATGACATACGTGTTGAAAATGCCACACCCATTTTGAAAGAGTCCAACCTTGAGTGAGGTTGTGAAATCCCTTAAATCAGGAAACCCCCTAGTAGGGAGAGGAAGCCTCCCCCGTACCTCCAGGAAAATTATGTAAAGGTGCTGCCACCTATGTTTGCTCATTATATATTCAAGTATGCAAGTGATTACCGTTAAGGCTTGTCAGGATATTACAATAAAGAATAAGTCAGTTCCCGTTCTACGTTTAATGCAAACACATGTTCCCTTCTTTTATTCCTTTCTCTAATTTTACCATCATGCCGGACTCTGCCGACTCTGCTAGCTCTACCACGAATCCAACACTTTGTGATGCCTGTGTAGCTACTGTTGCATGCATTCATGTATGCATTATATGTGTGTGCTTGGTACTCCTAAAATCACAACCAGGCTGAGTCATCATGTTTCTAATACTGTGTTTTCAATAGTTCATATATGTAATTGTACCGAGGATACTTTCATCTTGTATATTTTCAGTCTTTTACGGTGTTAATAAACATCAGTTTATCACATAAAGAATATTTTCGTCTCGTGTTACATGATGCGCTTACAGAGATCATCAACGTAAAACGAACGCTCGATGGTAAAGAGGGCGCGCTTGGTAAACCCAGAGTTATCGTTGTCTTTTGCACAACGACGGAGACAATAATTTGCACAACAAGGGGAAGATTTAGCGCCAAATATATGTACCAACATTTGGTATTCATCAGGGGTCCTGGTTTTGACATATTGTAGCGAAATTCCTCTGTTGATATTAACGTTGTGCACGTGCTTCACGCGCATGGCTCATTTGAATATTTACGTGACCTGTGACCTCATCTTTTGGATCTTTGCCATGGTCATAGATTTGCGAAACTTCCGAACAGTGTCAATATTTGCATTTTTACGTACAGAAAACGTAAGTATTTTAATAGAAACTTATAGGTTTGTGTCTTTTCACCGGTAAGAATATGTGTGTGTATGATTTTTGTCCCTTTGTACAAATTTCATTGTGTTTTTACGGGTTTAACATTTGACAGTTCGCACCGCTGTTTCTGGAAATGAGGTAGAGTGTTCATTCTGTCTTTTGACTGAAATTCGGGTCAAAATTGTAGGGGTTTGAGTACTTCTTAGTTATTTTCACCCTTGGGGTTTAATTCTTATCATATTCAGATATTGTTTCTGGTCTGGTTTAATTTAATGAATACGGTTTCCCAATTTATATGAGGTTTGTTTCTGGTTCACGATCTTCAATGTTGACATTTCGTCGATGTAAATTCAGCGCATTGATCCTCGCGCTGTGTGAGAAGTTTAAAATAGTTCTTGGTGTAATCTGAATATATTTCATTAGGTTGACGAAGTGTTTAGATACTTATTGTAATGTCAGTTTGTGACCTGGGGTGAGAATTTCGAGGGTTTTTGATAGATGATACAACTATTTTGGGCGTGAAAGAGTAGGCTCTCTTTCTGTGTTACATTCAGTGTGTAAGTGTACATTTTTACGTGACGTCGCCAAGGTAGTGCGGTTTTAGCGTCGGCGGGGTATTTAAACTGGTTGATGACGTCGCGCGGGGAGTCTGGAACAGAGGTCCGACTCTGTACGTTTTGGTGAGAGCGCGTTGTGCGGTGTTTGGGTTTATTTAAATCGGGAACAGAGTTTGAGGGGGTTTTGAGAAGATTCTTTGGATTTACCGAGTCGTTTTAGCAGAAATCGAATAGAATTGCCTTTGGTATTTGTACCATTTTGTAAATGAATTTGTATATAATGAATGATGAATCTTGTCTAAATAATTGAGATGAAATATGAAATATTAATTACCAAGATATTTTAGTCCCTTGTCCTTATTCACGTGGTTTAGTTTAGTGTTTTGTGTTCTTTTAACGAACCCCAACTCTCTCGCCTCTATATAGAAACTGGTGAGATTTTATTAATTCCCTTAATACGGGTGGTGGCAGCAAAAACTCTAAAAGGCCATCCAGTGACAGTCGCGATGCCCTCTACGGAATTAGCGAGAGTTACAACTGGTGGCAGCGGTGGGATAATTTTGTAATATCAAACTCAAAGAGCAATTCAATCAATGAAAATAAGAGACGCATCATTTGAAATTGAAGTAAAAATGAGTGAACCTATTGAGACTTCAACGGGCACAATTTTGTTGGTGATTATTATGACTGAACTTTAGAGTTCGGAAGTAGTACCGGTTCACTGAGTTTACTGTTTAGATTTAGTCGTGTGCAACTAAAATCATCAAAGTAGCCGTAGATAAAGGTTTAGGCCTTAGATTCGTTTAGTGTGAAGCATATCAGACTAATTAGTAATGTCAGACTCTGATCACGAGGTGATTATTATGAACGAGGGAAGAAATGGGCTAGGTGATGGTAATGATACGTTCACCACAGAGAATGAGTCCTCAAGGGATAATTCGCCTAATTTTCGCTTGGCTGGTGGAGACCAGGCCAGAGCCCCACACGCACGAGTGCGTCGTACTAAGCGGGAAGTAGTTCCTCAATGTTATAATGGGTCTACCAGTTGGGTTGATTTCATGGCACATTTTGAGATGGTTTCGGATCTGAATGGATGGGATGATGAAGATAAGGCTCAAGGCATGGGGGTGTGTCTCCGCGGGCCGGCCTTACAAGTAATGGCAGATCTCCCCAGGCGGGACCGTACAAATTTCAAGAAACTCTCTAGGGCTTTGGAGAAACGCTTTGGCCCAGCCAATCGAACCGAGCTATACACCGCTGAACTTCGTAATAGAAGACGCCACAAAAATGAAAGTTTACATGAATTGGGGCAGGATATAAGACGTCTCTGCTCTTTAGCATATCCAGGTCTAGGCCTACAGTGGACTGAGCGTATGGCGCGGCAACATTTCGTTGACACTATAGATGATTCTGACGTGAGAGTCAGACTTTTTCAGGCAGCTCCGGACACGCTTGAACAAGCCATTACGGTGGCTTTAGAAATGGAAAATTTCCAAAAGATTGAGTCGCGTAGAAATAACGGTGGTCTACCAAGACCTAAAGGGGTCTGTAAAATGGTGAGGGCTGAGGACCTTGATGAAACGTCATCAAGTGGAAATGTTGAGACATTACCTAGATCTTTGAAAGCCACAACTACTAGAGATGACCGTCAGAAATTTCAAAACAATGACAAGAGTCAGGGCGCAATCAAACATGTAAGTGCTAGTAGTAAAAAAGGAGGAGGCCAGGAGAAATTTGAGTCTAGACTTAAGGGCCTAGAAGAGGGTTTGGCATCAGTGAGTGGCAATATAACAAACCTGACGAAACTCCTTGAATCATTTCAAATAGGTGCGCAACCTGGTTACGCTGGCAATGAGGCTGGTGACAACATGCGTAGGCCTAAGAAACCGTTGAAGGACATCCAGTGCTGGACATGTAATGAATTTGGTCATTTTAGCAGCCGTTGTCCACATAGTCAAAATGAGGCGCAGGGAGGAAGAGACAATACGGCAAGGAATAATTGGCGCGATAACGGTAACTATAGGACCGATCAGGGAAACGGGAATCAACTGGGAAAGGGGGGCGCTTCTCAGTTGTAAAGGAGACGGAAGCCTCACATCATAAGACCGACGTCGTCAATGGTACACCTATTAAAGTCAATATTGGGAAAAACAACTCGGGGTTGTATGTGCCAAGTAAAATTTGTGAAGAACATGTTTTGTGAAGAACAATTTTTGATAGACACAGGATCATGTGTCACCATACTCTCCAGAGAGAAATTTCAGTCTATTAAAAAAGAAATGAGGCCAAGATTAGGTACAGAGGTGCCTGTCCTCGAAGGTGTCGAGGGGTCTGCTTTAAAAGTATTGGGACAAGGTGAAATGGTGATAGAATTGACAGACGATATATTGACCGAAGGGTCAGTTATCATTGCTGATGTCCCTGGAGATGGAATATTAGGCTTAGATTTTCTTGGACAGCTGGGTTGTACCATTGATGCGCGTAGAGGTGTCTTATGGTGTGGGAAGACTGAGGTGCTATGTCGAATTAATAGAGCGCCTAAGTTGAGATGTTGTAAAATATTTGCTACGTCTACTGTTACATTACCGGCAGGTCACCAAGTGTTGTTGAGTGGTGTCCCTGCTAAGCCACTAGAGCGCGCATCTGGTGGTTGGGCTGTGGCTGAACCTACAAGGAAGACGAGACTTCCAGAATTTTGTGTACTAGGGAAAACTTGAGTGGACTCAAGAAATGGGGAGTGCCCCATAAGGGTTGCTAATTTCGGGGATCAGGCCCAAATAGTAAGAAAGGGAACGTACTTAGGAGTATTGTGTCCCGTAGATTCATGCACTCAAATTGTAGAAAGAGAGGATGTGAAACCTCCTGCGAACAAAGCTGTTAATTTAGTAAAAGAATCGGAGAAGACCGATACCGGTATTTTAGAAATACCTGAGCACCTAAAGGAGCTCTATGAGAGATGTTCTAAGGATCTTGAAACTGATTATCAACGTAATGAATTGGCACGTTGTCTGAACGATTTTTCGGGGGCATTCGCCACTTCACCGACTGATCTGGGTAGGACTAAAATTGTCAAACATGATATAGACGTTGGTGATGCAAAACCAATTAGGGTACCTCCAAGGAGATTCCCTATAGAGAAACAAAAAGAAATTGACAAAGAAATAAAATCAATGCTAGAGAATGACATCATTGTGCCATGTCCTGATAGTCCGTGGGCAGCGGCCATTACGCTAGTAAAGAAGCGCGACGGGACAAATCGTTTCTGTGTGGACTATCGACTTGTCAATAAAAAGACTGTGGTTTCTGCTGTACCTATGGCTAATCAAGAAACTTTACTATCATCATTAGCTGGGGCGAAATACTTTTCAGCACTCGACGCGCAGGCGGGATTCTGGCAAGTAGAGCTTACAGAAAGGGCATCCAAAATTTCTTGTTTCCGAGATAGGACCAATGTTTACTCCTTCAAAGTTATGCCATTCGGTATGGTGAATAGTCCGATGACCTTCACCTATATGATGAACAAAATGATGTCAAATTTGTTATTTGAAGTCTGCTTGGTATATCTTGATGATGTGATCACCTGGGGACGAGATTTTGATGAGGCAATGAAGAATTTGAGAACTGTGCTAGGACGATTCGAACAGGCCAATGTAAAGTTGAAACCTAAGAAATGTAATCTCCTTCAACTTAGTGTACATTTTCTAGGACACGTTGTAAGCGAAAATGGAGTAGCATGTGATCCAGAAAAAGTTAGAGTTGTCAAAGAGTGGCCGAGGCCAAAGGATTTGACAGAGTTGCGTAGTTTCTTGGGGACACTAGCCTATTATCGCAAGTACATACGAGGGTTCTCTACCATAGCTAGGCCGTTAAACAAATTAACGCATAAAGATGAATTATGGGTATGGGTTGAAGAACAGGAAGTGGCATTTGACATTCTCAAAGGGTGCCTGATGTCTGCACCAATTCTTGGACACCCTAGAGAAGAAGGTGAATGGGTACTAGATACAGATGCTAGTCTATTTGATATAGGAGGCGTCCTTAGCCAAATTCAGGATGGACACGAGAGGGTTATTGCGTATGGTAGCCGGTCATTGTCTAAAACTGAACGTTACTATTGTACAACCAGGAGGGAGCTCCTAGCCGTAGTACATTTTGTGAAACATTTCAAACATTACTTGTACGGTAGATTTTTCACGATCAGAACTGTTCATGCTAGTCTCACATGGCTTAAAAAATTTCAAAGAACCAGAGGGTCAAGTGGCTAGGTGGTTGGAAGTGTTAGAAACCTACAACTATAAAATTGAACACCGAGCAGGCCGTCTTCATGGGAACGCTGACGGACTAAGTAGAATCCCGTGCACAAACTGTAAACAATGTGACAGAATGGGGTACGATGGGGACATTCTGGTTAATAGAGTTGTTGAGCTGACAGAAGTGACGGAGATTGACCACACGACTGATTTAAGTTGTGACGTCATGGCTTTGCCAACGGAGACGAAAAATGGTAAAGACCATTTCTCCCTGGATCAGTCATGCATGTCACAACATGAGGTTAAGACTGAGAGACAAAGGTGTCAAAGTGACACTACTCTCACAAAAGATGTTGATGTTGATGACGTAGGTGACGTCATGGCTTTGCCAACGGAGACGAAAAATGGTAAAGACCATTTCTCCCTGGATCAGTCATGCATGTCACAACATGAGGTTAAGACTGAGAGACAAAAGTGTCAAAGTGACGCTACTCTCCAAAAAGATGTTGATGTTGATGACGTAGGTGACGTCATGGCTTCTCCGAAGGTGATGAAGAGTGGTAAAGACTATTTCCCCTTGGATCAGTCATGCATGTCACGATACGAAGATGAGACTGAGATACGCAGGTGTCAAAGTGACACCGCTCTGTCAAAAGATATTGACAATAGTGACGTAGGTGACGTAATGGCTTTGCCAACGGAGACGAGAAACGGTAAAGACAGTTTCTCCCTGGATCAGTCATGCACATCATCTGAACTATGTAGTGACGTAGGGTGTCTGAGTGACACTACCAGATTGAAAGGAGACGCAGTTCACGAAATTGAGGCGAATAGTGTTAAAGAACACTCCTCCAGATCTTATCAGAAATGCAAAACAGTGCAATTTAGCCAAGATACTGACAAGTGGACCCCGACAATGTTAGCTCAGAAACAATCTGAAGACCAAGAGTTGACTTGGATACTAAATGCCAAAAAGAACTCAAATGAGAGGCCGGATTGGAAAAATGTTTCCAGTCAAAACGCTTTGTCTAAGGCATATTGGGCCAAATGGGATAGGTTAAAGTTCCAAGCAGGTGTATTAGGATTAAACTGGGAATCTGTCGACGGGAAAACTTACGTTTGGAAAATGATTCCACCCAATGAATACCGCCGAGATATTTTCCGTGATCTGCATTCTTCTAAAACCGCAGGGCATTTCGGTGCAAAACGAGTTTTGCCTCTCGCACAACAAAGGTTTTGGTGGCCTGGTATGAGTAGGGATATTATCACTTGGGTTGAACAGTGTGATATTTGCGCTCAGAGAAAGAGACCGGGTAAGAAAAGACGTGCTGAATTGAAACAGTATCGGGTGGGAAACACATTAGAGCGGATTAGTACAGATGTTCTAGGACCTTTACCTCCTAGTAAGGGTGACGGTAACCGTTTTATCCTCTTAGTGACGGACAGCTGGACTAAGTGGGCTGAGGCCTATCCTATCCCTAATCAAGAAATGGAGACTATTGCAAATAAAATTGTTAGAGAGTTTTTGTACAGATTCGGTTGTGCTAGACAACTTCGCAGTGACCGAGGCGCGTCCTATGAGTCTAAGTTATTTCGGGCAGTCTGTGAAATGCTTGAAATAGAGAAAACTAGGACAAGTCCGATGCGACCTCAATCTAATTCACAATGCGAACGAATGAATCAGACCATAGAGGCTATTTTAGCAAAGACGATTAGGCGCCAAGAAGACTGGCAAGAGTGCCTTCCCTTTGCTATGATGGCTTATCGGGCAACCAGACATGACACGACTGGTCAAACGCCGAACAAAATGATGTTGGGAAGGGAGGTTGAGTTACCTCTAGACTTAGTGACAGGTTTTCCTATCGAAGACAATGCTGATCAAGTAAAGCCTATTGATTACGTAGAAACCCTGAGAGAAAATATTCATGTAGCTCATGAAATGGCGAGAAATGAAACTAAGAAAAATTCTGAGCGTCAGAAGCGATATTATGATAGACAAAGATTCGGATCCGCGTATTCTGTTGGTGATGTAGTCTGGGTATATAATCCTGCACGAAAGAAAGGGGTGTGTCCCAAACTTCAGTGTCACTGGAAAGGTCCGTTTCTCGTAGTAGGAAAGATTGACGACGTTGTGTACAGACTTCAGAAATCACCTCAAGCTAGTCCTATAGTCTGTCATTATGACCGTTTGAAGCCCTATAAGGGATGTGATTTCAAAGCTTGGCGCCCGAAGATAAATGAAATGGTGGAGGTTACTCCAGGAGAAGAGTCTCCAGGAGGAGACATCATTATAGGGAGGGGGGAGGTATCCAAGGATACTACTCCGGAAATCATTGAGGAAAATCAAGGGGTAGATACGGACGCTGGCGCGGTAGACGCCCGTGAAAATATTGAAGTAGGTCATGAATCTAGTTCAGAGTTGGGTAAAGATACTGGAGAGAAATCTTCGATTGTCCATGAACAGGACACCGGTGTTGGCCGACGAAGCGGAAGGAACAAGAGTGTTCCTCAAAGATTTGGGGAATGGGTAGCTTCTGTCATGAGACCGGATGTTAAAATTGGACGGGTTTGCAATGTTTAAAATGTGTTCAAAGTTAATTGCAATTCCATTAACTGATGTGTGTATATATTTATTTATTTTAAGGATAAAGATGACGAAGTTCAAGTGTTTCGGATGTCAAAGAAAATTTGCGACAAGAGCGCAGCTGATGCAGCATAAAGACGAGGAACATCCTGAGTGGGGAAAACTATCTTGCCAGTATTGCCAGCAGAAGTTTCCGAAGACTCACCGTGTGGAGCTGAGGCTCCACGAGCAGCGACACCGAAGAGCTCAGACTCTGGCAAGAGATATGTTGGCAGAACCTACAGAGGAGCTCGCAAAATTCGAAGAGGAGTTTCGGTCGGGAATACCCAGAAACTTACCGTTGTGGTAAGCGAGGAATTCGAAGATCCAGGCGATATGATTTTGGAATCGTCCATGGCCAGTAATGTAGGTGAGGGGGATGAGTCCCGACCTGTGGAGAAGGAGTATTCCTCGTGCGCACTAAAGACTACCCCTGCCGAGGCGTTAGGGAAAGCAAGCTGCCTCAGCGATAGCCATGAAGATGGCGATGGAGAGAAACTGCCTTTAGTACCGACTAGAGGGGACAAGCCGTCCAAGGAGTTTGAGAGACCTTACGTTCTACATCGAAACAGGACATGGAGTTACCCAGATGGAACGATTTGCAACGAACAGTGTACGTACGTTTTCAGAGACAATATTCATATGAGGGATGCTCGGACCCAAACGACTACGGAGGAATAGTGGAATTTCGAATATTGTTGAATTTGTATAGATTGTAATTATTTTAAGGTTTACCGAGAATACTTGAGGATATTTAACTGTAAGTTATATCTGATGACAGTCTAATTGTATATATATTTCATTGTTGAAGGGTTTTGAATTTTTTATATCTAGATAGTTGTAAAAAGGGTTTTCTCTAGGAGGAAATTTAATTGGTAAGTATATGTATAGACCTAGACCTAGGCTGGTGCGTTTTTATAGTGATTGTTACTGTTACTGTTGTAAATTATATATGCTAGTGAATTTCTTTTAAAGGTATTGGTCTACCTAGGTAAAAATTTGTGCTGTACCTGTATATACTGTATTTAGAATTTTCCAGTGTAAGTGACTCGTATTTTACGGTGTATGTTACAATGGGATAATCTGAGTTGATTGCCTCTGCAGTCACTGCGTCATGGTTACCATGGTTACGATATTCGGGGATGTGTAGGTGTCTTCGTGGAAACAGAAACATGTGGTTATGTCACGTGACATCTTGGGTGTTTTGAATGTATACTGTCCGGGACGTACAGTCTTAGTGGGGGGTAGTTGTAGCGAAATTCCTCTGTTGATATTTACGTTGTGCACGTGCTTCACGCGCATGGCTCATTTGAATATTTACGTGACCTGTGACCTCATCTTTTGGATCTTTGCCATGGTCATAGATTTGCGAAACTTCCGAACAGTGTCAATATTTGCATTTTTACGTACAGAAAACGTAAGTATTTTAATAGAAACTTATAGGTTTGTGTCTTTTCACCGGTAAGAATATGTGTGTGTATGATTTTTGTCCCTTTGTACAAATTTCATTGTGTTTTTACGGGTTTAACATTTGACAGTTCGCACCGCTGTTTATGGAAATGAGGTAGAGTGTTCATTCTGTCTTTTGACTGAAATTCGGGTCAAAATTGTAGGGGTTTGAGTACTTCTTAGTTATTTTCACCCTTGGGGTTAAATTCTTATCATATTCAGATATTGTTTCTGGTCTGGTTTAATTTAATGAATACGGTTTCCCAATTTATATGAGGTTTGTTTCTGGTTCACGATCTTCAATGTTGACATTTCGTCGATGTAAATTCAGCGCATTGATCCTCGCGCTGTGTGAGAAGTTTAAAATAGTTCTTGGTGTAATCTGAATATATTTCATTAGGTTGACGAAGTGTTTAGATACTTATTGTAATGTCAGTTTGTGACCTGGGGTGAGAATTTCGAGGGTTTTTGATAGATGATACAAGTATTTTGGGCGTGAAAGAGTAGGCTCTCTTTCTGTGTTACATTCAGTGTGTAAGTGTACATTTTTACGTGACGTCGCCAAGGTAGTGCGGTTTTAGCGTCGGCGGGGTATTTAAACTGGTTGATGACGTCGCGCGGGGAGTCTGGAACAGAGGTCCGACTCTGTACGTTTCAGTGAGAGCGCGTTGTGCGGTGTTTGGGTTTATTTAAATCGGGAACAGAGTTTGAGGGGGTTTTGAGAAGATTCTTTGGATTTACCGAGTCGTTTTAGCAGAAATCGAATAGAATTGCCTTTGGTATTTGTACCATTTTGTAAATGAATTTGTATATAATGAATGATGAATCTTGTCTAAATAATTGAGACGAAATATGAAATATTAATTACCAAGATATTTTAGTCCCTTGTCCTTATTCACGTGGTTTAGTTTAGTGTTTTGTGTTCTTTTAACGAACCCCAACTCTCTCGCCTCTATATAGAAACTGGTGAGATTTTATTAATTCCCTTAATACGGGTGGTGGCAGCAAAAACTCTAAAAGGCCATCCAGTGACAGTCGCGACGCCCTCTACGGAATTAGCGAGAGTTACAATATCTTCTTTCCACCGGTACCGCAAGGCCTGGGAATCTTTTGGTGCCAAAACCCGGGAACGAACCAGGGACTTTTAGATGATATCTTTGAGGATTTGATATCTTTTTAAAACCAAAACATTTCACGGGTTCCGCCAGGTGCCTACGAAAGCGTCTGGGTCCGCCCTATAAATACGGTCGATTTTCTTTATTGTTATTCATTCTTGTTCCGGCTAGTCGCTCTGGAGGTTCCATATTCGTTTACCAAATATACCAAATAAAGTTGAGACTTATGAAACATGAAAGTTGTCGTCAACAGCGTAAACGAATTCAACCGAATCCAACCGCGAAGATGAAACATGAATGCAGCCTGACGAGAATCATGAACCATGAATCTACAATTTGATCTTGCGAACGGCAAGAAAACCAGTCGCGTGTCGTGAACCTTACCCTGAACCTGAACCATGAGCGATAAACAACAAAGAAGTCGGTACGGGCGGGTCTATAAACCGTCATTGAAAGCGAGAGAGGCGGCCAGTGCTCTAGCCTATGACGAAACCGAAACACAGAACGCAATCTATGATGGTATAAACGAAACCTCGTGGGTAACAGTTGATGAAACTGAAAGCCAACTGTCAGAATCAAAGCGCGAGGTCGTGCACGCAGAAATGATGCTCGAGCACGAGCTTCAAATGCAGGCCCTTGAAACCTCTGAACGCCACGAGAAGGAAAAACTTCGTCAAATCGCCCAGGAAAGAAAGCTAAAAACCCTCGAAACAGAACTCGAACTAAAGAAACTGGACGTGTCAGATAGTAGTACGGTAAAATCAGCTAGTTCGAGTCGCACCAACGAATGGTTAGAAGATCAGAACGATCGGCGTCATGTGAAATTCGGAGCTGCCCGTGAATGTGATTTTTTTGAACCTGTGTATGAAGAAAAACCCGTGTTCGCTGGCCCCTTCCCTAATTTAGGACTTCCAAAACAAAAATTCAATGTTATCAACGGTGAGCCCACTGATTGGCCTGAGTGGTATCTTGGTTTTAAGAACCTCATTGGGGACAACAAATTGTTGTCTAATTCACAAAAACTAGGTTATTTGAAGTCCTTTTTGGGGGATGAGCCAAGGAGTCCTACATCGTAGTCCTACATGTAAAATTGTACTGACTATATAATTATATATATGTGATCCGTCACAGCAAAACCAGGCGCATGTCGCTCTGAGCTTGGCAGGTTGAGACGGACTGTTTGTTCATTTCTCTATTGTCTGCCTTTTGTGAAATATGAGCACATCAATTTCTCCCATTATCTTCTGGTGTCATTTAGGCTCATCTTCTGTGCGACATGCGCCTGGTTTTGGTGTGACGAGTCACATATTCTTTAATTTGCAGTTTACCAAATATAATAAAGTTGAGACTTATGACACATGAAAGTTGTCGTCAACAACTCAGTACGAGATAATATGGTTTGTTTGGATGAAGGCTATTATTTATTCAGAACCATACGAAATTCACCACTGTACCTCGAAAACAAGAAGAAAGAAGTTTTTGCAATGATACGACAACTCGGAATACCAACTCTATTCATGTCTCTATCAGCTGCTGATACTAGATGGTCACCACTACTGAAGACACTCGGCAAATTGATTGACAAGGTAGAATATACTGATGAGCAAATAGAACAGTTCAACTGGCAAACAAGAAGTCGACTACTTACTGCTGACCCTGTCACCTGTGCAAGATATTTCGATCATAGATTTCAGCAGTTCATGAAAATTGCTTTAAAAGGTCCACATTACCCACTCGGTGGTGAAATTAGGGACAGCTTTTATAGAGTAGAGTTTCAAAATCGCGGTTCTCCTCATGTGCATATGGCTCTATGGATAGAAGGTGCTCCAACCTATGCAACAGCCTCTGAAGAGGAAGTTGTAAGCTACATTGATTCTGTAATTAGTGTATCAGCGAATGTCAGTGAATCAGACAAGCCATTCCTTGCATTACAATATCACAAACATTCAAAGACATGCAGAAAAGGTAAACACCCAGTGTGCAGGTTTGGATATCCGATGCCACCGATGCGAAGGACCAGAATTTTGGAACCACTTGATCGAGATATCGATGGAGAACTTTTGAAAAAGTACAAGGCGAATTTCACAAAAATCAATGAAACATTGAATGAAATGGGTGATCGAAAAGATGTTCTTCTCACGTTTGACGAATTTCTTGAAGGGTTAGAAATGTCTGAAGATGAGTACATGAAAAGCATCCAGTCATCCTTGAAGTGTCCAAAGGTATTTCTAAAAAGAGACCCTTCAGAAATCCGTATCAATCCATACATGAAACACTTACTTGGTGCCTGGCAAGCTAACCATGACATTCAATTCATTCTCGATGGATATGCTGTAGCAGTCTACATCATTGCCTACACCTGTAAATCCCAAAAAGGAATGAGTGCTCTTCAAGACACCGCATCTAAAGAAGCAAAGGCAGATAAGATGGAACTCAGAGAAGCTGTTCGCCACATGGGAAACAAATTTCTCAATTCTGTTGAAACGGGAGCACAAGAAGCAGCATATCTTGTGTGTTACAAATGCCAATGACACGCTGTTCACGAGATGTGGTCTTCATAAATACCAATATACCCGAAGAATGCCCCTTTGTATCAAAAGACCGGGAAAAATTAGAGAAATTATCACCAAACTCAACCGATGTGCAAACACTAGGGAACATTGGCCTCTCTGCTAAAAGACCATTTTGTCTTAGACAGTATTGCCTAGCAATGTGGCTTGCTTCACAATTACATATCCAAAAACTCAAGAAGATGATGATCTCTTTCAAGACAACTTAGACGATTACCCCTCTGATGATTCCAGCGACCTTGACGACCAAACAACTCCCAAACATGCACGCAATAGAGATGAGGACCATGACTTTATAGTGTTGAAAAATCCTACATCACAAAGAGTGGTATCAAAATAACGAAAAGAAATAAACCAAAGGTCATTAGATATGTGAAATTCAGTAAAAACAACAATTCTGAAGCATATTTTTAAGGGAGAGAATATTACTTACACCCATGGATGACAACCTCCGTTGCCAACGACAGTTGGCTTACTTAGAGTCGATATTGCCACTGATAGAAGAACACAATAAAGCATTGGTGCTTCATTGTAGAGGCGAAGGGGATGAGTACGCCTCCCTTCAAGTATGGACTTGCTCCTCAAGATGGGCTTGGCAGCGAGGAAGATCTACCTCCACTGCTTCACGGGGTCCCAGGTCATATTTGAACGTTGGCATGAGTGTGGCCCCAATGTGTATTTTGGAGTGTCATCTTTAATATGCAGAAACCAGGAGCTCCAAAAAGTGGCCACAGAAATTCCTGCAGACCGCCTCGTCCTTGAGTCGGACGCTCCATACCTGCCTTCCTATGGAACCACCCCTTGGGCATCTTTGGAGTTGGTGCTGGCAAAGTTAACGGTGTTACTCAAGAAACCGGAGCCCCTCATTCTGCAGCAGTCCATTCTGAACACCCGCCGGCTTTACCGGATCTAACTTTTCATGGTCTTCCTACTTTGTCAATATGGGTGGCATTACAAAACCAAAGAATTGGCCATCGCGGGCTTGCGATTTTCTCTTTAGTTTAGTTAGTGGGAAAGGAACGAACAAAAAAACACAACAGGGAGGAATGTAACAATCCGCAGCAAGCAGCTGCTGCCATCTACATTGTCAATGACGCAACTACCAAAGACTTCGGCCGGCCTCGGGAGAACACGACGACCACGAAACCCATACAGACCCGCTTCGAAACACTCCGTACAAGTTACGCTATTCAGTGCCTTTGGCCAGATTCCCGGACCTCAGACGCCAGCAACTGGTAAATTATACACCTGGGAAACGCTAGAGGTTAGTAATACCCGTAATTGTTACACAAGTACAAGTATTGAAGCCAAGCGGAGACAATATGAAAATAACATTGACGAGTTACAAGAGGCTTTTGCCCAAGCTGAAGAAGGTGATATCATGGAGCAGGATGAAATTGAGGACACTGTTCAAAGTAATGAATGCTTGTTCTTCGACCCAGAGTGTTCAGATCGTCAAAGACCTATGACATTGGCCAAGACCTCGGTATTTCAGTTCGTCCACCAGCTCAAGAAGTTGAATTGATTGGAAAAAGATTGCCAGATGATCAATACAAAGATTTGCTGAGGACTTTGAACCATAAGCAAAGAGACTTTTTCACACATAACGTACAAAGATTGAAGACCAGTGATGATCAACTATGTACATTCCTAACAGGTGGGGCAGGAGTCGGTAAATCACAAGTAGTTAAAGTTTTATATCAATTTATGCTGTGACACTTATGTTCCGAAGAAGGTCAGAATCCAGAGGATATGCGCATTCAAATAATAGCCCCAGTGGATATGCAGCATATGTTGTCGAAGGCTCTACAATACACTCAGCCTTTAGAATTCCATTCAAAAAGAATTTCAAAGCAGACCACATACCCCTTGTACAAGAAAAACGAAATACACTACGAACCAAATATAGGCACTTAAAAGTCCTTATCATTGACAAGATACCTATGGTTGGTTGTGGTATGTTCTCCTTCATTCATCAGAGGCTAACGGACATTTTAGACAACAAGAAGCTATTTGGAGGAATACATGTTCTTGCCATTGGTGATATGTATCAACTGCAACCATGTTTTGACAGTTATGTGTTTGAAGATTCAAATGCACCAAAAGCCTACTTGGCAGGTAATTTTTGGCAAGAACACTTTGTTGTGTACGAACTCAATCAGATAATGAGGCAGCAAGGCAACATGACATTTGCAAACATCTTGAATAGACTGAGAAGTGGAAAACAAACGCAAGACTAGAGGCACCGGTGATGATTGGAGTGGCTTTTATTATTATTTTGGGTAGTCTATTTCTATAGCGAGAAATGTCTTCGTCTATGTAGAGAGGTCACAAGATATTTCCAAGTTTTACAACAAAAAGGCCGCCAGTCGGCCATCTTGAATGCAAAATCAGCCGTTATCAAACTTGACCTTGATATTCACCCGATACACGTGTGTATTGTACGCGCCGGTCACCGATCCGAAGGTTGACTGCGCTTAACGTTGCTTAACGTTGCTTAACTTCCACTCTGGGGCCCACACGCCAACCACTGGGCCATAAAGGAATTCCCTCATGGCCGGCGGGTAAAGCCGTGCCATATACCTGGGGGTACTATACAACGTGGACACCAAATATGAAATGTCTAGGCGAACTCGTTCAGAATGTAGACAGGTATTTGGAAGTTTTACAACAAAATGGATGCCAGTCGGCCATCTTGAGTGCGAAATCAGCCATTATCGAACTTGACCTTGATATTCACCTGATACACGTGGACACCAAATATGAAATGTCTAGGCGAACTCATTCAGGATGCAGAGAGGTCACAAGGGATTTGGAAGCTTTACAACAAAATGGCTGTCAGTCAGCCATCTTGAGTGCGCAATCAGCCATTATCGAACTTGGCCTCGATATTCACCCGATACACGTGGACACCAAATATGAAATGTCTAGACGAACTCGTTCAGAATGTAGAGAGGTCACGAGGCATTTGCAAGTTTTACAACAAAATGGCCGACAGTTGGCCATCTTGAGTGCGAAATCAGCCATTTTCGAACTTGGCCTTGATATTCACCCGATACACGTGCACACCAAATATGAAATGTCTAGGCGAACTCGTTTAGAATGTAGAGAGGTCACAAGAGTGTGACATACAGACGGACGGATGGCCAGACGGTCGGACGGACAATCCTGATAAAAACAATATATCCAAACTTTCTCCGAAAGTGCGGATATTTTCTCCGAAAGTGCGGATATAATGACTTGACTCAATTGAAAACACACATGATCACCCCAAATGATACAAATTATCCTGAAGATGTACCTCACATATTCTTGCTTAATAGATTGGTTGATACACAGAACAGTAACATTTACGAAAAAACAACCACCACGAAAGTAACAATCGATGCACATGATGTTCTCATAACAAATGTTTCTGAAAAACAAAAACAAAAGATATACGACATCCTAAAAACAATAGACATATATAAAGCCTCGGCAAATCTCCAAAGGACACTCAACATCGCTGTCTCTTTAACATATTCGACAACAATTAACTCTGATATAGAAGACGGCATTGTCAATGGCTCATCCTGCAATGTCAAATATATCGAATTTAAAGACGTTGTAAAAAATCCTTCTATTATTTGGGTTCAATTTGAAGAAGCAAAGATTGGACTGTAACAGAGAAGAGCAACAAATCGCTCCCTGTACTCAGATCCCATCGACAAATCATGGACATCAATATTCGCAATCAAACGTCAATTCCTATGGGGACAGCATCACACCGTCATGAGAAGTCAATTTCCCTTGAAACCCAGCAATGCGAGAACTGTACACTCCGCACAAGGTGGCACATTTAAAAAGCTTGTGGTTAACATGAACACTGACCAAGTACTTAAAACAACACCAACAAATTTAATGAAACATTCACATTATGTCGCCATGAGTCGAGTCCGATCCATCGATGACTTGTACATCGTTGACCACAACGAAAATGCCATATCGCAATAATCCAAAGTGATGAAGTACATGAGATTGATGAAACAGAAAAG
This sequence comes from Lineus longissimus, assembly GCF_910592395.1. Taxonomy (NCBI): domain Eukaryota; kingdom Metazoa; phylum Nemertea; class Pilidiophora; order Heteronemertea; family Lineidae; genus Lineus; species Lineus longissimus. The sequence goes on along the minus strand of NC_088319.1, from coordinate 4,073,428 downwards.
CAAACTCTCTTTGTGCTACACACCTGTCTATCAAGGAAAACAACTCACCATTGTCTTCAATGATGCTGCATCAGTGTATGATAATTTCAGTGAGATTAAACAAAATCAAACTATCACAACAGCATCTGTCATTGCATTAGCAAATTCTCAACTGGAACATTCTGATCACTCTGAATATGCCCTAAATATTCACCCGATACACGTGGACACCAAATATGAAATGTCTAGGCGAACTTGTTCAGAATGTAGAGGGATCACAAGGCATTTGCAAGTTTTACAACAAAATGGCTGCCAGTCGGCCATCTTGAGTGCGAAATCAGCCATTATCGAACTTGGCCTTGATATTCACCCGATACACGTGGACACCAAATATGAAATGTCTAGGCGAACTCGTTCAGAATGCAGAGAGGTCACAAGGGATTTGGAAGTTTTACAAAAAAATGGTCACCAGTCGGCCATCTTGAGTGCGAAATCAGCCATTATCGAACTTGGCCTTGATATTCACCCGATACACGTGGACACCAAATATGAAATGTCTAGGCGAACTCGTTCAGAATGCAGAGAGGTCACAAGGGATTTGGAAGTTTTACAACAAAATGGACGCCAGTCGGCCAGCTTGAGTGCGAAATCAGCCGTTATCGAACTTGGTCTTGATATTCACCCGATACACGTGGACACCAAATATGAAATGTCTAGGCGAACTCGTTCAGAATGTAGAGAGGTCACAAGGCATTTGCAAGTTTTACAACAAAACGGCCACCAGTCGGCCATCTTGAGTGCGAAATCAGCCATTATCGAACTTGGCCTTGATAATCACCCGATACACGTGAACACCAAATATGAAATGTCTAGGCGAACTCGTTCAGAATGTAGAGAGGTCACAAGGCATTTGCAAGTTTTACAACAAAATGGACAACAGTTGGCCATCTTGAGTGCGAAATCAGCCATTATCGAACTTGGCCTTGATATTCACCCGATACACATGCACACCAAATATGAAATGTCTAGGCGAACTCGTTCAGAATGTAGAGGTCACAAGAGTGTGACATACAGACGGACCGACGGCCAGACGGTCGGACGGACAATCCTGATAAAAACAATATATCCGAACTTTCTCCGAAAGTGCGGATACTTTCTCCGAAAGTGCGGATATAATGACTTGTCTCAATTGAAAACAAGCATGATCACCACAAATGATACAAATTATCCTGAAGATGTACCTCACATATTCTTGCTTAATAGATTGGTTGATACACACAACAGTAACATTTACGAAAAGCAACCACCATGAAAGTAACAACAGATGCACATGATGTTCTCATAACAAATGTTTCTGAAAAACAAAAACAAAAGATATACGACATTCTAAAAACAATAGACACATATAAAGCCTCGGCAAATCTCCAAAGGACACTCAACATCGCTGTCTCTTTAACATATTCAACAACAATTAACTCTGATATAAAAGAGTCATGCTAACAAAGTATATTGATAACTGGCAGAAACAACTGAATGAAATGCCTAAGCTAAGAACGTATAAAACACTGAAGACTGTGTGTGTTTGGCGCAGAACCATATGTAAAAGCTAGACTATCAAAACGAGAGAGGTCAGCCATTGCGCGTGTAGGAGAATGGGTTAATGTCTTTAATAGTTGTGCTGCCCATTCCAGATGGCAGCATTAATGCTCTTTAATACCTTTAATCATTACATAATATATATACTTATACCTATTTAAGTGAATGTTTGGTGTGGCCCAGTGCCATTCCTTGAGTTTATCACTCTACTATAACATTATTCCTTGCTTATCCTTAATTCTATGTGCTTGCAGGTATGTACATATTCGTGTTCTGTAAATTGTAAATATATTCCGTCATTAAAAGCCATTCCTTGAGTTTATCACTCTACTATAACATTATTCCTTGCTTATCCTTAATTCTATGTGCTTGCAGGTGCCTGAATGCCTGCTAATTTGGCCACTGGCCGGAAATATCGGCCACACGCGTCTAAGAAATGGTTCATTCCCGATAAACATTGAACTGGGAAGATATAGAAATCTACCAGTGGAAAGGCGTACTTGTCCAGTGTGTAACGATGGCGTTGAGAGTGAGGTCCACTTTCTTTGTGTGTGCCCTTTGTATGCTGTCAGTAGAAGACATTTGTATAGCAAAATTGACATTGTTGAACCAAGTGACGATGAGGAGAGACTCCAGATTATGTTAACCAAGGGCGAATTTGCCAAAGAAGTTGCAAATTTTGTGATTCGGGCATATGAGATGAGAAATGGGCAGTAAGAACTTGAAACGTATAATAACTTGTATAATAGAAGACGGCATTGTCAATGGCTCATCCTGCATTGTAAAATATATCGAATTTAAAGACGTTGTAAAAAATCATTCCATTATATGGGTTCAATTTGAAGAAGCAAAGATTGGACACTAGAGAAGAGCAACAAATCGCTCCCTGTACTCAGATCCCATCGAAAAATCATGGACACCAATATTCGCAATCAAACGTCAATTCCTATGGGGACAGCATCACACCGTCATGAGAAGTCAATTTCCCTTGAAACCCAGCAATGCGAGAACTGTACACTCCGCACACATTTAAAAAGCTTGTGGTTAACATGAACACTGACCAAGTACTTAAAACAACACCAACAAATTTAATGAAACATTCACATTATGTCGCCATGAGTCGAGTCCGATCCATCGATGACTTGTACATCGTTGACCTCAACGAAAATGCCATATCGCAATAATCCAAAGTGATGAAATACATGAGATTGATGAAACAGAAAAGCAAACTCTCTTTGTGCTACACACCTGTCTATCAGGGAAAACAACTAACCATTATCTTCAATGATGCTGCATCAGTGTATGATAATTTCAGTGAGATTAAACAAAATCAAACTATCACAACAGCACCTGTCATTGCATTAGCAAATTCTCAACTGGAACAATCTGATCACTCTGAATATGCCCAAAGTATTCATCCGATACACGTGGACACCAAATATGAAATGTCTAGGCGAACTCGTTCAGAATGCAGAGAGGTCACAAGGGATTTGGAAGTTTTACAACAAAATGGCTGCCAGTCGGCCATCTTGAGTGCGAAATCAGCCATTATCGAACTTGGCCTTGATATTCACCCGATACACATGCACACCAAATATGAAATGTCCAGGCGAACTCATTAAGAATGTAGAGAGGTCACAAGGCATTTGCAAGTTTTACAACAAAATGGCCGACAGTTGGCCATCCTGAATGCGAAATCAGCCATTATCGAACTTGGCCTTGAAATTAACCCAATACACGTGGACACCAAATATGAAATGTGTAGGCGAACTCGTTCAGAATGTAAAGAGGTCACAAGGGATTTGGAAGTTTTACAACAAAATGGCCGCCAGTCGGCCATCTTGAGTGCGAAATCAGCCATTATCGAACTTGGCCTTGATATTCACCCGATACATGTGCACACCAAATATGAAATGTCTAGGCGAACCTGTTCAGATTATAGAGAGGTCACAAGGGATTTGGAAGTTTTACAACAAAATGGCCGCCAGTCGGCCATCTTGAGTGCGAAATTAGCCATTATCAAACTTGGCCTTGATATTCATCCGATACACGTGCACACCAAATGTGAATTGTCCAGGCGAATTCGTTCAGAATGTAGAGAGGTCACAAGGGATTTGGAAGTTTTACAACAAAATGGCCGCTAGTCGGCCAGCTTGAGTGCGAAATCAGCCATTATCGAACTTGGCCTTGATATTCACCCGATACACGTAGACACCAAATACGAAATGTCTAGGTGAACTCGTTCAGAATGCAGAGAGGTCACAAGGGATTTGGAAGTTTTACAACAAAATGGCCGCCAGTCAGCCAGCTTGAGTGCGAAATCAGCCATTATCGAACTTGGACTTGATATTCACCCGATACACATGGACACTAAATATGAAGTGTCTAGGCGAACTCGTTCAGAATGCAGAGATGGCGCAAGGGATTTGGAAGTTTTACAACAAAATGGCTGCCAGTCGGCCATCTTGAGTGCGAAATCAGCCATTAGCGAACTTGGCCTTGATATTCACCCGATACATGTGCACACCAAACATGAAATGTCTAGGCGAACCCGTTCAGATTATAGAGAGGTCACAAGGGATTTGGAAGTTTTACAACAAAATGGCCGCCAGTTGGCCATCTTGAGTGCGAAATTAGCCATTATCAAACTTGGCCTTGATATTCACCCGATACACGTGCACACCAAATATGAAATGTCTAGGCGAACTCGTTCAGAATGCAGAGATGTCACAAGGGATTTGGAAGTTTTACAACAAAATGGCTGCCAGTCGGCCATCTTGAGTGCGAAATCAGCCATTAGCGAACTTGGCCTTGATATTCACCCGATACACGTACACACCAAATATGAAATGTCTAGGCGAACTCGTTCAGAATGTAGAGAGGTCACAAGGCATTTGGAAGTTTTACAACGAAATGGCCACCAGTCGGCCATCTTGAGTGTGAAATCAGCCATTATCGAACTTGGCCTTGATATTCACCCAATACACGTGGACACCAAATATGAAATGTCTAGGCGAACTCGTTCAGAATGTAGAGAGGTCACAAGGCATTGCAAGTTTTACAACAAAATGACCGACAGTTGGCCATCTTGAGTGCGAAATCAGCCATCATCGAACTTGGCCTTGATATTCACCCGATACACGTGGACACCAAATATGAAATGTCTAGGCGAACTCGTTCAGAATGTAGAGAGGTTACAAGGCATTTGCAAGTTTTACAACAAAATGACAGACAGTTGGCCATCTTGAGTGCGAAATCAGCCATCATCGAACTTGGCCTTGATATTCACCCGATACACGTGGACACCAAATAGGAAATGTCTAGGCGAACTCGTTCAGAATGTAGAGAGGTCACAAGGGATTTGGAAGTTTTACAACGAAATGGTCACCAGTCGGCCAGCTTGAGTGCGAAATCAGCCATTATCGAACTTGGTCTTGATATTCACCCGAAACACGTGGACACCGAATATGAAATGTCTAGGCGAACTCGTTCAGAATGCAGAGAGGTGACAAGGGATTAGGAAGTTTTACAACAAAATGGCCACCAGTCGGCCATCTTGAGTGCGAAATCAGCCATTATCGAACTTGGTCTTGATATTCACCCGATACACGTGGACACCAAATATGAAATGTCTAGGCGAACTCGTTCAGAATGTAGAGAGGTCACAAGGCATTTGGAAGTTTTACAACAAAACGGCCACCAGTCGGCCATCTTGAGTGCGAAATCAGCCATTATCGAACTTGGCCTTGATATTCACCCGATACACGTGGACACCAAATATGAAATGTCTAGGCGAACTCGTTCAGAATGAAGAGAGGTCACAAGGCATTTGCAAGTTTTACAACAAAATGGACGCCAGTTGGCCATCTTGAGTGCGAAATCAGCCATTATCGAACTTGGCCTTGATATTCACCCGATACACGTGCACACCAAATATGAAATGTCTAGGCGAACTCGTTCAGAATGTAGAGGTCACAAGAGTGGGACATACAGACGGACCGACGGCCAGACGGTCGGACGGACAATCCTGATAAAAACAATATATCCGAACTTTCTCCGAAAGTGCGGATACTTTCTCCGAAAGTGCGGATATAATGACTTGTCTCAATTGAAAACAAGCATGATCACCACAAATGATACAAATTATCCTGAAGATGTACCTCACATATTCTTGCTTAATAGATTGGTTGATACACACAACAGTAACATTTACGAAAAAGCAACCACCACGAAAGTAACAATAGATGCACATGATGTTCTCATAACAAATGTTTCTGAAAAACAAAAACAAAAGATATACGACATTCTAAAAACAATAGACACACATAAAGCCTCGGCAAATCTCCAAAGGACACTCAACATCGCTGTCTCTTTAACATATTCAACAACAATTAACTCTGATATAGAAGAGTCATGCTAACAAAGTATATTGATAACTGGCAGAAACAACTGAATGAAATGCCTAAGCTTAAGAACGTATAAAACACTGAAGACTGTGTTTGGCGCAGAACCATATGTAAAAGCTAGACTATCAAAACGAGAGAGGTCAGCCATTGCGCGTCTAAGAAATGGTTCATTCCCGATAAACATTGAACTGGGAAGATATAGAAATCTACCAGTGGAAAGGCGTACTTGTCCAGTGTGTAACGATGGCGTTGAGAGTGAGGTCCACTTTCTTTGTGTGTGCCCTTTGTATGCTGTCAGTAGAAGACATTTGTATAGCAAAATTGACATTGTTGAACCAAGTGACGATGAGGAGAGACTCCAGATTATGTTAACCAAGGGCGAATTTGCCAAAGAAGTTGCAAATTTTGTGATTCGGGCATATGAGATGAGAAATGGGCAGTAAGAACTTGAAACGTATAATAACTTGTATAATAGAAGACGGCATTGTCAATGGCTCATCCTGCATTGTAAAATATATCGAATTTAAAGACGTTGTAAAAAATCATTCCATTATATGGGTTCAATTTGAAGAAGCAAAGATTGGACACTAGAGAAGAGCAACAAATCGCTCCCTGTACTCAGATCCCATCGAAAAATCATGGACACCAATATTCGCAATCAAACGTCAATTCCTATGGGGACAGCATCACACCGTCATGAGAAGTCAATTTCCCTTGAAACCCAGCAATGCGAGAACTGTACACTCCGCACACATTTAAAAAGCTGGTGGTTAACATGAACACTGACCAAGTACTTAAAACAACACCAACAAATTTAATGAAACATTCACATTATGTTGCCTTGAGTCGAGTCCGATCCATCGATGACTTGTACATCGTTGACCTCAACGAAAATGCCATATCGCAATAATCCAAAGTGATGAAGTACATGAGATTGATGAAACAGAAAGGCAAACTCTCTTTATGCTACACACCTGTCTATCAGGGAAAACAACTAACCATTGTCTTCAATGATGCTACTGCAGTGTATGATCATTTCAGTGAGCTTAAACAAAGTCAAACTATCACAACAGCATCTGTCATTGCACTAGCAAATTCTCAGCTGAAACATTCTGATCACTCTGAAACATATGCCTTGCCAAATTTCAAACTTGTACGTAATGATCACCCACCAACAGACAATATCTTCAGACCAAAGCATGGAATAATGCTGCACATAAAAAATGACATCACTGTCTTGGACACAACTACCAATCGAACAGACATTTGAATCAATCCTCCTACACTTACAGCCTCCACAATCCAACTCATCTGAACAATTCTATCTTCTCTTCATAAATGTGTATCCAAATTCCACTTGGCCAACACTAATAAATAATCTGCATGCTTGCCTTTTGCCATACCAACAATTAGATAAATTCTTTATCGTTGGAAATTTCAATAACATAGACAAGACAGTACTAGCTAATGATCCAGATTCAGTGAAGGCGAACAAGTTAGTGATCAACATGTACCAGAATGACTTGCAAACCATTATGATGCAGAAATATGAATTAGAACAACATATTGGAGAACCAACCACAAAAGGTCTGCCAAAACAATCCAAAAGGGATGAACATCAATTTACACAATTGGATAATGGTATGTTAGCAGCCTATCAAATAAATGATGAAACAAGCACAAAAAAGAAGAAAAAAGTTTACAAATGTCCACATGCGGAATTAGATTTGATGTTCACCAATCAATTGAAGTCCCAATACATTTACTCACTGCGTGTAGTTGACCAGACTTGGTCAAATCATAAAATAATACAAACAGCCCTGTCTTTTCAGCCATCAAATCTATTGAAAATTGCCTACCACAATGCTAGATCTGTCCATGTACACTTTAATGATATCAAGCTCGATCCAAACATAACTGCTGCATCAGTTGTTGCATCAGCTGAAACACGATAACAACGATCTGATACTGACGAGCACTATTCCATCAATGACCTCCAACTTGTACACAATGACCAAAATATTGCCAGCCGTATGCAAAGACCACCTCATGGTCTCATGATTTATGTCAAGAACGATATAAAAATAATGAAGAAACAATTTATCACCAGCAACGAATTTGAATCAATATCTATATGCATCCATCCTAAAAACTCCCACACAGTAATCCATGTCATTGCAATCTATGTAGCACCAAGTTGCACATTCAAAACCTGGTCTATACATGCTTCCCGAAATTGGTGGCTTGCATTGGAACTAACTTTTCCCCCCTTGTCCGTCATCAAAGGCATTCAAGTGTGTTGGTCAACCATGACTATCTCCTTTGTCCCTCCACCATAAGGCCTCGTTTCCCCTTATGACATCACTATTTCGGACACTCAGCGCCCCATTTCTGGAAAGGTGTATAGACTACAAGAATTCCTTTCAACATATGAACCAACAGAAAGATACATCATCATGGGAGATTTCAACATGTAGTCGATAGCCAATACTGAAGACTACAACGACAAGTTAGAAACCTACATGAAACAAGGTTTTCATTTCACACAACACATCAGTTCGGCAAACGTCAAAATTCGGCAGCGATGCCGTTCGAGGAATCCCCCGTTGCTGTTAACGGCAACGGTTGCTTTATACGGCATCCCTCGGATGCCTCACGCAGCATCCCTCAGCTTCGGGATAACTTCGGGGCCGAGCGCTGCCGATCGGGGGTTCCATTATAGATTAATAGGGGGCGGCTGGTATTGATCTAAATATTTACCCAAGGAAATGTAAGTCTATCCACGCATTTTTGAAAATTCTCAATTTTCAGAATGGCCTCCACTGAAATGTGGCGTCAGACCAACTGATGGAGGTTCAAATCTAATACACTTACTCAAATACAATTTTCACCGGAAGTGTCACTTTACGGCAACGGTTGCCTCAGACGGCATCGCTGCCGAATTTTGACGTTTGCCGAACTGACATGACAAAAAACACCACAAATTATGACTCAAAGTTAGACCTCATCTTCACCAATACCACACTATCAAACAATATTGATATAGTCGATGTCATAGACAATTATTGGTCTGATCATAAAATAATATATACAGCTTTGTCATATTTCTAGCCAATTCTATAAAATATCCGACCATAATCATTATACTCTACAATCAAGCCAATATCTCCCCCTCATATTCTCACTTACATTATCATGTCATACAAAGATACAAATTTGAAGAGCTGTAGCTAGCTATACCACAAACCCCGCTATGACGTCGGATCGCGATGTACAGCGCGATACATTACGCGCGACGCAACAAAATACGCCTCAAAATTTCATTCAATATAGCGATCTATTTTTGGGATTACCAGGAAATGATACGTCACAATACTCTAGAATTTTACAACCAATCAGATGAGGTATTCCGCGCCATCCCATAATTTCAAATTTTCCAAATGCATAAATTATTACCAGAGATATGATCGTCAGCTTGTTAAAGTCGCGATTTTTTCCCAAAATTGTGATGCGGACTTGAAATAAACCTATCGGTAAGTTTAATAAGATGTCTAAGATCATAAATATCAACCTTAGGTAAAGTTTTTTAGTCATCTTCATACATAATCCGGCCTTTGAAGTTGCCTATGTCAGCGCCCCGAGAAGAAATGAAAAAATGTACGCACGAGGAAATGAGACGGGCGATACCATTGTGAGCGACGGCCCGATGACGTGACGTGACGTCACGTGACCATTTCCGCGTCTCTGATAGGTTCACTCCGTTTGGCGATGCTATTATAATTCCTGACAAGGGGGTTGAGACGGCTTTTTATAAATAAACAAACAAAAGGCAGTCAGTTTTCTTGAAACTTGTTATTTCATGGCAATTTCTTAGCATTTTAACGCTGAAACAAAATATAATGAGGAATACTTCATATGGAATGCAAAGATTTAGTGTTGAGTGTGCAAAATCTTGCTGTTTTCATTCATTCTTGTCCCTTCTTGTCAATGTAATGGGCTAATTTAATTGATCAATTATAGATGCTAATTGGTTGTTAAAGGGGGACTATAGGCGATGCTAATTGGTTGTTAAAGGGGGACTATAGGCAAGAGCTGGGGGTCAAATTGGTGGTCTTCTTGTGACTAATGTGCACAGTTACAGTTGATTAGAGGACTGTGTCATCTTTTATTTAGCAATAAATATTATTCCTGGGGCAAGCGTTAACATTTTTGATATAGGCCTACTGTGAGATAGGAGAAACCCCTATTGGTGATTTTGGGTAACTTAATAAGTTAATCTTGCCTACCTTTTTAACCTGGCTGCTGCCTATAGACTCCCATAACATGGTCATATCTAATTTGAATTTACTTGTTCATGTTTTCAGAAACTTTGAATTTATTCCTTGGAATGGTGGACCGTGGCATATCGATCGACAATATTTGCAACCACTGCTAAAGCATTCTATAGCTAGTGTAAGTTTAAATACTAAGCAAAATTGATTCCACATCATCTTAGGGTGGGCCTATGTACCTCTATCAACCTACTTAAGGGCCTATACTCTGTTTCAGCATTTAAGTACCGTACCAGGTATTAATATAGTACAACTCCTATGTTTAGATATGTATTCTACTTTGAGATACTGTTGACCCATCAATGATTGATTTTGATTTCAGACTCCTAAACTAACATGGTGAAGAAGAAGGGAAAGAAGCCAAAGACTACTGGACTTGGCCAGTTTGCCACACTGGCGAACATCACTGAGGATTCACTGGTCAACAATGAGTTGCAGTCTCCTGACATTGTTTTCAATGGACTTATTTTCGACATCTTCCGTTTTGTTAAAAGTAAGGAGCGCCATAACAGCCCGATTCAACTCGAGGTGTGGACTAGTTGGATCAGGACGGTAGCAGGGATCTCAGAGACCGTCTCTTCTGCTGAAATTGAAACTTGCGTTTGTCAACTGAGGAAAAAACGTGATGAACTGAATGTACTGCGTAAGGACAAAGAAAAGCTAGACCTTGATAACTCAGTGTTTGTTTTTCAAGTTAGTGCTTCGGATGAACTTGAGGGCGAGTCTCTTGAAATACCAAAACATTCCAATCTCCTAAGTCATGAAATTGAAAAGAAGGAAAAACATTTGGGCCATTTGAAAAGAGCTTGTTTGTCAGTGAAAGAAGGTATTGATGCTGAAAAGATCAAATATAAACCTCGAAATGTACGTGAAAGAGAACAAAGAAAAGATGATAAGATTGATGAGCTTGAGGAGTCTTTACACATGGTTGAGACTGCCGCAGATATCGAAGTCGAGGAACTTAGGAGTCAAGTCAAGGAACTAAAGTGTCAGTTAGAAACTGTTCAGGAGGAGAAGAAGACATTGGTTGCCAATATTAAGGAATTGGGGGAAGATGTCAGAAAAGAGAAGAGGAACAAAAGCTATTTTAAGCGCCGGGTTGAAACAGATAAGGAATCATCGATTGCAGAAATACAAAAACTGTCTGATGAAGTTGCTTTTCTCAATAGTCGGATAGCACTGGAAGTGGGTTCAAGTAGGCCATCAACTAAGTCATGCGATGGTGTTTTCTCAGTTGGAATGCGCAGGTGTGTGTTGGAGATGATTTCATTGGAAGTACCCACCAGTAACATTGCACCAGTGATTGCCTCAGTAGGAGAGTACAAAACAACTGTGTTTACATACACAGTCAAATCAAGTATATCTTGCAAATAAAGCTATAGAAATGATTTTGTTTCTAAGTCTGACTTGTAATCCATTCGATTCTGAAATCTTTTTAACCAGTCCGTATCATTTCTACTTGCAGAATGAATACGCTTAAAGTAAAAGTCCTGATTCAGCCAATGGCCAGAGGCTCAATGCACACAGTCACAGCTATACTGGCAGGCAAACCTGATTTGTACCAAATTTTTTGGTCCAACACAAATGGAACACCATTGGTCATTCAAGAAAGATGCATTCCTGATCATACAGAAGGGAATACTGAATGAGAATGAAAACGCTATATGATTGACCACACAAGCAAAGGTAAACCACTTGTACTGAAATTTGTCAGTTACTGCCCGTAAACGTCTTTAATTAAAGAACTTGTCAGTCCCACTGTGAGATAGCCTCAAGCAAGCAGGCAAATAATGAATCATATGTGACCCGTCACAGCAAAACCAGGCGCATGTCGCACAGAAGATGATCCTAAATGACACCAGGAGATAATGGAAGAAATAGGTGTGCTCGTATTTCACAAAAGGCAGACAATAGAGAAATGAACAAACAGTCCGTCTCAACCTGCCAAGCTCAGAGCGATATGCGCCTGATTTTGCTGTGACGGGTCACATATTAAAGTTAAGGTTGTTTATCACATTGACATCCACTTTATCAACAACAAACACTAAATATAGTCAGTCAAGAGCTAAAAACTCTACAATCTGTGTTGCGTAATATGATCCATAAAATGATGCATGATGAAAGTTTGAAATATTTTCCAGGTTTCCCTAACCATGCCAGTCCCCCAAAAAGACTAGACTGACGATAGAAGCCACTGTTAAACAGGTTAGCAGAATTCATATCTGTAATGCTGATTAACATCATCAAATACATGTTGACAGCAACACTAATTCTTGATATCTACATCAAATGAAAAGAATTTATTATACTCCCCAACACTTAGCCATGCACCAAATATGTAGCACGATGTGCATCCATAACCTTAAGCTAAAGTTACCAACAACATAATATCACATGCCAGTCCCAGATTAGAAGTCACTGGCGTGGCTAATCCCTTCCAAGCATTCTGATTTGCCCACACTAGTTGAATACAGCAATAATAATTGTGATTTTATCTTGATCTTCTACCCCAGACTACCTGGCATAGTGCGCATGGACTCACACAATGTTTTCGTTTTATATTTATGAAATATTTATGAATGTTGACCAATGAAAAGCCACGATTGGCATAAAATCAGAGAGGAACATTCATAAAATTTCATAAAATCTAACCAATCATACGCTCTCTTACAGTAAACAAATCATGACGTAGCTTCCGGTTTCAATTTGAAAGCTGATATTCTGACAACTACGAATAAAATCAACGATTTCTCTGAAATTATTCTTCTGATCGCGATCTAGTTTGCTAGCGATTGTTCAAAAAGGTATTTAGACAAAAGTACCTAACTCTGGGTTCAAAAGATTGCGAAAAAGTCATAAAAATTTCGTCGGAATGTTGGAAAGATTTTACCCTGTACAAAATGTACACGATATGCACATACATGACAAATGCATGAGAGGATCAGAAATGTACACAAAAATGAGAAGGTATAAGAGTATTTTTAAGGTAAAAGGGGTCTTTTTAAAGGGAGAAGAGGCTTGGGCCTTTAGAGTGCTCCCATTGCTCTTGATCTAGACCTTTTTTGCACTGCGGAACCCTGTTTCATTAATGCATGAGACCTGATGAGATCACACCATTGTCTACCAATATGAGAAGATTACAGAATCTAAATGAATTTGTACACCCTCATGCCATGTTTACCATGTTTACTGTTCATTTTCAGGAGTCGGTGTGCAAGAAGAATATTCCTGGATTTCGGAAAGTGGACAACCTTGCTGGCTTTCTCATAGGCCTTCGGGACAAGCTGTCTCTGACCAATGAACAGGCTGACAGTGTCATTCATCTGTGGAATGACCTTGAAGAATATGACAAGCGGCCAACAAAAATACCTATTCGACACCAGAAGGAACCACTGCAGGGTCGGTTCAAGGCCAAATCCAAAGTTGCACCTGGAGCTGAGGCTACTCAGAGGTAAATAAATCTTGCAGTTAAGACCAGTTGGTAGCACTATGATACCAAGTTTTCCCCCTGTGCTACTAAAAATTTTTCAGCATTTGCAAAATTGTAATAGAAAAATGCATTGAGTGCTACTAACTTTTTGAACTGGGTCATTTTGTGCTACCAAGACAAAAAATAAACTTTGAGTCACTGCCAACCTAGAGAAAACCTAAAAATTTTAGGTACATGTGTCAGCAATATTTCTATGTTGGGCCAGACTTTACCAATTCTACATGTACGCTTGTTTTTTTTCAGAGCTTTCCTTGGTCCGAATGCTGCGCCAGCCGTGAAACCAGATGCAAACCGCTATATGGAAGCCATTGTCATCAGGCTGTGTCACCTCTTTCCATCTCCAGTAAAGAAGGGCAATAAGATCAACCAACAAATGACGCTGGTGGCAAGAGAGTACACACAGATAAGAAAGGTTATCATCGGCAACCCCAGAGTGATGGGCAACACTGGGTTGCAACTAATGGAGATAAATGCGTCTACTCTTAGTAGATGGTAAGTTTGCTTGTTTCTAAATTAATGGAGTTATTGTGTACAATAGCCTGCACAACTAATCACTTGCATGGCAACAGGGATTGTCCGCCTTTTAAGATGTGCACTCCATTGCACAGTTCTGTCCACTTGTACACTTGTATCCACTGCCTGTCACCTAACACCTTGCATGTGTTAACTTCAAGTACCATTCAAGAGAAAAGGGAAAGAAGCCTGCATAACTAATCACTTGCATGGGAAAACTGGGCCTGTCCACCTTTTAGGATGTGCACTCCATTGCACAATTCTGTCCACTTGTACACTTGTATCCACTGCATGCCTGCCACCTGACACCTTGCACGTATTAATTTCAGGTACCATAGAAGTGAAAAGAGGAAAGAGAAAGAAGTCCTCGCACAAGCCATCACTATCCCAGCCCCAGCACCCACAGAAACTCACCAACTGCCAGAACCAAAAGAGCTCCTGCAAACTCACCCAGAGACCCCAGCACAGCAGATGCACCATTTTGACCTGCCGCAGAACACCGTTGGCATGGCTCGTCTCAATGTTCGGAAGAGGAAGAAGCCAGCACCAGCAGCTCAAGGCAGCAGCAACCCTGTGTCCACACCAGCATGTACCCTGCCTCTACCGATCCTGCCTCTACCGATCCTGCCTCTACCAATCCAGCCACGCCAGAACTTGCCTCAACCAATCCTGATAGCACCAAGACCAAGCACCACACCGCAGTTCCAGTTCCCTCAAATTTTCATGTGTCCTATGCCAGTCCATCCAGAGATCCCAGCACCCCAGATGCCAGCTCAACAAGTGCGACCAGTGCCAGCCTTTCCTCCCGCTCCACAGTTGAGGTCTGCACAAGAAGCGTCCCGTAGCCAGCAATATTACAGAAAAAGGAAGGGAAGTCCAACCAGGCAGTACATCAAGAAGACGATGCACAAGATCTGTTCAAAATGTGGGAAACAAAGAGATGCCACCACTGGTCATAAGGCGTACTTCGGCCAGTGGCTTTGCCCAGAGAATTCGGCACAATCTTATGACGAATGGTTGGCCGCTGCAAAGGAAAGACGGACCCAGAAGAAGAAGTTAATCTCCCGAACATGATTCCAGACTACAAACACTGGTTACCCACTAGACGGAGGCTAAGGCCTTCATTGCAGTGATGTCAAGTGGGTAGAATCTTATATATATTTGGCTGCACACGCTAGTGTTAATACAAACTCAAGTGAAAAACTACAAAAAAAACCAAAAAAAGACAAAACCATTTTGAGGACTATTAACAGTGCAACAAAAAACATTTTGTTCCTATGGTGTAATGGTAACACACTTATCACTTTGATGATATGGGATCTGGGTTCGAATCCTAGTGGGAACTAATTTTGGCACTGCTGAATAGGACTTGAATGGTAAAAATAATTAAGTTTTCTACAAATTTTAAAGAAAACATCACTAAAATCTGCTTTAGGACAATATTATTTGTAATAAAACTATTTGTATGCCAATTAAACAAATCAAACGAAAAAAAAGCAGAAAACCCACCTCAATCTTGCTATTCTAACCAAACCAGTCTATTTGCAACATCCTGAAAATGAATTTTTGTGTTCACCCTGTATACTTTTTACAGTAGCGCCAGGAAAGATAGTGGGGAAAACCCCTTACTAACGAGTTATTTCTGGCACTGGAAAGAAAACCCCCGCGTTATTCTTAGATATTTTCCTCGCATTCTGGAACCGGGGCTACTTTTCTTTGGGTAATGGTTTGGATGCATTGTTGATTTCTGCCTCATCATATTGCCCAAGAGTTCATAAAATCATGTGAATCTCGCCTTTGAAAGTCCTTAAAACTTGCTATCATTTTGAATGGGAACCCTGAGTCACTTTGCTTTTTATTATTATACGTTATACGCCCGTGTATAATGGTATGGCACTCGGTGTCCATCTGTCCATCTGTCTGTCCATTAACTTTTCCTTGTCCGCGCGATAACTCAAATTCTAGATCATGTAAGTTTACCAAACTTGGTTTGTAGGATACTAGTTTAGTTAAGGCCCAAAGAAGCCTATTGATTTTGAGGTCATAAGTCAAGGTCACAATGGGCGTATACTGTGCTCGCTCTGTGTAGAAGACCACTAATGAATATTCATAGGTTGGAGGGTCCAGGCCTATCTATTAGACGAGTACATGTTTTTTACTCTCAAGTACATATTTGGAGAGGTATTGAAAAAATATTTGTTGTGGCAAGTCTACAGATATAAAGAAATTATTTGATGAAAAAATTAATTTCGAATTTTGCTAATTGGGTAATAGGGGGCGTGTTTTGAGTTTTTTCTGCCAGTTGGCTGAAAAGAGTGGAAATATCAAAGTCTGTCTAATTTGTCGATTAAAAAAAAATTTCCGTGGTCAATCACCATTTTATTTTTCACCATTTACTTGCCCGACTGTCCGGAATAACATAATCTAAATTTCAGATTCACAACACCACGCGTTCTTTGATGCGTCGCGGTCAAACATTGACAATTTAACTGCTAAAAGGCTTAAAAAATCAATTGTGGTCTTGTCTCTATTTACACTACATTTTGGGTCAATATAGTGAAAAATTTGAATGTGCTCAAATCACTCTAATTCATTTAGAATATTGTATTGCTGATGATTTAAGGTCAAAACAAGCTAAAATAATGAGAAAAAAACATAATTTGACCCAAATAAGAGTCAACCTAACCCCGGTCTAAGTTCGGTTTCATTTTTACAAGTCTTGTTGTGTTGCCATTCATTTTGTAATTTCTTTGAAACTACTTAGGCCTTGATTCTGAAAGTTGTGCCCTAAGCAGCAAAGATATTCCTAAATCACATCCTAAAGTTTCAGCTCCATAGCTTGCTTATTCTGGCCAGGGCAGGTCTTTGAATTTGGTGCTGTTGGGTGCAAAATCATGACTTTTTGTCGATTTTGTCCTCTTTCGTCGCTTTGGCACAGTTGTACCACTCTTTGAAATGTCTCTCATTTCTCCAAAAATGTCCAGATATGACTTTCCTTTGTTGGAGAGTTGTAGGATGTCATGTACATTAGTTTGAAAAAAATCTCAAAATGTTAACCCCTGAAATGTACCTTCATTGAGACAAGACCACTAATGAATATTCATAGGTTGGAGGGTCCAGGCCTATCTATTAGACGAGTGCATGTTTTTTACTCTCAAGTACATATTTGGAGAGGTATTGAAAAAATATTTGTTGTGGCAAGTCTACAGATATAAAGAAATTATTTGATGAAAAAATTAATTTCGAATTTTGCTAATTGGGTAATAGGGGGCGTGTTTTGAGTTTTTTCTGCCAGTTGGCTGAAAAGAGTGGAAATATCAAAGTCTGTCTAATTTGTCGATTAAAAAAAAATTTCCGTGGTCAATCACCATTTTATTTTTCACCATTTACTTGCCCGACTGTCCGGAATAACATAATCTAAATTTCAGATTCACAACACCACGCGTTCTTTGATGCGTCGCGGTCAAACATTGACAATTTAACTGCTAAAAGGCTTAAAACATCAATTGTGGTCTTGTCTCGTAGCTCTTGTTAAGTGATGAAATCAGAAACTGCTATTTCTAACCAAGGCATAAAAGAAATGCTCCTCGTGGATTTCAGATTGACTTCATTTGTAATTTTGTTCTCATTTTCATTTGCCGGATTGAAAGAAATCTAGCAATTCCCATGATTCCATTCAATTCAGCATGAAATGTAGCAAGCAAATGGTAAAATTCAAATGAAAATCAGCAAGAAATAACTCTGTGTAAAAATGCCTTCACAAAAGTTAACAGAGTCTTTTCAGACCTCTGAAACTGAGTCTGTGTCAAGCTTGTTAAAGGACATTTTCAAAATGTGAAATTAGACTGCAATATTAATCATTTTTCATTCATGATTTACCAAAAAACTAAAAAACAACATCCTCCAACATAGCTTGTAAACAGAAGCATGTGGCTTTCTATATTTAGACAGAAAGACAGAGCTGCCACCTATAGTATTTCCATATTTGGAAAGTTAATTTATTTTCCTTCTAAATTTTTAAGACAAAGCCCACCGAAAACATTGTCAGGGACGCCTAGTACATGGACCAGGCTGATCTTCTCTGGTAATTTAGGACCACATTTAGGACCATTTTGACCAATCGGAATGCTCTATTGTCCTACTTTGGTCCAAAATTGGTCCAACTTATAATTGGACATTGAGCCAATCAGATGGCGTTTTAGCTATGACGCGCACCTTGACGCAAGGGCCCAAAGCGCCACGTAGCGGCAAAAAAGCGAAGCTGACGAAACATTTATAACGGGTCACCGTCACTTATTATTGGACTTATAGCGCATTTACGGGGTTGCAACTATTTTGCTTTATAGTGTCACCAGGAAAAAAAGGATTTGACCTAACGCCGATCTATTTGTATAAAGTGATAAATGGAAGGTACATAGTAGGAAATATCAATAAAATAATCATTCCATGTCGTCTTTTGAGGGCATTTTTGATTGTAAAAAATATATGTGTACGTCACCGGAGTCTCTGCAATGATAATTTTATCACAGCAGTCTCGTGCAAGTAGAAGTTCTTTACCTAGTAGTTCTTCACTTATTAGTCTCAATGTCTGGCGCAAAGCCAGACGTTTTCCATTACGATTTCACTACGATGTTTGACAAGAAGGAGCAGTGCGCGAGATATGCTAATGAGCAGACTTCCCTCGCTTGAGTTTCGGAAGAATGTTCCATATCGCGCTAAGCTGACCACTGCTGACCATGACAGGCGTGCATTGGACTGGTACAGGTTGGAACTGAACATTGAATATGCTGGTGGTGATGCTTTCTGATGAGACGTTGGTCGTGACTGATGCAGTATCCTTGGACTTGTCCACAGCATCGTTCAATCATTGCTCTCTGAGCTGCCTTGATTCTGTACTTACCCAAATACTGAGACCAAATGCCTGTTGACTGTGCTTTAAGAGAGACTGGCGCCATGCCTAGTCTCTCTTAAAGCACAGTCAACAGACACCAACCCCCTCAGACTCAGAAACCACAAATGCCCAACCCTTCCTGCTACCTTAATACTTCTGGATTGCTGCCGCGAATCTTGTAATATTGTTTACGTCGATTCACGTCCAAAATCACTGTTTACTTCGTTAATTTTCATCCGATTTCTTCGGGACAAAGTTGAGATTGTGTTAAAAGTGACATAGATTTGATTTTGGTAGGTGATAGATGGTTACTCGGCGGTAATATTGTCAAAATTTCCCTTGAATGGGGGATCGTATTTTCGTGTACACTAAGCATTACAGATATGTACAGTAAGATATCAAAGGTAAAAAAAGTTGATTTACTGGTTGAATTGCCTTTAAATAACGTTTATATGATGTTGCTCTCCCTCCTGTACATTGATACACTACAAATGCACTACTATTATTTTGCATGGCAGGTATGGCAACTATCCATCCCAAGTTTCGTCGCTTCTCTTCTGGTACCGGGACCCTGATCTTTAACTACAGTGAGATTGCCCACCGTGTACAGAACCAGACGAGAACAGAGCGCGTTGCCGACAGTGCAGAGGAGGTGCACACGAATGCAATCAAGTCCACCGTCAGGCTTGGAGGCAACAGAAGAGACCGACAGACTGTACTTGGCCAGTACATCCTGCAGTTTGGAGCTTTTCGGGGACAAACTTTTAAGTGGTTGTTAGAGAATGGTTTGGGGTATGCGGCCTATATTGTTGACGACTTGAACAGGTCCGGCGAGGTGAAGAGTGCATCTCCTCTTTCAAGGAACAAGTTCGCCTTCAAGGAGTACCTGGAATCTTTCAAGGAAGGAAAGGAAGTCGTCAGAGGCAAGAAGATGGAACGCCTATCGAAGAAAAAGCCAGCTGCTGTTCCAACTACATCGTAACACAGAACACCACAAACTGCAGTTTCTTCCCTGATGTTGGGTCGCAAGTTGTCTCCAGCTGCCCTTAAAGTCAGAGTTCAGCATACAGTTATTGGGAAGAAATCATCTGCAAAGCCGAACATTCCAGGTAATTTAGAGAACACTGAGAAATATGTGCTTCAAGTTTGTTTTTCTTGACTGTTAAGTAGCATGTGCATCCTACACATCCTACAAACACTGAATTAGCTGATCTGACTTGTTTTTTCTTCATAATTTCAGCATCAACGTCACCACGGTCTAGTGCTACTGCTACCGGTACAAAAAAATCAGACCCCGCCATTCAAGAAAAGTTCGACATTAGTGACCAGGATCTTCTCTCGGCTGAGAGTTCGACCAGTTCAGCTCCTCTTTTCAAACAACCGCACTCGACTGACACAGGTGAGAACATTTTACATCATAGTGAGAGTTATGAATGTGTATGATGTAGGCTTTCCTTTTAGAACACTGTTTAATCATGATTCTTCTTTTCCAGAAATCAACCTGCCACAGCCATGGAAGCAGACGCTGCCAAAAGAGGACCATGCATGGATTTCTAAGGCCCTTTTCAAAGTCAGTACCAGTACGGGAAAGCCAGAGTTGGACGCAGACCGTGCGACAAAACTGTGGTACTATCCACCTCAACCAATTTGCCAGCCATCACATCCCCCAAGAGTGGATCGATATTTTGCAAAGAAATTCTTTCTCTGGATGCCCCGTCGATTGTGGAGGGTTCGTCTTGTCTGTCCTGATGACCTTTGCAACAAGCGTGAACTTAGGGGTGCTGGGTTGTACAGGACGACTCGACAAGTCTTCGACATCGACGGGACATACAATATGGGAGCTGAATACTACGAGTGTGCCTTCTGTAAGAAGAGGTATATCAGCTGGAGTATTCCCCTGTTGAAACAACTGTCCCTCGGTCAGCAGCTCCAGTTCCCCTGTGTACTAACATACCGGTACACCTGTGACATGCGAGTGGTTCGTGCTCTGCGCCAGAGAGGAATGGGGAATAGTACGAACCAGATGGCCGTAAAGATGAGGGAGCAGCATGGGGAAGAGTGGATGAAGAGGACCATCTACTTGACAGATGCGGATGTCTTCGTGAATGCCCAGTCAAGTGGCCTCATTCAGAAACCAAGATTTGACCCGCCACCAAAGAGGCACCCTTTGCCAGACCCAAGATGGTTTCTGCACGTCTATGGCAGAGATGTCATGTCAAGACTTCCCGAGCTGAAGGCAGCCATCACTTCCATCTTTGGAAGTGTCTTGAAGATGGACTCTACTAAAAAGGTGAGAATGAATTTCACTCATAACTCTCTGTTGTTGTGTGTATGATAAACATGCTTTAACTTGTTGTTCTTGCATTCTTATTCTAATTTGTATTCTTATTTCTTCAGGTCGTGAAGAAACTTGCTGGCGCAGTTGCTGGTACTGCCAATTGGTGCAACAATGTTGGTAATGAGCATGGCCAGGTGCTGACCAGTGTCCTCACTGCCAGTGAGGGAGGATTTCTCAAACCAATGGTGGACGGCATTGTCAACAGATATGCTACAGCAGGTGAGTTGTGTGCTTATTTTTCACAAATGAATAAAATGTACTTAAATTAAAGGAAAATAACATAACTTTTTTCAGGATATCTCACTCAAATAGTACTTCGTTCATTTTTTAAAAAAAACAAACCTTCTTTCATTCCAGGAGTGGGCCCACCACAGTTGTTGTATGTGGACAGAGACTGCTGTCAAAACTCGAAGACGCACACCATATTTAAAGCCTGGCCTGACTTGGTTGTGAGACTCGACATCTGACACTTCATGCGACGGATTGCCGAATGCGTAACCACTGACTCCCACCCACTCTACGGAACTTTCATGAGTCGATTGTCAGGATGCATTTTTGCTTGGAGTGAGGAAGATTAGAATGTAAGCATGCCTAACACTTGTTACATTTTGATTGAATGTATAGCATAGTATCATGGTTTTAATGTGCTTTGAATGATGGGAATTTTGTTGTATATTTCTAGCTCTTAGTGCATGCCAAGAAGTTGGAACTGGAAGCCTCTGGTCTACGCCCCTGTGATGCTGAAGTTAGGCAGCGACTGTCCAAGAGAGAACTCCGGTTCCACTGTCGACGGGCCACAAGGTGGAAGGAGGAGACAGGCCGACTGATCAAAGAGCTCTTGACAGTGTTCTCTGGTGTGGCTGGGAATGACACATTGGGTGTTCCCTTGTTGAATTCTGACAAGATTTGGGTTGTCTGGGAGAGCCAAGAGCGTCACTCGGAGTGCATTCAGGATCCAGACGGGTTCCAGCTCTACACGCAGACACGGACATTGTCCAAGGGCACTGTGAAATTGCCTGTCTACAGATGCGCCAGAGGATCCACTAGCCTTGAATCCTTTCATTTGCACATCAACATGCAGGTTCATTCCAGGTACTTATGGCATGATTTTTTTACTATATCTAATACAAATTCTTCTTCTTCAGAGCTAAAAATGTCTGCTTATTTTTCAGGAACCAGCGCCAATGATGCCAATTTCCAGGCCTATCTATTGGAAGGCCTCGCACGCTGGAATCAGGACAGAGCTGCAGCAATGTTGGAAGACGGTGACCCTGGTGCTCTTAGCTACTCCTCCAAAATGAAACATGCAATGAACCAGTTGGGTGTATCAGTGCTGGGACAGGAGTTTGAACCGAATTTCGTGCCACCACGGAATTACACAGGTATGTCAAGTAATTTTTATTCTAATCAGTGGCCAACATATTCTACCACATATGTTTTTCTTCATTATTTACATTATTATTTTTCAGGGGAGTTGATCGGTATAGAGTACCTATACAGTCAAACCAACAAGGTACTTGAGGACCTGTATGAAGACCCTGACAGTGACAAATTTGAGGAAGACCATTTGGAGGATGAAAACGAATCCCTGGATGAAGGTTTTGAGGACACGGATCCCAGCCTTCCCCCGATTCCGTTCACCCCGACCAAAGTCAGGACACCTACCAAGCGAATTCCAAAGCCTCGTCTCCAAATTCATGATGTTGATGAAAGTATTCCCTGTAAGTACAATATTCTTGTTTTATTTATAAATGAATGACCATAAGTTTGCCATGTCCTATTGGCCTTCAGTAATGTTTTTCTACTTTAATTTTTCAGTAACCTATGCTGATGTTGCGTCGTCATCGTCACCTCCGCAATCACCAGCCATTGAAGTTCCAGCCACTTCCCCCTCTCCCAAGCCAGAGAAAGAAGAGACCATCACTATCAGTGCAGACACCATTGACGGACTTCGGAGAGTCGATGACATGGCAGAGTTCTTGGTCGCCTTGACTACCGAGTCACAAACAAGGGCACTCACCGATGACCAGGCTTCAGAAATCATCACGCTTTGGAATCGACTATCTGACTTTGACAAGGGCCCCACCAAGTTTGCTGGCAGGTACAAGACCAAGCCATTGAGAGGACGGTACAAGTCGCCCAAGTCCACAGTTGTGCCTGGAGTTGAGAGTATCCAAAGGTAGTTATTGCCCTAAATTGTTTTTATTTTCGGGTTGTACTGTAATTTTGTTTCAGTGAAGCAAAAGGAAATCAATTGCCAATAATTTTGTTCCTGTTGTCATTTCAGGTGCTTTGTCGGCCAGAATTCTGATGCCAATCGTTACGTAGAAGCCCTGATGGTAAAGCTCTGCCACCGCTACCCAATTAACATCCAGCGAGACGGCATCACCACCACAACACGGAGCTTGGTGCAGAAAGACTACAGAAGCATCAGGGAAGTGGTGATGTCCAACGAGCGGGTAGTCAGTGAGACGGCCATACAGCTGTTTGATGTAAACACCACAACAGTTCAGCAATGGTAACTGTCTTCACCAGAGTAGGCCAAGTACAAATGCGATGCATGTGGTAGAAATTTGTCTAAATTTTACTCCATTATATTCAGGTACAATTAACGAGACAAGGCAAAGGAGAGAACTGTTCTCAACCAGGCCCTAACCATGCAGAAGCCAGCGATGACCACGCCAACGAAACTGCCAGAACCAATGCCATTGTTGAAGTCGCCACCAGTCGTAGCCCCAGAGCAGCAACACCAGTATGACCTGCCGCCAAATACCACTGGGACGGCAAAGGTTCGAGGTTGCCCAGTCAAGAAACAACTGTTCACAATTCTGCCAAAGCCAAGTGCCAGTGGAGTCATCTTTGTTGCACCACAGTCCTCGCAGCCATTGGTAGCTCCAGTTCAAACAGCTCCCGCCCAAGCGACAGTTTGTAAGAGTACTCTGGCGTGGAGGAAAAGAAAAGGCAGCCCAACGAGAAAGTACGAAAAGAAGTCGCAATGTCGCATGTGCAAAAAGTGTGACAAGCCATTTTCCGAGGGGCACAAGACTTATTACGGTGTCGTTTACTGCCCAGAGAAGACCCTACAGAGCCTAAACGACTGGACAGAAGAGCAGAGGCAACTATGGCAGGAACGAATCGCCAAGACGAAGTAACTGAGTAACCGAGTGTGCATGCACAATCCCCCGACTGACCGACCGTCTCACAGCCTTGCACGAGGGTTCAATTCCCTCCCAAGGCATAAATCATAAGCAAATATGATTATTTTTAGCTGGTGCAAAGTGGGCAGATCGCCTTGTGGCCCCGTGAGGCTGTGAGACAAGTGGTTCTTTTTGAAAATGACCAAAAAAATAAGGAAAATAAATGATTAACAAGAGGCCCAAGGGCCTGGCGCTCAGCTGAGTTAACATCATTAATATCTTCCCGGTGTTTAGTTCATTATGCATGAAAATGGCATGCTCCATGGTATTTGATATCCTTTTGCGTTCACTACGGTACCAATGTTTTTGGTTGACATAATTATGCCACTGTTCATTCCTCAATCCTGACCATAATTCGGGTGAAATCATCGTATGAAAATATTTACCGTAACATGAAGTTTATGCCATGAATGAGGATACTCATTGTCATAGCCTCGTTTACAAGTACGAAGTATTTTCCCGCGAATATTCAAAACTGCTTGGCTCCTTGCCAGTTAAATAACATGTGACTATACACAAAATAGAAAACTTTGATGGAAATTGTAAATCATTTTTTATCTATCAGGGGAAACAAGCTGATGATGATCGAATAAATCATTCATGAGAAATCGTTTTGTTGCTGAAGCTTGCATGACGAAGTTAATGCTAAACCTTTTCTTGTGCTCTACTGCGCCACCGTAGTTTTCTATTTAGACCAGCGATGACGTCATTTCTGGTGATTCCCTACGTTGTCCAATGAGCGCTTTTTAAAATGTGCCATTTGGTATTGTACAGTATGCAATGTATTTTTTCAGCGCTGCCAGTTGCCGAACAGAATGCCGTAGTTCCCTCAATTTCCAATCAATTTTTATGGGAGTGACATTATTGTATTGCTTAGAATGTCTACTTTTTACTCATGAAAGAATCGTAGAACTAAAACTTAATAGAAGAACAGAATCATGCCGATTCACTGCACATACTGTGGGAATTCTCCACTTCAAAATACATCGGCGATGTCATCGCGAACAGAGCATGCACTTCCGATTTCGTTTTCACAGAAATGTGGCCAAATTTTCAAGAACTAATTTCTGAAAGTAGTCCCTAAAGACCTTATGACTACCACTGAAACGAACTAGTGATAATATCGCCTACCAGACTCCTTTTTAAGCAGAAAATTGGGTACTTGAGTGTCATTGAGCTCCAAGATTATTGCACATGGCGTAAACAACATGCCGCCATTTTGTCTCCGCTTCGGTATTTCGTACGCCGCTTATAATGCACCTTCTCAATTAAAACCAACATAATAAGGCCTTACATCGTTGATTGAATAGGAACACCACACAAAACACAATAAAGTGGGGGTACAATCGATTACGAAGCTGAAGTGAACAGTGATTTATTCCTGGAGCTACTGCTTTTGTTGTGTAGCTGCCATGTTTTGAGAACTGGCAAATAGGAGACTTCATTGATGGCCGACGTCATCGGGCGGGAATTTGAATCGGCAGAAATAATTAAAAGGCAGGTAGCGCCCTCTCCTGTTAAAATTTTGAACTTTTTCTCAATAAAATAGATTTTCAAGAATTTTATCTTAATATTAGAGCATATTTCGACTAATTCTGCTGCTCCTAGGCCGATATAGGCCAGTTTCCTTCATGCACTCTCGCTCGCAGGAAGTAGGTTGAATGGCGACAAATTCTGTTTTGAAAGTAGAGTTTGACCAGAAGTATCCAGAAATGCAAAATTGAAGTCTCTAGGTCTTACGGTTACAAAATGTGCACCATGGGTTTAACGGATGGACGGATGGATGGATGGATGGATGGATGGATGGATGGACAGACGGACGCCACTGAACAACTTATTTGACAAGCTCGGCTGACTTAGTCAGCTGAGCTAAAAATCAACAAAAAATGTGTTATTTCTTTCAAATAATTTTGTTAGATTATTCTATAGACATGATACATATTTTTCAAGAAACCAACCAAAACGCCCCCCAGAAGAACACCCCAAAACCCCTTCCAATAACATGTTAAACATCAGAAGTTATTTGTAAACAGAAGCACATGTTATAAGGCTATTCTTAGATGGGGATTCCGGGGAAACCCCAGCTATTTTAAGCTTTAATTTTCGGACCGGCAGCTTTTGCGCAACAACCTGACAATGAAGCTGGATAAGATGACCAAAATAGAAAACCACAATGCAAAAATAAAAGAATACTGAATTATTTCAGGTCTCACCACGAAAAACTGGCCAGAATTGGAAAAGGAGAGATATTAGTCTGGAAGAAGATGGACAGACTATCATTTGTAAGATGTGGAATGAGAGTTCGGAGACAATTACGGAAGAGCATGTAAACGAAAAGTTAACAAGAGGCCCAAGGGCCTGGCACTCAGCTGAAATGGATAGCTGAAGGCAAGGGCCAAGTGTGTGTTGGTACCGTTATTATGAGGCAACGTGAAGCTGTAACGTCTAGCACGCAGAAGTGCTGGTGCGAAAGACCTTCTTGCTATATCAGTGCATGCTGAAGTACTGAGTTGACGTCACCCTGCTATTATGACGTAAAGTCATTTCTATTGCCGTTGCAGTAGTGGGGTGTGTGATGACGTCAAGGAGTTGTGTGGTGACGTCAAAGAGTGCAGTCCTTGTCTTCATGCAGCGTAGGTGGAACTAATAACATGCACATTGACTCAAGGTACATAATTATTACAGTGTATTTTGTGAGGTGAATGGTCAAATGAACCGACTGTTGTCTGGACATTGATGAAGTGGATGCAGCCAAATGTCTGGGATGGTCTTTTTTGTATGTGAAGAAAAGAAGATAAAGAGTTGGTTAACAAAATGAACTTTATTGGTGCGGCAGATATTTGATGCCTTTCGGCAGATATTTGAAGCGCCTTGCGGCATATATTTGTTGCCTTGCGGCAGATATTTGACAACGCTCTCCGGGAATGGAAAGCAGTAAAACGAGTAAGCACACCTTACTCTGAATGTGGGAACAGCAAGTGCTTTCCTGGACTTGAAATGTGCCAACGACTCCTCTTGCAATAACCAACGACAGTTAATCTGTAAAAAGGGAAGAGAAATTAACACTGACTGAATAAAAAAGGGTGACATCACATAGACGGGGAAATGTACACCACCGGATGCAGTCTGTGCTTGATCAGGCATTTGTCAGATGATATCCTGAACAAGGCATCTATGGAAGCAAATCCAAAAAGAGACTTAACCTTCGAAGGGCACACTTATTACTCAGTGAAAAGTCAGTCCTGTGGGCTGTTTTCCAATTCAAAATAAAAGTGTAACCTCTTTAAATTAGTCTCACAGACTGAACCATAACACTAAACAGCCAACCGTGCCCACATGATGTGGTGAGCGGAGAGCTGGGCTTAAAGATGAGCGAGTGGTGTACTACATTTTGAAAATTGTCTATCGTCTACGACATGTGACAGAACAGGATCTAGTGGACTTAATGATGAGGTACTATCAAATAAGGTGTCCATCAAATGAATCATGAGGGCCTGTTGAGTTATACTCTAAGCCTATCCTATAGGGCTAGGCTATCGTTTTGGTCTTTTTTACAGCCTGCAGCACAGCGCCGGACCTACTAATGACCGACAAGTAACATTATTGACCGTCAAGGACCGACAAGTGTCTCAAAATGACCGACAAGTAGGATCAAATTTAATTTTAATGCTTGCAATGTGATTAAGACACAATTAACTACCAAACTTGTAAATATCTAACTAATTGGTCTTTTGATAGCTAAGAAATGGAAGGATTTGTAAGATGCATTTGCCGACAAGTGAATCCATGGTCGCCATTTTGGATACCAGAGCTTGGTTGGATATAAAAACTGGATTCAATGGTGTATGATTGGCACCTTAACAGCACATGTCCCACTTCTTTCGTTTTGGAAAAATTATATACATTAATTGATTTTGTCATAACTAGTAGAATAAGTATAGGAATATCAAAATAAAGTAAACATTCTCGGTAAATCTTGGACTTTATTGTGACACTTTGTGGTGATGTTTTAATTTCTTGTCATGACATGGTATATCATTAATTGATGAAAAAAAATATTTTTAAGTCAAGTCAGTCTATCAAATTGGCCCGTCAGGGGTGTGATGACATTAATTGATGAACATCTTTGATTTTCTAGTCATGTCCCTTTAATTTGACTTGTGTCAGAGGTGTGATGACACTAATTGATGAACATCTTTGATTTTCTAGTCATGTCCCTTTAATTTGACTTGTGTCAGAGGTGTGATGACACTAATTGATGAACATCTTTGATTTTCTAGTCATGTCCCTTTAATTTGACTTGTGTCAGAGGTGTGATGACACTAATTGATGAACATCTTTGATTTTCTAGTCATGTCCCTTTAATTTGACTTGTGTCAGAGGTGTGATGACACTAATTGATGAACATCTTTGATTTTCTAGTCTTGTCCCTTTAATTTGACTTGTGTCAGAGGTGACACTAATTGACTTGAATGAATCGTATCACTGAGATGTTTGTTTGTCTCCTTGTTATCAAAAAAAGTAATGGGAATAAACTTAAGAAAATTTGAAATATTTTTATTATTTAAGGCGCAATCTACCTTTATTCCCATGGTCTATTATTTCGTTTCACAAAAAAACGACACCACTTATTGATGGGACAACAGCCCAATACGCACGGCCGCGATCAAAATCACTACGGCTAATTAAGTAAATATCTCCAAACTGGTCAAAAGAAAATAGACATATTATACATAATGAGAAAGGTTATTTTATGTAGGTTCCATCCAATGCCGAATTATCAAAATAAATCAATATGTGTTGGAGCAATGGACCAAAAATAAGCACCATCTTATGTGAAGTCGGCAAATCAAGTCGGACAACAGGAAGGTTACTTTATAAATATAAAGATCGTCAATATGGTTTTTTTTGAAACAATATTTATGATTTTAAATGTTTTTGTTTTGTACTGAAAATAAAGATTTTGAAATGATAATAATAATAAAAATACTTTAAAGTTGTATCTTATCTTTTTTTATGATAGTCAATACATGCATAAGAAAATATACAGTTGAAAAATACATTGTATTCAATTATTAGGCCTAAATTACAACTGATGCAGTCATCGGTCTAATTGATGAGGACAATTAAAATACCATTGTTAGGCCTTAGCTCCTCATGCACTAATTAGACACTTAAGTCACCAACTGACACTAATTAGATAAACTGATCATCGGACTAATTGATGTCAATTAAATGAACAAATCATCATTTTAATTGTTTACTTCTATTGTAACTTTGTCCTATAAAAGGGGACCTTAAACTAAGGATATTCAGTTTCACCTTTGGTGCGAACCTGAGCGTATAATACAGATTTTCCGACTTCAACCAAGAACCAGCTTTACAGAGAGGACCACGATTCTAGACCTCATCACCACGATTCAAGAGACAGACAAGATGCCAGCAAAAAGGAAGAACTCCAGAGCAGCTCGAGTACCATGGCCATGCGGGGATTGCCGGACAACGACAAGTGATACGTGTTGCGTTTACTGCCAAAGCTGCCGGCAGTGGTTTCACCAGAACTGTCAGTCGATCGAGAAGAAAGATTTCGATTATCTGCAGAATACAGATCTAGGATACTGGTGCAAGGGTTGCATGTGTAAAGATGGTAGCTTCAACTACAATGCAGGACTAGGGCGGCTTCAGATGGCGACAGAGAATGGTGAAGACTTGAAGGCGAATCTCATCGATGCGGCCAAACGAGAGATGCTGTTTCTGAGCATATGTGACGTCCCCGATGTTGATCATGGTACTTCTGTGAGATATGGTGCGAGTGATTGGAATCTGCAACAAGACGACAGTGCCCGAGCCATAATACAGATGATTGGTGGAAAGTGTGAGAGCAAGATTCCAGTAGATGTGAAAGGAAGTGGAGATTGCCTTTTCAACTCCATCGCAACAGCAATGACGGGGACTGACGGCATGGCAGAGGAACTTCGCTACAGGTGTAGTATTGAATTGATATTTGGGGAAAGTAAGTATCTTGAACGACACGAAGACCACACGGAGTGGTTTGCCCTTAGCCCATCATACGAGGAGGCGATTATGGACTGCATCCATGGGAAATACTCATCATCTTGGACAATGGAGGCTGCGGCGACCGTTATAAAGAGACCAATAATTTCTGTCTACCCCGCCATGAATGGCCCACTTGATCCAGCTATACGGACACTCAACGCTGAACTGAAGCCACTGCAGAAGCCAACGAAACGCCATCCCCCAATATCCGTGATGTGGACAACCTTCCGAACATCTGCGCACCATCGAGGAACGTGGTGCCCCAATCATTTCGTTCCACTTATCGAAATCAAGACGAAACGACCCCCATCACCTGGTACTAATTCAAGCCAGACAGTTTCGAGCGGTATCCCACAGCCAACCGAATACATCGACATCACCACACCCAAGAAAAAATCCAATGTTAAGAGACGCCAAGCTACCACAGTTTCGACAAAGCCTACAAAGAGACGCCGCCGGGAGCAAGAGATAATGACATCAAGTCCAGTTTCAGAACTATGTGCCGACATACTACATGATTTCAACGCTTCAATGCTCTTAGAGGAAGATTTATCACGAGGGAGCCCAGAAATATCTACCGTAACGACCGACGAAAATGAAGACGGGGACCAAGACAAATTAGACCAACAAGATCGAACAGCACCAGGGATGAAGAAACTTAATGGGCGATTTCTGGATGTACGCGAACTACATAATATCATCGAGACGACAACAACACCCAGCCACACCAATATACTGCTAGGACTGAAAGAAAACGTGTACTTCACCATAGAAAATAAAGGCAACAGGAAAAGACGGCAAACGGGCAAGAAAAGTCAAAAGTGCCGAACCAACTATTATTCCATCTGCTTTTGGACTATGTTGAGAATACATGGATGCGATCAAACGGTACATGGGCCCCTCACACCTGGAACGTTTTTTACAGAAATATAAGAACTAATAACGACGTGGAAGGTTGGCACCATCGACTCAATTCAAAGGCCAGGAAAGGCAACCTAAACTTTTATCTTCTGATTCAACTCATCCACACAGAAGCAACCTACGTCAATGTACAATCGTCACTCCTAACAAGTGGGAAGATCCTCCGCATGCAACGGAAGAAGTACACGGAGCATAACGCTCAGTTGCTCGATCTTTGGGACCAATACAAAGCCGGAACACGATCTCCTGAGAGGCTTTTGAATGCCATTGCTAATCATGTTGCGGTCTACCAGTGATGCGAATGATACGAGTGATACGAACTTTTCAAATGAATTTGTGAACGTTATCTTTTAATGACTTTGTGTCATAAAGCCTGCCGTGATGTTTTATATAACTATATCTTTTAACCAGTTTTTAACCTAGTGTATACATACACAGATGTTGCAGCTACTTTGTCTCGTGATGATGGCCCATAGTCTTATTTCTAAAACTGAATAAAATACCACAACTAAGATGCTACAATTGTTTTGTTGTAAATATTATATATATACATGTATATATTTATGTAGTTGTCTAACTGTATCGGAACTTTCATTAATGTATATATGTATTAACGCTGATATATACCTTCTCGCTTATCCAATAAACTTGACTAACAATAAAGAAAGAAATTGTTCGTTTTTGTATATACTGAAAAAATAAAACGCACCTACGCATCTCATTAGTGCATGGTATCTCATCAGTGCATGGCAAGCCTCATATTGGTTTCAGTAGTCAGTGTCATCCCGAATTCTCATCAATCACCTCCATCTTAGTTTTAAGTTTTATTATACACTCTAATCACTAAATGTGGTTGAGGAGAAAAATAGATGAACAATCAGACAACATACGGTACCCTAACCAAGGAGAGGTGTAATTTCCAAAAGCATCCAAATTTAGCTTCAGTTTAGCCCCGGCCGCGCCCTCTTCTTGACTCATTGAATCCATGATAGCGTTTATTTGCGTCAAGTCACATGACCTGCAATCAAGTACCGTATTGAAAATAACCACCACATCACATGGTCAATATGGCTGCCGGCGCGGCGTGAGGATATTCTGTTTATTGGGCAAACAAAAAGTCTTCTAGAAACATCGTGAACTAACTAAATTTATTCATATTCACACGAGAGATAGAACAATGATAGATAAACACATTGAGGCAGAAGATATATTGAAAAATGAAAAGAGAAACGTAAACCTCATAACCCTGGCTGAGCTGGTATAGGCCGAGGCCGAGTTGGTTGGCCGAGTTGGTAGGCCGAGCTGGCATTTGGCCGAGTCGGCCTGTATTCAAATGGTATCAGGCTGTTTCGCTACATTGCCAGTTCGCTACAAGTCGTTTCGCTACATGTGGCGGTCGTTTCGCTGAATGGTAGGTCGTTTCGCTACATGGGTGGAGTCGTTTCGATACATGATGGGTATGGTCGTTTCGCTACATGGAGGACGTTTCGCTACATGGGTGGAGTCGTTTCGCTACATGGATGTAGTCATTATTTTTACTCTCTTTTACCCTACTATATATAAGAACAGTTCCGTCTGCAATTGACACCTTCATGGTGTGAGCAGTATTATTGATTGACGTCTAATTATGAGGAATGTTGTTTCCTGCAATTAACACCTTCGTGGCATTGATTCTCTACTAATTATCTTCTCACTAGGGTGATCAAAGAACAGTTCCGTCTGCAATTGACACCTTCATGGTGTGAGCAGTATTATTGATTGACGTCTAATTATGAGGAATGTTGTTTCCTGCAATTAACACCTTCATGGCATTGATTCTCTACTAATTATCTTCTCACTAGGGTGATCAAAGAACAGTTCCGTCTGCAATTGACACCTTCATGGTGTGAGCAGTATTATTGATTGACGTCTAATTATGAGGAATGTTGTTTCCTGCAATTAACACCTTCGTGGCATTGATTCTCTACTAATTATCTTCTCACTAGGGTGATCAAAGAACAGTTCCGTCTGCAATTGACACCTTCATGGTGTGAGCAGTATTATTGATTGACAACTAATCATTTTCTCACCTGGGTGATCAAAGAGCTATCCCGTCTAATTAAAAGGAATGTTATTTCCTACAATACCTGTGTATTTGAATTTACTTCTTAAAGGGACACTTATGCCGTACCCTTGGAATTGGGTTTTCCTCAGTTTGCCGACTTTAACTTTGTCACCCAGAAAGCTCCATATTTTCATTGATGCATATCAAATGTATAGGTAATAAACAACAATTTTACAGCCAGAAAGTTACATCACATGCCCTCTGGAGCGATTTTCGTCCCCTAGCGGCAAATCTGAGAAGTGCTCCACAACAAGGGTACATCATAAGTGTCCCTTTAACATTCTGCCATCGTAATAATTCTCTTGAAACTAAGAATTCAGAAAAGTAAAATATTTAAATACTTCCTGTTGATACTGGTTTATGATGGACATACCATGCGATTAAGTTACGAAGAACAAACCGTGACTCAAACGTCACGACTTCCGTGATGTTGGCTAGTAATATCATATGATATACACTGCCCGTTCAAAGCCTGGTTCTATACCAACACAATGAAAGTCTATTGTAAATGAAAGTTTGTTTCATTTCAATAGTTTTCAACTTATATAGTGACACTATGGGATCAGGCATGCGTATACCTTGCCCTATTCCTACATTGCATTGTTCACTCTTCGCCACCCCACCAGAAACATACGTCTCCCTTTGAATTTCTGCATTTAGGGTTTCTGTTAAGAAATACAAAGACAGTGCACGACAAGGAAGAAAACATTATATCTATAAGGGCACATCCACATCAACTTAGTATCCAGCAGTTCTTTTTTGGTATTTGCTCTTATACTTTTAGAATAACCACCCCCACATACAAAAATGATATCAATTCGAATTACAATTTTTTCTTTATTACACGAATTTCATACCACAGTTTGTACACTGATCAGCATGGCATCAATAAATATAAATGTAATATGTAAGGGGGTAGATAACAGCTTTAAACAATCCGTATGGGGGACTTTGCGGTCAGACCAAAACGAACCTTTACACATAGGATGCATATATAGAAGCCCAAATAGTAGCCCGTTTGAAAACGCTCAATTAAATTCACTTCTCGAGAAAAAACTAGAATCACAAACAGATAACTACGTCATAATGGGGGATTTCAACTATCCTGAAATAAACTGGGAAAAGGAAACAACTAAGGTGGGAAACAGGCACCCTGCCTTTCACTTCCTAGACCGAGTGCATGACTCTCTAGCACACCAAGTTGTGACAAAACCAACAAGACACAGAGATGGACAAAGATCAACTCTTGATGACCTAGTGTTAGTTTCCGATCGAAATCTGATCCAGGAAGAGGTTGAACACAAGCCAGGTCTTGGTAAAAGTGACCATGAGATCCTTCTGTTCAAGATAGCATGCAACAAGAAAGTTCCTAACGAAAAGACACAATGCAAGTTCCAGTATCAAAAGGCAGATTACGGTAAAATGAGGCAGGAACTACAAGACCTTACACTGGCAGAAGAGATTATTGACCTAGATGCAAACCAGGCCTGGCAGAAAATAAAAGAGAAGCTAATAACCATGAGAGACAAATATGTACCAAAAAATAGAGTTAGATCGGGTAGAAATAGGAGATTCAAACCACTCTGGATGAACGACCACGCACTTGGAAAAGTCCGTGCAAAACATAGAGCATACCGAAGGTACATGAAATCACGTGAAGGCCAAGACTATCAAGATTACATAAATCAGAGAAATAAAGCATCAAAAGCACTACGAAAGGCAAAAAGGAACTTTGAGTGGAAAATTGCACAAGAAAGCAAAACCAATCCAAAGGCTTTCTGGTCCTACTATAAGTCAAAAACAAAGTCTCCTCAAGGTATACCACCACTACAAGATGAAACTGGCAGTATCAACGAGGAGGACAAAGGACGTGCGGATATCCTAAACAACTTCTTTGCAAGCGTTTTTACTATAGAAGACTTGCAGAACATACCTACTATGCCGGACAAACAAATCACATGGCCCCTGGAGAATCTCACAGTTACAGAGAAACAAGTGGACAAACTACTGCGAGAACTAAAAACTACGAAGAGTCATGGACCTGACGAGATACATCCAAGTCTTCTGAATGCCCTTCATCGAGAAATTGCGAAGCCTCTTGCGATCCTGTTCAATAAATGCCTAACCTCGTCAACAGTACCAGACGACTGGAAGAGGGCAATTGTAATTCCGATCTTTAAGAAAGGGGACAAACATAG
This sequence comes from Lineus longissimus, assembly GCF_910592395.1. Taxonomy (NCBI): domain Eukaryota; kingdom Metazoa; phylum Nemertea; class Pilidiophora; order Heteronemertea; family Lineidae; genus Lineus; species Lineus longissimus. The sequence goes on along the minus strand of NC_088319.1, from coordinate 4,037,407 downwards.
TCCATCAAACTACAGACCAGTCAGCCTAACATGCATCTGCTGCAAACTTATGGAGACGATCGTAAGAGATCACATTCTAGACCATCTAAAGAGGAACAACTTGCTCTCTGAAGATCAACATGGGTTCACCCGCGGTAAGAGTTGCGTGACCAATCTTCTGGAAGCCTTAGAGGCATGGGTCAAAGCCCTAGACTCTGGGAGCAGCGTCGACATTGTCTTTCTGGATTATTCCAAAGCTTTCGACTCTGTACCACATGCAAGACTAATCACGAAATTAAAGAGCTATGGTATAACCCAGCCGATTTTAGGCTGGATCAGAGATTTCCTGAGTGATCGTCTCCAGGCTGTACAGGTAAATAACGTCCTATCAGAACCCATGCAGGTAAAAAGCGGGGTGCCGCAAGGTAGTGTCCTCGGCCCGCTCTTATTTATAATATACGTTGATGACTTGCTAGAACAAAATCTATCCCCGACTGAACTGTTTGCTGACGATACTATATCCTTTGAGTCAGTGAATAACCTTGAAGATTGCGAAAATTTCCAGGTGAGTCTCTCGAATATAGACAAATGGTCAGGCAAGTGGCAATTGGCCTTCAATTTACCAAAATGCAAACATATGAGGCTAGGTAGATTCGAAACCGCCTTCAATTATTCCTTAGAAACAAAAGACAGTGACCGGCATTACATCCAACAGGTAAGCTCAGAAAAAGACCTTGGGGTGACGGTGGACAACAAACTTAAATTCATCAACCATATTGACGATATAGTTAAAAAAGCTAACTCCATACTTGCAACTATCAAAAGAACATACACAAGTCTAAATTATAGCACGTTCAAACTACTCTACAAATCTCTGGTCAGACCTCATCTGGAGTATGCGCAGGAAGTATGGTCACCACACTACAAGCGCGATCAAGACAGCCTGGAAAAGGTACAAAGGCGAGCCACTAGGCTTCTAAAAAACATCAGACACTTGGAATACAAGCAGAGACTAGAAATACTCGAGTTACCAACTCTTAAACATAGACGCCTGAGGGGCGACCTAATAACAATGTACAAGATCGCCCATGGCCAGATGATAACCAAACTGGAAATTCCTTACTCGGAGAACGTCGGTCTAAGAGGCCACCAGCTCAAGTTAGCTCCCCTTAGAGCACGTTACCAGCATCGGGACAATTTCTTTACCAACAGGATTGTGAAACCATGGAATGAATTGCCCGAATCAGTAGTTATGGCTCCAAGTCTGAACACCTTTAAGTCAAGACTGGACAAATACTGGATACAAAAAGGCAAAAACATCTATGAGTACTAATGAGGACCAATTTCTAAACGAGACCGTAAACATCACCGAAAATTATGACATAACCTTCTTTTCCCCATATATTAAGCAAGCTTTATTTCCAGATGGACAAACAGCCCATTATGGACTCCAGCCTGGACTATTCAGATATGTCAGACGACGAATCTATTCCTGAAGGAACGACAGCTTCAGAGGACGAGGGAACGACAGCTGCAGAAAGCTCTGATGAGGACGAAAATCTACATACTGCTCCAGAACAAGGGGGGACTCCAGTGATAGAGGTTGCAGAGCAAGACCCAACAACTTACAATGCAGCAAATTCGCTTCCAGAAGAGGAGGAAGATGATGATAATGATTGCCCCGAAATGAGCCAAATGGGAGAAGACAGACGCTATGTAATCATGGGAGAAAACATAATATCGGGTGTCAACATAGACAGCCACGACCAAGGGGCAAGACTGGTTACCATGGGAAATTCTCTCGGAAGCTGCTGCCCAATCTGTCCTCATACCACCACCAGATTAAAAAGGCATGTCCTATGTATCCACTTTCCGTGGTTCATTAGGGGCCCGTCAGCATGTTTCCAGTGCAACGTTCAATGTGGCACCATCATCGCAAGGAACATAAGGCATCCAAACTGCCCGGTGAGGGCGGACGACCCCTCCCGATGGGCCTCTCTGATTCACCACATGCTAATGATTATATTCCTGGCACTGAGACTAGAAAACTCGAACGAGATACTGGACCTGGTCAGACGTCACCGCCTGCACCCCGAATCATCTCAGCAGAATACCTACAACTCTCCCTTCGATCCCTCAGAACAGGTCTTCATGAGTCGTTTCGAGATAATGTTTAACCCTTTCCGTAATCAGGATTCATCCTTCACCCCATCGCCCCCAAATAGTCTTATTGCCGTAATACACTGGAGAACATTAACCAGACTACTTTCCTTGATCCCAGACGACGTACTTGAACAAATCTTCAACCTACATCTATAAAAACTTGACCATCTCTCTCTTCCCCTCTCAGTCTCATTCTCATCTCATCTTCCTCTAGTATCACATGCCAGCGCTCGGCAACCTGCCTCGCTGCTTATACTAGTTCATCGTGCTTATCTTACCATAAACCTGTATGCATAACTTGCTACATATCTAAAAGTAGTTCTTAGCCAACCCGATGGTTAACTCTTCATTTTTGCAGCGCCCGACAATAGTCTCGCTGTTTGTAACCTATAAATAATCTACTTAATATGCTGTACATAAGTCATCCTAACCAAATGACATCATCATGCCATGTATTATGTAACCCATTGCACTGTTAAACATATAAACGTTCCTTTTCACCAGGCCTGAAATCAGTATATTACTTTTCAGATCAGCCGGGACCTCTATACTCCACTCACTTGTCCTTTATAGCACCCAAAACTAACCTACTGTCCGTTCGTTAACAGACTCCAGCATTAACATCCCCGTGACACCATTATATACCAGGACAAGTTAGGCTATGTCACAGAAAGCAGGGAGTCCGCTGTAAACAAAGGAGTATGCTGAGTTACAGAGAAAACTATATCATCAAAGAGGTATGTCTTTCGGTAGTTCCAGCTTATTACCGAATAACAATATAACTTCTCTGGCTAAAAAATTATAAAATTATATAGTGCACTGTTCTTAACAAGAGTTCACGCCAAACTGTAAATATAAACATGTATGCTTTGTGGGGTCAACGTGGTCCTATCGATCGTATCTAGGACCCTCTCTGTCTTGACCACACAAACTATTAAGCTACTAGGCTTCTTGTAAAAAATTGTCTTTTTCTGTATAAGTGTCAAATGTTCTTTCTTTATTTGTTTCTTCTCTATATGAAGAATATGTTGCACGACCCATGCGCCAATATAAATCGAAAGGCAAAGGCCCAATTCTGGGCCAAAACGCCTATGATGATGATGATGATGATGATGATGATGTCATGTATAGTACATGTTAACCAAGCAAAAACAGATACACAGATTGAGCTATTAATGTCAACTAAAAATAACATTAGATTATTTCTCGTCCTTTTTTTCAGAGCATGTGGCAAGGGAGGAAGCATTTTATTTAAGATTCTTCTTAACTGGGAAACATTTACAAAACAAGTTCGAAATGATATGAAAAAAAGCACTTTATTATCCTGATGCTGAACTAGACTGGTCCCCTGTCTAAATTTATACATATGCATATTTAACGAGATGGCCTATGTGAAAGTTAGACAGGGGACCAGTCGAATCCTGAACATACATGCACGTCCTAGGCTTCAAAGCCCACGTACATCTTGCAACTGGTTACTTTTGTGCACCCACAGTCGTCCCAAATTGGGTATTCAGAAGGTTTTATTGACCTTACTTCCTCAACACCACGGAAATAACAGACAGGATCAAATATCCCTGCTCAATAATAGGGTTTCTCTGTCTCACATGTCCTTTTGAATGGGTTTTTATCAAAATAAAAAATAAAACTATAAGGCACCAATTTCCTGCAAGGGCGAGGACTCTCGAGAATCGAATTTTTTTTATAGTTGGCCTAAAGGGTGTCTTAGTCAAACCATTCGACCTTTTCAATGAATAAACAGCCGAAATTAGTTGACGGTAATTTTCAATGTTGTACCCCTTTTTAAATTTCCTGTGTCTTAAGGTGCAAAAAGAGATTCATATCGTCCTTCCAAACATTCACTGCTTATCTTCGTTACAGTAGAGAATCTCCTTTATCACATAGGGAAAGAGGAACAGCTCAATGGAGCTTATTTCCTCAAATCACAAGAGGAATGTTCTGAGTACATCGGCATTGCAAACTTTTGCATATTTATTTAGTATTTATTCTCAATATTGTATTGCACGATCAGGTGAAAACAAGGGTACGGCATATATGTGCACCGGAAAGTGTAGGCCTACTTCTATTTAAAGAGTACACTTATGCTGTATACCCTTGTTTTCGATGGAGGCGATGTGGCCACCTTGACGTCTCACGGTTAATTAGGCGTGCCTCTGGTTAAAGCCGACCGCTGCCTGAATGTTGCCATGGTTATCTACCTGACCATCCAATGCCGTAAAGGCAATTAAACTTAAGCCAATCAAATCTCAGGAGATGATTACCCTCCTCACTAATTGACTCCATGCTACTATAAAAAGGGCTCAAACTTCTCATTCCGCATATTGTCAGCATCATCGAATTGACATAGTCTGTAGTGGAGCCCAAGAGAAAGCATGCCGAAACGAAATTCCTATCCCTGTGGAGATTGCAAGCGACAATGCATCACGGACGTGATTTTTTGCGAGGGATGCTCGTTGTGGTTCCACGCTAAGTGCCAAGGGCTTCCGGGACCTATCTTCGAAGAGTTAGGTAAGTTGCCACTAGAGTACTGGTGTACGAGGTGCGTTACGTGGACCTCGGACCCAAACGCGTATAATTTCGGCGCATCTCTTCAGAGATTTTTGATTGGCATCACCCCTGACCTCCTGAGGGCAGCAGCAAGACGTGAGCAAATTCTCCTGCGCCGAAATGTCGGCCCGATTGCCGTACCGGCCCAAGGCTTTACTGCTATGTACCAAGAAAACATACACGCTATCGACACAAACGCACAGCGTATCTTGGAGAAGAGTGGGGGAGTGCGAAACAGGCTACCTGTCAGCATTCCTGGTGATGGGGATTGTCTCTATCACGCGGTATCAGTAGCGCTCTGCGGAGATACGAGTCTCTCTAAAACCCCCGAGCTGCGCGTCAGAACGGCCATTGAGTTAATTCTTCACCGCGATTTCTACATCAAACAGAATGTTGATCCGGTATGGGACGCGCTCACCCAAAGTTTTGATGACGCCTGTTCTGACTGCCTCCGACGCAACGAATCTTCCGCGTGGTGTTTTCACGCTCTCGCCTCAGTGGTCGGCCGCTCGATTGTATCCATGTATCCGCCAATGAATGGTCATATGGACCCTGCGGTACGCCGCCTTAGCACGACGTTTGTTCCGCGAACTTCAAAGAACAGGGGAACGAATGCTGCCATTCACATCCTCTGGTCCTCTGGAAGTGCTGCGTTAAATCGCGGAACATGGACTCCCAGCCATTTTGTGCCTCTCCTAAAAGTTGACAACAAGCGAAAAGGAACCTTTGTCGAATATTGCCCAAGGCTGTTTCCCACAAGGGACCCTTGTGGTAATTCTGTTCCTAGACTCTCTGTCTCCACACAGATTAGCAACCCCTTTCAAGACAGGAAGTTGCAGCATACTTATAAGATTAAGATTATGTTCTTTGTAGTACCTAACCATACATATTACCACTATACGATCAAATAAACCAGTTATCATCAAGAACTCCTTGTGTTAGCATCTTTGAGTTACTGCAAGTAAAACTACGAAACATTCTTGTCAAACTAAACGACAAATTGGTGCCGTGACCAGGATTATGGAGGTCACTATGGAAGCTGTACGAAAGATGATGAAGACTCGTGACTTCAGACAAGGCAGTTTCGAGGACTGTCTAAAAGAGGCAAATGACGCCACGGACTTATTCCACATACAAGGATTTTATGAGGAGTTGAAAGGAACCTTTCACGCCATCGAGGACTTAAACAATGAGATCGAGAAGACGCTGACAGAGTTAGACGAAGAGGAGTTGCTGAAGCAGCATATTACCGAAAGTTCGGCCATCCGTAGGAAACGGAGAACAGCACTAGCCCAGATCCAGTCCAAGCTCTCAACCAATGAAGAGAAAAAAGAGGACAATGGGAGCACCCCGGCCACTACCAAAAAGACAGCCCAGCTGCCCAAATTAAAGCTTCCCACGTTCGATGGAAATTACACGAAATTCACGAGTTTCTGGGACACGATCGAATGTGATATTTTGGCGGGACACTATTCAGATATAACTAAGTTTAATTATATCATTGGCCAGCTGAACGGACAGGCGCAAGAAGCGGTGCGGGGAATACACGCATCTGGGACGAACCTGCCGAACCTGATCACGATTCTTAAGGAACGATTTGGTCAGAAAAGGAAGATTGTAAGGGCACATGTCAACAACATAACGGACATGGCTGCCCCGGGCTACAGTCACGCTGCACTGACGAGATTCTTCAACGGTGTGAACGGGAATCTGCGGTCATTGGAGCATCTCGGAATTAATATCAACGAGTGTTCAGCATTCATTGTGCCAGCCTTGGAAAGAAAACTCCCAAGGCAAATGATTGAAAAAATGGGAACTTGTGCCCAAGGAGATGACTTTAACTTAGATTTATTTTGGAAGGCGTTCCAAGAACAATTAGAAAATCTCGGGGAACGTCACGAAGTACAGGATGCCAGATCTCGGGACAACACCTCGCATCGTCCCACTACTTCAACCACGGCGTCGTTGATTTCAAACTCTTCAAGTCAGCGAATCAAGAAATGCATTCTTTGTGAAGGGGAACATTGGCCACACCAGTGCACCCTGGATGCAGGACAGCGTCTGGCCCAGGCACGATCAAAGAAACTTTGTTACGTATGTCTCAGGAAGCACAACAGAGGGGAATGTAAACAAAACCCAAAATGGCCGTCCTGCCGCACCTGCAACAACTCGAGGCATCACACAACTCTTCATGATGGACTGGTGCCTACAACTGTGACTTTAACAACGACCATGATTGCTGCGGACCAACAATGACTAGGAGAGGTACCGTCGCAAAATGGATTATCGTCAAAAAATGGATTATCGTCAAAAAATGGATTATTGTCAGAAAATGGATTATCGTCAGCTAGCGGAAATTCTCAAACGGAAACCGTAACCCCCGACCAAGCAACTGCTATGAGTGTTGGTCAGGGATCGTCACACAACCTAGTCTCCGCGAAACCTGATAACCCTATTCTTTTGGAAACCGGGAAAATATTCTTGATAAACGCGGATTCTAAGTGCAGAGCATCAGTGCTCATTGATCGTGGAAGCATGCATTCATACGTAACGACTGAAATTGCCAGAAAACTCGATCTCAAAGCGCACCGCCGTAAAACGATGTTTGTTCACGGATTCGGAGGTCATACCACCCGCAAGGTGTACGATATCGCAACGGTGGGAGTGGCAACATCTGACGGAGAAGTCGATATGGATGTTATGATATGTGACGAAATTGTCAAACCGATTGCTCGCCCTGGATGGAACAAATGTCTTGAATTTGATTATGTCGCCCGTGAAAATCTTGCAGATGATTATCATGATGACATTTTCAAAGTAAACTGTTTGATTGGATGCGACAGCGCGTACCTTTTTCTGGAAAGCAAAATGGTTAAAGGAGAAGGACCAATGCTTCAATTCTCAAATCTCGGATGTTTTGTATCAGGGCCCTTGCATCAATCCACAACAGCTCCTTCGACTGTAAGTACAACAACATTAACTCTGAATTATGATTTCAATCTTGACAATCGCTTCTCTGGTGAAATGTATCCATGCCCATACGATTTCAAAACCGTGGAATCTAATAGCGCACAGACATTTGAACATCTCAAATTCGACGCACAAGATGCAAACTTTCAACAGGCTTATGCTGATCGTATTCAGTTCATTGATGGAGAATACCACGTACCCTTGCCATGGAGAGCCGATCACCCGGAACTGCCAAACAATCTCAATGCAAGCCGGGGACGCCTTCTGCAGACGGCTACCAGATTGAAACGTCTGAACCTGATGCCAGCCTATTGTAAGGTGATGAAAGAAAATATACAGAAAGGTTGGGTAGAAGAAGTAAAAAACCCCGAAACTGCCCTCCTGGAAAAAGACTGCTACTATCTACCACATTTTTACATCCTCAAAGATAGCGAAACCACTCCACTGAGGATAGTATTTGATGCTAGCTGCGGTCAACCTTCATTGAACACTTGTCTGTACGAAGGGCCTAAGATGATCACCGATCTTCCCCAGTTATTGACACTTTTCCGCACGCGAAAAGTTGGTTTAGTGGCCGACATAGCTCGAGCTTTTCTTTCCGTGAAATTGCTGGAAAGCGAAAGAAAATATGTCCGGTTCCTTTGGTACAAAGACAATGACCCCAACAAAGAGGTCATCCCGTATCACTGCAATACAGTGATATTCGGAAATGTTTCAAGCCCCTTCTCATTGGCTATTGTTTTAACGGAACACTTAGATAACCATAGCGATCCAATCGCCAAGGATATGGCAAAGAAACTCTATGTTGACAATCTTCTCACATCTGTGAACAGTGACGCTGAAGCATTGGATTATTACGCTCGGTCGAGGCACATCATGAGTGAAGGGTCTTTCCTACTCCGACAGTGGGCTAGCAACTCAGCCGCCCTCACTGACCACGCCAGAGCAGAAAACATGTCCACAAAAAGCGCCACGGCGGTCACAACCTTGGGTTTGAAATGGAATACAGTGAATGACACTCTAGCTTTAGCTCCGAAGTCTTTCCCAAAAACTGACTTGGTCACCAAACGTCAGGTCCTTTCAGAAACGTCATCTGTTTTCGACCCGTTAGGTTATGTTTCGCCATTGATTGTTCCCGCACGAAAGTTTGTAAATGAACTGTGGTCCAAAGAAAAATCGTGGGATGAACCACTGACACCTGAGGAAGTCAAACAATGGGACAAAATCCGGATATCTATTTCTCGAGCATCAGACTTTAACATACCCCGCGGACTTGGCATGAGGTCAGATTCGCCTGTTACTCTAGTGGTGTTCTGCGATGGAACTCCAGTAACTGCATCAGCATGTGTGGTATACATGAAACGAGACAATAACATTCGGCTACTTGGCTCCAAAAACAAGCTTGTGTCAAACTCAGGATACACAACACCCAAATGCGAGCTGCAGGCAATGGTCATTGGCTCGAAATACGGACAGTGGCTGAAGGAAACCTACGCGGAATCCTATCCCATCATCACTATGCTCTACCTAACCGATTCGCAGGTAGCGCTACACTGGATCAATTCAGACAAAAAATTGACTCCATTTGTAAAAAATCGCGTCGAACAGATCAGATCTAACACAGAGTTAGATGAATGGTATCACGTGAAATCGGAGGATAACATGGCAGATATTCTATCACGAGGATCGTCATATACTGAACTTGCACGATCAGACTGGCTTACTGGCCCAGAGTGGCTACAAAAGGATTTCAGCGACTGGCCCGTCGATCAACTCAAAGTGGAAAACTCCACTGCATTACTGACGGCGACACTAGAAATGGACAATGAATTTCACCATAACAAAGATCAGGGAATTGCCAAAGTGATTGACATTGAACGTTTCAGTGACTACAAAAAACTGCTACGTGTCACCACGTACGTGAACTCTGCGTTTGGATCAAACGCCCATGATATTACCGCTGAAAACCTCAATGATGCTGAGAAACAATGGATTAAATCGGCCCAGCTTGCGGCTTATCCAGATATTATCGCCCGTCTCAAATCTCTCCAAAACGGGAAAGGAAAACTCAAACGCTCGCCACCCTTAGTCCATCAGCTTGGTCTCGTGTTATCCGATGATGGTATCTTGCGCTGCGCGGGGAGGGTTCGAAATCACCCAATCTACGATCATGAGATGAAACTGCCAATTCTATTGCCACGAATTTGCCATCTCACCAACCTGATAATACTGGATTCACACAGAACTGTCTTTCACTACGGAGTTGGGGCCACCATGGCTCAAATCAGGACAAAGTTCTGGATAACATCGATGCGAAGTGCAGTGCGAAAAATCCTAAAAGGATGCGTTATCTGCCGTAAAGTTTCAGGTCGGGCGTATCAAACACCACATGCTCCGCCCTTACCCAAATTCAGGCTTGACGAAGCAAAACCATACTCAGCCACAGCGATTGACTTTACAGGACATTTGTTAGTAAAAATGTACGGAAAAACTAAGAAAGTTTACCTCTGTCTCTTCACATGCTGTGCCACGCGACATATAACTCTAGAAATAGTGGAAGACATCACCACATCTTCTTTCCTGCGCGCTTTTCGTAGATTCTGTTCCAGCCATTCAACCCCATCAGTGATTTATTGTGACAATGCAAAAACGTTTACGAGCAGTGAAACCGAACTAAAACGCATGTATCAGATCGTGCGACATAGAGACACTCAAAATCATTTCGCCGAAAAACGCATCAAATTTCGCTACATTCCGGTGCAAGCTAGTTGGATGGCCGGAGTCCATGAACGTTGTATTGGGACCAGCAAAACCGCGATCAAAAAGGTTTTAGGAAAATCTTTAGTTTGTCTTGCTGAGCTTCAGACCTTAATCAAGGAGATCCAAGCCATTGTAAACAACAGACCGCTTACGTATGTCGCGTCAGAATTGGAGGAGTTATCAATCCTCTCCCCAAACCATTTGTTGCACGGTCGCTTGATTGAACTCTTGCCAAGTCAGGACTTAGATGAATCTCAATTTGACAAAGACTACATTGGTAAAGAACATTTAGAAAAGATTGCTTTCCGCCGCTCACAATTAATTCAGAATTTCAAAACTCGCTTCCAGAACGAATATCTGGCAGCACTTCGCCAACGCCACGCTCATGAACTCAAAAAGCAAAACGCTGTGAACAATGTGATCAAAAAGGGCGATGTTTTCATTGTGTATGACAAGGACCACCCGCGCCGCAACTGGAGACTAGGTATAGTGATTGATCTTCTGACCGGCCCCGATGGCCTCACTCGAGTAGCAAAGGTGAAAACAAACTCTGGAATATCAAATCGTGCCGTCGCGCATCTCTATCCTCTCGAAATAAACTGTGCGGATTATGACAAAAAAGACACTTCGCCCGATAACACTGCGCCTCCAACGAGGCCAATCCGCAATTCTGCTGCAATCGCGAAAATGAAAATCCGCGATCAGTCTGAAAACTGACTTTATGACTTGTTTGTTGACAGTGATTAGTCTGCTTGGAGTATAATTTGGAAATATTTTTAAGTGATTCACTTCCATATGTTTGGATAATGTTTAATTAGTATCGTCACTTTAGGTGAAATAAGTCATTATCATTTATTGTTTTATATTGCGTCTACATTCAAGAGACCTTTTTATGTCTGTTTGCAGTGTATATTAACTTCCATTGGCATAGGCATGGGCCGTGCACATTTGTTCTTAGTTTTGGACTGTGCATACTTACGAGCTTGCATCATGACTCTAAGCTCTTCTGCTTCATTGACTGTTATATATAGTAACACTGACTTTTGACTTCAAACTAATTTAGTTTCCTCCATTCATAACCTTTGGTTGCCTCTATGCTTTAGATTAGATTATGTGTAATTTCTTGATTGTTGTTTTGACTGTAGTTGGATCAGCAGGATAAGCTCGTGTTTTAATCAGAGTAATTAACTCATTTTGTTGGCCGCGGAGGATGTCGAATATTGCCCAAGGCTGTTTCCCACAAGGGACCCTTGTGGTAATTCTGTTCCTAGACTCTCTGTCTCCACACAGATTAGCAACCCCTTTCAAGACAGGAAGTTGCAGCATACTTATAAGATTAAGATTATGTTCTTTGTAGTACCTAACCATACATATTACCACTATACGATCAAATAAACCAGTTATCATCAAGAACTCCTTGTGTTAGCATCTTTGAGTTACTGCAAGTAAAACTACGAAACATTCTTGTCAAACTAAACGACAACCTTGGTCCATGACGAACAGCCCAACAAGCGCAAGCGCAAAGTGATTACATCAAGTCCGACTACTGCTGACCCACCGGCACCGCCAACGATTGACATTTCCGCCGTCTCTGACCCCACCGCCGACGTCGTCACTAATCCTCTTCGCCAAAGTCCACCACCCATGATAGACATTTCCGCCGACTCACCTGACTCCACCACAGACGTCAGTATGCCACGCGAAAGTCCACCACTTATGTTAGACATTTCCGACGATTCACCTGACCCCACTGGCACCGCGGACGTCACTACGCCACGCGAAAATCCACCACCAATGATGGACATTTCCGACGTCTTACCTGACCCCACCGCCAACGTCTCTACTACACTATGCGAAAGTCCATCGCCACCTATGCGGGAGATTTCCGCCGCCGCCTCACCTGACCCCACCGCCAACGTCAGTATGTACCTATTCCGGGACATAACTCCACCATCGCCAACGCATGCCTCCACACTGCTCGAAGACGAGACTTTACCACGCGGAGATCAGACATACATTGTTCGACCTGACGTACGAATTCCGGAGATAAATGAATCATCCATTGAGGAACCTAATTCAATTTGGCCGGCCGCGGAAGACTTCGAATTGACGTTTCAAATCGTTGACGACGGGACTAAACGGTCAAGAAACAAATTGATTGACAGCCACGGTTACACGTACAACGTTATGCGCCGTCGTAATAACAATACTACAACTGATTGGCAATGCACGATCCGGCCGAAGCATAATCCGTGTCGCGCTATGGTGACACCAAAGGGGGACCAATTTATTGTTGGGAAAAATCCGCATAACCATCAAGCACAACCAGGTGCAGCAGTCGTCTCCAAGATAACCGCGTCCATGAAAGATAAAGCCGCCGAAAACGTGTACAAGTCAGCATCCGCTATTGTGACTGAAGTCCTTCTTGAGCACGTGAACTCAGGTCCATGTCCTTCGCTACCGAAAATGAGCTGCTTAACCAGAGCAACTAATCGCTTTCGCCAGAAGAATCCCCGCAAGATCCCACAGACTTAGAATTTGAGCTCCAAGAGGACCACGTCGCTGAAAATTTTTTAAAAGCTGACATTAATGTCCGAGATCGCCGGCATTTCATCTTCGCAACAGATGAACAAATCCACCTCCTGAGTAAAGCAAAGACCTGGTACGCTGAGGCCACGTTTAAACTTTGCCGGTCGCCCTTCAAACAGCTTTTCTCTATTAACGCCTTCGTCAAGAGTGGGGAAGACACTAAACAGTTGCCCCTCGCGTTTGCATTGATGTCCGGCCGAAAGAAGCGCGATTATAAAGCAATCTTGCAAAGGTTGAAGGAGATTGTCGGAGAGGTTCGCGTCGATAACATCGTTATTGACTTTGAAAGTGCCATGTGGGGGGCTTTCCGCCGAGTATTTCCAGGCATCAAAATCACAGGATGTCTGTTCCACTGGACCCAAGCAATTTGGCGGAAAGTCCAAGAACTCGGCTTGCAAACGGCCTACGCGAACGATAAAAGTGCACACGACTACATAAAGAAGTTAATGGCCCTACCATTCCTTCCCGCCGACAGGATACGCGAGATTTTCGATGTAATGAAAACAAGGGCAACCTCGCAGCCTCTGTCGCAATTGGTGACGCACATCGAGAATACGTGGTTCGATAATCCGAACTGGAATGAAACTTCTTGGAGCGTGTACATGTCACCCATACGGACGAACAATGACGTCGAGGGGTGGCATAACGCGATAAACAGACGGGCCAGAGGACGCAGCGGTCTCCCTTTCTACCAGTTGATCAACCTCTTGAATTCAGAAGCGCAAATTGCGCATCTTCAGGTACGGCTGGTTTCTGAGGGCAAGTTGCGCAGAATACAGCGAAAGAAGTACGTTGCGCTTCAAAGACGTATCTTTAAGGCATGGGACGATTACAGCGACGGGGAGATAACGACAGAACAGTTGTTGAGAGTTTGTTCGCACTTGAATGGACCAGTAACCTCATAGACATCCATTCGCATTGGCTCGCTCAATTACGTACTTATTATTGATTGACAGGGGTCATTCAACCGCACTTCAACGCAGATTTGGAGGCCTTTGCAAGGCCTTCGCGTTGGCTCGCTCAATCGTCTATCCGTGTATACGTACTTATTATTGATTGACAGGGGTCATTCAAACGCACTTCAACGCAGATTTGGAGGCCTTTGCAAGGCCTTCGCGTTGGCTCGCTCAATCGTCTGTATCCGTGTATACGTACTTATTATTGATTGACAGGGGTCATTCAAACGCACTTCAACGCAGATTTGGAGGCCTTTGCAAGGCCTTCACGTTGGCTCGCTCGTCTCCACCCATGTAGCGAAACGTCCTCCATGTAGCGAAACGACCATACCCATCATGTAGCGAAACGGCTCCACCCATGTAGCGAAACGACCTACCATGTAGCGAAACGACCGCCACATGTAGCGAAACGACTTGTAGCGAACTGGCAATGTAGCGAAACGACAGTAATTCATTCAAATGACCGACGGCGAATTCTCCGGTCGCTAGCGCAGTCCATAAACAAGCATCAATTTCACCAACTTTGGGTGCAAGCTTGGTCATCAAAGTTACAGAACTGTTAGAAATACATCTTAACAACATATATATACAGTTAAAAGTGCATAAAAATCCCGATTCAACCTCCGGGCGCTACCTTTTTTTCTCCGCCAGACTCCGGGCCCTACCGGTCGTTGTTTAGTGCGACCGCCACCAGAGTGTTTATCAAGATCTTTCGCCGTTTTAATTGCGCGTTTTAGGCAGATTAATCAATTATTACATGCATGCATTATATATCACCGAAATGATAATTGCGTAGGCTATTTGAAACGAAGTTCAGATATTATTTTCGATCTTTGAATTGAATTTAGGCGAGTGATTTTTGACACCCGGTCGACATATCACTATCAGGACTTGCAAAATTCACGCGAGATCACTTGCATCATCGGCACGTTTGAAAACCCGAATTTCACAAATTCCACAAATATTTATCACATACCATATGTATCACCACAAAGGTAACTCTCTAGACTATTTGAAACCAAGTTCAGATACTTATTTTCACAAACAATCGAAGCTATGCAAGCGATTTTTCACTGGTAGAGATCGACGGAAACAAATTTCTCGCTCTAAAATGACATGAGACGAGCACC
Source organism: Lineus longissimus (assembly GCF_910592395.1). Lineage (NCBI taxonomy): Eukaryota > Metazoa > Nemertea > Pilidiophora > Heteronemertea > Lineidae > Lineus > Lineus longissimus. The sequence continues at coordinate 4,022,292 of NC_088319.1, read as the reverse complement.
AACTTTCGCTAATTTGTGCACAAAATTTCCGCAATACTATAAAAAACTATTGATAAATCTGAATTATATAGACTCTTTTCAGTACCTAAACAAATTTCAGGTACATGGTCATGTTGATTAAAAGAGTATCAACCGATTGAACATGAGAAATTTCACTCACCTTCATTGAAGCAGCGACTACCGCCATTTTGAAATGGTGGCATCTCTTCTATCGATTGGCCAATCAGCAGCACTGCTTGCAAAAAGTTGAGCCACCGCCAAATTTGAAATCGCCAAAATTCAGTCAATGTGCCTGCAGCGCCAACTGGCGTGAAAACTATATTAATTCCATTAAAAGTAAAAAATGAAAAAATATTTAAAAATATTCAGCCACATTTGAAAACAATATTTGCTCTGTGGACCGAGGTAAAAAGGGAAAGAAATCTAAACGCGAAATGACCTCATTCTCTTAATACAGGTCGGATCGCGCTGATTTTTCGTTTCTGAGTTCACCTTGGGCAACTCCTAATTTAGCACCGTTAACGAAGTGGCTCAGCCTTTCCGGTCAGAAATGTCCAATTTTGTCCACAGATGGGTCCCTAGATGGATGGATGGATGGATTGCAGGACGGACACCATTTGAACAGCTATTCTACTAGCTCCGCTGACTTTGTCAGCTGAGCTAAAAATTTAAAATGTTGAGGTAAATATCTATCAGGGACAAGTAAACCTAAAAAACACTCTGGAAACAACAATGGTAAGGGCAACCAACGTAAACATGATTTCTTCAGAATACCTCCACCCAAACAATCGGACAAAAAGATTCCGGACTGAAAGAACTTTGTTGAAAATATACGTCCTAAAAGTATCCCATCATACATAAAAAAAAGCAATCTCCAATAAATACTGAATGGATTCTACCAATGCCAGCCAATGAATATGTAGCTGAAGTAGGTCTGGATCATATGTAAGAGTGTCACTGAGGGTGTCATACGTAGAATATCTTCGTGGTTTTAGAATAAATAACAACTTTTCAGAGAGCACGTCGACTGGAGAGCTCCGCTCATTCTCAAAAGCATACACAAACTTCACGCATATTCTCCCTGCCACATCAGTATTAGCTTCCAGCACGTATGTAGTGCTATACAACCTGGTCCATGGTGCAGGGTATTAGCAGGGAGATTAATGATTAGCCTGTTCTATTTTAGTTCTATTCGAGAAACACTGACCTGAGTGATAAGGCAAATTCTGCAGAGTGGCCTACCGGAACATGCAGTCAGGGTATCAATAAACAGTTGTGTTGTTCCCGGGTTTTAGTCACCTGCTTCGTGCGAACTGATTTGTCATCTATTCGGTCTTTATTGTCTAAATACCTCCGTTAGTACATTGATTAACACAAGTTAAACCATAGATCTTGCAATTGGAGGAAGTTCCTCTTGTTTTTAGGCTCAAGTAAGGGCACAACCCCTGTCCAATTTCTATCCTGTGTTGCATGTGCACAGTACAGTGTACATTGTTATAGTGCGTAGTGTTTCTCGCAGGTGGCAGCACCGTATGGTGTCTTCAAGACGTCCTGTCTTCAGGTTGTGACTTGATGAGATTTGTCTTTTAGTTGTAGTTTAGAGATGTATTGACACTGTCATCTTATATGTCTTTACAGTTTCACCTCAGGCAATAGAGGTAAAATACAAGAGTTTACCAAATGAGAGTTATCTTCCTTATAATCCTACGAGACCCGCAATGACGTCGTGAGCGGACGTTATAGTGGGTAGGTGATATGCCTAATATGTGAGGGCCGTATTTGGAACAGGACCTGCTGTCACTGGTCTCAATGCATTGTGCAAAATAGCGTACTCCAATCAATCTATTGGGGGTTGCATGTAGATAGCAGCAATAAGTCCCTAAATGCAGTTAATTTCGTGTTTAACCGTTAATAAAACTTCAGTAACGTTAGAAATTTAATGTAGCTCAATCAACGTGCCCATTTAACTAATGTATATTACATTTCAACTTTGCCCGCTCCATGGGTATATGCTAGTACTACTAATTGTTATAGGCATCACTTCTCCAGTATATCATGAGGAGAGACTGTTCAGTTTGAATTGATGTTTTATTTTTGTGCCATGCATATCTTGAACTGAACTTGTTCTTGGGCACAATCCAGTTCTCAGTTTGTAATCGTTCAATACTAGTAATTCTTAACACCTTCGGTGCTATATGACGGAGATCTCCGCGATCCCATCACGTATACGCTTGGGCGCTATATGACGGAGATCTCCGCGATCCCATCACGTATAGGCTTGGGCGCTATATGACGGAGATCTCCGCGATCCCATCACGTATACGCTTGGGCGCTATATGACGGAGATCTCCGTGACCCCATCACGTATACGCTTGGGCGCTATATGACGGAGATCTCCGCCAAGATGCAAATCTCCCGCCCAGTGATGACGAAAGCAATCTCCCCTCCACTATGTCATCTGCTACGGTTCCACCGAGATCACACAATAGGCTGGAGTTATTTTTAGGTTCGCAGACGATCCATGTGATCTATAGAATTGAATACAATGGGGAACGCAAAGAAACTCGATATTTTTGCAAAAAGTGCCAAGTTCCACTACACAAGGGAAAATGCTTTGAGGCCTACCACTCAAACAGACAATACTATGATTAGGACTAAGGACAGAAGAAACAACACAGAAAGTTTCAGGTAGATATCTTTATTATTTCTATTTTTATTAATTCTTTGAAAAACGATAAAAAGTGGCGTAACCTTAGCAAACGGGCGAAAATTAAGAAAAAACGCTCAGCACCCAAGGTGTTAAAAGCATCCTTTGTCCAGTTCATCATAAGGAAAAACTGTTTTGTTTTGAATTTTGCTGCAGAGCGCGATAGCAGCATTTATGTTCATTTTTGCACTGTGCATATATTTTACTCAACTTGTTCGTTGCCGAATTGACATTTTATTTTTATTTCGTATTTTATACCAATAAACAGACATTTTTGTATACTATTCCTTAATCGTTTTCCTTGCACATAGTATTCTAATAGAAATATTCTTAAGTTGGAGTCGCATAACTCTGCAATTTCTACTGTATGTGTACAATCTAGACAATACGACCTGGCGCCTTACTACCCGTTTCGATGTGATGGGTCACATTTGGCCTTTCACCAATATCATCCAGTCACATCCTCTCCCTTTCCCAGCTCAGTGCGGCAATCTCATAAATTAACCCTTCAAGTTAATTTCTAGTAGCCAACCATAATCTGTATACTCTACAATCAAGTCAATATCGCCCTCCATCATATTATCATGTCATACAAAGATACAAATTTGGAAAGCAGTAGCATAGCATGCATCTTGGCCCTATATATACGGTGAACACAATGGCCCCTGGCCATTTCATTGATGGTCTTGAATATATTGGATGGTTCAGCAAAATGTATCTTACTCAAATCCCATAATCTCAGTCACTGCTGAAAATTTCAATAGCAGACTATATGCACCATTTTCTGGCCACGCTGAGTCCAGGCTAAAGTCTAACATCTAACCTCACCTTACCTTACCGCGACGCTGGATCGAGAATACTACCTTGCTGTTCTCTCTTCGTCCTTGGTTGGGGTTGACGGTCATCCTTGGGTTGAAGAAGCAGATGACATGAGAAATCTAGCTCTGCACTCGGGAACCTTCCTGTTGGGGCCCAAAAAATGATGAAATGGCCAGGGCCATTGTGCTCACCTCATGTGGAGGAAAGATGGATAAAGAGCATGGTATTGTGTCATGTAGTGTTAGGTTTGATGTAGGTCCAAGCAATTACAATTTCCCCAAAATGGCCAATTTACAGTACATTCGACCTCTGTGACCTTGAAAAGTAGGTCAAATCAAAGAAGACCCGGGTGACACATTGAATGGTTGTTAGAATTAGATGTACCTATGATATAAAATTAGTGCCAATCGGGCAAGTCATTACTAGGAATAATGGGTTTTTTGAAGAATTTAGGATTTGGCCCCCTCCCTGGAGGCCAAACGGCAAATCAGATCGCACCAAACTTCGGTACCTGAGATCACCTGACCAAGGGGTACATGTGTACTTAATTTGTGATCAATAGTCATTGCAGTTAAGAAACGTGCCATAGTTACGGCCTGACGGCGAATTTACGCCATTTGACCTCTGTGACCTTGACAAGAAGGTGAAATTAAAAACCTGTGTGACATATACTGTATGGTGGTTAGATGTACCCATGATATCAAATTGGTGGCAATCGGGCAAGAAGTTAAGGAATAATCCCATTTTTAAGGTTTTTGGACTTTGCCCCCTGGTGGTCAAGTGGTGAATCATATTGGACCAAACTTCGGTCCCTGAGATCACCTGACTAAGGGGTAAATGTGTACCAAATTTGGTATCAATAGTCATTGCAGTTTAGAAACGTGCCATCGTTACATCCTAACAACCAATTTACACCATTTGACCTCTGTGACCTTGAAAAGGAGGTCAAATCAAAAACCCGGATGATATATGATGCACCTTTGCTAGAAGTACCTACCATATTTTTTTCAAAATTTCCCGACTACTATTAAGGGAGATATTGCATATTTTCACTTTTAACGTTTGGCCCCCTGGTGGCCAAACCATGAAACGAATCGGACCGAAACTTGGTCTCCAAGGTGTCATTACATAAGGGTACATGTGTACCAAGTTTCAACTCAATAGCTCTAACAGTTACGAAACGTGCCCTGCTAACGGACGACGGACGACGACGGACGACGACGACGACGACGACGACGACGACGACGACGACGACGACGGACGACGGACGCCACGGTATGGGATAAGCTCACCTCTGCTAAGAGGTGAGCTAAAAAGCAGAATTTCACATTGCCCGATTAAATGTTTTAAAGAAGATTTCAACTTAAGAATGCTCTAGCTAATAGTATATTTCTACTGGGCACAAGCAAAACCGTTTTGAAATTAGCACACTAAAGTTTCAAACCTTACCCTGAAAGCAGATTGCCTGCTTCATATTCAAGCAAACTCCAAGATCGAGACCCTGCCATGCATTTTCCCTCTCCTGGATCAGGTAGCTAACGTAATGTTCTTCCTCAGCTGAAGTTGCTACTGAATTCTTTTGCCGACAGGAAGATGCACTCGTATTTTAAACCAAATGATTTATCAGAGAAAGGCAAAATGCTATAACAAAAATACTAGTAGCGTTTTAACCACAATTTTTCTGATGAAGAGAAATTTTGATGTGTTATGTCGTTTCTTTAAACCCAAATTAAAGTCTTTACTTTTGATAAACAACTATTTCATCAAACGATACGATCAGGATTTTATTCTTTAATGTGCCAGGATGGGGTGGGCTGGGATTATTGCATGGTGAATGCAATTTTAGTGCATGGGAGGGAAGGAGAGTAAAGTGATGGGTGGTGCAGTTATAGTGCTGAAGGATTGAAGGATAAAGGATATATTCCTGAGTGATGATATCAACAACGAAACAGTTGAAAAGATAATAAGTGTGTATGAGTGTGTACGAGTCATGATCTAAGCAGACCTGAAAAGAAGGCGTGAGGGGGTCAATTAAGGTGCCTAATATGCAGAGTAAGGGCACTGGGTCATGTTTGATTCGGCACTAAATATATTCATAATTTTTCGTGTACAAAATAAACTCTCTGTAATTTTAAACATAGCCATGAAAATACAGTATTGGAATGTGAATAGCATGAGTTGCAGGCGGAAAGTGAATGGGGTTATACCTTTCAACCTGAACTCAGGATTTTGCTATACTCCTAGATCCTACCTTGTAGACAAATATCGAGACGCGGAGTATATTTTTAAACCACATGGTTCCGTCAGGATGTCGCATGGTGTACAGGCACCCAAGTGCTTAAAGATTTTCTCTAAATGAAACGGCCAGGGGCCATTGTGCTCACCGGCTGGTTAAGAATCATGCTACATGTTTAGTATATTGGTCAAACCTAAGTCGGTATGACATGTGATGAATCGTTGCTTGGGGTACCTACCATAAAAATATCATTGAAAAGAAGTCACTAATAAGCGTGATATTGCACTTTGTACCTTTTTTATTTTTGCCCCCTGGTGACCAAGTTGAGAATCGGATCGGACCGAAATTCGGTGTCAGAGGTTATCTGAGTTAGGGAGTAATGTGTACTTAATTTCAAGTTCATAGCTTCAGCTGTTAAGAAACGTGCCATAGTTACCTTCAAACGGCCTACGCCATTTGACCTCTGCAACCTTGGAAAATTAGGTCAAATCAAAAACCCATATGATATGTGATATATCTCCATGCTAGGAGTACCTACCATAAAATTTTTAGCGAAAACGAGTCGCTTACAAGCACACTTTAGGTTTTAACTTTTGGCCCCCTGGTGGCCAAATCGAGAATCAGTTCGGACCGAAATTCAGTGTCAGAGGTTATCTGATTTAGGGAGTAATGTATACTATATTTCAAGTTGATAGCTTCAGCGCTTAAGAAACGTGCCATAGTTACCCTCAAACAGCCTACGCCATTTGACCTCTGCAACCTTGAAAATTAGGTCAAATCAAAAACCTGTATGATATGTGATATATCTTCATGCTGGGAGTAGCTACCATAAATTTTTTAGTGAAAACGAGTCGCTTACAAGAAAGATATCACACTTTTTAGGTTATAACTTTTGGCCCCCTGTAGTGGCCAAGTCGAGAATCAGTTCGGACCGAAATTTGGTGTCAGAGGTTATCTGATTTAGGGAGTAATATGTAACAAATTTCAAGTTCATAGCTTCAGCGGTTAAGAAACGTGCCATAGATCCCCTCTAATGGCCAATATACGCAATTTGACCTCTGTGACCTTGAAAATTAGGTCAGAGCAAAAACCAGTCAGACATGTGATGTATCCTTACTAGGAGTACCTGCAATAAAAGTTTTAGCGAAAACGAGTCACTAATAAACGAGATATCACACTTTTTAGGTTTTAACTTTTGACGCCCTGGAGGCCAAGTCAAGAATCAGATTGGACAGAAAGTCAGAGTCAGAGGTCACCTGACCTGGGGGATTACGTGTTCAAAGTTTCAAGTTCGGTTAAGAAACGTGCCACTGTTTTTGAAACAGGATACAGACGACGACGGACGACGTCGCTGTGGTGTTGTATACACTCCCCCACGGTGAGCCAAAAACCAAGATGGCACAGACTTTCGAACATGGCTGGGTCATCTATCTATGTGTACACTTCGCTGCGACATCAATATTGATTTTGATGTTAGAATAAAATTAGACGCTTCAGAACTTGATAATGGGGCCTAAACATTCAAGAGAGAATAAAAACTGCAGATTAACATTAAAAATGAACATCGAACTTACATCAGATGAGCTTCGTCAAATTTTACCTGTGCTATACATGAGAAATCGGGGGTGAATGAGCACCACGCACTTTCATAATTCGCAGTGACGTTGCAAAGACATGCGCAAATGGTTAATGGTGACAGAGACATGCGCAAATTGTCTAAGAAAGGGTTGATCAAACTCCGGGATCAAACCTACCAAAGTTGTCGGCCTCTACTTCCAAGAGCCATTTTAGCCCAGAGCATAGCGCGTCGGACTCTGTCCCTAATTGTTTCATGGGTTCGAATCCTGCTTAGAGTCACTTTTATAATACTTTTTTTGGGCTCCGGTCAGTTATGTTTTTCAGTATTTTGATTCATGGCTATGATGATGAAAAAACCTTGGTGGTGAAGATTGTTCATTCAATTTGATGATATAAATCTAATACGTTTAATTTTCAAAAGCTTGAAAGCAATTAGCAACACTATCAATCATTTGTTCCAGAGATGCGGTAGCCTATGTTATCATGTTCACTTCCAATTGGTTTTGAGATGAAAATTGCGTATCGCCTATATATGTCTAGATTAGACTCCAATGCAGTCCATTTCGTCATTCTGATCGTTCTTAGGGCGAAACATGCGCATCCGGAGAGAGTGATCGCTACTGGGGCCCTTCTGATCGCTGCTGGGGACCACTTTGATGATCGTCGCTCCAGAGCCTAAAGTGACCCGCGCGTTGATAGGTTCTAGTCGTGGTTCCAGGCCGCGGTTGACCAACATTATTTCACACGGGCTTTAAATGTTTTGTGGGCCTACTTTTATAGATTTTTTTCTGGGGGGAGTCCCTGTGATTTATTTAGCTTGTGTATATTGATTAATGGCGACATTTATCGACATCTAGAGGATAGGCCTACTGCTGGACGATCTCAACTGTGTTTATTGATTCAAGCAACTGATGATGAATCAAAAGAGCATCAAAAAGACAATAGAGTTTTGATCAACTGCCCAGTCCCCTCAACAATATTCCGGACCATACTTAGCGGGATGCGGGCGGGGGAGCATTGCTCCTAGAACTTAGAACCTGTTTTTAACACATATTTGGCCCCTTCTGAGACAAAAGATGTTTTGCAAGGAAGGAGGGGCGCCACTGTGAAAATCCCCAGCAGCCATCAACAAGGTTATCTGACCAGAGTTAATTGAATAATGACATTAATCTGTGATATATTTGAGGAGCCACGGTGAAGGTCCCGTCCCCGTGCAGCAGTGATCAAATTGGTTTTCTGACCATTATTGATTGATTAATGGAATTAATAACTGACCTATTCGACGAGACTCGCTGAAGGTCCATAGCAGTGATCACCAAGGTCATTTGACCAGTATTGATTGATTAATGGTATTAATCACTGATATATTCGAGGATACTTGCTGAAGGTCCCCAGCATCAATCAATAAGGTTATCTGACCAGTAATGATTGATCAATGGCATTAATCGCTGACATTTTAGAGGATACACGCTGACCAACTTGATTATCTCAATATTATTGATCGATTAATGTCAATGATTACTGATATTCTGTAGGTGACACCTTGAAGGTCCCCAGCAGTGATTAACTTGGTTATTTCAATAGTATTGATCGATTAATGGCATTAATAATTCATATTCTGTAGGTGACACCTTGAAGGTCCCCAGGAGCGATCAACTTACTTCTCAGGCCAGTATTGATTGCTAAACGACATGAATCACTGGTATTCAAGTGGAGACACTCTGAAGGTCCCCAGTAGCGATTAACTTACTTATCAGACCAGTATTGATTAACAGCATGAATCACTGGTATTTTAGTGGAGACACTCTGAAGGTCCCCAGTAGCGATTAACTTACTTATCCGACCAGTATTGATTAACAGCATGAATCACTGGTATTTTAGTGGAGACACTCCGACGGTCCCCAGTAGCGATTAACTTACTTATCAGACCAGTATTGATTAACAGCATGAATCACTGGTATTTTAGTGGAGACACTCTGAAGGTCCCCAGGAGCGATCAACTTACTTATAAGTTCAGTATTGATTGACAGCATGAATCACTGGTAGTGGAGATACTCTGAAGGTACCCAGGAGCGAGCAACTTACTTATCAGGCCAGTATTGATTGATAAACGTCATTTATTACTCGGTCCTGAATAAATTCCGCTTTGGCTTGCCATAGCCAGGTGACCAAAAACTAAATCAAACAATGATTTCAATCTATATTTGATTTATTCCAAGCATAATGCTGTATAAACAATGCATGTGGTATAATATAAAATACAAAGAGATAATACTTTCCTGGACATAACAATGTATTTACATAAACTTTCACTATAGTCGTACTTCCACCTATCAAATCCCCGCGTCTTTTGCGCTTACAACTATGAATTGCCGTGTCTAAATAGACCCGGGGTTTTATGATAGGTGGAAGTACGACTTATGTTAACCACTTTATTACAGTGACTGATATTGCGGTCTGATGCAAGACAACCCATTCGCCACTTTCCTAGCAGCAATTTGTAACTTCCTGACAGGTATTGACCAATCATAAGAGAGTTATCATACTTGTTTGGAACGATGATCACATACGGGGGTTCTGATTGGTCAAAACCTATCACCTGACAGGAAGTCCTACATGATTTCTGCTCGAGGAAAGTAACGAATACTAAGACAAACTGAAATTTCAGTCGGACTCCGTTATGACATGATGTCATGCAGCACAACCCAGTGCATGGCTTGACGTCATTGCTAAAAATGATGTTGCAGAAAACCCAAGCCAATCGAATAATGTGGCGTAGTGAAATGGTTGGTGTGTCCCATAAATTCTGCCAAATTCAATGCACTGTAAATCTCTTGATCTCACGACAACTGTTCTTCGATCGGGAATATATATCAGGGACAACTTCTATTCAAGAGTCAGAACACAAAGTCTGCTTAGCAATAGACTCAGCTGAAAAGATCATTTAGCAAGAGCTCTTACTGGAATTACTCCCGTGGACAGGATGCTTGGAGGAGACAGGCCTCCCAAGCCTTGGAAGGCAACAAATTTTGGAGAAGGAAATCTCGGATATAAAACCTAGTTGTGGAATAGATTGGTACCTTAAAGGCCATAACTCCAGGTATTTTGCCATTTTCTGCTGTAAGACGATTTCAAAAGTGTACCTAACACTTTATACAATACAGAAAACCCAATGCAATTAGCTCCATCCATTTTGAAGATATAGCCATTTATGTGTTTGACAACTTGATTACCTAATCAGGCTAGCAACTGGCTTGTTAGAACCAGGTGGCGGGTTCAGCAAAAGTTGTGATGTAGATCAGGCTATTGCCCTACTTGGGAGGACAAATATCAATGAATGCTCTTAAAATTGATATATGAAGTCTGTTTTTCATTGACATTCGATATACCCTATAATAAGGTAAGGTAATACAGACAAATTTATACCATTATAGTAAGAAATCAAACATCAGTCTGATCTATGTCAGTAAACTTGCCGCCTGACTTCACTTAGAAACCTAACCAAGGCTGTTACATAACATGTAAACAAAACAGTTAATCTTGCTTTATCTCTGGACTGGGTGCTTCAATTTTGATCAAACTTGATTTAATGCGGAGCTTTAAGTCTACTCTTTGAGGATCTGTACATGTCATGCAATCATAAAAGCAGGAGTCGTGGCCTTTAAAGGTGCAGTGTGCAGGCTCACCTGAGTATCATCAGGCAAGAACAAGTGAAGATACTGTGTCAACATGTTTAAGCTGGTTGAGCAGCACCTGTACAATCTTTTTATACTTGTATACAAGACCAACCTCCATTGGCTCATAAACATATCGAAACAGTACAGCCAGTTCTATGTCCCAGGTCCAGTCAATATCAGCTTAGCAGGTAATGAATTTTGCAATTGAAACACCATTCATAAGGATGCCGATGAGCCAAGGCAAAAAGTCTGAATCTTGTCCTTTTTAAATCGGCACAAAAATGCATCTTTATGGTTCAATTTCAAAGATCCACAGAGTTATAAGAGAGATTTTTCCCAGTTCAGATGCTAAATTCAGCATCTGGTGAGAGGAATGAAAAAAACGGCCAGGGGCCATTGTGCTCACCGTATACATCTTTTAGTAGGCAGGATCATGCTTAGTTTAGAGGTGAATATGGTGAACACGGTGAACACAATCAGGCATGAAGACTTTTTTTAGATGTGTATTGATGTCAAGTAATAAGACAGGGCAGTATATATAAGTTTATGATCCAACCAATAATTGTCTATGACATCAACGAGATCAATATCGTGTGATTGCTAAGAGTCCCTGCAATAAAAAATTCATTGAAAAAAAGTCATTAATAAGCGAGATATTGCACGTCCTACTTTTTCAGTTTTGACCCCCTGGTGGCAAAATCAAGAATCAGATCAGGCCAAAATTCGGTGTCAGAGATTATCTGATGTAGGGGGTTACATGTACCAACTTTCAAGTTCATAGCTTCAGCAGTTAAGAAACGTGCCATAGTTACACTCTAATGGCCAATTTACGCCATTTGACCTCTGTGACCTAGAAAAGGAGGTCAAATCCAAAAATCGTAGGACATGTGGTGTATCCTTGCTAGAAGTCCCTGCCATAAAAATTTTATCGAAAACAATTCACTCAAATAAGCAAGATATTGCACTTCTTCCTTTTTCCATTATGGCCCCCTGGTGGCCGAATAAAGAATCAGATCAGGCCAAAATTCGGCATCAAAGGTTATCTGATGTAGGGGGTTATTTGCACCAAGTTTCAAGTTCATAACTTTACTGGTTAAGAAACGTGCCATAGTTTACACTCTAACGGCCAATTTACGCCATATGACCTCTGTGACCTTGAAAAGTAAGTCAAATTGAAAACCCGTAAGACATGTGATGTATTCTTCCTAAGAGTACCTACCATAAAAATTTTATCGAAAACAAGTCACTTATAAGCGAGATATCACACTTTTTAGATATCCACTTTTGGCCCCCTGGTGGCAAAGTTGAGAATCAGATCAAACTGAAATTCAGCACCAGAGGCTATGTGATATAGGGGGTTATATATACCAAGTTTCAAGTTCATAGCTTTAGTGGTTAAGAAACGTGCCATAGTTTACACTCTAACGGCCAATTTACGCCATATGACCTCTGTGACCTTGAAAAGTAGGTCAAATTGAAAACCCGTAAGATATGTGATGTATTCTTCCTAAGAGTACCTACCATGAAAATTTTATCGAAAATAATTCACTTATAAGCGAGATATAACACTTTTTAGATTTCCACTTTTGGCCCCCTGGTGGCAAAGTTGAGAATCAGATCAAACTGAAATTCAGGACCAGAGGCTATGTGATATAGGGGGTTATATGTACTAAGTTTCAAGTTCATAGCTTTAGTGGTTAAGAAACGTGCCATAGTTTACACTCTAACGGCCAATTTACGCCATATGACCTCTGTGAACTTGAAAAGTAGGTCAAATTAAAAACCCGTACGATATAAGATGTATATTTGCTATGAGTACCTACAACACAAGTTTCATCGAAAACAAGTCACTAATAAGCGAGATATCACACTTTTTATATATCGACATTTGGCCCCCTGGTGGCCAAGTTGAGAATCAGATCGGACCGAAATTCAGTGTCAGAGGTCACCTGACCTAGGGGGTGCTGTGTACAAAGTTTCAAGTTCATAGCCCTTGCGGTTAAGAAACGTGCCACTGTTTTTGAAATAGGATACGACGACGGACGACGGACGACGGACACTGCGGTATTACATAGACTCCCCTACGGTGAGCCAAAAAGTCTAAATTCAACCTTAATCAGAAATTTGACATCCCTGACGGCGTAAACAATAGTCGTAGTTCCACCTATCATAAAACCCCGTGTTTTTTCAAGACCCGTGTCTTCGCCGTGTGTCAAAAAACCCGCGGCGCACTTACACCTATCAGTTGTGTTAGATAATGGTTAATAGTGACAGGTGCGCTGTAGGTAGGGAGCTCTCCTGTGTTTCTTTCCCGTTGGAGGGGGCGCAATACCGAGGCAACAACACCGCGCCATCTGTCGCCGGATCTTAGAACTTGCAATTGCCGTGTCTATTCAGATTCCACCTATCAAAAAACTCGTGTTGAACACAGGTCTAAATTAGCCTCCGATTAGCCCCATCGAACTCGATGGGGCTAATAGACACGGGGATTTGACACACAGGTCTATTTAGTCACGGCAATTCATAGGTGTAAGCCCAAAAGACACGGGGATTTGATAGGTGGAAGTACGACTATAAATTAAAAATTTTCTTCAACATACATTGAACGCATATTCATTTTGAAGACCAAACCGACTTTAAAATAAGTGTGTAATTTCCCTAATCAAATAGCCTGGAGTGTGAACACGCCCTGTAACATTAAAAAAGGTTCAATAGTGTGTAACAACTGTAAAACCACACCCAAGCATACAAAGCCAGCCCACAAAACAACTAAACATGCATTCAATAAACAATAACATAAAACGTAAGAATCTAATATTCATTCACCAACAAGTCCATTAAATAAGTTGATATGCTTCTTGGTCCTCCCTCCTTTGACTATCTGCTCTTAGGGTTACTTAACCTTTGGTAACAGGGCCAAGCACACCAACCAAAAGTCAATAAAGGACATTCCTCCACAGAAGAAGAAGGGTGGATCAACTCGTTTTTTTGTAACCTCTGTACAAATTTCTTTTAAAGAGGGGTGGCCCAGATAGATAAGGGCAGGGTGCAGGGCAACCTTTCTAACTGCTGTGCAGTGCACTGAGTGCACAGTGCAAACCCTCCCCTTTTATAATACTGTAAACAGTGAAATCTTTGCGATGCTATATTTTGGCAAATTTACTAAATTTCACTTGGCGATAGCAGGCTTTCCAATTTCTCCACAATTGTAATCATCAAATCACAAATCACAAACCTGGATGTGGTATACCATTATAAGATACACCTACAATAAATATTTGATCACTCTAGCAACAGGGATTATCAAGTGATTTCTATGGTCGCCTGTGACCTCCTGTGCTTGGTTGTTGTGTCCTGAATAAGTCATACATATACATGGAATGTCTAAATATTTGCTTAAGGAATTGATACCGAACTGGAGGTACTGATTGTTTCACCAAAACCGCTAAAATGCTAACAGTTTAGCTCCACCCGAGTGGTTTTCGTGAGAGAATAAATACAGACAGCGAGGTATCAATTTCTATTCTAAAACATCTCAAATGAAACAACGGAAAATGTGGTTTCAAATCTTTTTGACGGCTTCCACATTTTGTACCAACCCAAGCGGTTATGGTTGCCTAACCATAACCGCTGAATTAAAAACAAGGCTTCGTTTGCGCAGAGTGCATTTACACTGTAAAGTGCGGTTCGTTCTAAATCCAGGTATGTTAGAATTACTTTATTATGCATAGCACCTGGATATCATTGCATAGTTGGAATTAAGGAAGTGATAATCAACTGGAGGTATAGCTGTATCTCAAAACACTACAAGAGTTAAGAGCTAAGAGTTAGCCGTTAGAGCTAAAATATAGGCCAAACTTCGAGGAAATTTGCCTGGGGTTTACACCAAATGACCTAGAGTGTTTGGTGAGAACCAATCTAGAGTGACAAATTTGTTTGATTTTAGCACATAACTAGATTCACAGTTCTGTTTTACTAATACTTGGCAATTTCTATACCTAAAAAACTCTACCTCCCTGCCCATGCAGAAAAAAACCTACACAGCCGAGAAATGCAAATTTACAACAAGCACCTACACTTTCGATAAAAGTCATTCAAGAGAATATTTTTGAGCATGAATTATAGAGAGATCAGGAGAGCGCTTTGCTGGGGCACCCTGAGATAACTGAGTTACCAAACCTTGCCGAACCTTGGCGAACAACAACGGTATCCTGTTGTGGACAATGCTTGGCCTACTCTCCATCCTCAGGTCATCTCACGAACGAATTGCCATCAGCCCGAGCAACGAAAGCGTACCAAAGACGCTGATTCTCCAGTACAAACTTCTGCCACTAGATGTCGCTAGTAGTAGAGATGTGTAGGAAGTCCAAAACAGGAGAGCTGGAAGTGTATTCTTCAGAGGTAAGGGAGAGACGACTCCTTTGTCGTCCAGCGTCCCAGACACTGCAGGGTCGTCCGAATAAAATCGCTTCAGCAGCCTAAAAGATGAAGAAGAATATTTGAGCATATTGCATCAGCTTGGCCACGCCAGACTGGTACAAGTTATTTTGTCAAGAGCAGTATTTCTTCAACATGTTTGTTCTTCCCCAGTTTCACCAGTAAACTACTTTTCTGACGATTTTTTAACTCTCATGTTTTTTGATTGCAGACAAACAAGTTTTTCAATATTCTCAGGCAGCACACTGACAATTAACTCCTGGCATGGGAATATTTTGGAGTTAGTACTTTATGTCACCTCAAAAGTATGATGTCAACCCCAATGCTAGTGGCGTCATAGAGGGTCCCTCTAGCATCCCACAGTGCATTGACAATGCATCAATCCACACAAAGCTAATTGCTAGAGCGGGAACCTAATAATTCTATTTCGTCATTTTGAATTATCCATTTCCTGTGGTATTTGGTGCTGGAAACTAATACTGTAGTGTGGAAGATCAATCGGGATATTTTAGTCAGAATAACTTCAAAGAAAAGCTCTCCTAGACCATTCTAACGCCAACAGAAGTTCAAATTGTTCTCTTTTGCGTAAACTTCCTCAACCTGGTTGATTCCTCTGGCGTCCAATTGAGAGAGATTCTACTGAACTCACTGTTCCTTAAAGACGTATCTCTCCATCATCCATGACTTTAACTTCTCCTCATCCTCGGGGATGTCTTTGATGTCAATACGAGCCACATGAACATGTACTTGTGGCGACACCTTTTGAAGGAAGTCTGTAACAAGATCATCAATTTACTATTGCAATCTGCGAGGTTAATAGATATTGGAATACCGACAGAAGGTGAGTTAATGACAGCAGGCCTTATACGTGATCTCCTGATGCTGCCAGATGCAGGTGAGAACGAGCAGGGTATCAATGATTTGATATGCCACACTGGCATTGGTTAGCTGTTGCGCAGATCTCCATTTTAAGGGGGTCACGTATGAGGAACTGATCTACACACTGCTGGTAATCCAATTTGTGTAAGCTAAATATATGATATTTCATATTATGAGCTGTAAAATTTAAGCACCTTCTCACCATGCACCATACACTATTAAACCATGTCCCTCATCACTCCATTAGTATGGTCGACAGGTATATGCCTCGATCATGTCAAATCATCTACCCATCAAATTCCATTGACGCTGTAAATACTACCCCATATCATGCGTTTTTGAGACCTGAACAACGTCAATAGGTCCATGCCTTGACGTCACCCTCTGGTCATCAACCATCATTTAAATCCATCTTGTAAATACAAGTAGCCAACAACTCACCATAAATTCATTATCTGGCCAAAAGGCATCGCCTTGGCCCCGTCCATCATCCATCACCCACACCCGTTAGCCAGTCATTGCTCTCACTAAACCATCTTTCACCACTAGCCATCAAACATATGTCGATAGGTGCCGCCTCGACATAATATATCTTACCATTTTTGCTTCATCGCCATTACCAAATATCTTCGCCTAACAATCCATATAATAGATCATTATCATACTATTCTAACAGTTAACTGAACATTCAAGAACCACCTGGCAGACTAGTGTCACGCTGAACAAATTCGACTTCAAGCAAAGAACGCCAACCAAAGGAAGCTTCTAGGTCAGTAACCATTGCGATGTTCACGCCCACGGGCGAACACTACAGCACAATCCACGATCACCGCTGCCATGACACACCAGTCTAGGTTCAGGCTGTTATATGCGAACCTGACTTAAAACACTCTGCACCAGACATATCTGTTCCACTCATCGCACTGCACTCCTTTGTGTTGATATTTGCACTACTTTCTCACTTCTTTCTATTGTTTGCTAACCAAACTGTAAATCCTTCTTGCTGACTCCATGCGCCGTCAGCAAATGTAAACGGCAAAGGCCCAAGTCTGAGCCATGACGCCTTATTGATGATGATGATGATGTAAATATTTCATGAATAAAGAATATTCGTATATAAATACAGTGGGTACTCAATTAACTGGTCTTTGCTAGAATTTACTAAGTCAAGATTAGTGGGGCCCAGAAGGGGACTAGGCCTAGTTTACAATAACAAGTGAAGCATAGGGCTAACAGACTAAGCTAATATTTATAAAGACTAGTAAATGCTTTTACCACAGTTTTCTACAGAGATGGCTAGTGTCAATGTACGTGAAGTTTAAAGTAAAAGCATTTACTAGTCTTTTATAAATATCAGCCAATGAGCACACTTTTTAGCCTTGTTGTGCACAGTGGTTATTGTACAATGATCCAGGCTCATGAAATCAGGGATGTCTGTTTCAACTTGTTCATGGTTCCTACTAGGACATCAACACTTTCATGTAGGCCTAGATCACGGGCATTACTTCATGAAGAAACCCTGTTGTGGTCCTAAAATGCATATCATAATGATGGAAACCTGGTGACAAAACCAGTTCATCGAGTACCCACTGTATATCACTAATCAAACATTTGTTTAAAGCCTGACTAAAGATTAGGTGGTTATGAATACACTTCTCCTCAAGTATCTCTTGTGGCTTGCCACTACAGATTGTCACCGATCGGGGCTACTGGTGTTGCGACTCCTATCTTGAAACATGGAGGTCAAGTCCATCACACACAGTCAAGCTACCCAAAGAGAGACAAGACCACAATTGATTTTTTAAGCCTTTTAGCAGTTAAATTGTCAATGTTTGACCGCGATGCATCAAAGAATGCGTGGAGTTGTGAAACTGAAATTCGGATATGATATATGGGTTAGTCTTGCGAGTAACTGGTGCGATTTAAATTGGTGATTGACCACGGAAATTTTTTTTTAAATTCACAAGTTTGACACAAGTGGACATTTTTACCCATTTCGGCCATTTTCACTCCAAATTTGAACCACTATGGCCAGGTTGTCAAAATTCAAAATTATTTTTTACCAAACAATTTCTTTATATCTGTAGACTTGCCACAGCAAATATTTTTTCAATACCTCTCCAAATATGTACTTGAGAGTAAAAAACATGCACTCGTCTAATTGATAGGCCTCGACCCTCCAACCTATGAATATTCATTAGTGGTCTTGTCTCAAGATTTCTCTCTTGAATTCGTCTTTTGTTTGACATGGCATATAAACACTAAGGTCAAGGAATATCGATATACTGCCTTGATCACAGGACTTGGTAGCTGTGTGACATGTCAGTTAATCGATTCCATAATGTTCATATTCTGAGTCTAAAAGTTCAACAACTAGGTCACATATAACAGCAGACCTCTTGGACTTAACAGCATTACAATTTCATCCATAATTCTCTGTCAAACATTAAGACATCTTATCATTATTATTATTATTTATATATGCAAACATATAAATGTCTTCCCCTCAAATCAAACTGGCTGTGAATGCCTATTATGATTAACTGCTTACAGCTGTCCAATCTTGCCGAATCAGCATAATTGATGACATACTGAATAACGAAGTGACACAAATAAGAGAGTGCATCGATGCATAGCAATTATTTTATATCGCATAAAAGCTGCGCGTAAACCACGAAATATTGGTGGACCAATTGCACGTATACCACCACATTGCCCCGACAAATTGGTTCGAATTCCATTGCCGATACAAATTGCCGGGCGAATTTGCCCGGCTTGTTAAAAGCGCGGCTTTTCGTGGTGTACGCGCAAATGGATTGGCAATTAGCTAGTTAGATGGTTCGGCGACAGGCAGCACTTTCAAAATGGCGCTTTCTGCTTATTGTTGGCGCGCCATCTGTTGCCGGATTTTATAACTAGCTGCAGCGCTGGTGTACGCGCTTGGTGGATTTTCGATGGTGCGGCATTGTTCGCGAACCAAGATTGGTGGTCCATTTTCAGGTGGTGTACGTGCGGCTATTATTTCAATTGCATGAAAAGATGGAATTAACAAGATTACCTGGCATAGAGGGGGCAGTGCGTCGCTTGCCGTCAGCACTATTTGTGTTTGAATAGGCCACCGTTACATCATAAACAGCATCGATCTCCTCCCGGAGTGTCTGAATACAGAGGCACGTCGCTTTAAACCGAGGCGTCAACACGTGCTCCAAAACAGCAAGGTCTAAAAGAAAGGCAGTGTGAAAGAAAGTGTGAAGAAATACCTTTTTCGGTACAGCCCTCACATTGAAAGACCAAGTAATCAATGTTCTCATGCAGAATAAAATAATAATAATTATGTGACTTATATAGCACTAAATCCAAGGTCTGGTTGTTAGAAAGCATGTTAGTTCATAACATCATGCCGTCATGCTGATACATGTGCATTGATGTACATGAAACAACATGTCAACATGATGTTATGAGCTCCATGCTTTCTAACAACCAGGCCCAACTGGTTTCAGTCGCTCAAAGTGCTTCACATTATTACTCCTAGCTATTGGCCTGAGCATTCTTGGTTCCAACTCTACTCTCTGGGAGTATGACAGGTCCAAGCTGCAGCCATACAGCGCTCAGGACTAACATTCATACATGTAGTAAGTGTGCCATCTCTGCCAGCTAGGTACCCATTTACTCCTGAATGACGTTAATTGAACTTGATCAAGTTTTGATACCAAGAACTTCAAGTTGAAGCTGAAGCACTTAGTTTTCAATTATGCAAACTTTCAGTCTACAACATGCTAAAATTAACAGTAACACTGATGACTTTCGATGATACTTCAATAATTCATATCATTGGAAATAGTTTACCCGATGCATTCAGACAAAACATGTACACTATAGTTATGACTTTTGAGCATCCACTTGTCCGGTTTTCCCCGACAGTGGCACCACTGTCAGTGTCTTATCTTGAAAAATATGACAAGTCCCAAAGTTATTGTACAATGTAGTTATCCGTGAGTTATATTATATTATTTAAATAAAAAAGATTTATTTTGGCATAAAGAATACAGTTCACAAAACATATCTAACTTTTCTCCCTGTTGTCAGTTGTAAAGATTTTATTATGTGCGCTCTTCCAAGACATACCGGGGTAGTATAATCTTTACCACGGGTATAAACATTTGATATGTTTTGTGAATTGTATTCTTTGTGCTGAAAGAAATCTTAATATTTAAATGATTTTTGCAATAGAGGTTCTATTGTAGTTTACCAGATGCATTCAGACAAAACGTGGGCTACACTATAAAGTGATATTCATTACACAATACATGTAGAGCCTCTCTATTTAGGACATCCATGGGATTGACAAGTGTTGTCCTTAATAGAGAGGTGTCCTGATAAGAGGTCAAATTGAATGGAAACAACAAATTTGGGACCAAAACAAGCGTCCTTAATAAAGAGTTCATCCTTAATAGAGAGGTGTCTGCTAAGGGAGGTTCCACTGCACCAAATATTTATATTAAGGCTTGCTTATTTATTTTTGATATTCATCATACCACATTAGGTACGAGGCACCAATTGATAAAAATCTCAAGCAATCAGTTTGAATTGAAATATGATCTTACCTCTACTCTGAGCAAATTCTTGGCTTTTTGCGATGACGTTTGGATTTTCTGGGTTGTACCTGGTCCCCTCTGGGAAGACTACCAACCAGAACTACAGATAAAAGAAAACTGCTACTGGAAATATTGTGGTTAGGCCATTCTACAACAATTGTTCACTTGCTCCCGGTCTTTTGAAAAATTGAAGTAAAGCAGAATCATTTGTAATCCCTATTAATATGCTGATTTAAGGATGGGCATTCCCTCTCTATATCAGTGCAAGATATTTTCGTATTCCAAAATACTTGCGAGGGAACTGACCCTTTCAATCCACCAGAATAAACTGATCCATTTTGACAAAACTTTGCAACTGGGCACTTTTCATACAGAAAACTTGGGATATTCTTAACTGGTCTGAAATGGCCAAGTGTCGAGCATTATGTGCCCTTCATGGTTTCCACAAAAGGGTTTCTGCATTTAGGCTGGGAAAAGAATGTCAAGTCATTTATGACTGTTGTAGCCTAAAGTATAAAACACTATATGATAAGAACTTAAAATTCATTTTTTAAGAAATTTTTATCAACAACACACATTTTGACCATATGTGACTCGCTCTACCAAAACTAGGCGCTTGTCGCATCTGAACTCGACAGGTTGATACGGACTTGTTGTTCATTTCCCTATTGTAGACCTTTTGTGAAATCTATTACAAACTGATTTGGTCACATTTCACAAAAGGTCTACAATAGGGAAATGAACAACAAGTCCGTATCAACCTGTCAAGTTCAGATGCGACAAGCGCCTAGTTTTGGTAGAGCGGGTCACATATTTGATTATAAGCATTGGAAAATGGCCCTTGACTTACTGGCATATCTTTTAATCTTTCCAAATTTTTGACAGTCCTCGCCTCTTGGAATTTACCTGCCCTCTTGATATACACTGATCCATGCTGCAAAGGACAACAGACATTTCAAATCACTTATCTGAATGATTTCCTAAACTTGGTTCATAAGTCCTGCGTTCCTCTTGCTCCACTTTCACACAACTGTTTGAATTCAATATAAACTGATACCTTGACTGTTATTTTAGAGGATCAGACAGTTGCCACACTTGAAGGGGCTCAGAGTCAAATGCTCAAAAATACTGGTCAATGTAACAGAAATCACGAGTTCAGCTTGTTCAGAAGGACAGACAGAGCGACAGCCAGATGGCGCTTGCCTCGACAACACCCCCTCACTCTGATGGATAAAAAGGAAAAAGTTCTATTCCAAAGACTGAAAGTCTACTTTATATGACTTGGACGGAAAAAATGCAAATAAGAACCACAACTCAATGCACCCTGGGAGCTCATCCAAAATTCCAAAACACTATGGTATCCCGAAAGCTTACCTGTTCAAAATAATATCCATACAACGGGAAATACCGTAGACCATCTTTGAGGATATATCGGAGATGTCCCAAACTGCCCTGGCGCACTGATACCATATCAGCAACAATCCAATCAACTGAAATTACAAGAGAACAAAGGGTAGAATGGGGTAATTGTAGCCCCGGTTTAATTGTAGCCCCTGCCCATGATATTGATTGATATCCCCATGCATCAAACAGGGGGCTGCAGGGGGCTACAAATGCCCCATTCTACCTTATGAAGTATTTTAGTTCATGATATTCTCGGAGTCAGATGCAAAACAATTCTTCAGATAGCCCAATTCTAATAGTATTCTCGGAGTCAGATGCAAAATAGTTCTTGACAGCCCAATTCCAAGAGTAGTCTTTTATTTTACCATCAGGAATATGTGTAGCACTTGGAGGACAGGTGTTAACAATCGTTACGCCTAGGTCCCCCGTCCCTCAAGGGTGTTTACACTGGGGTGGCAGCCATCTTAGATTTTGACACGGTGACCTACTTTTCGATAGGGTTCGCACTAGTGCCTATATAAGGTAGAATGGGGCATTTGTAGCCCCGGTTTATTTGTAGCCCCTGCAGTGTTTGATGCATTATGATATCAATCAGTATCATAGGCAGGGGCTACAATTAAACCGGGGCTACAATTACCCCATTCTACCCTACACCCACCCAACAAATTTGGCTTTAATACGTCATCGACTTCTTTAGATATCGCGTTCACAAATACACTCGCAAGATTTAAGACGCAAGGCAACAGCCATCTTGGATTTTGATGCGCTGACCTAATTTTCGATAGGGTACTTACTAATGCCTATAATGTGTATATACCCACACACCAAATTTGGCATTGATACATTGCTAACTTCTCCAGATATCGTGCTCACAAATGACCGGACGGTATTTTCATGTCCCCATTTTGCTCCACTGAGCGACGGGGGGGAAAATAAAACGGCCACTCCAGATTTAAGTCTCAAGCCAGGCCTACTGCTAGTCTCAAACTCGGTTCTTTTCTGACATCGTCAAGTTAGCCCATTAACTTTTTTATCTGGTAACCGTCAGCTTTGAAGACCAATTTTTATGTTTCTTCAACAAAATAAGAGAGTTTCCTCTATAATTCAGTAGCTCGACGCAAAAAAAGTTGTGACATCATCAACCCTGGACAACCTACCTCAGATGCCTGATGACAGAAGTGACATCACCTTTTATTCTTACGCCCATCAGTGGTGACAGTGTACGAGAGGTGACGTCAGTGACATCACGAGGGTTTGACATCATTGTCACTTCATTTATTTTCATCTTTGTGCCACTTTATTAAAGTCAGGTGCTGCCTCTGTCAGGTTCTCAAAACAAGATAACATCAAAGTTGTTATCTTACCTGTACATTGATGATTTGACATGTAGACAATATTTTCCTTCTTTTTCATAATCTCCTCCGCATCACCATACAGTACAAGCTGAAATAAACAACAACAGTCATGTTAAAAAGGGAATCCCGTGAAATATAAGTCTTCAAATGCAGAAGTTATATGCCCGAGGACTGCAGTGTTTGATGCCTGACTGTAGTGACTCGTGACTGCCATCGGTAATGGACAACCTGCGAAAATAAACTTCGCCATTCAGAAACGACCTTTTTCATCGCTTTTCACAGGCAACATTCGTTTACCATGGCATCAAAGTAAAAATATACAAGCTCATTCAAGCAATTTACTTCAAGTTGTCCATGCCTTTTAATGTTCATGATATTTTGAATGCTTTTCGTGATGTTTTGATTTAAAACATGACTTTTAATGTCATGGTAAACTTACGCTGGCCATGAAAAGATGGCCGAAATTTATTTTCGCATACTGTCTATTCAATATGAATAATTCATAATGAATGAATAATTCATGTAGGCTAATATGTAAAGAGCAAGCTCTAGTGAACTCACACAACTGTATGTCCTAGCAGACGATTTTTAAATACAGTACATGATGTCCCACACCCGCACTTCAGTGGCGCCGGAGTGAACAAATCTACTTGTGTGAATGGTCAATGGCTCATGACGTCATGAAATAATTGCGTCACGAGGAAGGAAACAATGGGATTCACGTCCGATGTCGTAACTGTGGGTGCGGTGCGTCATGAATGCAGGATCGGCCAACGTGCGACCCATATGGAATGCGACAAAACTGTACCGGAACCAGAATTGTCATGGGTCTGCACAAATTTTTTCAGATTCGATGGACATGATGGATATATGCATTTTGTTTACACTTTACATACAGTGTATACGTAACCATTACACTGAACACTCACTACGTTGTGCGAGTTAAAATTGTATGTGCGCGTGGGGCTGGCTGGCGGAGAGTTAAATGACGTACCTGAATACCAGTATAATGCTCGTAATAGAACAGAACCAGTCGCTGGTAGAAGGAATAAAAGCTGTCATCGACACGAACAAAAAATCTCTTGGGTAGGATGGTTGACAACACTTTGAAGGGCACCCAGAGAGTCAGGAAGGCTGGAGAAACCCCCAGCATGCCAACTGCTGGCAGCATGAATCGGAGGGAATTCAGGTGGAAAATGAGGGAAAGCATAATTGCAAGATATGGAGTGGAAACTCAGTGATCGTATCAATACATCAAGGACCCTTCAGGATTGCTTTTTACTGTGAAAATGGAGATTAAGTGCGGAATTTAGAGCATGTGCAATAAAATATTTTCGTCGTGGTTGTCGGTCGGAAGTACAGCATGTGGACCAATTCCATGTCAGGAAATTATCCAGTCAGTGGCGCCGTCTTGTGTTCCTGGACTCATCTAAACGTCTGGAAAGACACGACCGATGCCGTTGTGACTCTATTTTTGTCCATTTCTCCGGTTTCAACCAAAGGCACATCTTGTTTGCATTTGCTTATTTGAGTGTCCAGTATACGTGGACATAGGGTGGCGGATATAGTGGCTGGTTAGTACACTGCTGGTCTCAGACCTCTGCACTTGAAAGTTGCACAGTTCGAAAATGAACAGAGACAAAAATGTTCTTTACTTCAGTTTTGAAAAGACAGAGTGGTCAATGCATTTTCTTTTCTAATGTGGCAGCATCCACAAATTGTTACGTCATGTATTTTCATCTTCGCACCGTCCCCTCATCATATCAAGATGACCATCGTAGCAAGCTTAACAATCATCTTTCTGGAGCCCATCCGTTCTGGCATAGGCCCTACGCCACAGGTGAGTTTCATTTAAACCCCCACCTGGGGTATAAAAGGTCGAGGGAAACAGGTCACCTTATCATCTGCTCTTTGGTAGCCTACAACAGTGATAGGTTCTCATGGTGCATATACCATGCATTATGGTACTATGCACTAGAGGCTATCTGGACAAGTCCTCACTCTAACCCAGGGCTCGAGAGTTCGGGGTTTAAAGATTGCAATCAAAGTGAAGTTACTTGCACAAGGTCAGAATTGAGAAATGATCTGTCCATGGTCCATGATGTAGGGCCTACAGATTATACGAGTTGGACAGTCCGAGTAAAGATGTGCAACTTCTTTGAGTCGAGGCATTGACCCAGGTCAGAGAAGGGGGAGGGGAGAAGCCAAAAACAGCCATAATTTGGGTCAAAATGCTCGTGTGACAGCAGAAAATTGCATGAATGGGGCTGGGGCATGCCTGGCCGTGGATCTGTGTCTGCATTGTGGTCCTATAAAAGCACATCAGAAAACATTATCCAAAGAGCAAGATCTTGCTGTCAGTCTCAACTCAATATCATCAACATCATGTCCCGCAGCCATGTGGACATTGGTGCGACCTTTAGCTGTTAATGATGCGGCACCACACGGTTCTGTCCTCTGCAAGGCGGATCAGGTCACTGGTCCTTCTTCCAGGCCAGTGTGTGACGTCATCCAAATTCTCTTTGGACGGCCGTCTCGGTGCCTACGCTCCACTGTGGCCTGCAAGATGGCTCAATATGCTAGACATGAATAGTTTAGAAAATAAGACAAGAGTACTTTAATCTTCTCAATATTTATTTATGATCAATGAAAGCCACCACTTTTGTCCAGAGGAATCATATTTTTATTGTGGGATCAGGGGAAAATTACAGGATCAATCTCAGATTAACATCTTTCATTTTTACCATACCATGAATGAGTTAAGTATAATGTTGAAACGAAAGCTGTATTTTGAGGGCCTAAAATATTGAATGGGGTAAACTGTCGATAGTGACAGGTAACATAGGAATTGGTGGACACCATGCTTTCCTTCCTAGACAAAAGATGGCAGCACATACCATTGCGATGTTCCGTGGACACATGATGTGATGACGGTGAATAAGAGTATAAATATCCCATTTTTTACAAATATGTCGCTAAAATCTACTGAAGAATGCCACTTTAACCTACTGAAAATATCACCCCGGGTCGATGTCGTCAACAAGAAGGAGACAGACGAACTAAAGAACTAGTTTTGTATTAGAAGTCAGAAAGAGAGGAGTATTTAGACAGAGAGTATTTGAGAGGAATGATCAAGTACGGGAAACAAGTGCCATTTGGATTGATTAGGGCAATCCCAGCAGAGAACTGGCCAAACTATACCAGGATCACACACAGGATAAAGTGCAGACAATAAACAGGTGGATTTCATTGTTTCCAGATCTAATACACAATTGATTCCTACACACCACGACCCAATGGGGATAACCACTGAACTAACCAAGACATTATTCCCCATTCTTTCGCTACCACACCGGGTATGTACCAAGTACTTAATACACTGTGTACCAGTGGCCAGCAGTACTCTGTACTGCTAAATTTACATCAATCATTCACTAAAGTAACTGTAAGTTTTAGGTTGGTTCCACCTGAAAAATGAGATAGCAGCACTGAGTCACATCAATGAAGACCCCGACCCTAAGATAGGGTAATGCTGGCTATATTACAATGAACTTTTCTCAAGTCAATTTGGGGGCCAGGCCGGCAGGTCTTTACCGGTTGCGGGTCAGGGCAATGGTACACTACCAAAACCCTGCAGTAGGAAAAGGGTTTAGCCTTCACCGGGTGTTGTATGTATGACACCCCCAGAGCATCAATGACTTGCAGTGCGGTACTTGCACCTTTTTTACTTCCGAATCCATATTCATTAAGTCACAGTGCTGCCATCTTTGTAACAAAGGGCAAACCTTGCCTTTCGTCGCTACATATATCTTACACTGAGGCTTGCGTAGAATGTAGATGAGAAGGAAAAATATGACAGGAGTCCTTCCACAATCTTTCATATGCCTTTTGAACAATTTCCCCAGACAAGAAACGACCCAATTTTCTAAAGAATACATGAAACTAGTAAGGAAAGAAAGAGATACTTCTGACCACACCTGGGGTGAATTTTTTCGTCACCAACTACAACCAAATAATCTTAGACATTCATACAAACATGTACACAAATCTTATCCTACTGGTATAATCGTGGGGCGAATAGGCCCTTTGTGAGGGTCGGCAAAACAAACCATCTTTACAATAGATTTTCACGGTAAAAGACGCCAGACAATGGCTCAAGAGGCATTGTCTAGCATCATTGA
Source organism: Lineus longissimus (assembly GCF_910592395.1). Lineage (NCBI taxonomy): Eukaryota > Metazoa > Nemertea > Pilidiophora > Heteronemertea > Lineidae > Lineus > Lineus longissimus. The sequence goes on along the minus strand of NC_088319.1, from coordinate 3,994,424 downwards.
CCGTAAAAGCCTATTGCAAAGGTAGTTCGTTTTGCCGTCCCTAGGTGGTACCAGCGTATCTGGCAAAGGGCCTATTCAGGTCCTCCAGAGTAAGGGCGAGAATAACTTGAGGTAATCTTGATTGTGGGATGACACACCTTGACAAGGCCTCCTCTAGGACCCCTCAGAAAGAGAACTTCCCTCCTACCCCATTGCCTCCTGTATAACATACACACATGATCTAAATCACCCTCAAATACACACAGCAGCAGAATCTGCACTCTGCATTCAACATTTTAGTCAGAATAATGCCCCAAAATGATGACCTTCAACGACCAAAGTCGAACCTCACCAGCTGAAAAGACCACTTTTTCAAATTCCTTGTGCCCTATGGTTGGCATTAATACAAATGTACCCATATTTCACTGATGACGCGGTTATATCTTTTTGCATTTTATTTCACTAAAGTCTCACGTTTCAGTCTTCAATTTGACCTCACAAGTCTCTTCCTTAAACCAATCAGACTTCCGGTGCTGTATATTTTTGTTCAAAGCCCTCTAAAAAGAAAATTAACATATGTTATCAAACCCACTGCTAAAAACCATGAAGAGAATTTCCCAACAGCAAATATATGGCTCACTCTGACATCTCAGTACTCCAGATCAGGGCAAATAAAATCAGCACATTTCCATAACCTAAATGATCATCAACATTTTGGGTAATTATTAAATATTTAGAAAAACATTATGTTCATTTCAATAACTAATACCGTTAATAAGTCTTGTGATAATGATTCTTTCTTTGGTTCTATACAAAAGTCTGAAATATTTACACACGGCACAATAATTAGATAACATCGTACAAATGCATAATTCTCACTGGGTTCAGAATTTCACCAAGAATGACAGCGACACAAGATGACAGGCCCATCCTCCCTGCTGCTGAACAACAGCTTACAACAAACCTAATTTGAAATGACCATTTTTCTAGCTTAAGACAGGACCCGATCGTTTGCAGGACTGACCAGGGCTGTGAAAAAGCCCTTACCAAGACTGCAGTTGATCCAAAAATTACCATTGAGAAACACAATGAGAACTACAGTGTATTCCCAAAAAAACCTAGGGGTGAAATATTCATAGAGGGGCTAAAGGCAGGAGCTACTTGTAGGAGTACAATATTTTGGCATCCATGTGACTACTATGCAGAGTAGGGAACTGCAGTGGTGGATCCACAAATTTGAGAAAGGAGTCCCCCAGGGTGTAATCTTGGAATGAAAAGAGGAGGTCTGTGGGCCCACACCGCTGAAATATTTGCAAATTTAAGTAAGGAATATACATTTCAGCTTCTCCAGGTTAAAACAACACGTGGTTATTTGCTTCTCGGGAGGAGACGTCCTGAAAGTTGCTGCACCCCGACGAAAAGGGGGGTACATGACTCTTGCACTACGTCTGAATTTACCACTCAACGATGTCTGATTTGAGTCCGAGATACAAATATTCCTCATTTAAGCATGAATAGTGCGGATGTATTTGAGAGTAAGACCCCAATCGGTAACCTCACAAAACTTAATCTGCCCCACCTGGCTTCTGTCTATAGTCTCCCCTTTAACAATAGGCAAGGGACTGGAACCAGACGGCCAAGAAATGGTTATTACTGGCCTGAACATTGGGTGATATGAATAAAGACTAGCAAATGCTTTTACTTCAATTTTGTACAGAAAGGCCTAGTGTAAATGTACATGGAGTTTTAGATAAAAGCATTTGCTAGACTTTATTCATATCACCCATTGTCTCACATCCCTTGAAAGAATAGCTGCATTTTTGGAGCAAACACTTAACATTGTAAATTTTAAAGGGAATGATAGTTCAAACCGCCAACTCTGAATATCACCAAAGTTAACAATTCCTTTGAGCTTGAATAGCAAGGCTAACTGGCACAATTAGCACAGATTTTGAAGAATAAATAATCATGCCAGCGCCCCTGCTTGCACATTCATCAATGATTCTTAGAATCTCCTTTCGTACGATTATTCAGTGTCTGACACAAACTGAATCTGTTTCTCCACATTTCCATTGCATTAGATCGCTCCGAGTAACATGTACATGTAATGGCAAAAACCACGGAAATAATTGCATAAAATCAAATGCGTCCAGACATATTATTCATGAAATTATGATAAATTTCCGAGGACGCATTCCCCTTTTTAGTACCATACACCACCATAATGTGACCCTTTAAAAATTGATAGAAATTGTCCTCGATGGCAATTACCTCACTGTTGAGTTAAATCATTGTATTGACATCCAGAGTTACAAACAGCGCTGAATATTTTCACTTCCATCCCGTTTAGAATTACTGACCTCCCGTAATGATCCGTCATAGAAACGTACAAACACTTACACCACCTTAGGAACCGAATTCAACAAAACAACACCGCCCTATGCAAACCAAATAGGAGATCATAGCACTAGGAATATACATCGCGCGACATCAATTCTAGAAAACTTTAAGATAATTACAAATCTTGCAAAATGCCATACCGAGTCATAGTATCCACAATGTTTTGGTCCAAGTTTGTTTATACATAAAAAATCCCTATGTACAGTCATCATAAATTAAATCGTTCCTCTTGTCCATTTGCAAAATGTTCCACAATTTGCTATTCCCGGATGTGCTATTAATGTATCCCATGATTCCAGTCTAATGCGGCAGCGAATGACCGGCTAATCTGTCTCGTTCCATCGCTAACTGCCGCTGGATAGCCTCGTGGTGAGCTGCCTGAGCTGATAACTGAAAGAGAGAAAGACAGAATTTATCACACATGCTGGAACCATTTAACAAAATTAATTCCACTGTGCCCGACACCCAGGATTTCCTTATCTGACATGACTGTATATGCTATACTGTTGAACCTCCCTAAGCCGACACCTCTCTATTAAGGACAACCACTCTATTAAGGACAACAATTCTATTAAGGACAACCTCTCTATTAAGGACAACCACTCTATTGAGGACAACCTCTCTATTAAGGACAACCACTCTATTAAGGACACTAGTTTTAGGTTCCAAATAGGATGTTTCCATTCAATTTGACCACTCTAATCAGGACACCTCTCTATTAAGAACAGCACTAGTCAGTCCCGTTGGTGTCCTTAATAGAGAGGTTCTACTATAATTATAATGGGTTATTGCAGCAAAAAGTAGTTGTCAGGCACCAACTTGCTGCTTGCTGACGAAGTACAATTTTGGGCCAAAAATGTCCTCTTTAACCCATCTATTTTGAGGCTTACATGTGGATATGAATTCTAGCACTGCTTAGTCCTCCCCAGGTTGACCTCGAGTTTACTGTATAAATCTGTCTTCAAAAACCCAGCCTATTTCAACTATTGACTGACAGTTGCTGTGGATGAGGTCAAAGACACTATGAAAAGTGATTGACTGAACCAAACATTACTATTGAACTTTGCCCGCTATAGACAGAGACACTAGGGCAATAACCACATTAGGTGCCCAACTGTAGTGGCACCCAACGTCATCACCGGAGCAAACACAAAAGAAGACTGGTCATACATATTTAACGATTATAAATGTACCTGGTGCGCTAAAGCTGGATCATACTGCCGACTCAACAGCTCGTGTTGTTGGGCAGCTAACATCTCTCTCTCCCTGCTCGCTAATATAGCATGACCGTACGGATGATGAGCTAGAGGGTGGTTAGCAGCAGCGGCGGCAGCAGCAGCTTGTCCAAGGGCTGAGCCAGCAGCGAGGGGGTCTGCTCCTGAAACACAATTAGGCTAAGCGTGAGACCTAAAATATCACTGTTTGGTACTGAGGCTATGAACTTTGGTGAATGAAATAACTGTTCTTTAGCCTCAATCAATACCAAGCACACCCGACAGTGATGTTTATTGCAGAGACAATTAATCACTGCAAAATGTCTGCTTTAACGTCGGTAAAATTTCTCACTGCTGCGATGTGCAATAAAATATAACCGGCTTGTATATATGACACGTCACAGCAGTAACTGGTTCTTATCACAACAACCTGCGTTCACCTTGCAGACTAGCAATTTTTATTGCATGCCATGTCAGCTGTCATTATCTCTTGTCAGTGATCCAAAATAGCTCTCTGGCTTACATATGCATTCAAGCATTGATCCAAAATAGCTCTCTGGCTTACATATGCATTCAAGCATTGATCCAAAATAGCTCTCTGGCTTACATATGCATTCAAGCATTGATCCAAAATAGCTCTCTGGCTTACATATGCATTCAAGCATTGATCCAAAATAGCTCTCTGGCTTACATATGCATTCAAGCATTGATCCAAAATAGCTCTCTGGCTTACATATGCATTCAAGCATTGATCCAAAATAGCTCTCTGGCTTACATATGCTTTCAAGCATTGCATTGTGCAAAACACAATTTACTACTCATGCAGGCAAGGGTACCATAAACTGCAAGCCTTTTGTACCTCATAATTTGCGAAATTCAACTTTTTTATTTTGCCGGGATTAAGTTTTTCCAATCCAAAGATATTTCGCTTGTGACTTTTATTTTCACAAATCTCAGTTATTTGCAAATTTCACCAAAAAAAGTTGCGAAAATTTGGTGCTTATACAGTAGATTAAACCTAGTAAAGACCAAAACACATTTCGTCAGCAGAATGTTGTGATAACAATTGATATTTAATAAACATGGACAGAGTCCAAATCACAAATAACATCTGTCCTGCTTCGCGTCAGTGACGTGCAACGTACACGCCAAGTAGCGCGCCAATGACGCACCAGTGACGCGCTTATCTCTCCGTGTTTCGCGTAAATTACAAAAAACCTACGCGCATCAATGACACCCCAATGAAGCAAATTTACGGGATGACAATTGTGAGTTGGACTGTAAATCATTAAAACTGTACTATGCATGTCTACTGGATACATAATGCGACCAGAATTATTGCATTCAAAAGAGACCAGGTCATCAGAACAATAACAGAGTGTGAGTAAAGCAACCTCGCTGAGCTGGTTTCCCTGTCTCAAGCCACAGCACTAGTGCTGCACCTTGTATCTCCCGCAAGCAAACCAAACTTCCGGGAACAAAGGAAGATGATTCACCCGGCTCTCCGATGGTAAATTACCATTAATCTAATGACGCCGTTGCCAGTCCCTGTTGGGCAATGTAGGCTCGTTATCAGGTCAATAAATCAGTTACCTTTGTCAATTTCCGCCCAGGCCACACATTGCTAATACGATTTTGTTCAGTGGACGAATAAGAAATTTACAGTTTCTTTAACGCTCTGGTTGGCAATTGAGGTGCTATGAAAAACAAGGTTTCTGCGGTCATGAAAGAATGCTTTTTGAGCAGGCTTTTTCTTCAAAATCATTTTCATAAAACCTACATTTCAAAATATTCTGCCAAATGCTTTTGAGATCTGGCTAGAAACTGCCAAAAGACTTTGCAAGATTGGAAATGGAGCACAACTTTGAAGTTGTTGTTTTCATACTTTTTCCAATGTAAACAAAGTAAGCAAGACTTAACATGAAAACAAAAACCGGGAAAATGTAATATCTGATCACATTTGGGACTTGCCAAAGGTGATAAATAATGATTTCATTTAAAGCTGCCACCACACTTCTTTTTCTCGTACTTGGCATAAAAACCAAATTATGGGTAATTAAATAATACGGTTAATACCATTAAGCATAAAATAGCAATGGAATGGAAAACATGTAAACAAGTCTCAAGCAAAGCAACCACAAGTCGTCCTTCCCAAACTTGCTCCATCTCCAGGCCAGGGTTTGGTCAAATTCCTAAACTGTTTAAGACATTTCCAACAACTGCCCAATGAAAAACAACTTGACAGACTTCCATTTTTGCACTGTTACCGAAGAATATACAGTCCCAGTCACAATTGACATGCCTCTGTTTTGCGTAAGTAGTGCGCAACCTATGCTCTAGTGCTGCATAAGTTGTGCACATACCCGGTGAAGACCTGATGCGCATGCGCAAAACAAACGGTACTCCTACTGTCCGCAAGTTGCATGTTAGCGGGTGCAAGCATTCACCTGCACATAGGTTGTGTATAAGTTTTGTGTACATTGCGCATAACGTATGAAAATTTAGGGATGTCAATTGTGACTGGGACTGTATGGCGGCAGTAAATACCAGAAGCAGTCAAATTTGAATTCATGGCCATGTAAAATTGAGGTCAAAATCCAAGAATTAATAGAAAATAAAACTTTTAACTGGCAGGCGGATCAAAGCGCAGAATTTTTTGGATGAACACAGATCTAAAATCCTAGCACAAAGTTCTACAACAAACTCCACTGACATGCAACATCTGCTTGAGCCCACAACAGGGAGATATCAGACAAAATCTTCAGGTTGATTGGCAAAAAAATAGATTTTTTTCAACTTGTTTTTTTTCTCGATAAAAAAATCGCTGAATGACAGGGGCACATACGACACACATGACACATAAATTTTGAAACGGGGTTCGAAAAGAATCACATAGAAAGGAAAACGCAACATAAATTTTCAACAAAAGATGGCACTACCCATCAAGTCCCAGTAATGAACGTGTGAAATATTTTCAAGTAACTCTTTTCATTGTTTTTTTATATTTTCAACTCCACAAGGTTTCACATTGTCATCAATAAGACTACAGTACTAATTAACATGATTAACAGAACATGACCCTTAACCCCTATAGTCAAACTGCAACTTTTAAACTCATCTGTTAGGTTCATCAATTTTTTGTAAGGCGAACTATCAAAGTTCACACCTGAGCAAAAGTACTTTATCAGCTGCATAACAAGCCAAAAGAAATTGATGAAAAGGGACTGGAACTTATTTCAATTTCTTCCTCATAGATTTGAAACCGCATAAAGGTGGGCCACCATTTCAGAAACGATTTTCCAACATTGTCATTTAACCCCACCAAAAGAGAGCCAAAACCATTGCATCACGTTTCACGCTGGGTCTGTCTGGGCGATGTCCACTCTCCACAACTACATTCGACATACCGCCGTAGACGGTCTCAACTTACGGGAAAACTGGTAGACCAAACTACTCGGGTCCAGCTGGCGCCCGTCAACCACTTTAAACGGAGAATTTGGATTGTTGTTCTGGTGGTAATGATTTGTGTAGCGTTGTGCAAAAATTTGATAAATAGTCATATTTCTCCCTGTCATGTCTGCGATTTGATCAGATTGTGCAGGATCTGCAACGACAATAAGATTCATTACTTTTAAAGTTGAAATAATCCCCCGTTCACCTACCTGGAATGGAGAACGGTGGGCCTGACAACGCGAACGGTACCCCATGTGGTGGTGGTTGTGGCCCCACCTGGCGAGGCTGGCCATTCTCGTCCTGACCATGCAGATGGAGATGGGTGTGAGCATGGGCGTGTGTGTGTTGATGAGCTTGAGCTTGGGCCGCGGCCGCAGCCGCACTCATACCTGCCATCTGTAAACGTAGCATGGGGTCAGTTGCGAGCGCCATCCGCTCGGCTTGGAGGCGCTCCGCTGACAAGCGCTCCGCCTGAGAGCTGAATGGATTCTCCTGCATGAGAGGGTGACCCATTGGAATGCCTGAAAGAGGATGCAGCATGCACACAATCAGCACAAGATCAGGAACGGTCAATTGCTTCTGCTTTAAAAAACCCAAGCAGCAATCAATGATAAGGTCATTTTCAAATAAGGATGAAAATACAGGATTTGCAGTTTTACAAGGATTTTACAATTCACACTTTTCTTCCTTATTTCAAAATAAACAATGACATCATACTAACATATTTTCAGCTAAGAAGCACCAATAACCTCTTCCTCCTTATAACATCAAACAGACATGGAAAACTTCGAGATGGTATAAAATATTTAATTCTATGATGAAAGCTTAACCAGAGACATCTTTCCCGCACTGGCAACCACCCCTCCGAGGGCTGTCCACCTCTTCGAGGGCTTCCCACCTCTCCGAGTCGGGCTAATAACAGCCTCAGATCAAAGGCTCTAACCAGGGCCCGGAGAGGTGGGCCACTATTACAGATTCCTTGCGGCTCAGGGCGACCAAGCTTCTTAATATTTCATGCCTCATTAATGACCTTTGCAAACTGAAGTTCCGAGTGGTTATCTTCATCATCATCCTCATAGTGGGATCTTACCACCATGTTGCGCTCAAACTACTAAGCATCACTTTGCAACGACTTTGTAAAAACTAGTAATAATACACAAGAAACAGCAAAAAAATCTGTGCCTCTTGTAAGTTTGGATGTAACTGGCCAAAATCTTGATTTTTCTACTACAGTAGCATCTCCCTTAATGGACACCTCTCTAAAAAGGACAATCTCTTTTATGGACACCACCTTTGGTCCCAAATTGGATGATTCCGTTCAATTTGACCTCTCTAATCAGGTCACCTCTATATCAAGGACAGCACTTGTCAGTCCCAACGGTGTCCTTGATAGAGAGAGGTTCCACTGTAATTCATTATCATGCACAATAATTTTTCACTGAAAGCAGTGAAGAAATACTAAAATAGTGAGGCTGTTCTTTTTGTGAACATTACTGCATTTTAGTCTGAATATGTTCTTCACACATCAGGTACAGACAGACAAGACAGTATAGATATTTTTCAATAGATTTTTCGATATTTTTTCCAATACACAGTTTCTTTTTCTGGCGAGTTTCTAATCAGGACTTGTTCAAGCTGTCTTTTCAACAAAGGTGGCCACGGATAATCACACAGAGGTGTTGGTGCAAATGCCTACTCCAGACATTAGAACATATTACTGCAATTTCCAGCTGGCAGAACTTATGGCTGGTGCATTGATATCATCTGTGATCAATAAAGAGTAGAATGGGGCAATTGTAGCCCTGGTTTATTTGTAGCCCCTGCAGTGTTTGATGCATGGGGATATCAATCAATATCATAGGCCGGGATGACAATTAAACCGGGGCTACAATTACCCCATTCTACCTTATAGCAGAATATGAGAAGGTTGGAAATGGCCGACAATTTCTCCCTGGAGAATCTACATCCCAAACTCTGGGCATTATTTGGTTCTGAGCATCTTGTGTTATTGAGTTGCGATTTCTTCCCATGTCTCTCCCTGCATACCTGCCTACGCTTGTAATAAGCCGATGTTTGCATTTGGATCTAGAAATATTCAGCCTGCTGTGGATAGCATTTAAGCACCATAGCTTGGCTGAGATAGCAAATGTAAGCGCAAGGCCATAAAATAACCAAAATTTTAAAAATTTAATTCAGCCAACTGGATGTTAATTTTTATGTAAAACTTCAACCAATGTGTTCTCAAGCAGCCCCAGATCTGAATACCTAAGTAAATTGAGAACTGAAACGGGCCTTTAAAACAAGGGAGCAGGTTTTCGCCAAGAGACGATATTGGGGTACCTGGAACAGCACAAGATCCTCGGAACCGCATAATGCTAAGAAATTAGGATTCCGATTCTCCGATTCTTGAGGTGATATCTCAAAAGAAAGCAGTGGTGAATGGCAAAAATTGTCCTACCCATTCTTTCTAAACGCTCCCTCTCCCGAGCCAAGAGATCGCTGGCAAGACTCGATGGTGGATAAACACCGGGGATATGTTGCCCACCTGGATGCCCGCCCGGGCCTAGTGGACCACCTTGGCCAGCCATGGCATAACGTCGCTGTAACTCTAACCAATGAGAATCGATAGGATTGCCAGTTGGAGGTAGTCGGTCGAAACCTGCAATGATAAAATATTCATCAATCAAAATATCTGGACGTTTAGATCTATTATTCAAATAAGGAATAAATCACACTTTCTGAAGTTACACCTCCGTGTGGTCCAGTGACACAACTAATATCTTTCAGTTCTGTATCAATTCGTTATATTTTGCGATAATTTTTGACCAGTCCTTGGATACATACACTGGTAAGAATGATCAGATAATAGTCGGCTTACAGAGTCTCTATATCCAGGGACATAGTTTCGAGGCACTCTGGATACATACACTGGTAAGAGAGATCAGATAATAGTCGGATTACAGAGTCTCTATATCCAGGGACATAGTTTCCAGGCACTTTCTGAAATGAACTTTTTCCTTTTTTCCTAAAATCACAAAGCAAGCTGAAATTGTTTGTCCTCATTGTATCAGTTGTTTCATAATCCACAGGAATATTTCCATATTTACCTGGGGGCTTCATCTCCAGCTCTGCCTTCATTTTTTCTCGTAACTCCATTTCCCGGAGTTCCCGTTCCCGAATTTCCCGTTCCCTGGCATCACGCTCCCGTTTCTCGCGCTCCAAGTCCAGTTCCAGCCTCTCTCTGGATCCCGGTGGGTACATACTCGCCATGCGATACTGTAACATAGGGTCCATAGATGGCGGCATCGATGCCAAACTATATGGCAATGTTCGTGGAATTTCTTGTCCTGGAAGGAAAATGAAGAAGTATAAAGCTAAGTATATTGTGAGCATGTTGAGTAGTTTGTCTTAGTTTCCTGAGCTTTCCTTCTTTCTTGTAGGGTATCCACAGTGTCATCTCACCAACTCACTAACTTAGCATTTTGACTCATATTGTAAACCATGACATTTTCTAATGCCCGAATTTAGCCAATTTGCACATTTACACTTGGTGATAGACTAAGTATTGCTTTTTCTGCTGGAATTTAATCGTCAACGCACCAGAGTTAAAATTTTAACCCTTCTAGAGTTCCCGGTTGATGGTGCATTTGCGACAATCGCAGAACTAAAACGCTTGTGAAAATGTTAAAGTGATACTATGACGTGATTTACAACTTTGCGGAAATACGTCCATTTTTAATTGTTGATCACAAATGTAAAGCTCAAATTTTCCATTTTTGATTAGATTTATTATAAAATCGCTGAATGTAAACCACCGCGACCGTGAAAATGTTCATGTTGTGACGTCATCAACGAAAACGGCATCGAAGCGAGCCGTCCGGGCGGAATTAAACCATCAATTTCTAGAAAATGTGCATTTCGATTCGAAAACCTTACCAATTTATGAGAAAGTGACGTAGTCATTTGTCTAAAACAGCTAAAACATTATATGGTGAAATTTGACACGAGTTACCCTTTAAGCTTTACAATAGCAGGAAATGTTCCAGGGTGGCACCTCAGGATACAGATTCCAGCCAATGAACCTGAACAGAATCTCATGTCTAGTTTTTTGAATGCAACTGCCAAGATGATCTAATCATGTACCAACCACTATACAGAAGCTATGTACAGTAAAACCTCTCTATAAAGGACACCCTTGGGACAGACAAATCATGTCCTTAATTGAGAGGTGTACTGCTTACACAGGTTCATTTCAATGGAAACACCCTAAGCGGACACCTCTCTATTAGGGACAACCTCTCTATTAAGGACACTAGTTTTGTTCCCAAATTGGTACTTTCCAATCAATTTGACCACTCTAATCAGGACACCTCTCTATTAAGGACAGCACTTGTCAGTCCTATGGGTGTCCTTAATAGAGAGGTTCTACTGTACATTGAATCATGTTCCAAGATGAATCCACAGTTACTTACCTAGAGCGTGCGGCCTGGCATATTCACTGAGCTGCCTGAGTGCGGGCGTATCATGGCCTGGGTAGGCCTGTCTTGGCGTGTGCCGGTCACCGTACGGTGTAGAAGGTTGATTGGAAAAGCTACTGGTGATCTGTGCATCAGCAGATTGGTTTGGTGGCGGTGTCTCTGCCCGTCTCTGCAAAAATCAAATCAAAGTTATTACGAATTCAGTTGGGCGACTGGTGTAGTGGTGGTGTAGTGGCCTCTTGCTTTCTTGGTCATGGATTAGAGAGAGTGACTTTTACTTTTCGTTCGATCAGCTCCTTCAAAAACAGAGAGTGGATCAGAGTAGCACACACAGGTTGGGGAACGGTGGCATAGCCAAGGGGAAGGGGAGGACAAAGAGGCTGAGCGAAAGCCCTATAAGGATGCCTCGGTCTTGCTGACCCAGGTCACATTGCCAATAGACACAGCATTTCTTCTCACCGATTCCTTGACCTTATCAGCAAAACATAAACGGGCCTTGAATAAACGGGATGGATTCTGGTGTTCCACGAAATCGAGGGCCACTTTGTTAGGGTGTATATCCCATGACACTCTTTCATTACCAGGCAGACTTGCTATCGGGAAAGGCAAGACCCCTCGAGGACATTATCTACACTACTGGGGATGTGTAATAGGGGAACTGTCTGACTCCCTAATTGATGGCGAGAAAACAAACAATAGTATCATTGGTCCATCGAGAGGCTTCGGCAGAGAGGATGGCAAGGCAGTGATTGTGCGAAAAGCAAGCTCAGAGGACGGGACAGGAGGATCGGTAATCAGCACCAGATGGGGATTGTTTCACTGAAATTGCTGCAGAGAGTACTGGAGGGAGGGGGGGCTGGAGCTTTTGCCTGAACCCCTTGGGTCGTCACTTCAGGAACAATCACAGAAACATAGAACAGAGATAGATACCACAACCATACAGAACATCGTGCATTGCATTGAAAACCAACAATAACAAAAGTCTTCAAAGAAATTCTCAAAAGGCCTCAGAATTGCGTTTGGTACAATGTAAATGAATATCATGCCACCATTGCTGGCATGAGGACATTTTAGCAATTCCGATGAGAATGTCAATTGTTCAAAACTATTGCTTGGCATCAGATGACAAATTGTGACAAAACATTTGAACGAATAAAGTGCATTCATCATAGAAATCAATAAATTTTCTCAAATTCATGCCGACAGGGTTGATATCTGTCGGTGCACTTGGTGAGAAATTTCAAAGATAACATGAATCTGAGATGGATGGCGGCTCACCTGAGGTGGTAACTGTTTGGGAGCAGAAGACCATATGCTACTTACAGCACATTTTTCATCCCGGTCTTTTACTTCCTCCTTGACTTTGACCGGCGTATCGGCCGCCCGCTTCTGACGCTCCTCTCTCCGCCGGGCAAGTTTGGAATCCGGCGTCGGCCGGAATATGAGATCACATCTTGAACAGGAATTCGATTCACCACGACTTAGAATCTTAATAAATCTGAAATTTGAAAGGGTGGTAAAAAAAATCAACTTAAAGGGGTACGCCGTTCGTAATTACCTGTGGTCCAGTTAAATAGAGATCCACTAATACACAATGCCGTAGTGTAGTTATTGTGAATACCAAATTGTTTAAACTTGGTATTCATAGTATTTGTATATCAGTCTACACAACTGCAATGTTGACATTTATATCTAGTATATATTGTCGCAATTGGACATTTTTAAATTCAATTACAAATTCAAAATTTTTAATGAACGTCATAAGCCTTTAAGCAGAATTATCCATCATGATAAAACACAGTACCAGAGTTGGCCAAGAATTCTCTGCTGGAGCCCTCCAATTGAGAGCAGAAATCGTTATGGACCAAATTGACGAGGTTTTAAACAATCTTCACTGCGTCAAAGGAGCAAATGTATGATGAAGATCACTTCAGAGAGACTCGTATTCATTCAAATCAGTACGCACGACTTTACTCCTTTGTCATTATGATATCAATTTGCTGCCTATGGGAAAAATACTTACAATGCTGATGTACTTTTATGATGGTCCTCATTGACTATGATGGGGTCTGGTCCTGGTGAAGGTGTCCGAGAGGGTTCCGGCGTAACTGGAGGACTTTCATACGGGTCCCGATCCGGCGTACAATCATTTCGATGTTCCGGTCCTAAAGGTTCACCACGAAGCGGTTCAGTCCGCATTGAATCCGATCGCATAGAGTCCATTCTCAATTGATCCGTCCGCACTGAATCAGTCCGCAATGAATCTGGCCGATATTCTGACCGTTGGTCAGTTCGTAAAGACTCTGGTCGCATAGGATCTGGTCGCAGAGTGTCCGGCCTTATATTGTCTCTTAAAGGATCTCTCAGAGAGTCTGAGTGCATTTGGTCCGGTCTATGTAGATCACCACGCATTTGATCCGGTCTATGGGATTCTGGCCTCATTGGGTCTGGGCGCATGGATTCTGTTCGCATTGGATCAGATCTTAGAGCGTCAAGCCTCATAGGATCTGGTCTGAAAGTGTCCGGCCTAATTGGGTCAGATCTGTGTGAATCCGATCTCATTTGATCAGGCCGATGAGTGTCTGACCTCATTGTTTCATGCCTCTGTGAATCTGACCGCGTCGGATCCGGTCTGTGTAAGTCTGGCCTCATCGTATCGGGCCTAATAGAATCAGTGCGCATTGGATCACCACGTAAAGAGTCTGGCCGGAAAGATTCCGGTCTCATAGGATCATGCCTTGAAGAGTCTGTGCGCATGGGTAAAGCATCCGGCCGCAGAGGACCTGGCCTTAACGTGTCTTGCCGTTCCTGTTTGATCTGATCTGGTCTGATAAGTTCTGGTCTTAACAAATCTGACCTCATAGGATCTGGCCTAAGTGCATCCGGTCTTACTGGATCGGGTCTTAAAGCATCTGGCCGAATTGGTTCCGGTCTAATGTCTGGCCTGAGATGTTCGTGCCGCATTGGGTCTATCCGCATTGAATCCGGACGACTATACTCTGGCCGGTGTGGATCTAACCGCAAATGATCTCCCCGGAGGTGATCTGGATGAAGTGGAGGTGGTGTTGACATTAGTGATGTGGGCATCATCAGTGGCTGCTGTACCAGAGGTGGGGGCGGTGGCAGCTGTTGAGATGGCGGTGGTAGCTGCATGGGTAATGACGATGGCGGTTGATTCATAGATGGCGCTAGTGGAGGAGGCGCCGATGACGGTGGCAATGATGTGTGAGACGGTGACGGCGATGGTTGAGACGAGGGCGTCGACGACGGCGATCTGGCCTCGTTTTGAGATTGCGAGGATAGTGGCACTGGCCCAAGGGGTGCTTGGGAATATGGCAGTCCGATCTGCATTAGTGGGTGAGACGGTATGGTCTCTATTGGCAGTGTAGTCTGTGGTGCACACGTGGCAACCAATGAATTTAACGGCACTACTTTTTCTGTCTCCTCTATTTCCTGTTTGATCTGAATCGGCGACTCGCATGGAGCATGATTCGCATTGTCATTCTGAGCAAGAATCGAGACTGGTGTAAGACTCGGTGCGACTGGAGGACTTGGACTTGAGCAGGACATTAACTCATCCTGAAATATAACACAGCCTGTTTTAAAAGCGCAGCGAATATTTCAATAGATCTGTGAGAACAATGAGAGGTATAAACTTAGTTTTTCAACATAATTGAACAAAAGTTGATTAGATAATAGAGATA
This sequence comes from Lineus longissimus, assembly GCF_910592395.1. NCBI lineage: Eukaryota > Metazoa > Nemertea > Pilidiophora > Heteronemertea > Lineidae > Lineus > Lineus longissimus. The sequence goes on along the minus strand of NC_088319.1, from coordinate 3,979,196 downwards.
TGACACCGATACCTTTTGGTTCAAGTGCGTCATGTTTATTGCAACAAGAATCTGGGCTAATCACCGCCTCCAGGCAAAAGCAGTGATGTAGTAAGAACGAGGCCAGTTCTTCCCTCCTCAGCAGACAAATATTACCTGATTTGTTTCACCATCTTCTACCTGATTCTCATCGTTACATATACTGCTACTATCGGATATCGAATCGGACAGACTTTCCGACCGCTCCTTCTTCTTCTTGGGGGTATCGTCTGATTCGCTATCACTGTGACGACGTTTCTTTATGACGTCTACAGGGGGGAGGCTGTCCTCATCGTCATCCTTCTCCTGCTAAAAGTTGAAACAGACCCATTATAAACAGGAATATTTGATGTTCAGCAAGGCGACTTAGTTGGAGAATAGACTAAAAATTCCACCTCATCGCAAAGATCAAATTGATTGTTTGATACTGAGATTGCTAGAACACAAATTGAAAGGCATGGAAATCTAACATCTACTCCTTGTCAAGTCACATGTGCAAGCTCATGAGTTCCTTCACATCACGGCCCCACTGGGCACAAGTTACCCTCTCTAAAGCATCTCCCAAAGTGGATAAAATGCATTAGGATTACTTAGACATCCAGTGTTTTAATCGGCTATTCCCCACAGCTCTGCATCTGGTTCAGGCTTTAACTGCATGATCTGCACTGACTGCTGGCAACTTAATGGACTGATGTGTTTCACCTCACGAATACCCAGGACTACCCAACACATTGTTTATCTAATAGTTCAGCTGGCACTTCCAGAGGCAGTCATTTTCAAATTCAAACCCGATGCTTGAAATGCAAACAGTTCAAGCTGCGGTCAATCCTTCCACATTTTTTTCAGTTGACCCTCTAAGCTAGAGTGAATGAGATGTCGCATGAAGTCCTCCTTGTTGCAGTCGAGCTTTAGAAGATTTTCCACCAATCTACAGAGAGCAGAGAGAGGTGACCTCACTCACCTTAATACTTTTCTTGTCCTCCTTCTCCGTACTGCTGTTACTACAGGTGCTGACGGTGCTGGGTGACTGGTGACCACTGGAGACCTTCTGTGACCCAGTGCTATTAGCAGGACTATCAATATTCTCTGACGACTCTTCCTGAGTTGAGTTCTTTTTCCCTCGACCTTTAGATCCGTTACTCTGGAAACAATAATGGTCGCATTGTCAGATTACTGTGTCGTGGCAATATCTTTATAAACATGCATATGAGATGTTAGACAGGTCTTTAGATACCATAATCAAGCTGTTCAAGTCAACTGCATTGATTTGTGTCAACAGACCGGCTACTTTTTTCATTATTTTTCTTCTCAAATTTCTTTAAAAACCACAATGGCCACAAAGTATTGTCAATCAATCAATCAATCAATATTGGCATTTGTAAAGCGCTCTAATTACTCAGCAGGTGGGTATTCTAGAACGCTTTCTTTCCCGAAGGCAGCTGCAAATAGGTGGGCCTTAAGGAGGGACTTGGAAGTCTGGAGGGTATCAATGTTTCGAAGCCTAGACAGCAGCTGGTTCAACAATTTTGGAGCAGCTGCCGCGAAGTTACGATCACCAAGAGTTTGGCACTTGACCCGAGGTACCTCAAGGAACCTCACAGAACACTGTCTTCTCCATTACATCACTGACAATCTTAGCCAACTGGATTGAGCTCTCCTTTTTATCCTTCAGGGTACAGTGTTTACTGTGCCTTTTAAGATTCTCTCTGTGAAAAGGCAGACCTTGTACCAGCCTGCATCATAGCCGCCATGCAGGCAGGTATACACCTTGCATGGTAGCAAACCTGCAGGTCAATCTACCAACCTGTAGGGCAGCCACTATGCAGGTCAATCTACCAGCCTGAAGGACCGCCACTATGCAGGTCAATCTACCAGCCTGAAGGGCAGCAAACACACAGGTCAATCTACCAGCCTGCAGGGCAGCAAACATGCAGGTCAATCTACCAGCCTGTAGGGCAGCCACTATGCAGGTCAATCTACTAGCCTGCAGTGCAGCAAACACACAGGTCAATCTACCAGCCTGTAGGGCAGCCACTATGCAGGTCAATCTACCGGCCTGCAGGGCAGCAAACACGCAGGCTGATAGTGATACATGAACCTGCAGGGTAGCAACCATACAGGCCTCTATACCAGTCTGCAAGGTGGCAAACTTGCAGGTCTATATACCAGCTGGCAGGGAAGCGACCACACTGGCTGATAGTGACACATGAACCTGATAGTGACACATGAACCTGCAGGGTAGCAACCATACAGGCCTCTATACCAGTCTGCAGGGTGGCAAACTTGCAGGTCTATATACCAGCTGACAGGGAAGCGACCACACTGGCTGATAGTGACACATGAACCTGCAGGGTAGCGACAATACAGGCCTCTATACCAGTCTGCAGGGTGGCAAACTTGCAGGTCTATATACCAGCTGGCAGGGAAGCGACCACACTGGCTGATAGTGATACATGAACCTGTATGGTAGCGACCATACAGGCCTCTATGCCAGTCTGCAGGGTGGCAAACTTGCAGGTCTATATACCAGCCACAGGGTAGTATTAGTAACCACACTGGTTGGTATACCAACCAGCAGCCTTCGTTGACTTTAAGAGTAGGCCCAAACCACCCTTCAGACAGTTTACAGAATGTCGGGTTGAGAGGTTAGTCATAACAATATTTAGCTAGAAAGGATGTCATACCGAGTCCCTGTTTCGGCGTGTTCTCATGGTATGCTTGCCAGCCAGTGCTTCGTCTTCTACGACCGGTTTGAACAGGAATGGTGGCGGCTCTTTCTTGTCTACCGGACGTTCTTCGCCATACTTCTTGAAGTGCAGACGACACTCTGTACACAGCAATGCACGGTCCTTTCCTGCATGGTGCCAATCTTTGGAAGCTGAAATACAAAATTTTCAAATAACGTTTTAAATGTCGGAAAAACTAAACTACAGTAGAACCTCTCTATTGAGGGCACCCTCCGGACTGACACATGTTGTCCGTAATAGAGAGGTGTCATGAACAGAGAGAGGTCAAATTGAATGGAAACAACCAATTTGAAACTAAAACTAGTGTCCTTTCTATAGAGGTTGTCCTTAATAGAGAGGTGTCAGCTAAGGGAGGTTCCACTATACAAGAGAGTTTCATATCATATGCAGGGCCATGCAGTTCATTTTGATCAAAATAGATAGCAGTCAATCAAGTTGATCTAAATGCAACAGAAAACTTGCCGTAAGGAGGGTAACATTCTCAACTTTCAGACAACATGAATATCTCATCTACAGCATCCACAAAATATCCTCCACGTCACAACAATTTCGCCAGTATAAGATACTGACCGCCATAGCTATTGCCTAAAAGCACTTCACCCTACTTACTTGTGGTGAAGCAGTGTCTACATGCGTAACCCGTCAGATCCCTGGAGTCGCTGTCATCACCAGACTCAACGTCAGATACCTCACTGGCTGAACTTAGATCCACTGAAAAGATAGCAAGATGGGAAACATGAGTACAACAGGCGCTATCAGGATAAGGGCCTCACCCACCTATACCAACAGTCCTCTCTAAGACAAGGAATCTTCCATAAGTTGCATCTCTACATTGTACATTGACACCAATGTTTTTCCTGGCTTTTGATTTGAAAGCATACAGTCCAAATCACAATTGTCATCCCTTAACTCGCGTCAGTGGCGCGTCATTGACGCGCTACCCAGTGCGTAGGTCGCGCATAGGTCGCACATAAGTCGTGCTTAGGTCGCCTAGTTTTGGTAGAGCGGGTCACATATTATTACCAATTACCCCCATCAAACAAAAGTTCAAGTCAATACGGAATATAGAAGTAGTACCACTCAGAATCGGCAGAAAAACACAATATTGTCAGGACAGAACCACGAGGAATTCGATGGAACTTACTGCTATGAAAAACATCCAATTAGTGCTTAGTTTTTGTCCAATAATGAATATTATTATCCACTTCCAACGCATTGAGAATGAAATTTCACCAATAATCTTCACAAGTATTACAACCACAGTGTTCTTATACAAATAGTGCACATACTGTAAGTATACACAGTTAACACTATTGTGAGTCTCTTTCACAGTAAATAAAATAAACACTATAATGACAGAAATGCTAAAGGACCTAGCCTATATATACATTACAGGGTAGAATTAGTTTTATTGTTATTGGATTTGCATAGTCATTTCACAAGATTAAACACATTATTTACAGTATTTTCACCAGTTGAAACCGGTCTTTGGAAAGATAACCACCAGGTTCATGTAAGCAAAAATATCAACACTGGCACACTGCAGGAGAAATATTGGTGGAAAGGTTGTCTTGTGATTGTAGAGGTATACATGTAGTTGTGACATGATCTGTCCTCGGTGATACCCCACATAATCTGTGCTGTGTATCACTCTCGACATTCTGGGACAGCCCCCCCAGATATCTTCCAATAGTCCCAACACCAACAGACCAATCTTATCAGCTCAATTTAAATTTAAAGACCTTAAACCTTTTTTAATAATCTTTGTTCTTGACTTAAGAACTTGGTATCTTTAGGATTTGATAGTTGATCCCTTGTTTTTACCAGTATTACAAATCTCCACCCGATTAACAGATATTTCCATTATTCTATTAACCTCGAGGATTAAAAGCTAAGCACATCTTAGTCTTACATTGTGGCAAGTATTGTACACAAAAAGCACGTTAAAAATTTCGATGAATTCTGTGGCATCAAAGAACTTGCCTTTTGCAGGAGCTTGCCCAAGGTGCTTTGAATATCTAACAGGTTATTGGCAAACTCTTGTGGTACAAATGTACTATTGAATGAATAAGACCTTGCCACCCATCTCCTGGTCAGACAACTCAGTCCATGGAAGCATCGCTTTCATATACAGTGGAACCTCCCTTAGCAGACACCTCTCTATTAAGGACAACCTCTCAATTAAGGACACTAGTTTCGGTACCAAATTGGTTGTTTCCATTAAATTTAACTTCTCTAACCAGTACACCTCTCTATTGAGGACAATATTTGTCAGTTCCGAGGGTGTCCTTAATAGAGAGGTTCTACAGTATCTGCAGCTGGCAGAGCCGAGCCTTCACGAGATCTGAACCCACCACATTCAGGTCAAGAGTGCCTCTTTATTTCCCTGCCCCAACGGCCACACTCCTTGGATATTTCTATCATCGTTTTGATATCACTCAGACATGTTGTATTGTCACCAAATTGCATGTTCAACAATCTCTTGTGCGTCTCCCCATCCCCGAAACGTGCCATCTCACAAAGGACATGGACCGAGTTTGTCTGTTTGTATGCATCATTCCACACAATAAAGCTATCCATGGCTTTGAGAATGAATCATGGTGTCATCTCATTCAAAGCAAGGGCAAACTATCAGAGGTGATGCAATCTTTGCTTTGTCGTGTCTAAAACGGTTGAATTTCATTCACCGCCCCAAATCAAAAACAGGGAGTTTTGCAAAAGACAACATACACAGACCTCCACCTATTGATTGATAATGGCACAACCATCCTATTCAGGACACCTCTCTACTAAGGACACCAGTGCCTAGTCCAATGGGTGTCCGCAACAAAGAGGTCGTACTGTATGTCGGTATCGAATTATGAATTGAAGTTTTACAAATATGTCAGACTACTTCATGGACTGACTCGATCAACACAATAATGGGTGATTTTGTTCACCTCATGAAAACGTAATTCAGGAAAAGTGAGAAATTATAATAATTCACCCATTTATTTCATGGAGATACATCGTCTTTGTTACAAAAATAAATTATTCATCAGGAAAAAAATTTCTCTGTATCATAATGATCCCAAGGTTCATGACAATTGTGCAGTGATGCTTTTGGGGGCGTGGCCAATTTCTTTTGTTTTGAAATAGAGGGTTCAGCAATAAATCCCACTAAAGTGGAACCTCCCTTAGCGGACACCTCTCTATAAAGGACAACCTCTCTATTAAGGACACTAGTTTTGATCCAAAATTGGTTGTTTCCATTCGATTTGACCTCTAATCAGGACACCTCTCTTTAAAGGACAGTGCACTTATCAGTCCCGAGGGTGTCCTTAATAGAGAGGTTCTACCTTACTCATCCTCCTTACCCATTGGTGGCAACGGATTAGGATTTCCTTTGCTACGCACATCGCTTAAAAGTTTCGGACAATCCTGCCAAATAGGCATAGCCTTGACAGAACACTATTTCAACTATTTCAATATAGGCCGGGTCTATTTGGCAAGCCGCTCGCCGAACAGGCATCTTTTTTTGTCCTGTTTGGAGAGCCGCTTGCCAAACAGCACTAAAAAGCCACCCTGTTCGGCCAGCCGGGCTTGCCAAACAGGTAAAAAATCGACCCTGTTTGGCGAGCTGGAGACTTTACTTTAATATTAATGAGTTCGGCTCTCCATTCAGGACAAGAAAAAGTCGCTGTTTGGTAAGCCGGGCTTGCCAAGTAGTCACTTCCCTCAATATATTTGGATGGGATCATCTCCACCAAATACTTACAGAACTCACACGAAGCAGGCCTTGACGCTGTAGTGGATCGTGCGGCGGTCTGTCGACGGAGGATACTCTGTCTGCGGTGGCGCCGGTGTGGGCGAGCAGTGGTGGCGGCCGGTGTCTTCTTCCAGTAGTAGTAGTACTCCACAAGATCCGTCTGCAAAGAGAAAGGACAGGGTCCATAAGAGAAGTGTCTGACACTTTGAAAGGCATGACTTCATGAAGGGACAAAAATCTGAAAAATAACTGTTGGAGTTTGATGCTTGAAGGGAAAGCAATCATCGATGTTATTCGGGGCAATTAATGGGTCGTCAAATTCTTCTTTTTTTATGATTTGTTGACAATATCTACCTATAAACATAAGCCTTTGTATCATTTTGTAGTTTGTCATCAGAAAATCAGATGGAAGCACTGTGGCAAAAGCGTGTACAGTAGAACCTCTCTATGAAGGACACCTCTCTATGAAGGACACCCTCAGGACTGACAAGTGCTGTCCTTAATAGAGAGGTGTCCTGATTAGAGAGGTCAAATTGAAGGGAAACAACCAATTTGGGACCAAAACTAGTGTTCTTAATAGAGAGGTTGTCCATAAGAGAGAGGTGTCTGCTAAGGGAGGTTCCATTGTATCAGTCAATTCACATAGCATTTTTCTGCATATTTGGAATATTACCATGAAAAGATTTAGGACTAAATGTGAATTAAACGTCATTATTTCACATCATCACACAAATTACTTTGTCTTTCGAGAGTTGTGATGTGTGTCAGCAAAAACTACTATAAATGTGCAAATGCTCACAGAGCAATTACAGTTGGAAACTGCTCACAGAGAAATTACAGTTGGAAACTGCTCACAGGGAAATTACAGTTGGAAACTGCTCACAGAGAAATTACAGTTGGCAACTGCTCACAGAGAAATTACAGTTTGAAACTGTTCACAGAGAAATTACAGTTGGAAACTGCTCACAGAGAAATTACAGTTGGCCAGAGAAATTACAGTTGGCAACTGCTCACAGAGAAATTACAGTTGGAAACTGCTCACAGAGAAATTACAGTTGGCCAGAGACATTACAGTTGGCAACTGCTCACAGAGAAATTACAGTTGGCCTGAGAAATTACAGTTGGCAACTGCTCACAGAGAAATTACAGTCGGTCCATCACAACCCATTGTTTGGGTATCAATGTCATCAGGCTCTTTATTCTCTAGCCTCCAGCCTCCAGCATATGCCAACCCTCGATAATCCTGGTCATGCTGGATTCCCCCAACTTCCAAAGGCCGCAATGGTCATTTAATACCAGTTTCAACCACTTGATAAAAACATAAACAGTGACTACCAGATAATAGTGTGAACACAACCACATAACCACCCACTATTAGTGGACAAAGGCAGCAAATAATCTGCATAAGAGTCACAAATATCACATAAATTGTATCTTTTAGGGTCTAAACTAAAATGTTTCTAGTGCTGCGGACATCACTCATGCTATACTTATGAAATTATACTTCTTGATGACAACACTGCCGCGTGATAACATCAAGATGGCCGCCATACAAGCGAAGAAGGCACGCCAATCGCCATGCTATAAATCCGAGTCTATCGCGATGGTTTCGACAGCGCACACATAAGCACGAGGACAACCACACTCTGTACTGCTATCTCTTAAAGGGGCAGACGGGCTATAAGCAATTGTGTCGCTCAGGGCTCGACCAAGCAGATGAATAGCACTCTGTTGTGAATCACGCCATGCTGTTATCGATATTGCAATAGAGGTATACACGCTATGGTAGGGGCGAGATGGAGTTCTGAATTTAATACGATAGAGGTGGATGTGAATAGTCAAGTTGATGTTTGTAGTCGGGAAAATCCGTCTTGGGTATTTGTGGGTTTTGCAGTCATGTTTGAATGGATGATATTTGTGGAGATGTATTTCGATGGATCTGAGGATATACAATAGAACCTCCCAAAGCGGACACCTCTCTATCAAGGACAACCTCTCTATTAAGGACAACCTCTCTATCAAGGACAACCTCTCTATTAAGGACAACCTCTCTATCAAGGACAACCTCTCTATTAAGAACAACCTCTCAATTAAGGACACTAGTTTTGGTCTCAAATTGGTCGTTTCCATTTAACTTGACCTCTGTAATCAGGACACCCCATTAATAAGGACAGCATATGTCAGTCCCGAGGGTGTCCTTAATAGAGGTTCTCCTGTAATGTTCAGGATATCAAAACAAAAACACCTTTATCCTTGGTAATTCTTAGGGTTGCACTACATCAAATAAAGTAAAGTATCAAAATTCGTTTTTTGGCTAATGCTTTCTGAGGTATCAGCTGGAGAATTCTTTCGTCATTTTCTTGCAGTTTCTGAAAGGCTTTCTAGTAATAAAGTCTTTGGACTGATGAGTGAAGCTTTCGATTCAATGATGAAACAGACAATTATGTGACAATTGGCATCAATCAAGAAATATTAGTTGATACCATAAGCCCAAGAAGTCATGACCCCAAATACATGTAAGAACTCCCTACATCGAACAACAGCAAAATGTAACATGTTACACCTAACACCTAACCTTACACCTATACCTGAAATGTTTAACTTTGTGAGCTTGAGAAGTAGTTCCCATCAAAAAACAAGGGTGTCAATATAATGCAATCAAACAATTAGACACACCAACCATAAAACTTTCATCACAAGAGCTAAAACCATTGGCTTCAAAATGCCACAAACAGATTTTCAAGATGGTCGCCATGCCACAAACCGGTTTTCAAGATGGCCGCCTAGAGTACAGAATGTTGGTCAAATTGTGAAAACGACAATAAGTCTGGGTGTAATGCTCAAAGGCATCGTCACACCAAGTTTCAGTCAAACAGTCCCAGCAGTCATGAAATCTGCCCCTGTGGACAGATGGATGGACTGCATGATGAATAGATGGATGGACTACAGGATGACTTACTTATAGTTCTCATCGTTGTGTCTCTGAGGCAAATTAGGCTTTATTTAGCCTTGGACAAATAGGACCAGCGATTTTACCCTAAAGCGCCTCATCGCACCTCGTTGCAACAAAACTCTCTGAATTGCAACTCCCTCGACAACACTGAACATTTTTAAACAAACGGCTTAAGTTGTCAAGCCAAACTGTCAAGCCTCTTTCCAAACTGTCTGGAATATATTGACAACCAGGATGACCAGAGACACCACAATCATACAGAGATTTATTTACTGGCCAACACAGCAACTGTCTCCAGAGCGGACAGATTTAGACCAGGAGTTCTGAACATCATCATCAACTCTCACAAAATCTATCTTCCTGTACATCTCATTTCGCAAGCACAATCCAGGACAACTCGTTTTTGAGAAAAACAACTCCTTGCACCTGGCATCATCACATTGGGTCAATTCTGCCTCGGACAATCAATGGAAAACAGATTCTCAAAAGAACGGGTGGTGATGCAGAAATAATTTCCATTTCTATTCAAATGGTGAGCTTCAGTGCCGAGGGGCATACTCTCTCCAACTGTTCGACTACAGAGAAAATGACGAACTCGAGCAAAGAATTTCACTGGCGATTTAAGCGTGAAAACCCCCACCATTCCAATGACTCTCTTCACATATGCGAAGCTTAACGTGGTGGCGCTCCACGTTGCGCCGATGCCTGATTGGTACGCGCCAAGCCTCAGAGTGTTCACGGCAACAATACTGGCACAAGTCAGGATGCATTCGGTTCACAACACCTTAACGCCACAGGCACAGCAAGAACCCTGGCTGCTTTATAAAACAAGTTAGCATCTTTTGATGTCCCTCGCAGGTATTAGGGGCGATGGATGTTGCCAAGGATGACAGACTAGCGGTTTGCCAGTTTCCCTAGCTGAGTGGCCCCGAGGGAAGAGTCACATTACAGAGGAGTGCGGGGTATTTCTGCTCAACTGTGCCTGCAGTGACAGGATTGAATGTGGAAGATGGGAGGCTGTTGTCAAACTGGCACCAATTTGGAAAGCCTTCGGTCTTATCAGGGGGGGGGGGAGGGAGTTGGGTTCAATTACATTTGGTTGCATTTTATTATCAATGCAAGTCTTTGCACCGACCACATTTTCAAAGGAGGTTTTTTTTACACTTCTTTAAGAAAAGACTCATGACCACAGTATTGATGGCAACAAATCTGACAATTTCTCCTTATGCTCAAAATGCCTTTGAGACCAACAGAAAAGTGTTTGAAGAGAATCAATGGCTTCAATTACACCTGGTTGCATTTTATTATCAATGCAAGTTTCTGCACCGACCACATTTTCAAAGGAGGGTTTAAAGATGTCTTTTTACACTTCTTTAAAGAAAGACTGATGACGACTGTATTGAGGGCAACAAATCTGACAATTTCTCCTCATGCTCAAAATGCGTTTGAGACCAATAGAAAAATGTTTGAAGAGATTCAGTCCATTTAAGGATATTCCAATAGCCAAACATCACAACATAATAGAAATGATTAGGTAACACCTTAGCCTGAAAGAACCGTGCTCCTCAATTTCATCAAACACACAACAATAGAAAATTGTGCTAGGAAAAGCCCTCCCCTACTGTTGACATAATTGCACATGATGCAATATTGTCTGCAAGTGGCCCCTTCTTTGTGACATGATAAGTTCAGAATAACAACACAGTGTAACAATGATATTTTAGTTTGTCAAGTGCTTTGATCACACTCCCCTTGTAAGGCATCTTTTACCAGGGCTACATTTAAAGGGAGTATAGGACCATGAGTTTCACGATGCTAGTAAGCTGATAAACTGACGAGTTTAGGAGAAGCATCATGGTTTTCACAAACTTGATTGAACTATTATAAGGGTGTATGGCGATATTCCTCTATTTCTAAAAGGTTCACCCTCTAGCACTCCAAACGTCTGTGGTCGCCCCCAGCTTTTTCCGTCAAACGCCCGTGGATGTTCGCAATCGCGTCACATCAGACGAGGAAGTGCTAAATCAAAACATCATTCTACTTGAGCCAATGTTCAAAGCCGAACTCCCAGCTCAGTCAATGAGTTATCCATGTACCGACGAGTAATACTACTTTTATGTTAAAATTGCTCATTTTTAGGAATTTCAAGACATCTTTCTGGAGGAACAGATGGAAAAAAATATTAAAACGCCGCAGTGCTAAAGGGTTTAGGCTTCCTTATGGATACCCCTGAATTGACTTCAGCCTCGGAGGATCTGCATCTTCCCCTTCACTTGACCAACCCTGCAAAGGTATATCTCTTGCACTGAGTATAGGAAGGCTACCCCAAATGCTGGGTTGATCTATAGTCAGGGCAGTTGGAATAATATAAGCACCATCACTATTTTTCTTAAGGGGACCTCCCAGATAATCAGAATGTTTGGGGTGATGTAGTTTGCATTATAATGTATGCTTTCATACAATATGTACATATAATTTATACGATATACACGTTTTTTATTGATTTATTTACATGATGCCCAGTGCTTTGGCTGACAAAAGTTTTAATTCAACGGGTGTTAACATAGTCCTTCCATACTTACTTGCCCACTGCGTGCAAAAAAACTTCAAAAAATATCGTGACTAAAAGCATCTCCCAGTTCTTGTGTGTAGTTTCTGTCTCCAGCTTTGGTTAAATCTCAAGTCCCACCCAAACGTTTTTCACAAATGTTTTTAAACATTCAAAGAACATTTCAATTGTTGCACCTATCATTTCAACTGTTGCACCTTAACATTCAAACTACATTTTAATTGTTCCACCTACCTGATCATCCTCACGCCGTCACTGATTTTTGGAAATTTTCGTAAACCACCTGTACTTATAGATTTGTCCCAAAGACATTTAGAAGGAATATCACGCGATTTGAGATGATACCAAGTTACCAGACAGCGACATTTGCAGCCAGACTCGCATGATATAACCCAAATATTTCTGTCTGGGCTACAGGTATATGCTCGATGCCGGCCTAATTTTTAATCCACGTTCTGACCCACTGATCCTCATCAGGTTAAGTAAGCCCAGCAATTTCAAGCCCGGATTAAATTTTCATTGGTGTAAATGCTTTTTTTTATGTCAATGCTTTTTTGTAAATGACAATATGCAAGGGAACCCTAGCAAATATCATCCTGCAGGGCACAGTAGAAGGCAATCGAAAACACGGCTGACCAAAGAGGACTTGGATGGACAATGTCAAAGAATGTACAGGAAAAAGGACAGGAGACCTGATCGGCCTCACAGAGGATAGACGGGCATGGTGCCATGTCGTCAACTTCACAGAGTCGCCCCAATGGCCGCATGGCTGCGGAACCAATGCCGCACCATCAGAAATCCACCAAGCGCGTACACCAGCGCTGCAGCTAGTTACAAAATCCGGCAACAGATGGTGCACAAACAATAAGCAGAAAGCGCCACCTGTCGCCGAACCATCTAACTAGCTAATAGCCGATCCATTAGCGCGTACACCATGACAAAGCCGAGCTTTTAACAAGCCGGGCGAATTTGGACCATCAAGCTTGATGGGACAAATTCACCCGGCAATGGATTGCCGAACAAATTTGTCGCGGCAATGTGGTGGTGTACGTACAATTGGTCCAATAGATAGATAGATCAGAGAATAGACGGGCATGGTGCCAAGCAGTCAACTGCATAGAGTCGCCCCAATGGTGGCATGGCTGTGGGACAGATAGATAGATAGATAGATAGATAGATAGTAAATGCTTTTGAAAAGGACTGTCATAACGTGTAAATGCCACTACAGGTCGGTTCAAACGCGAGTATTGTATTGGCAAAGCAATTGCTCACTACCACCAACCTTGTAGCTGCCTTCACTATCAACCAGTCATAGCCCCAGGAGTTATGTGGGAATATATACTTACCACATGCAGCCTATTACATGTATTAGGCCATTAGCAAATGATATTTTCTATACAATATCAAATAACTAATGGCAATATCACATATTATGAAAGTGAATACCACCTGTTACATTTGATAGGCAATATATTGTCCTTTGAAGTAGATAATTAATACATGATACATTTGATGATCATGCAGTTTTCACTTCAGGGAAAAACCTATTAGACATTGTTTGGAGGCCTTCAAAACCAAAGAATCACAAAGAACAACAATATCATGAAATACTGCACACATGTACATAGAGAAGTGAGACATTCTAAAACACTGAGGTTACAATGTTTTATTGGATTAATCCTTAATCCAAATCTGCAAACAGATAGTATGGTAAGACCAATAAAGACACGTCCCCTTGATTGTCTTTGATACGTCAGCTCCGAATAATGAAAAAATCTCTAAATTCCATAACATCTTCATGTAATTCCATTTTTATACAAATTTGTCACCCACCACAGCAAAATGGGTCGCATGTCGCACAGAAGATGAGCCAAAAATAACACCAGGACATACTACAAGAAATGGATACACTCAGATTTCACAAAAGGCAGACTATAGTGAAATGAACAACCAGTCCGCCTCAACCTGCTGTAGTGCGTCACATTTGTTTGTGGTGCAACTAGCTGCAATTAAATGTACACCACCAGACTAGCCTTGGAACAGGTCCGCAGTTAGCATTGAGATGTCACTGCCTTGCCCTCTGTTTATTTAAGCTCGCCTGATCGGCATTAGGTGGAAACAGTCATACCTTACTTCACTTATTCAGATCTTTACTTCAGATATCTGATTGTTCCAGTTTTATATGCTGGATGTGCCTGCTCCTGTGGAAAGAAATCTCCACTCAGCTACCGTATCTGTTCAAGTGGAGTTAATTATGTTTTGACTGACAGCGCAAATAAAGAACAACAAACTCGTTAAGAAAAACACAAATTAGGGGAACACTAAACGGTAACTAATTAAAAACCTATTCACATTATGATTCACTGGGTTAAAAATGAGGAGGAAACTGACGTGTGAACGAATGCAACCTGACTGAGGTGAATATCTGATACTGATGGGATGAAACACTATAGGGAAGATATGGTAAAGAACCAGTCTGAGACAAACAGCACGAGACATCGGGTGATATGAATAAAGACTAGCAAATGCTTTTACTCCGGTTTTGTACAGGAAGGCCTAGTGTAAATGTACATGGAGATTTAGATAAAAGCATTTCCTAGTCTTTATTCATATCACCCATCATCTCTTGATGTGCATCTCATCTGAACAAGGTTTATCTAACCCTTTGAAGGCCGACCTCGACTTAAGTCGCAAAAAAAAAACCTCTCCGTTCACCCGACCTCGACTATAGTCGGTATTAAAACTCACTCGGCATCCCTCCACATAGAACACTTACTACAGCTTTGTGCAACTGAGGTATTCCGAATGACAACTTGGTTACGTACTGTGGTAGCTGAGCATGATTTTCATATAAGGTTTCCCCAGGGTGAGAATTTGAGTTCGGTGAGTATTTTGGCGTCAAATGTGATGTAAACAACATTTTGCTCCAGGAACTCGGGCTTCTTGGGGTGGTATTTCTGTGGAAATACGGGCTCCAAAGGGTTAAAGGGAGTGATTTTAACAAAGTTACTACGCTGTGTCTTGGAGGGGGGAGGGAGGGAGGGAGGGAGGGAGGAATATAGGATTCTACTTAAGCTATTGAATATTGGTTTCAACTTAACTCAAGATGGCCGCCTGGTGGCCATACTGGATATCGGATCTATCAGACCAGCCCCAAGACCCCAATCCAACTGTAATATGAAATCCATTTGCAAGTAATTACCTCTGTTGGACCTGCACAGATGGAAAAGGGCACCACCTGGTTCAGTGGGATGAAAAAGACTTATCTTTCCAATTCTTGGCCAATGGACAACGAATTCAGTGTGGCTTGTACCGAGTGACGAACAACGAAACCTGCTGAGAATACATGTACAAATATATGCAGCATTTAAGAGCCCTCATCTCTACGCTGCAATGCACTCTCTCCCGTAAGATACAAATTCAACCCGACTGCTGAGTGTAGCCAATTGAATACTGATAGGAATGAAACTCTCACCAGAAAGACTGTATGAAAGTGTTCAACACCATTTGTGATAAGAAGAGTAAAGCTTGCGTTGCTTTGGCAACCCAACTTAATTCATCACATAGTTTCTCTAGCATACAGTGATTTTTCTTAAAGAGCAAGTCTCTTCATTATGGTAACCACAGCATTTAAAACAACCCAGAAACTTCTGAGTGGATATCAGGTCCCACATGGCTACTATGGGCACAGTTATGTTCGGCTGGCCGTTCCCACCAGAAAAAAAACCGTACCGGTCCAAGGACGCTGCCATTGACATAGTATGACGTCACAACAATCTCTGTTGCGGGGAGGTGCACCACTTTTGCAGGGGCTTGACTGTCGGCGAAACCATGCCGTCTTTAGTTTACATTTACATATAATGACATCATTTTCAACAAAATGGCCGACGTCCTTTTTTTGGCGCCAAGATGTTTGTCCCCCAAGGGCCCATTTAAATGCCTGGGCCCGGTTGTTAGAAAGCATGTCAGCTCATAACATCATGTTGACATGTTGTTTCATGTACAACAATGCACATGTAACAACATGACAGCATGATGTTATGAGCTAACATGCTTTCTAACAACCGGACCCTCACGTACTTCATGTGGCAATATTTCTTCTCAAAAATTTGGCCACTGTACTCAACAAAACCTCAGTGGTCAAGATGAGACAAAAACTTATTCTATTTTAAAAATAGACTCAAAATCACAATAGGATCCCTAAATTCGCGTCATTGATGTGCTAGCCAGCACACAAGTCACGCGTAGGCTGAACGGAATTTAAACGAAACATAGAGAGATGAGCGCATCATTGTTGTGTCATTGACACGCAACTCGGCACACAACTTGCGCATCACTGATGTGAAGCAGGTCAATTGTGACATGGACTGTAACATATTGTAACCTAGGTGTTCAGAATACAAATTTACACAGTGGGAGAGTGTGTCTGGTCTATCCCTACTAGCACAATACTAACTTGACTCATATAAATTATTGATCAGGCATACTTTACAGAATGAATAATTCAAGAGTATTCAAAAATCCACTAACAAGCAAAAGTGGCACTTTGTAACAGAAATGTACTTGGTTCGCAAATAGCACCGCCAGGTATAGAGAGTAGTGAAGAAATGTACACCGACGGTTGGATTAACTGTCCATTGTTTGGGGGAATATTATGATGCCATGCACGGAATATGTCGTGCTTCGCCGGCGATTTCTTGATTCACGTCAGATCACCAGTATTTGATTCGTGTGGCAAAATCTGCTCAGTCCATTAGTTATATTGTTTGCTTAAGGGATTGATACCAAATGAGAGAGGCATTGGTTGTCTCACCAAATACTGAAAGGGTGGATCTCAAATGAAGGCAAAAACCAAGGTGGCAGCCCCACCTGTGCAGCACTATGGGAGACACTATGGGAAATACCACCACTGAATATTCATAGGTTGGAGGTTCCAGACCTATAAATTGGACGCACGTTTTTAACGGTCAAGTGCATATTTGGAGAGGGATTGAAAAAATATTTGCTGTGGCAAGTCAACAGATATAAAGAAAATATTTGATGAAAAAATTAATTTTGAATTTTGACACCCTGGCCATAGAGGGCATCATTCAAACTTGTAGCCAAAATGGCCGAAATGGGTAAAACTGTCCACTTATGACAACCTTCTCAATTCCAAAAAAAATTTCCTTGGTGAACTACAATGTGTACCAGTTTAAATCACACCAAGACTAACCCGTATATCATATCCTAATTTCAGATTCATAACCCCACGCAGTATTTGATGGCGGGCATTCGAAATACATGTAACTGGAAATGGCTTTGAAAATCTATGGTAGTCTTGTCTCATGGTGATACAACCAGTACCAATAGTCATCAATTTCTGTTCTAAAACACCTGTAACTGGAAATATTTTAGGCATAATTCACCGAGAATCCGTTTTGGACACATTTGGCCAAACCAAGAGGCCATGGTTGTCTGACTAAAACCTCTGCGATCAAAACGAATCCACTGCAGTAACATTGTAAACAATGTGTCTTAGAATTTGCCAAGAGGCAATTTCTCATAAGTCATAGCCAGAATTTGTTTAACGAATGTAACGTTTCCTGTCATAAGATCTGTGATAGAATCCCATTATAGAATCTATGATTTCTACACACCACATTTCATATCACAGATCCTATGATGGGCCATTCTAGATCATTACAGATTCCATTACATACACTGGGCCAAAATGGTACCATTATAGATACGATCATGGACTCCATCATAGATTTTATCATGGAAGGAAATCCTCCATCACCTCTACCTGCGCATCCCCCATTCCCCCTTACCAGCGGTAGTTGATAAAGTATGGAATTAGTGAAACCTTGGAAACACTGATAAACCTTGGAATATTCAATGTAAACCATGGAATCACTGTGCAAATAGCGCGGGAAATTGGGTGCGTTCCTTCCACGATTTATACCCTCCCAACTGACAGTCTCGTCCCAGCTGACTTTATTGATAGCAATTTGCCAGTTAGTTCAGAAGCCAACATTTTTAATGTGGAGGATGACGTCATCAATTGGCAATGCGCTGTGGTCGTTAAAATATTTTATTTCTCTTCAATGGAAGCAAAAATTAGTTTTTATGATTGTTTTGTATTCCATAGACGATAAAGTATTATGCTCGGTACTAGATGCACGAGATCATAGGACAAACACACACGTGAATAAAAAAAACCCCTTAGAACTGGTGACGTCACAAAGATCTCTGCATCCCTCGATGCGTACTGGAAGATGTAAGAAATCGCTCACGGCGAAGGAAATTTTCATCCGCAAACTTCGGTAATAAACATACATGACTGGGCTTCTTTTATTCATCGTTTGTTATAAAATATCAGTCAATCATAGACAATTAGGCCTAGACATAGTCGTCAACCTTATCCATGCATAATGCATGACAGGCCCCCAATTTTCTCTGTATCACCCTGTATGAACAGACCGATCCGTAGTTCAAATAGGCCCCGCGTGGTGGTGGCGTATTTATAAGAGGAGCGCTATTGGTCCATATTATGGGTGTGTGGTGGGCGTGTCTTCCCATATTTGGGAGATCAGTACTGTACACTGGAGGCGAGGTACAACTGGGTTGTTCTAAAATATAGACTATTGAATCGGATATGCGACAGATTTCTAAATTACCATAAAATTCCGATCTGATCATGTAAGAATAAGCTCCAAATGTTGATTCGTAACCACGTTAGGTTCGAATGGCATTATTTCATGTTTTTATGCATTTTTAGGACTGATTCCAAGGTTTATCACTGGTTCCAAGGTTTCACTGATTCCAAGCTTTATCAACTACCCTTACCAGCAGTGTATATGACTGTAAACTTTGTTTCCAGTGCTATCCACAAATACAGAGAAAAACCCAAACCATTTTCTCACAACACGTCTTACGGTAGTGTTATGTAGAACCCAGCTGATAAATAATCGAGTTGTTTTTAAAAAAACAAGGAGTGTTTGTATTGGTAGGTGTAAAGAACTGCTTGAGTGGTTCGATATTTAGCTTGATTTAATTGAACACGGGTAGTATCCAGCAAACTGCACTAGTCTGACCTGATGGACCAGGGTTGCAATCAGAGGCACTGTGCACTAAAACTGATTGTAGACTGCGGTCATAACTCATACTGGCACTTGTGGTTTTGTTTCATAACAAATGGCTGATTGCGGCATCTGAGCCAAAGTAGCTTTCCATGTCCGCGTTTTCTTCTAAAATCTCTGGATAATTCCAGGATGACGAAACATTTTCAACAAGTATTTGTCAAAAAAGCCTCATAAATGAATTTGAATTTTAATACCTGCTCAGCTATTTCATCTTCGGCTTGGAGGAAGATATCACCACAGGTTATACACATTTACAATGTCCTGGTACAGGCGCCCAGGTCGAAGAATTTGGGTTTACATTTCCCTCAAAGTGTAGTGATTTGCCCAAGGTCACCAACAAGATGCTCTCTGGTATGCACTTAATATTACCAGCTCTACACCTTGTAAAATATTAGCCCAATCCATCTTCATCATGCAACAATCAATTAGGAAAACGTCCCAGTTGTAAATCTAGTACCAGTAGCATACACCCAATGTGTGCCAGTAGCCTATATCAGGCAGCTTTTTAGTTTTACCAGAAATGACAATATTGATCAACACCCAAGGGAGGTCACACTACAGTGACCCAAACACTCAAGGAAGTCCACTCTGCAGCCAGCTCAACACCCAAGGGAGGTCACACTACAGTGACCCCAACACTCAAGGAAGTCCACTCTGCAGCCAGCTCAACACCCAAGGGAGGTTACACTACAGTGACCCAAACACTCAAGGAAGTCCACTCTGCAGCCAGCTCAACACCCAAGGGAGGTCACACTACAGTGACCCCAACACTCAAAGAAGTTCACACTGCAGCCAGCTCAACACCCAAGTGAGGTCACACTACAGTGACCCAAACACTCAAGGAAGTTCACTCTGTAGCCAGCTCAACACCAAAGGGAGGTCACACTACAGTGACCCCCAACACTCAAGGAAGTTCACACTGCAGCCAGCTCAACACCCAAGGGAGGTCACACTATAGTGACCCCAACACTCAAGGAAGTCCACTTTGCAGCCAGCTCAACACCCAAGGGAGGTCACACTACAGTGACCCCAACACTCAAGGAAGTTCACTCTGCAGCCAGCTCAACACCCAAGGGAGGTCACACTACAGTGACCCCAACACTCAAGGAAGTCCACTTTGCAGCCAGCTCAACACCCAAGGGAGGTCACACTACAGTGACCCCAACTCTTAAGGAAGTTCACACTGCAGCCAGCTCAACACCCAAGGGATGTCACACTACAGTGACCCCAACAATCAAGGAGGTCCACTCTGCAGCCAGCCCAACACCCAAGGGAGGTCACACTACAGTGACCCCAACACTCAAAAAAGTCCACTCTGCAGCCAGCTCAACACCCAAGGGAGGTCACACTACAGTGACCCCAACACTCAAAAATGTCCACTCTGCAGCCAGCTCAACACCCAAGGGAGGTCACACTGCAGTGACCCCAACACTCAAGGAAGTTCACACTGCAGCCAGCTGTTATTTTAAGGTCACCTCATTCAGATGAGATATCTCTTTTTTATAGAAGATTTTCAGTATCATTTCTCCATCGCAATCAAAAGCAAAATATTTTGCAAGGTCTCAGTATGTTTGCAGAAAATCTATCTAAACAGCTTAGAAGGAATCTGATCAGTTCCATTACTGTATAACAGGATGGTATCTGATACCAAAACTGGCTCATGTAACAGATTCATTTTATGGCATATTACTCAAATCCATGACAAAATTTCATCATCAAATTAGAAGTTGATGCTCCTCCCATTGCATTAGGTGCTACTTTGAATGAATTCAGTGTGATTAGTTTCACAACACATCAAGCATGTCTTCCCAGCACTTCAGCCATGACATTCTCTCATGACACATGTATTGGACACCTCCAGTAGATTTAATTGGGTTTTTCTTGTCTTGCTGTCTTGAGAGGTGACAGAGTGTCCCAGTAGCATTGCATTTGAAACAATTCTGTTTATTGGTGTTTATGTGGTCTCATTTTATATCAGACAAGATATGACCCGCCAAGACAAACTGAGTCGCATGTCGCACAGAAGATGAGCCTAAAATTACACCAGGAAATAATAAAAGAAATTGATGTTCTCAGATTTCACAATAGGCAGACAACAGTGAAATGAACAACCAGTCCATCTCAAACTGTCAAGCTCGGCGCGACATGCAACTCATTTTGTAGTGGTGGGTCACATATTTCTGTGAAAAACATGACTGCTGGCAGTACGTATCACTCCATTACTGTGTAGAAGCAGTTAGCAACCTTTGGCTCGTCTGTTTTCATAGGCCTGTTACATGAACATAGGCCTTTTGTACAGGCACTAACACTAGACAGACATAACATATCTTTTTCATCAAAATTTTGACTTAGTTTGCCCAAAGCACAGTTTTTTTTAGATCAGCGAAAGCATTTTAGCCAATTATAAATGTCACTCAGAGTGATGCAAGGAAAGCAGGCCTACACTCCTCCTCCATGACAGTGGGGACCATCCAGTGGCCTGACAACTAATACTACTTCAGGACTGATCCTCAACACAATTCCAATTTACACAGCACTCAGCTACCCAAGTGCATACTTGTGTACACTCGCCTGCCTTCACTTGCATTCAACCATTTATATACATGGCTATAAACTGTCTGCACATGAACTTTATACAGTGTATACACTGGGACATAGATTTTACAGCCATGAACACAATATTTATGATACACATATATCACAATACAATATAGGAGTGGGACTGCAGATATACTTTTGTAGGAAAATCTACTCTGCACTAAAAATAAGTGCACTCAATGCGTCTGTCCCACAAGCGAAATGACAGACAAAGCCAAATAAGCCACCATTTTGAATGTTTATATCTGAGCGATGCCGTCTACAGTACAGGACAAGGGGACCAGCCGAAAGACCCCAGCTGCTCGGCTGGGTAGAAACCTACTGGGGGAATATACAGATGTACAAGATTTACAGCAACTTACTCTTCCTATTGGAATTTTCCTTCCTACATGCTGTGCAGTGAAAGCACCAGAACTAAATCCACGACACTGGAGCTATATACTACACGTTTGCATACAGCAATCCAACATGGCTGCCAATGGATTCTATTATTGCCAGTCTGCCTGTACATGATTGGTGCATTTCTGTAGAGGTAGAATACAGAACTAATTGGAAGGGGATAGCAGACGCTCTGTGGACGACAATCAGACATTCAGTGTGCAGTGTTACAAGCGTAACAATAACAGTGCGTTATGCTGGCACAAACCACTTCACAGGGTTTAACTTGTGTGAGGACAAATTATTCAACAATCTGGCGTCATTTAAAGGAGAAGGCAAATTAGTTCAAACACCCTGTCATCACTGAGGGGCAATTTAGTTGTATATTATCAGGCTTCCCTGTAATATTGAAGTACACATTTCTGATAGGTCCCATCGGGAGCATGAATATTCATTCAGATACGAGGGTTTGGTGCTGATGGGCAATTCACTTCCTTCTTGCAGTCTGTACAGTCAATCTCCCCCCATCTCCCTCAAGATATTTAAGTAGTTGGTTTGGTGCTGATGGGCAATTCACTTCCTTCTTGCAGTCTGTACAGTCAATCTCCCTCCCTCTCCCTCAAGATGTTCAAGTAGTTTCTTCTTGCCATATATTTTAATAGGCCTATACTTAGGTAACCTTTGCGAAAGTGATTATGATACAGCATACCAAAGTTTTTCTCAGTTTCAACAAGAAACCAATTGATCTATTTAATGTTATCACCATAGTATCAGTGTTGTTTCAGTGGAAAACATCAGCAGACGTCACCAACAAGACGTCACATTGCAATAGCATTCCGCGATAATGACGTCACTGCAGCTGCTGCCCTCTATTTCCCCATCGCTGAATTACAGGCAATGTCGGACAAACATGCGGTTTCGTAATGGATTCAGGCTTTCGAACTAAGGCAGTTAGATTCAATCTGGCACATATCCGAGTGTTGGAAATACTACATAATTGTTCTGAATATTTCTCTCTCTGACTCTATGGTATCATTCATGCTAAAAACAATGCAGGGTCAAAGATAATTGACTTTGGAATAAGCTCAAATGCGTAGAAATAAGTGTCGATGTCCGACTGTCACGTGACTAAAACGTCATCAATATCTTATGCAAATGACCTTGTGAGCTATAAATAGTAACTTCGCGGAATGCTATTATATACTTGACCAAGAGGTTCTCAGACGCTGGCCGTTAGCCATCCAGTGAAAATCCTCATTGAATCGTATTCTAACCAATAGCAATGTGACATATTAGGCTTCGGTTCATCGATAAATCATTCACAAATTTATTGATTTTGTGCAGAGAAAATTCCCATACATGATTTATCAGAATTATTAGAACTCTACCAAAGTAATATTTACCATGAATATCAGACCTTTAAAGCTCTCGGTATAAAATACCTCAGAATTTATATTGAACTTGGAGCTAATATTATTTTTACCAGTTTATTGAAATGAACACACAGAACTGAATTTCATTCAAGAGAGGGGGTAATTTGGCCATCTTCAAGTGACTAGAGTATCAAGTAAGGGGCCTTAGTCATGCAGACTCAGCACTAAATATATTCCATGTACAATCGTGAATCCTTTCGACGTACTGTGAGATGTGACTGAGAGACCCCTATTGGTGGCTTTGTGTAACTTTATCTTGCCTGCCGACATGTAGCTGCTGCCTATATTGTCCCTTTAATCATAATTGATCTCGAAACATCCCGATACATCAGAGACATCCTTGGAACTGGCATGCTTACATGTACAGGGTGTGTCAATGTTGACATGTACAGGGTGTGTCAATGTTGACATGTACAGGGTGTGTCAATATTTACATGTACAGGG
The DNA here is from genome assembly GCF_910592395.1 of Lineus longissimus. Classification (NCBI taxonomy): domain Eukaryota; kingdom Metazoa; phylum Nemertea; class Pilidiophora; order Heteronemertea; family Lineidae; genus Lineus; species Lineus longissimus. Next base: position 3,955,181 of record NC_088319.1, on the reverse strand, counting down.
TGTGTCAATGTTTACATGTACAGGGTGTGTCAATGTTTACATGTACAGGGTGTGTCAATGTTTACATGTACAGGGTGTGTCAATGTTTACATGTACAGGGTGTGTCAATGTTTACATGTACAGGGTGTGTCAATATTTACATGTACAGGGTGTGTCAATATTTACATGTACAGGGTGTGTCGATGTTTACAGGTACAGGGTGTGTCGATGTTTACATGTACAGGGTGTGTCGATGTTTACATGTACAGGGTGTGTCAATGTTTACATGTACAGGGTGTGTCAATGTTTACATGTACAGGGTGTGTCAATGTTTACATGTACAGGGTGTGTCGATGTTTACATGTACAGGGTGTGTCAATATTTACATGTACAGGGTGTGTCGATGTTTACATGTACAGGGTGTGTCAATGTTTACATGTACAGGGTGTGTCAATGTTTACATGTACAGGGTGTGTCAATGTTTACATGTACAGGGTGTGTCAATGTTTACATGTACAGGGTGTGTCAATATTTACATGTACAGGGTGTGTCGATGTTTACATGTACAGGGTGTGTCAATGTTAACATGTACAGGGTGTGTCAATGTTTACATGTACAGGGTGTGTCGAAATATAGCAATCACCCAGTTTTGCAATAGTGGGCAGGTCCATTAATAGAGAGCACTGGCTCTCAATCGAAGCATTTCTGCAGTGCATAATGAATTATGAGTTAGAACCAAACCAAGAGAGCGGGGATCTTACAGTTCACAATCGCTGTCAGAAGTAAATGTTTACACCCTTTTGGGTCTTGCTCAAAACACTAATAGTCAGAATCTGCCAAGAATGCAGTCTGCACACCAGAGCCCAAAAGGATGCAAGCAATTACTTTTGACAGTGACTGTAAAGAAGTAAGTGGTACGTTTTAATGCGATTGCCAAATAATGACCGCCAGCCTTCATAGATGGACTTGACTTCTTAGATAGAGGGAGTAATTTTATTCATCAACCTCACTTCTTTTTACTTTTGCAGGGGAACCAAGTGTTCTAAAGTCTACAGGTTTGTGTTGCCTCATATGTCCAATGGGGTAGACAGCAAGCCAATCATCCTTCTCTCAAAAAGCTTTTGGGAAAGATCGCATGATTAGTGCAGATCAACATGACAACATCGAGAAATGGCATAAGGTGTTGTGGGAAGAAATTTAACGAAATGACAACCAGCACCACCAAGAACATGCTGGAACACAATGACAGAACAGGCTCTAGTTAATCATTTTACCACCAGATGATGCTGTCGGCATTACAGTGGGCTTACCATTAAGTAACAGCTAAGGAGGTCGAATTGCCACAGAGAAGGATATACCATAATGCATTCTTAAATACTGTCAGGCTTTTTGTGATAATCTGCAGGCTTAACAATTGCTCAATTGGCCATTTACACAAGAATCCATGCAGCTAATACCCAAATAGGTTAAATCAGCCAACAGTTGGTTAAAGCTCTGTACACACTGACAACATTTTGGGAAACATGTTGGCCAACATGTTGTCCAGGTGCGATGTTATCGAAAATTTGGCCCTGTATACACATGACAACATTCGACAACATGTTGGGCAACTTGTTGTCGAATGTTTCCGAGAAATGAGGATTTTTGAGGGAATATTTTTGAGGGAAATTCATAAACAATGGAAGATTCCAAGAGAAGAAGATGTATTGTCGGTGGCTCTGCCATAATTTTACGTATCCTGATTGAAAGACGGCGAAGAAGACGTAAAGATGAGAAAAGAGTGTGGACAAGACCATGGATTTATATGAGACACCAGCATGGGGCAAATTTTGTAGCTATTTCTAGAATAGCAGCTTTCTTTTTGTTCTTGTCTTTATATTCCCTGGATGTTACATCCCATAAACAGGCACAACTTTCCCATACTGCAATAAGTTGTTCAACTTCACTCAGTAACCATTCCTTGCTTGAGGCTGCCATTTTGACTACATCACATGGCTTAAGGTAGATCATGTGATTTGTAGCCTATTTCTGATTGGATAAAACTCGACAACATCATTAGCATCTCGGCAACAAAATTGATTTTGTATTATTTCGACAACATTTGAGCAACATTTGGCCAACATGTTACCGAATGTTTCCGAATGTTTCCGAACTGTACACACTGCCAACATTTTCGATAACATCGCACCTGGACAACATGTTGGCCAACATGTTTCCCAAAATGTTGTCAGTGTGTACAGAGCTTTACTCGAGACATGGGTTAGAAAGGTGTTCTAATCACCTGTGGTACCACATAAAGATTAGGGCATACTAATCTCGGGATCTGTGACATTAACCCCTGAAGTGGTATGAGACCAAAGTCACTTTATTTGTAAACCATATAACAATTTAAGTAGCCAGAAAAGCATCTTGACACACAAGGCTCCAATACTGCAAAGTCTCCACGGACTGCCGGTTAATAAATTTGGCCTTGTGCTATTCAGAGTACAATTTTGGTGGATATATGCAAACCCAAGTTGACAATGATCACACGCGACAAAATGAAATGGCCAGGGCCATTGTGCTCACCTCACGTGGAGGAAAGATGGATAAAGAGCATGGTATTGTGTCATGTAGTGTTAGGTTTGATGTAGGTCCAAGCAATTACAATTTCCCCAAAATGGCCAATTTACAGTACATTCGACCTCTGTTACCTTGAAAAGTAGGTCAAATCAAAGAAGACCCGGGTGACACATTGAATGGTTGTTAGAATTAGATGTACCTATGATATAAAATTGGTGCCAATCGGGCAAGTCATTACTAGGAATAATGGCATTTTGAAGAATTTAGGATTTGGCCCCCTCCCTGGAGGCCAAACGGCAAATCAGATCGCACCAAACTTCAGTACCTGAGATCATCTGACCAAGGGGTACATGTGTACTTAATTTGTGATCAATAGTCATTGCAGTTAAGAAACGTGCCATAGTTACAGCCTGACGGCGAATTTACGCCATTAGACCTCTGTGACCTTGACAAGAAGGTCAAATTAAAAACCTGTGTGACATATACTGTATGGTGGTTAGATGTACCCATGATATCGAATTGCTGGCAATCGGGCAAGAAGTTAAGGAATAATCACATTTTTAAGGTTTTTGGATTTTGCCCCCTGGTGGTCAAGTGGTGAATCATATTGGACCAAACTTCGGTCCCTGAGATCACCTGACTAAGGGGTGAATGTGTATCAAATTTGGTATCAATAGTCATTGCAGTTTAGAAACGTGCCATCGTTACATCCTAACGGCCAATTTACACCATTTGACCTCTTGTGACCTTGAAAAGGAGGTCAAATCAAAAACCCGGAGGATATATGATGCACCTTTGCTAGAAGTACCTACCATATTTTTTTCAAAATTTCCCGACTACTATTAAGGGAGATATTGCATATTTTCACTTTTAACGTTTGGCCCCCTGGTGGCCAAACTATGAAACGAATCGGACCGAAACTTGGTCTCCAAGGTGTCATTACATAAGGGTACATGTGTACCAAGTTTCAACTCAATAGCTCTAACAGTTACGAAACGTGCCCTGCTAACGGACGACGGACGACGACGACGACGACGACGACGACGACGACGACGGACGACGGACGCCACGGTATGGGATAAGCTCACCTCTGCTAAGAGGTGAGCTAAAAACCCTTGTTTACTGTGGTCATCGCAGATGTTTCAGACAAGGATCAGTAATCACAGCAACCTGTAATCAATTTCAAAAAGAGTGATTACCGGTTTTGCCCGCAGAAAAAAGAATCTTTTGTCACACAGTATAGCAGTTAACTTCCGGTCACAGCGACAAAAATCGCTTGTTTGTGTGGCAATCGCTCATTTGCACGGCACTTACAGGGATATGAAGTCATACAACTTCCTGCTCTTAAACGGGACGTTTAAGAATTAGAGGGCCCCGAGGGTGTCGCTCAAATTGGACCCTGTTGCATGCATCGCGACCGATTTGTCAAAATAAATCCATATTCAAAGGTTTAGCACAGTTTATCAAAAGATAAAGCCATGATTTGGTTTTTTTCTTAGGCTTGTCTGAAGTGTACTCTCCTGACTACATATACTCTTTAAGTTACTTGATCTACGAGTATATCCCCAACTGGCATAAAGATTCTTACCCGTAATGGGTAAAATTGGCAGTGTATGAGGGTCGAATACAGTGCTGGTAAAATGAAATGAAATGGACAGGGGCCATTGCGCTCAGCGTATAGATATTTGGTGGTTAAGAATTCATCCTGGTTAAGTCGGTATGACATGAATTGTATCCTTGCTTGGAGTACCTACCATAAAATTATCATCGAAAACAAGTCACTAATAAGCGAGATATTGCACTTTTGATCTTTTTTAGTTTTGGCCTCCTGGTGGCCAAATCTAGAAGCGGATCAGACTGAAATTTGGTGTCAAAGGTTACAGGACATAGGGAGTCATGTGCACCAAATTTCAAGTTCGTAGCTGTTTTTAAAACAGGATACAGACACCGACGATGACGGACGACGGACACTGCAGTGTTGTATTGTAGAGACTCCCCTACGGTGAGCCAATGACGGAAAATATACAAAGACATACTGGAATATTAGGCAGACTTGGATTGAAATGAGTCACAAATCAATTTGCCAAACTTGCCTCCCGTCCCTGGAGATCCACAACATATAAACTAATTTGTTGATCACAATGACAGCTTCGTAGGAATAAGCATTCAACTTGTGATAGATGCTCACTAAAGTAGGAGAAATCAACACTCAGTCTGACGCTCGGTGGAAATGAAATATGAATTTTTAACAGCTGTCAAGGGGTTGTGGCCCACCGTCGACTGGGTCTTGGGAATATCTGCGGAATGAAACTGTCACATCAGGGAACTTGCATTGATTGATCTATAGATGTACCGTGCTGATCTATTTCCTGAGAAAGAACCACAGAGACATCGTCCAAAGGCCGATGAAGTTTAACCCTTCGATTCAAATTGAAATTGTCCATGTGCACTGAATTCGATAATTTATCCAGACACCATCGTCCTGACATTAACAGGAAATGTTTGTGACACATCAAGTTCTGAGGAGATGGAGATCATCAGCAGTGGCAGGCAGTTCCTCCCGGAGACGGAAAGCTCTGGAACACAGACCTTGGTAGATGCTGCTCAATCAGCCTCAGACGGCCATGCATCTAGGAGAAGGAAAATCCAACCACAAACTAAGACAAAAGTCAGAAGCCTCCAGCCCCTAGAGGCATCAGATAAGGCGACCGATATGACACGTAAGGGCAAGAACCACATCTGTCGTCAAACGCCGAGGAGGAGAACACACAAAGTAAAGTTGTCAAGATCTTCCCTCCTTGGTTGATGATTGTGAGGTAGGCCACAAGGCATTTACCTCTACCATCTCTCCAGCAAGCATGGCCATAACATGTAGACACGTTTCTGACACACACAGTATGAGAAGCCAAGATCTTCTGACCTTCACCTGTACCATCTCTCCAAGCAATCATGGTCATAACATAAACATGACATGTTTTTGACACACCCAGTAGTCAAGCTCTGACCTCGATTTATGTGAGGTAGCTAGGTCACATGACCTTTACCTGTACCACCTCTCCAAGCAATCATGGTCATAACATAAACATGACATGTTTTTGACACACCCAGTAGTCAAGATCTTCTGACCTCCGTTTATGTGAGGTAGCTAGGTCACATGACCTTTACCTGTACCATCTCTCCAAGCAATCATGGTCATTACATAAACATGACATGTTTTTGACACACCCAGTAGTCTGCTCTGACCTCGATTCATGTGAGGTAGCTAGGTCACATGACCTTTACCTGTACCATCTCTCCAAGCAAGCATGGTCATAACATAAACATGACATGTTTTTGACACACCCAGTAGTCAAGATCTTCTGACCTCGGTTTATGTGAGGCAGCTAGGTCACATACCATCTCTCAAAGTAATCATGGTCATTACATAAACATGACATGTTTTTGACACACCCAGTAGTCAAGATCTTCTTGCCTGGTTGATGTGAGGTACACCACATGACCTTCTCTTGTACCACTGCTGGAAGCAATCATAATAACAGGGTAACGTTGTTACCTTTGATCTGTACAATAACTGATTGAGCAGATTGCTGTGACATCCCCTCCACTGCTCACCAATCAAATTAGTCACCAGATCATGACGTTGCCATGGCGATGAGGTCACCAGGCAACCGCTGGAGGCGGTTCATTTAAAAGAGATCAATCGGTATCAGTGATGACTTCATTTGATACAGCGGAAAAACTCGCTCTTTTGTGCGATGATTAGGTCGACTGATCATCTGAGATACAGATCGTAGAAAATATTGTTGCCAGGCAACCAACTGAGGCACTTTTGTGATGGTTTCTTAAGAGGCTTTAAGCTTAGACGCCATCCACTTGGAGTGTGTTATCCTCCGACTTGAATAATGGAGTGGATTAGTTATGCGGCTTTGTTGCTCCTCTCGCGGAAGTCGCATCAGTTTTTGTAAACGGCTTTTAGAATTCGATATTGCGACAAACGGAGAGTATGCTGTAGCATTTAAAGGGGGATTATAGGCAGGAGCAGAGGGGCTAATTTAGCCATCTTAAGGTGACTAATATACACAGTAAGGGCCCTGGGTCATGTCAGATTCAGCACTAAATGTATTTCTCATACAACGGTGAATCATTTCAACGTACTGTGAGATGTGAGAGACCCCTATTGATGGCTTTGTGTAACTTTATCTTGCCTGCCTAGCTGCTGCCTATATTGTCCCTTGAATAGAGAGGTGTCTGCTAACAGAGGTTCAACTGTAGCAGGTGCAGCCATCAGTACAAATAACCTTGTTGCACAGAATTGATATCACAAGTGTATGAAGGCCACATCACACAAGTAAACACTTTGTGCAAACACAAATGAACAACCCAAACAAATCCTACATTCATCAATTCTGCAATCGGGGACATAAAGCTTGAACATGGCAAAAACATGATCAATGTTTGCTAGGAAACATGCAAAACACATATCGATATAGCAAAATAATGATGTATTGTTATCAGAAAAACTGCTTGTTAATTTCTTTATCAGTTTCAACTGATACATGAATGTCATGTTAAAATATATTAAATGCACAGGGAACCAATTAGTCAACTCAAACTGAAATGGATTACCACTTTTGCTAATTTTCCTTTCAATTGAGGACACATTTGACTACGTACAGTGATGCATGATCGTACAGATATCGTAAAGGAAGTTATGGCAAACTAGAGATGAAATTAGATAGATGATATTGGGAAAAATTATATAGCCCGAGGTCACACCCAAAGCTATGCCATGTTGTGGCAAATTTAATTTCTAAATCGACAAACGGATGTTTCCTACTTGGAGCTATTTACATTGTAATATACTTTGCCAATAATGATTTTGCAGGTTTAGTAGCAGCAAATAGCCCCGAGTGATTACGTGAATCAGCTTTGAACAAATATTATTATTCGCATCGACCTGGGAGGCGTCGCTAAACAGACGTTGCATCACGACACCTCCTTTAATTTGATTGGTTGGGTCACGTAGCATATTTCTTCAAAATCGATGTGGCCAGGGTTGCAAGTTAGATGCTATTAAACAAGTATTTTCTCATCCTCTTTATATACATTGACATCCTGAATCAGAGTTTATCATCAATACAAAGTTATCTTCTAACCCTACATGTAACTCTTCCTGAAAGATATTTTGACGCGTCAAAACAAATTTAAAGCCTTCGTGTAAGCTCTAGATCTATGCTGCCAAAAAATCATAAACACTAGTCTTTATCAATTCTTAATGCCACATCATCCACACAAGCCTACTTGACAACGCCCTTATTTTCCAGATTGGTAACAGATCAGCTCATAAGATGGCACAATCTAATGAGCAGATCAGTCATGCCCACTATTTCAAAACAGGATATGCATGCCACCTCTTCCATATTCTGTGCCAAAAAGGAAGCACAGTGATTGGTCGAATGAAGCTCAAAATGGCAGGCATGACTGAACTTCTCACTTTGTCCTGTCATCTAGTGAGTAGATCAGGTACTAATCAACATCTGCGGACTAAAAGATAGTTTCGGCCAAAATAATGCAGGAAGATGACAGGCAAACAACACGCTCTTACCGTCTCTTTATGTTGGAGTAGTTCTCGACGGATCTTGAAGAAATTTTTGCCATATTGTCGAAGCCCTTTGACAAATCGTTTCTGAAGTGAAATAGAAATAAGAAACATCTAATTATTAAAACCCTGATGGTTAATACTGCAGGTGACTGAAATAATGATAGGCATCACGATGAAACTGAAGAAGCTTTAAAATATTCTAGAGGAGTGGTTTAAAGGTTTTGTGCCCTTTTAGAGAAAGAGATAATTGTGTAGTTAAAATCCCTGGTTCAAGCAGATCCAATGGGTGTGTAGACGCAGCTCAATTGTGAAACAACATATTGCATCCTCGAAAGTCAAAACTACAATGTCTCTGAAAGTAAGGGTGCGTGTGTGCCGGGTTATAGCTAGTTTCTGAAATTTGATGTTACATTTTCGTCCTGACAAGGGATGCTACGTCTGGACAGTACAGTAGCTCTCTGATATCAATTGCTTAACAGTCAAACATCTGGCTCTTTGTTCATATCAAAGAAACACTAATTTTTGTGTTTATCTACAATGAAATCAGGTGTCAAGTATTCTCTGGACAACTTCAATAATAAAATAGCCAAAGTTTTAATTGAATCAGAAAGTAATAGTTTTGGTAAGAAACAGACAGTCACTTCAACACACAGAAACGCCCATGATATGAAGACAATTTTAATTTGCACTTCCACAACACAATTCCTGAACATCAAGATATTTGAGTGTTGACACCCAAGTGGCCCCGAACGCCCCATTTCACACCCAAGCTCTGGTATCTGGCTCCACCAGGCTGCAAATAGCACCCTCTAAATCATTGGTTCCGGGGCAGCGCTTATCATCGCTTAGTTTGAGCCTCACTTCCGTTTCATCTCTCGATAACTAAGGCACTCCAGTCCCCAACCGTTTCCTCCAAATCTAATTTGTTCAAGAGATAATGATATTGCCAGAGGGTGGACGCACCCCTTGTGGTCGGACAATAGTGGCTGCTGGAGGAACTGTGGCATATGTCTTGTTTCTATTTAGAGTACAGCATATTCCAAGAAGGTTTTAATCAGCTTTTCAAAAGAGGAGACAGACTGTCCCTGTTCAGCATTCTTTTGCAGCACTGTCTCTACACAGTTTGTTTTATAAGCACTTATACAGCAGATGTAAAAGGACACTATCAGTGTTCTCCACAGGGTTTTCTCAAGGTAGGGTGATACCCTAGATTTGCATGACGTTTTACCAGTGTGCAACACAAGGTAGGGTGGCCAGCAATCTGAGGCAGGGTGGCCCTATAGGAACCCTCTGCAAAGTTCTAGAGCAAGGTAGGGTGGCTCTTCCAAGGTAGGGTGGTAAGCTACCAAGGTAAGGTGGGCCACCCTGACAAATAGCCTTGTGGTGAACACTGAGACCATGAGTATGATTATTACCATCAATGATTTTAATTACATTACAATCAGGTTTTGGTCTACCAGTCTTCATTTTTAAGAAGGGTTGAATGATGAAAAAATAATTAGCTGTGGTTCCACTCTGCAGAGATGCAGTAGACATTATGTCCTGTAAATCACAGACATCATGTTATCATCAGTCCTGGCAATGACAGGGGTAAGTCATCATCTGTCCTCGATATCAGAGAAGCTTTCTGTCCCAGCAATCAAAAGATCATGTCAGCATCCGTCTTGGCAGTCACAGGGATCATGTCATCATCTGTCCTGGCAATCACAGGCATCATACAAATCATCCGTTATTTTTCAACAGTAAAATGCTCATGAACATTTCCTCGAAACACAAAAAGAATATGAATATACTAGCTGCTTTGAGCAAACATCAGTTAAAAAACAATAACTGCACAAAATAACCCTCTAATGAATTTTGCCCAAATCAAGATGCATAGCCCATTCTGCCCTTCAATAAACCTCTTCGTCAAAAACTGGTCAACAAATTCATGAAATAAACGGTAAAAAATATTTCCAAATCTGCATCAAGACTTATCATTACCTCTTGTGAAGCGCATCACACCATTGAAATTCATCACAGGGTGCTTAAAGCGGATTTTTATCCAATGAAAGTGCATTGTGTTGCCGTCTGCCTGAAGCAGGGAACGTTTCTCACGAGTTGGTGAGTGTTTGTAGAAGATTTGAGCAGCGCTTGCCTTGTTTGCTCAGTAAGCCAGGCCCGTCTATGAAACACATTGCTTTCTTATAAGCACTCACTTCAGATGGGCTGGTGTTGATTCAACGTGCTCGGCAGTGACAAAAGATAGAGAGTAGGATGGCGTACTGTTTGAGTTGGATGTTTGAAAACATGTCGCAGGAGGAACCTACTTGGGGGGCTATTCCAACCCAACCAGAACCAAGGAATCAAGTGAAACAATTCTGCATACATTGACTGAGTGCAGGGCATTATGGGCCATGATCTCGTACATCGAAAGAGTAGAGTGTCATCATGACTATTAGGGGCCACCTCAAGTCAATATACTTTTTTTTTATTTCGAAATTAATGAGAAACTTGATTGAGCACAATGCTTGTACTTTGCGATGTGTGCTGTTACTCGCAATGCAAGGAACTGGACGTCACCGAAGTTGATCGAGCAGGAAATAACAATGTGGACGCTGTTGTTATATGGATGTTCCCGATATGTTTCAGAGGGGCAAGATCAAGTGCGATGTACTTGGAAACATTAACAGCTGTGGTCGAGGAGCATGTTTTCAGCGCCATATTGTCATTAACTTTATTCTTTACAAAATATCATCTCTTGCCCCTGCTGTATATTTCCAGAAATCGACAGCATGAAACGATTCAATTTTTCTAAAGTTCCCTCCATACTTAAACCCCTTGGAGCCCGAGTTTCCACCGAAATACCAAGTCCAACCCATAAAGCCCAAGTTTCCGGAGTGAAATGTTGTTTACATCACATTTGACGGCAAAATATTCACAGAACTCAAATTTTCACCCTGGAAAACCATTATGAAAATCATGCTCAGCTACCGCAGTACGTAACCAAAGTTGTCATTCGGAATACCTCAGTTGCACAAAGCTGTAGTGAGTGTTCTTTGTGAAGGGATGCCGAGCGAGTTTTTGCAACTATAGTCGAGGTCAGGCTTCAAAGGGTTAACAAAGATAATCTTGACTAAAATGTGACCATCCTATTGTATGCTAATCACCATGACCTGTCAATGTCACACAGATTCTCTTACACAGATTCATACAATCGCTGTGAATTTCAAAGAACGAACTGCACGCCAATGAACAGATGAACTCTCAATCTTGGAGTGAAACGAACAGAAGATTAGTCCGGCGAATACCGCCTGCAAAGGGTACACCTTCACCTCCCGAGACTTCAGAAAGTTGTCCGCGACCAATAAACAGAGATGGCTGTGCAATTTGAATAACAAGTGACCATTGGACCGTCGGGTCAAACCAACTGGAGTCTGTGCCACCTCAAGTCAGTAATAATCGAAGCATCTTATCGGAGATTAAACTGCACAGCTGTACAAGCAAATCCAGTCAAGATAGGCCGAACTTCTTCCACTGGCATCTGGCCGCAGGGATAAGAGTCCGAGTCGATCAACGCGACACAAGTCTCCTAATCCATCCCATAATGCTTTGTCTGTCACGGCTGTCATTGTCTTCCATCGCCGTTCATGCACAATGGGCGTTTGATGCCGCCCTCTCTTGACAGGAGATCATTTTAGATTAGATCATTTAGTAATGGCGCATTGACACACGAGGTGACTGCAGCATTTTTGAGGAACTAAGGCCAAAATAATATTTTCACAAAAAATCACTTCTTGCACCAAGTAACCTTTTCGTTTTTATCATTGTCTTGTATCTATTGTTTCCTTTTATCATCCAGCATTTCAGTATTTTCACAAATGTTGTTTAAGAAAGAACATGGCCGGCTCCCCCCCCCCGCCAGACAAATCCATGCAATTAATGAGCAGGGTTTCCGCCAGAATTAAATTTGAGGGGAGCAAAAAAAATAAATTTTTCTAAAAAAAAGTTTTTTTTTCTTAATGAAATGGCCAGGGCCATTGTGCTCACCTCATGTGGAGGAAAGATGGATAAAGAGCATGGTATTGTGTCATGTAGTGTTAGGTTTGATGTAGGTCCAAGCAATTACAATTTCCCCAAAATGGCCAATTTACAGTACATTCGACCTCTGTGACCTTGAAAAGTAGGTCAAATCAAAGAAGACCCGGGTGACACATTAAATGGTTGTTAGAATTAGATGTACCTATGATATAAAATTGGTGCCAATCGGGCAAGTCATTACTAGGAATAATGGCATTTTGAAGAATTTAGGATTTGGCCCCCTCCCTGGAGGCCAAACGGCAAATCAGATCGCACCAAACTTCGGTACCTGAGATCACCTGACCAAGGGGTACATGTGTACTTAATTTGTGATCAATAGTCATTGCAGTTAAGAAACATGCCATAGTTATGGCCTGACGTCGAATTTACGCCATTTGACCTCTGTGACCTTGACAAGAAGGTCAAATTAAAAACCTGTGTGACATTTACTGTATGGTGGTTAGATGTACCCATGATATCAAATTGGTGGCAATCGGGCAAGAAGTTAAGGAATAATCACATTTTTAAGGTTTTTGGATTTTGCCCCCTGGTGGTCAAGTGGTGAATCATATTGGACCCAACTTCGGTCCCTGAGATCACCTGACTAAGGGGTAAATGTGTACCAAATTTGGTATCAATAGTCATTGCAGTTTAGAAACGTGCCATCGTTACATCCTAACAGCCAATTTACACCATTTGACCTCTGTGACCTTGAAAAGGAGGTCAAATCAAAAACCCGGAGGATATATGATGCACCTTTGCTAGAAGTACCTACCATATTTTTTTCAAAATTTCCCGACTACTATTAAGGGAGATATTGCATATTTTCACTTTTAACGTTTGGCCCCCTGGTGGCCAAACCATAAAACGAATCGGACCAAAACTTGGTCTCCAAGGTGTCATTACATAAGGGTACATGTGTACCAAGTTTCAACTCAATAGCTCTAACAGTTACGAAACGTGCCCTGCTAACGGACGACGGACGACGACGACGACGACGACGACGACGACGACGGACGCCACGGTATGGGATAAGCTCACCTCTGCTAAGAGGTGAGCTAAAAAGGGTATATGACCCCTCCTGAGACGTTTTTTGGCCCTAAAACCGCTACAATTGGCTCCCAAATGCTCTTATTTTACATATCAAATCATTAAAATTACTCATTTGACAGTAAAACAAACTTTAGTGACCAAAAAGTTACGGGGGATATCCCCCCTTGAAATATTTCAGGGGGGATGAATCCCCCCCATCCCCCCTCTGGTGGAAACCCTGATGAGTACTCTCAAAGAAGAAATGAAAGTATGAGCTTCTTGCAAAGAAGGTCATAGTGTCTCCTTGTTTGGTACAGAAATGATCTCATGAGCAAATGTCATCATGCCTTTGAAAGGGTACGCTACTTTCATCTAATTCATTGTGGCAAATACCATAAGCAAAACAGTTTACCAGGAATAAGCCAAATAGTACATACTAAACCATCTGGAAGACAAGAACCAGAAATACGAATCGCTTGGCCTGATCTTAAGGAACATAGGAGAATCACATAGTGATAAATGTGAGACGCTCATCCTCGTGTCATCAAAGAAAACATTGCTTTTCACCAAGGTTTCATTATTCACTTGAGATTATGTGGTGTGCCATGACAAACAGCAGAGAACGATAGCTTTCAGGATATTTATTCCAGCGTTCTCCACAGGGCCAATTGTGAGGGCTTCCCGGCCTAATTTGGCAGTTTACCACCCTACCCTGGAAGCAGAAACCTCGCCTTGTTCTAGAATTTCAGGTTCTATGTCGCCACCCTACCTTAAATTGCTGGCCACCAAAGCTTGTGTTACACACTGGCAAAACTGCTTGAATATCAAGTGTACCACCCTACCTTGAGAAAACTCACTGCGGAGAATCCTGTATTCATAGGGTGAGACTGTCGAAACAACTACACAACATTTACCATCAAGATGGTCCTGCGACAAAAAACTTGACATGAAATTGACAAAATCTGAAACCAGCATTCAAATCAATTCTGCCAGGCTCATCTTGACCTATCAAGGGTTAACACTCAGGAATTGATTTTCTAATTCTGCTGGTCATGAGCAGAATTTTCAATCGCTAAAGCTTCCGGATGGCCAGGGGTAGAGCACACAAAATACACATGTTAGTACTGCTCATATTCCAATCACCGATATCACTACACCAATACTGGACTTCTTTCCAGCATCAGGTGGCGACATTGGTATGAGTTCATCATGAACACCATGACCACATGCTGATCTTCACTCCACTCATATTGTTTGTGTGTGCGTGTGACTTCACCCACAAACACCAGTGCCCTTGGTGACATTGTAGATTATGTGATCGCACCTGATCACAGGCAATGATTGGTCAAACAGAAACAAAGCCATCTGTCAATCAATACTGGCAACTTTTTCAGCATCTGAATCTATGTTCAGTAGCAAGGAGGTTTGGGGGTATGGGAGTGACACCCTGATCAGTCAGAACCGAAGCTATCAGCCAAACGGGAATAATAGATCAGATGTTCACTTGAAACTTTGATAGACAGCCTGGTGATAGTAGTGACTCTCACCCAGGACTCTTAGATTACAAAGTGAGGTACCAGACAGGCCACAGATCCCAGACAGCCCACAGATCCAAGACAGCTCACAGATCCCAGACAGCTCACAGTTTTCCAGACAGCTCACAGATCCAAGACAGCCCACAGTTCCAAGACAGCTCACAGTTCCCACACAGCTCACAGATCCAAGACAGCCCACAGTTCCAAGACAGCTCACAGTTCCCACACAGCTCACAGATCCAAGACAGCCCACAGTTCCAAGACAGCTCACAGTTCCCACACAGTTCACAGATCACAAGACAGCCAACAGATCCCAGACACCCCATCGTTAACACTGTCTCCTTTCTCAGCCATTCCAGATGTATGGTTGTCGAAATCCTCACTGAGATTAGCAAAGATTCAGTCAGCCTTAATTTGAGGTCCACCAATCACTAACTTCAGACAGATAGTGAATAGGATCACAGGACGGTGATCCCTCATGGATCAAAGGAGATCTCGGTGATTTGCATAAAATTACGCCAGCAAATAATGCATTAGACATGGTTCATTGTCACAAAATCTGATACCAGAGCCAAGAACTACTTATTGTCAATAGCCATAAACTTTTACATTTTTCTGAGCCTGATATCTTATGACTGGTGCATGACAATATCATTTCCAGCAAACTGATGCACTGGTGATCTGATAACAGTAGCAATTAAACTAACTTACTTTTCAGCAATGAAGAAGTGAATGGTTTTTCAACGAAAAATCAAGAAATCATGACCTAACGACAGGAGCCTACCAGTCATATGACCTCATATAGATGTAGACTGGTCTTTTGCATGCATCACACAAAATGAATATATCAAGATTATGATGGGAGCAAAATATTATTGAGAAATGATCGTCTAGCTGGTCCACCGACTTTTAGCCGGAACCCCTTCTCGGTAGACCTCTGCACCAAATTGACTGGAAAATATCACTACTTACCGACTCTTCTTCATTCCATTTCTTCTCAACGCTCTTTGGTACGGGATACCTCACCAGGGCTTGCAGACTCTTCCCAGTGTCGTACGAGTTCGTGTGTAACTGGAAGCAGACGGCAAGCACATTGAACTTATTTGTACCATTGGGCAAATCACTTCACTCATCATTAAATACGCTTTGCTACAGTCCTTGCACTAAATCGCTCTCTCTTACAACTTTAACTCTTCAGGCTGAGGTGGACACAAGAAGCTAAGTTTTCTCAGGTCCTTCACCTTCAGCAGTAGACAACCACAAGTTCTTATCTTATACCTCGACACAGAAGGCACACAGCAGCTCATCAGCTCCGGCAGGAGGCTACTGCTTCAACTATAGAGCAGCTCATCAGTACCAGCAGTAGACCACTGCTTCAACTATTGAGCAGCTCATCAGCACCGGCAGTAGACTGCTGCTTCAACTATTGAGCTGCTCATCAGCGCCATCAGTAGACTGCTACTTCAACTATTGGGCAGCTCATCAGCACCAGCAGTAGACTGCTGATTCAATTACTTCAACTATTTTGCAGCACATCAGCACCAGAAGCAGACTGCTGCTTCAACTATTGAGCAGCAAATCAGCACCAGCAGTAGACCGCTGCTTCAACTATTGAGCAGCAAATCAGCACCAACAGTAGACCGCTGCTTCAACTATTGAGCAGCTCATCAGCACCAGCAGTAGACTGCTGCTTCAACTATTGAGCAGCACATCAGCATCATTAGTAACATATGTCTACAGTTTACTTCAGAACTTACTGTATTCAAGGCATTAGCAGTTGTTTCATCGAGTGATGCTGCGATAAAGCCTTCTTCCGTCGACCCACCATTGCACATCCCAGCATATGCTGCCATACTCCTGGAATGAGAAACATGTCAACTGTGATCATCTTTGCAGGCTTGGGAAACTCACTTGTCACAACAGCACACAGAAGCTGGTGAAGAGGCTCGAATTGGCTTAAGTGTTAAATTTTCCATGATTGTCTCACAGGTGTGTTTCAAGCAATTGTAAAGACAGAATGTGTCGTCATATGTGCTTGCCAGACCAAAGGATGTGCGAAGACTGATGTGCCTTTCCCAACGTCCCCAATTGAGGTGAACATGATAGTCATCAGACAAATCAATGATCCTGCTTGTTCACATCTTAAAATAGTTGCCCCCCCCCCCCCCCGTTTGTTCAGATTTAAAATTTGAATGACAGAGCCCAAAGTAACCAGAAGAAAGAATGACCAAATGATCAAAGAACCAAATCGTTTCTTGCCAAACACACGGACATGCCTATTGACCTGCTCAGCCAATGCTATAGGATGTGATTGTCGGTCTTTATGCGCCCCAGTACCATCCTATTATAACGTTTCTCCCACCGAAGGACAATCAAAGCCACACAATGGACTTGACGGTTAATTTACCACGATTGTGCATAATATCAACCCAGCACGCAGCCTCTTACTCCACTAAACACGGAAACAACCGATCTTCCATTGTGTGTCCCACGACAAGATTGAGCGTGATTTAATCTCTCATTATGCGGCCAATCCGTCGAGAGTTAACGAAGACGACGTCGCATTGATTTCATATTGTCGCGGATATGACATATCGACCGAGCCATCAAAGTGGGCTCGGCGCGTCTTCACGGTGTCAAAGTGTAACGTACACATCTTAATATCGGGTATTAAGGAGCTATCTTAATCTAGCGTAGGATACACATCACATACTCAAGACGCGTAAAGTGACATTGCGTGTTATAACGCGTCGTTATCTCGAAGACAGCCATATGGCGGGCGAGGTATATCCGCTGATACAAATCAGAATGACGGGCTTTCAGAAGATTTTGTTAAGGCTGTTTTCCGGTTGACATGAAATGGATTTCTCTGTTTACACATACCATTAGCCGTGTATAGAATCACTGAATACTGGAATGTCAACTGAAAATTGTCACATGGGCCCGCGATAAGGCAACTGAACACAATGTTTTGAAGATTTAAAGGACCAGTCACGCCTCATGCAAAACACAACAGTTTATGTTACTTTGCTATTTGAACAAGAACCGTGTGATTAATTTGTGTAATGTTTTGACAAGAACTGGTTTCCTTAGCTATTCTAATGTCCCAATCAAAATTTCTTTTCGTATGAACAAGGTCATGCCCCCTAAATCGTCGATGATTTCACAAAGTGACCAGTCTGTAATTTTCCTGAAATTGAGATAACAGCGCTATTTGAGATGTACTGGCCATGTCTACTTACACATGAATCATGGTGATATTCAAAGCCGATGTCAATTCTATGACGCTTTACCCTCTATTCATGCATTTTGTGCCATTATACTCTTTCATATGTAATGCACAGAGTCATTCAAACTATACGGAATTTTTGAGTGGAGTTTTCTCAAAATGAAAAATTTGCTGATCGGTCACTTTGTGAAATCATCAACGAAATAACAAAATATGAAAGGTGTGAGATATCACCATCTATATGATCTCAGGACCACATTTCTTTAAAGCACACACAATATTTACCTTGCTGCCCTGAGGTACATCATGAGATCCCCATCCACGATACAAGATGGCTGCCAGAGCATCTTCTCGAGGAGCTCCGGCTTCTCAGGCATATTGGCCGGCATGATATTGGGCTGGTACAGGGGGAGCCGAGCCTGCAATGAGTTAGTAATCAAAACATGTATTCCTGAATGCTGATGACCATGGGCAAGCCACTTCACTATTAAACCTGTAAAGATTCTTTCTCATGCCACGCGCACACACTACACTGCATTATCAGACTGGTTCTATGTACACTTGCTGAACAACTGGATAGTTGACATGGACACATCAGGGCCTTTGTCCAGCTTATTTTTATATGAGGGACGGAAACAGATAACACCCTTTAGGCCCCTACAAACTGTAGCTGGACAAAGGCCTTGACAAGTCCACGTAATCCACCAAGTTAACGTAGGACCAGTGTGACTATCAGCAGCGACTTTTGCTGAAATAATTATCTTATGGCTAAAATCGCAGAGTGTGTGCAGTGGACAGTTTTTAAATGCAACATTAATGCTCCATATAGCAAAAGATGACGTCAATTGCCTATTTTTTAGCAGCCAAATTACAAATTGACTCCCACTCTCAAAAAAACCAACTTTTTCATCAACCCCCATGAATATGCATGGCTGATCACCAGACCACCTCGGCACCAACAACCAAGTACAGCATATTTCATCAACTAATACAAAATAATAGCCTCCCTCACAGTCAAATTCATTCACATAAATTGGAAAACCACAGCCATATAGTATCACATTCACCACGGTATTGCCAATCATGCGTCAGGGAGATATATCTTGTCAATAATATTCATCGCCATAGATCTGGCACACCAAACACACCATGCTATGACTGAGCGAGAAATACTTGACAACAGGATAAGCTCATGGTGAATGCTTTCAGCCATCCAGGCATTTTTACAATATAACGCTATGACGTTCAATACAACACTATGACGTTCAATGCAACACTATGACGTTCAATGCAACACTATGATATTCAATGCAACACTATGACGTTCAATGCAACACTATGACATTCAATGCAACACTATGACGTTAAATAACACTATGACATTCAATACAACACTATGACGTTCAATACAACACTATGACGTTCAATACAACACTATGACATTCAATACGACACTATGACGTTCAATACAACACTATGACATTCAATACAACACTATGACATTCAATATAGCACTGTGACGTTCAATATAAAACTGTGACATTCAATCTGTTCACTGGTTACAAATTAACTGGAGATTGTCAACAGTTGTCCATGGCTTCTTTAGGCCTGATGTTGTTCACCTCTGATCTCGTAACTTCCCTTGAGAAGACTGATGGCATTGATGTGAACAATTCCTGATTAGACTATTGTGTACAATAATGAAGCCGTATAGACAATATTCAGTAAATTTGAATCCAGTCAACAGATTGAATGTCATAATGTGACAACTGGAACTGATAGAACAACCCACACACACAAATCACATTTAATAAATTATATTTGATGAGCACAATTTGTTTGATAGCAATCCTTCCGAGGTACTAAATGGCTCGGATCAGCAATATTACAAGTAGGCCTAGAAGGTTGATCCTGATAAAACCTAATAGGACCCACGCATCCAACAAATCACACTTTACTGGTTGTATTTTTCTAGATTGTTATTTGATGACAATGATCCCAAATGAATCATCATTAGGTGTCAACACATAATCCTGCTGTTCTGTGTTCTTTCCATGGAAATTATTATTATTATTATTATTAAAAACATTTTTATAGCGCTTAACGTTGTTAAAACTTCTAAGCGCTTTACAATTTATAATAAAACATAACACTAATACATGATAGAATAAAAGTCATTACTA
This sequence comes from Lineus longissimus, assembly GCF_910592395.1. NCBI lineage: Eukaryota > Metazoa > Nemertea > Pilidiophora > Heteronemertea > Lineidae > Lineus > Lineus longissimus. Next base: position 3,935,000 of record NC_088319.1, on the reverse strand, counting down.
AAAAAAAAAAAAAAAAACGTGCAAAGGATTCGAAAGAATTTCTTAATGAAATGGCCAGGGCCATTGTGCTCACCTCATGTGGAGGAAAGATGGATAAAGAGCATGGTCTTGTGTCATGTAGTGTTAGGTTTGATGTAGGTCCAAGCAATTACAATTTCCCCAAAATGGCCAATTTACAGTACATTCGACCTCTGTGACCTTGAAAAGTAGGTCAAATCAAAGAAGACCCGGGTGACACATTGAATGGTTGTTAGAATTAGATGTACCTATGATATAAAATTGGTGCCAATCGGGCAAGTCATTACTAGGAATAATGGCATTTTGAAGAATTTAGGATTTGGCCCCCTCCCTGGAGGCCAAACGGCAAATCAGATCGCACCAAACTTCGGTACCTGAGATCACCTGACCAAGGGGTACATGTGTACTTAATTTGTGATCAATAGTCATTGCAGTTAAGAAACGTGCCATTGTTACGGCCTGACGGCGAATTTACGCCATTTGACCTCTGTGACCTTGACAAGAAGGTCAAATTAAAAACCTGTGTGACATATACTGTATGGTGGTTAGATGTACCCATGATATCAAATTGGTGGCAATCGGGCAAGAAGTTAAGGAATAATCACATTTTTAAGGTTTTTGGATTTTGCCCCCTGGTGGTCAAGTGGTGAATCATATTGGACCAAACTTCGGTCCCTGAGATCACCTGACTAAGGGGTAAATGTGTACCAAATTTGGTATCAATAGTCATTGCAGTTTAGAAACGTGCCATCGTTACATCCTAACGGCCAATTTACACCATTTGACCTCTGTGACCTTGAAAAGGAGGTCAAATCAAAAACCCGGAGAATATATGATGCACCTTTGCTAGAAGTACCTACCATATTTTTTTCAAAATTTCCCGACTACTATTGAGGGAGATATTGCATATTTTCACTTTTAACGTTTGGCCCCCTGGTGGCCAAACCATGAAACGAATCGGACCGAAACTTGGTCTCCCAGGTGTCATTACATAAGGGTACATGTGTACCAAGTTTCAACTCAATAGCTCTAACAGTTACGAAACGTGCCCTGCTAACGGACGACGGACGACGACGACGACGACGACGACGCCGACGACGACGACGACGACGCCGACGACGACGACGACGACGACGACGACGACGACGACGGACGACGGACGCCACGGTATGGGATAAGCTCACCTCTGCTAAGAGGTGAGCTAAAAATATGAGTTTTTAGTGCAGTTTTAAAACGACCCAGGGTACTCTGGCCACGAACACTATTTGGAAGCTCATTCCATAGCTTGAAATGAAATGTTCTAAAAGCACTGATTATTAATATTTGCAGACCACTTTCCTACCATAATACCCGATGTTGACCAATAATCATTTATTGTATTCACCGAGTCTCAGTAGATGTGTTTCAACTGGCGGTCAATGTTGATTGATAATCACAGTCACTGTAAGCGCTGGGATCTGTGATGTTGATAGGAATCTAATGACCAAACACACAGTCGGCCAAGTCCTTCCGTATTCATTCCTCCCCTCTCATTGTGTTGCTGATTATCGACACTGATGTGCACAGCGGGGGCAATCTGCCGACGCTCGCTCCATGTTATTCCGATGACTCGAGCTATAATCTCACGAAATTAGAGCGGCTCTATTCCCGCCCGGGTTCCTTGCGTTCACTCGGTCATTCTCGAGCAGGATATGGGATAAGTGGAGAGTTATTGAGTGGATGGCGTGTGGGGATCATTGTCTGCGGTCCAGAGGAATGGGCGGCCATTTTGTTGAGTATCTCCGGGATGAGGAAACGTAATGCGTTGGTTTGGATGTGATGAAATGCACGTTTTTACCACGATGGCATATGATTTAGCGTGACCTACATGTACACATTCTTTAATTTCATGTGTGGCACTGTGGATAAGACCTCGACTGGCCATCTCTGCATCCGGGCGTTAATCCCATAAGCATAATATCAACAACTGATGACAATGAGATCATCTAACACTTACACACACTCTCATCACCCCTTGACAAACTTCTTCTGGGCAAAAAGATAATCACTGGGCACCCTAACATTTGTACATATCAAACAGATTAGTGATACCGCTTTTCCTCATGCAGAGGGCCGACTGTAGCCACCAAAACCATCTTTAAAATGCACCATATCTCAATACATTATAGAGTGCTGCAGAAGATTTATTTTTTAGCAAAGGAAATCATTGTATTTTCAAATGTCCAAGCAAGTCATGAACAATGTTAAATGATGCCTTACCAATAACTTTCTTCATGCAGATGCTACGAACTACACACATTGGGGCTTTTAGAGTAGGTGAAAAATTCACTGGTAGACCTTTGACAATTAACCGATGATGATGATGATGATGATGATGAGAGTACATCCTTTAGTAAATAGTCAGCTCATCACCCTTATTGTTGGCGTTGGTTCGTTTTGTGCCCCCCCCCTCAAGTTTTTTTTCTCGAAAACCTAATATGTCAATAGGACACGGGAAACACACCATCCGTAAAGATTATTTCATTAATTCTACCAGGTCAAGAGTACCCATTAGTTCTGTACACTTCTGTATTCTTTAATACAAAATCTGCAGTTATACTTGATAAACCCCATTTGACACCGACTGTAGTTAAATTGATATTGTCAGTTCATTGCGATGCCAATGGCAGTGTCGTGGTTATTAGTCATTAATTGCACACTGGGATTAATGGCCTTATTTAGTCGTTAGGGCGCGGCGGAAAAATGATTTAGGTGTTGTGCATATTGGGGTTTGGGGAGTGATTGCGTTATGGAGTGTTACGGGTATGGCCTGCAGGGAATTATAATGATCAGCCTGGGGGAGAGCGACCGCATCTCATTGGCATTGCTAATGTAAGCACCGCTCCTCATCGCAGGTTGCTGAAGTTTGGTTCCATGTTGAGGGGAGTGCCTAGTGGTTAATTAGGACCTAGCCTCATGACTGAAGTGTAGTGGGTTCGATTGCCATCCTTTCCCATTCTTTGACTTTCACATTCTTTGAACGAGGTGTAAAATCAAGATTCCTTGCACCTGACCTGATGTCTATGCTTGGGCCCATCCAATTGGACAGCAGTTTGCGATGGACTCAGGTCAAAGGCGAGGCTGGTAGTCATCGCCAGCAACTCAAATTGGCATGTTATGGCACGAAAAACTCTCATTGAAAATTGCAATACTCCTCTTCTGTGCTTTTAAAAACACAGAGCTGATGCTGAAGAGGAAGGTGCCAAATTAATGGCCAGCAGCTTATCACCCAACTGTGAATTTTAGACAATTACTGGTGTGTTAACACGTTCACTGCTGCCCCATTTTTTGAGCGCACCGCCATTTGCAGCGTTTGCCAGGTTTTGCGTTTTGCTCCATTGCCACACCACGAGTGTAGGCCGTGAGCCTAGAGCACACCTAGTGCATAATAAACACACTAAAATCAATGTATATGCCATGATGCTTTACAGAAGGGAAGCGTATTCACCCTTGCCAGTCATTTGAAATACATGGAATAACGCATAGACTGCTCCGAATATACTCGTGCCTTGGCAATGGAGCAGGAACCAGTTTCAAGTATATTCGTGGCTCGGCAGCGAACGTGTTAGTACCTCAGTTCTCTCTAGCAATCAGACGACACTCTGGTGACCTTGACCACTGAAGAAGCGTATGGACAGCCACTGTAATCATCATTTATCATCTCAATAGCAATATCGGGCAGTGGGTACCAAACGGGATCATTTCACTTCATGTTTTCAGTATCATCAATATTTTTTTTCTTACCTGATGGCTCGGCCCGACCCGAATCTCTCCCTGTGTGGTCGCCAGCCTTTTGGTGGCTGAATTATAACCGAAGATATAGAAGAATGTATCAGGCAGGGGCTGGAAGTCCTTCACAGCAAATATATCCTGGTAGTGGAGAACAGTACACTTGCCTCTGAAACGACACAAAAGAAGGGGTATTTAGAAAAGAAAATTAAAGGTGACCTGAAACGCTTTTATCAAAATTTTTAACTTTAATTAATTTAATACATCCAGATGCAGCCATCAGTGTTCTCCACAGGGTTTTCTCAAGTAGGCTGATACTCTTGTTTTTCAAAACGTTTTACCAGTGTGCAACACAAGGTAGGGTGGCCAGCAATTTGAGGTAGGGTGGCCCTATAGAAACCATCTACAAGTTCTAGAGCAAGGTAGGGTGGCTCTTCCAAGGTAGGGTGGTATTAAGCTGCCAAGGTAGGGTGGGCCACCCTGACAAATAGCCTTGTGGAGAACACTGAGCCATGGTGGCGTGGCGCAGGTATCTGACCATGGCTATCATGAGGCCCCACTGTCAGAGTAAATACCTTTGGCTGGTTTTTTTCCCTGACATGCCATGCCTTACTCCAACCAGGCAGTACTCTGAAGCCCCAAATCATCCCCTAACAAATTACATCAAAGAGCCATACAATCACTTTAAAGTTAAAGAATTTGTGGTTGAGGACTAGGAAAGGTTGACTACATCGGGTTCAGACAAGGGAGACTGGACAACGTTCCTGGTCTAGCTATCAACTACAGTCGCGTGAAAGCAGAAGGGTTAAGCTATGATACAGAATAATAGCCAACTCGGAATAATTCATCGTCATTTTATGACCATAATAATTAGTTTACATGTGTGATGGCTGGATTGGTGTCATATTGCCATTTATTTCATAGTCATTATGAAATTATGTATCAATTCCCAGTTTATTGCCATTATTCAACACATTTATATAATTTAACCCTTCGAGGCTGCTACATTTGAATAATTTCCTAGGAGCGAGAGTGGCACCTAAAAATTCAAGTATACAGTCCTAATCACAAATGACATCCATCCTATGTTTCGTGCAACCTACGTCCGACTTACACGCGATGCAAATTTAGGGATGACAATTGTGATTTGGACTGTAGTCCATTCATAAATATTTTGTTCGCATAGTTTGGGGCGCTGGATTGCAAACTATACTGGTCAAATTTCTTTGAAATTTGGTTTTTAAAGACCGAAAACGCTGTGCAAACCAGCGATATTTGCTACCGCAACTTGCAATTATGATCACTTCTATGTATGACAAAAAGATGTCGTATCTTTTGGCAAAGCTAGGAAATGCTGTTGGTCGCAACTTGGTGTGATCATCTATAATTCTTGTCGCTGGCACAGGCATGACAACCGCAAATGGACGATTTTGCGTGCAATCACGATTCCAGGTCGCAGCAACAAGAATCATCCGTTTGCCGGGACTTTAGTTTCATGACCTATTAACACAATTTTTCATGCTAGTAACCATGGTTACGAAAAAACAGTCTGTACATAAATATATAAATTATGTACAACAGCACAGTGTATTCAATACAGGCATTTTCTGCTCTGTTGGTGAAGGTTTATTTCTTGACTAATCTCGAAGAATGTCACTATTTTTGTGTCCTTCAACTAAAGCACCAAATACAGGTATAAATAATAAATATGTAGCAACAAAACATGGCCTAGCTAAATTATCATTGAGCTTTGCTGAAAGGGTTGCTGTATCTGGTGACCATCAGTCCATTTTATTTTTACCAGAATTTGGGAGTTTCAAAATATCTTGTCTTTTTAGGAAATGAAACCCCAAATTGGGCACACACTATAAAATGACATTACTTTTTATTAGGCCTTCTCTGACAGTATTGGACTTATGCTGACTAGTATACACATCGGATCAAATATCAGTTATCAGCAGACAACTTCACGGAGGGCTAATGACCTGTGGGAGCGTGTCCCATTAATCTAAGAACCCCTAATCCGCAAAGCCATTTACTGCTCCCTCCCCTGGTAATCAAACTTGTATCCACAATCGATATAGTCATCACAAAGTGTCTCTTATTCCTAATTCTAAGCAGAGATGCTTTAGATTCCAAGCACTCTACCCATAATGCTGTTGAAAGGTTTTCTCCAAGCTCCACCCAACAGTTCAGTGTGTGTCACTACTGTTTCTATTACTGTGGCCTGAATAATCTCATAGGGAGCATGACTTTCACCCTTTGGAGCCCGTGTCTCCACAGAAATACCACCCCAAGAAGCCCAAATTCCTGGAGGAAAATGTTGTTTACATCACATTTGATGCCAAAATACTCACAGAACTCTAATTTTCACCCTAGAAAACCTTAAATGTTGTTTACATCACATTTGATGCCAAAATACTCACAGAACTCTAATTTTCACCCTAGAAAACCTTACATGAAAATCATGCTCAGCTACCGCAGTACGTAACCAAAGTTATCATTCGGAATACCTCAGTTACACAAAGCTGTAGTAGGTGTTCTATGTGAAGGGATGCCGAGTGAGTTTTACCGACTATAGTCGAGGTCGGGTGAACGGAGAGGTGTTTCTTTGGCGACTAAAGTCAAGATCAGGCTTTAAAGGGTTAATGTAAATATTCCTGATGAGCACTAATTAGTTCAAGCACTGATTATTAGGTGGCAATAGTTACTACTTTTTTGGGACATAGTGTAAACCTTGTACCAATCTGATGAAGATCTAGTTTGCAGCTCATTTAACCTGTTTGCCAACACCTTTCACCTAACTACTCCTTTAACATGTGAATCTTCACCTGTTTTTACAGCAGTTTACTTGTAATGAATTGCCAATGGGGCTAACAACCTTAGAAGCTCTACCAATACAGCCATGTGCACTACATTCAACAGTATGTGGAAACCAAGCATGTTAATTCACAAAGGAATGCCATGTTGGAACAGTTCAGCCTGCAAGCAACGAATATCACCAATGATATTAATCTTGGTAAAGCTTTGAAGTCGATGATATGTAGTCTCTATGTATGTCTATGCTATTTCTCACTTAAAGGCTGCATATCTAGAGACTGTGCATTTGTGCTTCTTTTCCTTACATGTGACCTTAGCCTTGTGACAAGCCACTCACAAAGTGAATCTTCGTTTGGCTTAGGATATTGGCTGATATTTATAAAAGACTAGTATTAAATGCTTTTACTTTAAACTTCATGTACATTTACACTAGCCATCTCTGTAGAAAACTGTAGTAAAATGCTTTTACTTTAAAGTGATACTATGATGTGATTTACAACTTTGCGGAAATATGTCCGTTTTTAATTGTTGATCACAAATGTAAAGCTCAAATTTTCCATTTTTGATTAGATTTATTATAAAATCGCTGAATGTAAACCACTGCGACTGCGAAAATGTTCATGTTGTGATGTCATCAACGAAAACGGCATCGAAGCGAGCCGTCCGGGCGGGATTAAACCATCAATTTCTCGAAAATGTGCATTTTGATTCGAAAACCTTACCGATTTATGAGAAAGTGACGTAGTCATTTGTCAAAAACAGCTAAAACATTATATGGTGAAATTTGACACGAGTTACCCTTTAAACTTCATGTACATTTACACTAGCCATCTCCGTAGAAAACTGTAGTAAAAGCATTTACTAGTCTTTATAAATATTAGCCATTCCCACTAGTTGTACCAGAAGATGTGCGATGTCGACAATATTCCAACTTGCACCACTAGGGAAGGCAAGATTGAATCGGCAGCCGGTGGTGGAAGTGGTATCATCACACAAAATCTATGCCATGTGTCAGAGTTCCTGTTTTGCATTATTGCCAACGCAGTAGTGAAGGCAATAACTACAAATGAGGACTGGATCATTACTTATCATAGAGGAGTGAGTAGTTTCAACTTAATTCTATGTATCACCTCGACATGTCTTTATGAAATCTCCGTCTGTGTAGTGCACGACACACAGATGTGACCCGCTCTACCAAAACTAGGCGCTTGTCGCATCTGAACTTGACAGGTTGATACGGACTTGTTGTTCATTTCCCTATTGTAGACCTTTTGTGAAATGTGACCAAATCAGTTTGTAATAGATTTCACAAAAGGTCTACAATAGGGAAATGAACAACAAGTCCGTATCAACCTGTCGAGTTCAGATGCGACAAGCGCCTAGTTTTGGTAGAGCGAGTCACAGATGTGAAGTCATTGGTTCAACCTTTTGGAAAGAGACTCAATGCTATTCAAATAATTCAGAAAGAGTTTACAATCCCCAATCATGCCCCAAAAAAGGTCATCAATTGACAAAATAAGTGCCACAGTTTAAACGTTTTATAATTCAATGTGATCAAACTACAATATTTCCGATCGGGGATTGTAAAATGTGACCAATAATTCTGGAGTACTCTAGCCCAATAACCATATGTGACCAGTCACAGCAAAACCAAGCACATGTTGCACAGAAGATGAGCCTAAATGAAACCAGGAGATAATGGAAGAAATTGATGTGCTCATATTTCACAAAAGGCAGACAATAGAGAAATGAATAAACAGTCCTTATCAACCTGCCAAGCTCAGAGTGACATGCACCTGGTTTTGCTGTGACGGGTCACATGTATTATTTTTACAGCTTTGCGCTCTATTCTTCACTCTGGGAACAGGGGTCGATCGACAGCTTCAGTTTGTTCTAAACAAAGACCTTGAATAAGAAACAGACACCCACTAAACCGTGCTTTTTCTAAGAGAAATTGACATTACTCACCTTCAAACTAGCTTTTCTTATGCAAGTGCCACATATGCAAGTTATTGCTCTGAAAAATTCGACACTCTCTTAACCTTGCCACGTCTGCCAGGCCTTTCTTTGAAGGTCTGCGTCGAAAGGCCTAGCCTACTTACAACCCGCATATAACTTACTTACAAATAACTTTCTTTATACCTATCTTATGTTAGGTATTTGCTTAATTCTTTCCACTGATCCAAGTATTAATTTATCCCATTTGGCAGATAATCACAATCAACGAATCACTATTAACAGTTTAACCTATTGAAAATACATCAGAACAACATAGTGCACAAAGATGTAATCAGAGATTAATCTCATAAGGGTGAGCAAATCTAAAACTTTGTTACTTTTTTCAGAAACGTCTTTTCCAAAACTTGCGTTTTTGTTCTAGTGATGAGCAATTGCATAGTACTCACTGCTTGAATTGAACAAGACAATAATGCAATGGAAAATGATTGAAAAATGCAACATTGAAAACTAGTTCAAAAGGCCCATTTACACAGGGGTTTTCCGAGTTCAGACAAAAAAGCACTGTGTAATGGTGAGCAAAGGGCAGTCTTGGGGGTATTAATTCAGTTGAGGCAGATTTAGCTCAGCCAAGGCAGTGTTTGAGTTGACATGGAAATGCAAATATTGCTATGCCAGGCCGGATTTCACTCAGGTTATTCATTTCGTGTTTCATGTCGAAATTATGGCCAAGGCAGCAGCGCAAACTGAATCTCGGGTAAACTGTTGGCCTCATATAATCAAATGGATATTCTGACATTTCCTTGAGTTTCATTCTGAAATGCCACCAAGGAAATTGTTTGGTTTTTCCTGGACCTGTAAAAGTTGTTGTAGGCCTGGTCAGTTCATTGTGACAAGACTGAAAGCCAAAGGCATAACATGTCACCTAAGCTTAAAGCAGCCTGTATGAAGGCCCAATAGGCCTTAAAGTCACCAGACCAGGCTTGGCCATCACATAAAAGGAAATGATAATCTGTTTTTAGATAAATACTACACAATATAAGCTCAAATCCTTCTTTCTGAACCTATTCACAGCCGCCAAAAATATATCTGAGCCAGACAATTTGTTCAGAGAGAGACCAGTACCCATGTTAATCAATAATCAAATCATACAGTTGAACATTGTTAACAACAATTTCTTGCGGATCAACAACAGCATTCTGGCTTACCTAACATTGGTCACAGGGATTAAGCTTTAAAAATTCCATTAACTCATATTACTGTCACTTCAGTTGAGTGCATGAAATTTAAAGGCCTATGCTGTTCGTGTTAAAAAATTTGAATTTGTAATTGATTTTTTAAAATGTCCAATTGCGAAAATACATACCAAATACATACTGCAATTTGGCACGTAATTCGCTGGACGTTGCGCGGGAATGACGCGAAGAAGGACGGCGGTCAATAGCGATTTGGACTGTATTTTGGATGGAATGTGGCTGCCAAGTGTCACAGGTTGCAGCCACTTAAATTGCCTGTTTGCACCACACTTCAGGCTATTTTCAACAAGTTCTTTTCATTTCCCGCAAAAAAGCATAAAACTCGTGGTGTGTATGCATAGGCATTGTGTCTACAATGAATTTGAACACGTAATCAGTAATCATTATAACATGAAGGACAAGATATTTGTAAATAGCAGTGGTACACGTAATCAATGGAACTGACTGTATTTTTAAATTCAAGGCTTCTTGAAAAAAAAGCTTCAGTTTGAACTTTTTCGTTTCAAAATTATATTACAGTCCAGATCACAATTGACCTCTGCCCTCCTTCGCGTCAGTGACGTGCAACGTACGCGCCAAGTTGCATCCCCGTGACGCACCAGTGACACGCTTATCTCCATGTTTTGCATAAATTATGTGCGACCTACGCGCTGGGTAACACGTCAATGATGCAAAATTAGGGATGTCAATTGTGAATTGGGCTGTATATATATTCAAATTATACAAGGCTTATGATGTTGGTAGTGGGTCACCACAAAACTCAACCATCCTTTGAGATTTGTCATACAATAACCTCAGCAACAGACATATAGGGTTACGTTGCAAAAGAAATGCACCATATCGATTGGCTTTGTATGTACATAAAAGGATTAGCAATAAGCAAGCAATTTACGCTCACACAAAGCACAAATAATATTTATGTGTACTACGCCATGTTGTCTAAATTGGCTTTTGATACTTGCCACAATCTAACACAGAGTATGAATATTTCAGTAGTGTTGACACCTTCTTAAAGGTAGCATACTCATCTTGCAAATGTCATTTTCTGGGCCAATCGATGTGTGGATGTAGTGATGTGTGCCATTGGTCATTCTTCTGAATATGCTGAACATTTTGCCACAAGTTTTGTGCAGTTAATAAACGAGATACTCGAGCCTATTTTGGGGTTCAATTATTTATCTCCTCCAGACCACACCCACCAAAACGAGAGCGGCGGACGTTCATATCCTTTGACAGTGACCCTTAGGGAGCCTGGAGACACACATAGAAATTAGTTAACTTTTCAGCTAGGTTGAATCCCCCCCTCCCCTCCCGGGCTCCTGGTCTACCAGCTTGGTCTCGAGGAATTAGCCTGCTCAGCCATTTATCAGATAATGCCAACATGTGCAATTAAGACTGTTTACTATTACCAGTTCAAATAGCCACATTAAATGGCTTTTCCCTTCCGTAATCAATATGTATAGCTGCATGACATGCTCTATTGGTTGACATTCTTTGTGAACTATTAGTGAGAATGATAGGTAATGAAATGGGAAAACATGCTCAATGAGGTCCCGACAAAACCCACCAGGTCCATGTTCATGCATGGGAGAAGACTTTTTGAAGTCTGCTCCAAGCCATTTCTTGCACCCCCTCAAAGGGTTGGCTTACATGCTTCCCGAAATTGGTGGCTTGCATTAGAACTAACTTTTTCCCCCTTGTCCGTCATTAAAGGCATTCAAGCGTGTTGGTCAACCATGACTATCTCCTTTGACCCTCCACCATAAGGCCTTATTTCCCCTTATGACATCACTATTTCGGACACTCGGCACCCCATTTCTGGAAAGGTGTATGGCTACCACCATTTTGGCTAGAACTTGAAATCTAAAAGCAATTAAATCTCCTTCAAAACAAAGTGAATGCCAATTTTAAAGGTGGGAGTCTGTTCTTTGTTTTCCAGAGAACAGCCTCCCAGGTTTTGAATCAGCATTCACTTCATTTTGAAGGAATTCTAATTGCTTTAGGATTTCAGGTTCTAGCCAAAATGATGGTACCATAGCCAACCGTTAAAATAAACCAGTCAAACCCAACCTAACCCTAACCAGTGATACTATGATGTGATTTACAACTTTGCGGAAATACGTCCGTTTTTAATTGTCGATCACAAATGTAAAGTTCCAATTTTCCATTTTTGATTAGATTTATTATAAAATCGCTGTTTTAATCGAATGTAAACGTCACCGCGACCGCGAAAATGTTCATGTTGTGACGTCATCAACGAAAAGGTCGTCGGCGAAGCACAATTTCAACGGCATCGAAGCGAGCCGTCTGGGCGGGATTAAAACCATCAATTTCTAGAAAATGTGCATTTCGATTCGAAAACTTTACCGATTTATGAGAAAGTGACGTAGTCATTAGTCAAAAACAGCTAAAACATTATATGGTGAAATTTGACACGAGTTACCCTTTAAGACAAACCAATTAAACCCTACCCTCTTGGATTCTCAATGTTTGTGATGACTGCAAGATATCGACAACACATCCAAGTCACCGGGGCAATCATCAATCTGTCACAGCCGGATATCTCCGATAAACATATCCGCTATCATACATGTACATTAGCGCTCGTTACTTAGGCCATAATGACAACTATTGGTGAGGCTCACTATCTACCAGCATCTCCACTGCAAAGCTCCAGTCATTTGGAAAGGGTTGAACCTGGAAAATCTGCCTTGTAGCCATTCATGTGACCACCACACTTGTAAATCCACTTGGCCAATATGTCATGTTGTGAATCAGTGACTTGAAAAGTTGAAAAGTCTAATTTTTATTGCCAAATAGACATTTCCTACTCTTCCAATGACCTTTGAAAACATACATATATTGGAGGAAACACTTCACTTAAAACAATCTACGGGGGATGTAAATGTACAATGTCAGGAATCACAAAATTGCTTCAAATTCAAAGTACAGCAGAACCTCCCTTAGCGGACACCTCTCTATTAAGACAACCTCTCTATAACGGACACAAGTTTTGGACCCAAATTGGTTGTTACCATTCAATTTGACCTCTCTAATCAGGACACCTCTCTATTAGGGACAGCACTTCTTAGTCCGGACGGTGTCCTTATTAGAGAGGTTCTACTGTATGTATAATCATAATAAATGACAGTATACACCGGGATAGAACAGCAACCATTGGCACTTGATAATGGCAAGTGGCAATTTTCATCATAATGCATCTTTCCGCCAAACTGTCAACCGAACTGCCAACCGACTCGAATATTATCAACAAACTGTGACAAATTCCTCTTCATTATACTCTAGCGGCCGCTGAACTGCCTCCGAGGCCATTAATGGCCTCATGTTTTCATGATATGGCCGGTTCATCGAGTTGATTAGTCATATTTTATGTTCTGGTAAGCTGGTTGGAGTCTGTATCTCAGGGAGTTGGGCTGGCAAAGTGCATACACTAATCGACCAAGAGTCTATGTGAGATTTTGTGTACAGTAGAACCTCTCTGTAAGGACACCCTGGGGACTGACAAGTGCTATCCTCAATAGAGGGGTCCTGATTAGAGAGGTCAAATTGAATGAAACCACTTTGAGACTACAACTATTGTCCTTAATAGAGAGATTGTCCTTAATAGAGAGGTGTCCGCTAAGGGAGGTTCCACTTTATTTTATATTCATGAGGTGAACCACTGAAGTCCTCCAGTAAACTTGGTGATTATTTATTCCTTGGCGCCGTCCATGTGAAAACCTTAAAGGACCAGTCAGTCGTCTGAGCACTTTTAAAGCATAAAGCACACAACCAAATTGCTTCATAACTTGATCTGATAGAGAAGAACACTGTGTCCATCAATTATCTGCACAAATGTCCAATAATGATTTTAGACAGGTACAGTAGAACCTCCCTTATCGGACACCTCTCTATTAAGGACACCCTCTCTATTAAGGACACCCTCTCTATTAAGGACACCCTCTCTATTAAGGACACCCTCTCTATTAAGGACACCCTCTCTATTAAGGACACCCTCTCTATTAAGGACACCCTCTCTATTAAGGACACCCTCTCTATTAAGGACACCCTCTCTATTAAGGACACCCTCTCTATTAAGGACACCCTCTCTATTAAGGACACCCTCTCTATTAAGGACACCCTCTCTATTAAGGACACCCTCTCTATTAAGGACACCCTCTCTATTAAGGACACTAGTTTTGGTCCCAAATTGGGTATTTCCATTCAATTTGACCTCTCTAATCAGGGCACCTCTCTAGTAAGGACAGTGCTTGTCAGTCCCGAGGGTGTCCTTAATACTAATAGAGAGGTTCTACTGTACTAAATTTGCCATAATGCCTTTTGTAATAACTGATGGTCCAGGAAAATAGAAATGCAGTTATACACAATGCTTGGCTATTAGTGCTGCGTTATCATGCATGCAACTTTGTAGAAACTTGGTATGGATAGTACAGATTCTGTGCCTATAAACGGCAATTTTGAAATTTATTAGTGTTGGGACAATGTCTTTAATAAAGGAAGAACCATTTGAAACTTTAAAATACAGACATTTCTGAAATTTACCCTTCCCGTTAGGACACTCGTTATCTGTGGCAAATGATGACTCACCTTATACTGGAGGCAGGATAAGTATCACAGGAATGCGAGATGAAGAGCTCTCGCGATCGGATTAGCGGATCTTGGATTTCCAAGTCGTATGAAGAATCTGAAAAATTGGGAAGATTTGGACAGGTTAATTTGAGCTTAAAGGGTCAACTTGGGCATAAGATACGTTGTTTTTTGGCAAAAATGGCTTCCAGCAGGGCCGCAACTTCTCCAAACAGGATCAATGAAAACTCTTTGAGCTGAAATAAACAATGCACTAGAACGGGGTGTAACCTAAGGTCTGCCTGAAATTCGCAAGCCAGACCCCCAAACTGCCCTCCAACACTGGTGAAAATCGTTATCAGAGAACGGCATCAGTGTAGTACTACAAGTGGCGGCGCATGGTGTCAAGTTGGCACATTATCCTCCTGGCCAGGTAAATCACATGCCCAAGTTGTCCCTTTAAGCCTTGGTGAAGTAATTAAGACTAGTTTCCTACATCTACTAGTATCAAAGGCTAGCTGCAGTGAAAAACATCAGAACAGAGAGATGGTCAAATTATCTATGTACAGTGTAAAATTAGAAATGAAGGTCAACACAAGATTGTAATATACTCTGCAGCCAGACTCACAGAGGGTTTAAAGGGAACTGAAACCGCCAAGCCAGTTCGTATGACCTTGTTTTCATTTCCGGCGTATCGGGTGATCAGAACGAGGCATGAATGAAACATGGCGCCTAGCTGTCAATCATTGAGTGACGTCACTACTATGGAATTTACTACGAAAACTCATGAATGAAAGATCGCATGACTCACGTGATTCTCACATGATTCTCAATAATAACAAATTGAACTGCGCATGCTCGGGCACTGGGGGCGGAGCTACAAATCTGAACTCGAATAGGAAGTTGGAAATTTACTTTCTCGGGCGGTGAAAGTCGAAAAGTTGAATAAATCGCTCGGCGGTTCCAGTTCCCTTTAAGGGGAAGTCATCAATCAAACTTTGGGCGGGAAAAGAGTTCTTCAATAAACTCAAAGATGGCAGCACCAGTCAAGTATTCGCTTCGACCTGTGTGGCATTTGAGAACGGAAGTCTCACCATAAAATGCAATAGTAGAAGCGGATTTACCAGATCACTTGGCGATTACCAACATGTACAGGTGAAACCAGCAGCTTGTTTTAACACCTTTAGTTCCCAAGAAGTAAACCAGCACCGGTTCAGGTGAATGAAGAGTGCGCTCTGTGGCCACAGATGCCAGAAGCTCACTTCCACCCCATCGCCACTACAGCCAAAGGCTCATCCAAGATTTTATAATTTATTGTCGTAATCAGCAAATCTTAAACAAGAAATTCAAGAAACTGTCACTGGAAGTTGAACAGGTACTATTCTTAAAACTTGGACGAACCCAAAATGGGGTGGGGGTGGGGGGTGGTTTGGGTTGAGGGACTGATGACTCCTGGGATTAGGAATAACTCAAAAAGTAACCCAGTATATCGTGTGTTGGCATCTACTGGTCATCAGACTACAGTTCTCTGATATTTTCAAATATCAACCTGAACGTGTGAATTCCTACTTCCTTTTACATACAATAAATGAGAGGAGCATGTGAATGGCCTTGGTACACACGGATCGATACAATAGGTTCACTTGCTTCTATAAACCATCCACTGCTGCAGAGAATTGTATAAAGAGGCATTAAAGGAAACCTATCACAAAACGCTTAATAAAAAGGGGGAGTTTTGAACAGCCTGGTTAAAACCTAAGGTGGGAATGAGCTTCCATTGATAAGTCTAAGCAGTTTCAAGTTCCCCTCAGGTAGTTGATTATGTGAGCTGGATATCTGGGTAAACAGCAAAATATCACGGACTCCAGTCAATGAACTGCTGGTAATCACTAATTTAGTTATACTACATTCAGCTGGTCTAAATAAGGATTTTGTGCCATGACTGGATCTCTTTAATGCACAGAACCTCAGCACTTCTAACAAGAACCGAACAGATGTCAGAATATGATGACTACAAGTCCTCCTGGTGAGGAAAAGGCAAACTACAACAGATAATTTGTTTGAGGAAAAGAAACTGGTAATTTTCACCTGATGAGATCTCAGAATCGCCTTACCAGGTAGGGGTTTATACCATGCAGAGTTGACAGCAAATCAACGGAGGGGTTATACATAAAAGGCAGAAGCAATCGCGTTACTAAGGGTGGAACAAACACAATCAGGGAATATGCTGAACAGTATCTCTTGTGTGAACTCAAGAATAAACAGAGGAGAACCTGACAGGTTACACTACTGTTAACTGAGGATAGCATCTGATGATGGCCTGTCATGATAATCATGCTACAGCACCTTGGGGGAGGCCTACACTTCTGGTCAGATAACTTCCGGCACACACAAAATGTCTGCCAAACACAACACTCCTAATGTTTTAGTATCCTCGTGCCAACAGGGCAGGGCCTACAACACGACTTCTCCTTACGCATGTTTCCGCATTGAGGGAGTAAGTATGTATCGAGTGAAATGGCCTGATATTGTCAGGATGTGTACCCCTGTGTCCCCATTGTTTCTCTATATGATAGGTAGACGGGACAAGCATCACAGAGACACTGTACCCCTCATCTTCTTGCAAACAGGGCCTACAACACGACTTCTCCTTACGCATGTTTCCGAGGGAGTAAGTATGTATCGAGTGAAATGGCCTGATATTGTCAGGATGACTCTTTAGAAGAATATGAGCCAAGCCAATTGTAACATCACACAGATATTAGTCCTTAAGACCTTCAATCCACAACCAGTACCATAACTTGTTTGCCAATACTCGTGTATTCTAACCACACCATTTTCAAGAGGATTTCGCTCACATTTAAAAAGGGGCCATGCTCAAGGCCAGAGAGGCAAGATTAAGGACTTCAGGACGTTAGTGTACATTTCAAACATGTCTAAACTAGGTCAAAAAGATAGAATTGTCTATAAAGTTCACAAGGCAGAGCAAAAGGTTCAAGGGGCTTTAGAGTGTGTACCCTTCAGAAAATACTTCACCACAACTTCACCTATCTGTAACCTTGAGCCACAAAACAAGATTATTCATTTGTTATCGAAAGCGGCGTTCAGAAGTACCATTAAGTACAGCTCAAACAATATTTGTGAGATGACATGCAGCAGAAGTTGAATGGTATAGAGTTTTAATGGTCCACAAGGGGCTTTTCAAATTGTGTGAGTCATTGGTAGAAGGAATACACACATCATGACAGGCAACAAATTATGGATGATTTTTCATCTATAAACTGCACACAGTGCTATTATCATGATCAGCCTGGAAATGAGAAGTTAACACTCTGCGGGTTTCAAGTCAGATTTAGAATATAGATTTCATGGGATGTTAGAGATACGAGAGGATTACTGGGCTATCAAGTCTCAAATTTGTCAGGTAAAAACCTCAGACAAATGTCAGAAGTACCACCTCATGTTATGACTGACTTCCTTGTCTAGGGATTGTAAATTCATTGTGCTATAGCCAAAAAGCAAAAGTTATATTAAAGGGGTATGCTGTTGGTAATTACTTATGGTCCAGTTGAATAGAAATCCACTAATACACATGCTGTAGTGCAGTTATTGTGAATAAAAATTTGTTTAAACTTGGTATTCATAGTATTTGTATATTAGTCTACACAATGACAATGTTGAAATCTATATAGTTGGTACGTATTCCGCAAACTGGACATTTTTAAATTCGATTACAAATTCAAATTTTTTATGAACGGCATAGGCCTTTAAGTTTTACAGCCATATACATGTAGATACTGCAATATAATATTATAACCTTGAACATGAAATTCCTCCAGTTTTCATTTTTTTTCAACAATTATTCTATTGTTATTGTGAAATGGGATTTCTTTTTTTTTCTTTTCGAATAACCCACAATGCATTTTCAAATAAGGATCAGTCGTCGCATCAACCGATTTTTCAGATCATAATTTCAAAGGATTTTTTGTACGTTTGAAAATATATTTCCTTTCAAGTCTTCAGCAATTATTATTTCAATGAACGCTTTACTACGCATGGATCAAATATTTCAAAGAGAATTTTTCGCAGTGAAAGATAAACTGTGTCTTTCATGCTGTGCTTGTACTCGTGATAAACCAGAGGGATGGCACACATAACTCAAAAGCCTACTCTACCAGTAGCTTACGGACAAAAATGGATTATAGGAATGGATACCAGATATTGATGTGTGGATCACTGCGGATAAGCAATCGTAGCCATTATACATCATCTTAACCTACAAGGTTTTAATATAATAGCTAATGCATGAAGTGATATTGCCGTGATGACATGGTCAATGCATATCAGACCAGAGGTTGTATCGTATACATGTACTCAATTTGAAACTATTTGATATCATTTGTAAAAACAAGACTCAAGGCAATTTTGAGTTTTGCACATTCTTAGTCTTCATTTCACCTTCAAAGACAACACATAAGCAGACAGCATTTATAAAGGGCGTCTTGCAATTGTGTACAATCATGAGATGAAAATAACAAACAAGAGGCCCAAGGGTCAAGCGCTCAGCTGATTTCTGGGGATCCCGAAGGGTTAAATGCTTACAGTGATTTTTCTAATCTCTAAGAATGTCATGAGTCACAACGGTATTGCTCAGGATGCAGGTCTACATTTTGAATTTTATATCATTATTTGCAAGCGTGTTTTCTCATTTCTACTACAGAGTGTATCAATAAAAATGATACACTGACTCCTGCAACTCTTTTATTGATTCACTCTATATATTGTCTTCAATAGGCCCCTCCCTGTACCCACCCCAAAGAAAAGCATATTTGAGCTCTGCCACAAGTTAGCCTGAAAATCCATACTATAGAAATTATGCTGACACATTCCCTTTTAGCATCATACCATGGAGTGAAAGTATTATTTACAAGCTGTGAGGTATCATCTTTACAATATCCCCATTGTCATGTTTGCCTGAAAAAAACCAGGACTTAGGAATGTTATTCTTTGAGGTAGTGTTAGTAAGCTTTCATGTATCTTTTTTATCATGTATACTACTATACAATGCAAGAGGTTCAGGTGTTGGCATATTTATTAGTAATGCATTCACCAATGTGGATAGTTTTTTGGATGTTGTTGGTAGGCCAAACATGTTTTCTGGTGTCAAAAGGTTTAGTGTGTTGTAGTTATTATTAATATATATTATTGGTATATGATATACAGTAGAACCTCTACATTAAGGATACACACGGGACTGACTACTGCTGTCCTTAATAGAGAGGTGTCGTGATTAGAGAGGTCAAATTGAATGGAAACGACCAATTTAGGACCAAAACTAGTGACCTTAATAGAGAGGTTGTCCTTAATAGAGAGGTGTCCGCTAAGGGAGGCTCCACTGTACATCTACATGTAGAAACCAATATTAAAAGGTATCAATATTATACCGTAGACATATACCATACTTGATGACACTATACAGTCCTAATCACAATTCCCATCCCTAAATTTGCGTCTTTAGCACGCTACCCCGTGCATAGGTTGCGCGTAAAATATGCGAAACATAGACAGATAAGCGTGTCACTGCGACGTGCAACTTGTGTGTATGTTGAGCATCAATGACGCGAAGCAGGATGGAGGTCATTTGTGATTAGGACTGTATAATGAAAATTTCTCTTTGCAGCCAGTATTGCTTTGTACAAGACAATGTACTTCCGTGCATGAAATATTCAGTTGATCCGAGCAGAGATAGGTTTAAGTGCACACAACATTAATTCACATCTGCAATGATCAAAAGCCATCTTCAACTAACAGCTGGAGAGAATAAAAATCCTACACAATAGGCCATAATATGAATAAATGCAGATGAAATATCATCACTTACTGCCAATTACAAATGGAGTGCAGTATTTCACCATGAGTGCACTGTGTTCAATGCATTCAATATCCACTCGGGTGCATTGTGCAGTTTCATATATTTTAGTTTCATCAATGACAGGAAGCCCTCATGCAAAGGAGTCAAATTAATACCACATGCTGATGATTTTTTTCTCTCATGCCTCACCCATTTTCTCATGAAATACAGTACGACCGACAGAATGTAGCAGAATCTTTCAACTCAAGTAAAGCAAGAACTATTTTTATTCGAGACTGAGATATCAAAGGTCAGCTCAAAGAGCACTTTTGGGGTAATATCACAGTGCATAACCTTTAGTGTTCAGGGCAGAGTTTGGGCAGGGCAGGGCAGAATTGGGCCCTTTTGGGATGAAAAGTGGTGTTGTGCCCGCACAGGACCAAAAGGGTAAATACAGCCCTGGTGTTTTGCATCTAGGGACCTAATACCAAACAAACCAGAACCTGAAAGAAAATTTTTAAAAGAAGTTCTACAACCCAGGCCAATTCCAGGTCACAGGTGTTATGCATTCAGAATAGTGCTCAGGGCCTCAGAGATCGATTTTAAGGTTTCAAAGACAAACACACTCCTCGATACACCCTGTATAGTGAAGAAATGAGCAGCGCTGCGAACCATACGGGATTGGCTTCCACACGATAACTTATAGATTAGCAATTATTCCGACACTGATGGGGAATTAAAGAGACCATGCTATCGTATTATTCACGTCAATACTCCATGATGGTAGATTGGAAGACATTCGGTTCAGGCTCTTGGAGATAAACACACAGTTATTTCCAGTATGGTTATCAGTGGCATAGCACTGTGATTTGCTAGTTCCGGTCGCTGCGCGAGGCTGAAAGTGATGAGTTCAATTCCCTTATCAACTGATAGAAGTCAAGTTGAAGAGTCATCCAACAGAATATTTCTGGCTTGGTGGAACATGAGGCCATGTGCTCACCTGTGATCAACGACAGAAATGTTGTTGCCGAAATGATTCTTACAGAGAACTTGACCTCAGTGAACTTGGAAATTAGGTCAAGGTCAAATCGTCCAACCACTGTGTGACCTACATTTGAAGATTACACAGCGAATGTTGTATGACCCACACAGGATTTTATTACCTTTTACCTTATTACACCAAAAAGAAGGTCACATTGACCTACAAGTATGCAGAGATGACCAATACGGGTTAAATAGATAGTGTTAACAGATATCAAATTTGAAGAGTCTAGGTCAAAATGACAAAACGTGCTTCTGTTCGTGAAAGAGTTTAGACTCTGTGGCCTTCAAAACTAGTCGTCAAATCAAAAACCTGAGTGGTGTTTCCTTATAAGATACACTCACCACGAAAATTTCATCACTCTAGCTGCAAGCGTTTAAATAGTTTCAAAATGAGAAAAAAACGGATTTTCAATTTGGCCACCTGGAGACCAGAAAGTATGTCGAATTGCAGAAACAAAATATCTTACCGGGCATACATGTATTGTTTAAAGCTATACTAGTTACCATCATGTCAAGTTTCAGCAATCTAGCCCCAATGGTTACAATCATGCTCTGCTTACGACAATGGATGATGGACACCACAGTACCAATGAAAAGTGTGCTAAAAATCATAGAAATGTCAACTCTCACACTGAATTTGTCAAGTTTGGTACCAGTATTGAATCACAACAGATTTGGCTAAGAGAGGAAAACTCTAATTCTTTAGGGTTGTTTTCCCCGACTAGAATTGGTAATTTATTTCCAGGAGGCTGGTAAATGGTAGTGGATTTTTGATTCTATCTAAAATATGGGCAATTTCTGTCTGATCTAAAAGGTTTTTAGTCAAGTGATTGGCCCAAGTCTGGCAAGAAACAATATCAATGTATCATCATTTGAACATGATGTGGGTCAACATGATGTGGGTCTTACTGCAATCAACAGTACACTGTATTACTTTCTACTTACAGAAAAAAGTTGCGCCTTTCAAACAAACATACTATATTTAATTTTTTGATCAGGAAATACAAATCAAATGAATTATAAAACGCCCCCAAAGCTGTCAGTATCTTTAATCAAGAGGTCATCACCAACTCTTCTGCCAATATCAAAATGCCAAAGGATAAAGGGGGTCATCACACATTCAAATGTGTCAATAGGAAGCATTAGAAAACATGACAAATGTCGGCTATTTTTAACTCAGTGAATCCTATCAGGCAAATATCACCACAACACATTGTCGTAACACAAAGGTGGGCGCTGGTATTGTCATGATAGAGGGACTTAAATTCAATATTTCACAGTCACGGATGCAGGGTAAATGAAAGTAGTGGGATACCATACACTTGGTTTATCATGATCCAAAGAGAAAGAGCGCTACAATGTTTTAGGGGAGCATGAAATAACAAATACATATGAAACTTTCGATAAATCTGTGACCTATCAATCATTTATCGAGGACGCTGTCCACATCAAAACATGACTGAAAGTTCAGTGTCACGTTGAATAAGGTCAACAAGTTAGACGTTATCATACTGAGACCACTTCATCTACTGCCTATCAAAATTTGTTAATTTCTCAGCCTGAAAGAATTGACCAGTATTGTCATTTGTCAGACAATCTTGGCCTGTCTGTCTCGTTTTTGTAAAACCTATTACAGTCCTAATCACAATTGACCTCCATGCTGCTGCGTGTCAGTGACGCGCAACGTACGCGCAAATTACGCGTCAAGTTGCGCAGCAGTGACACGCTTATCTCTCTATGTTTTGCGGAAATTGCGCTCAACTTTCACACGACCTTCATGTACATACCACGTAGCGCGTCAATGACGCACCACTGACATGAATTTAGGGATGACAATAAATTGTGATTTGGACTGTATGCACAAAACAAATGGTGGCCAAACTTAGTCAGGTTTTTGCTGTTTACTTTTAGCTTTTCACTTAAATTTACATGAATCTCATTCAAATCATCATCGAGGAATTTTGAAGGAGGTTCCCAGAAGTCATTTTGGAGAACCACACAGTTTCCCAACTTATAGAGAAACGTATATTTGAAACAAGTTTCCCTTCTAACCAAGCAGGAGAACCATAGAAAGGAGTTTGTGTTTCAGATTTTTTAATCACATCAATGTTGTGTGAATTATTTCAAGATGAGATATTTAAGCATGGTTATAAAAGCACAGTACAATTCCCTGTCAACCAGCAAAGAGAAAAAGAGGCCTAACCTAGTATGTTTCTTTTTTCTCATTTCTCAATTCCTGGGAAAAGTCAAGTGTTTACCCAACTCAATTGGTACATATGTCTGATATAATCAAACAATACATGAATCAACAATTTATCTTTAGATAACCTTATTAATACCCTTCACCCCACATGACAAGTCAATTCGATTTATCTGCAAAAACACTTTGTCTCATGTGCAGAAATATCACTCTCGTGCCAACAACCTGGTCCAACACCACAAAATGGGCCTTAAGTCCAGCTGACACATAGCCTCGAGGTTTATATGAAAGTAAACTGGAATGTAGGCCTAATTCCAGCAGTACAGCAGAGACCATACTGAGAATTCTCAGCCTGCAGAAATTGAAAGTGTTTCTATGTTCGATGTATATTTCCGAACATCTCCATTAAGGGGGGATTTGCGGCAGAGTTACAGAGTGATGGCTGTCAACAAGCATCATACAAACAGTTTAGAACTCCTGCGGAGAGGGAAGGTTTTTCAATTTGGACCTAGGTTTTTAATCTGGACAAGAGGGTTTTGACTCTGGACCAACTTACACAGCTATCTTCCATGGCCAGCAAATACCTACAGTGCATTCCCCTATATATTCGTTTCACTATCAATAGAGCAATTCACCAGGATGGATACACTGCACCTGATACGATCCATTATGCAGTCCTCTTATTGGGGTTTCTACAGCACACTGGCCACATACAATACAGTAACCATAAATTTCTAACAGGGAAGTGGCCATTTAAGAAACAAAAATCACACACTATATCCAATGGTACCTACCACGGACTTAGAAAGCAACCACAGAGAAAAAATCATACATATCAACGATTTTTGCTACATTATTTCTCAGTATGGTTCTTCAGTACTGGGTACCGGGTACTGTACATGGATGTCTGTAGACACATAACACAAAGCATAGAAATTCCATTGGAATCGATGATTGGAATTTCTGCCGATTGACTGGATATGCATTGCTCGTCAACGCCGGAGCTAACGAGGGGGCCGAGGGCTAACGATCTTGAGCGATTTTCAGCCAGAAAAATAACGGTAACGAAAAAGAATCACAGTTTATAAACACAGTGGAGAGTACTTACTGAAGTGGCGGCCATGATGAAAACCTATCAAACAGTTGTAACAGCTATTCTGATTGGCTGAGTGACAGAAATAAATGAATGGGTAATCCAATGGTGGCGGGTGTCTTATTGACCTCGAGGTTGTTGGCTCAAGAGAGTGTTGGGACAAAGGCAGAGGTGTTATTATTATGATCAGGGTTGTGTGGGCAGGTGATAACCACAACAGAAGATCAAGAGGTCTGCTGTTTGCTTCACCCCAACCTGAACCTAACTACCTGCACACTATCTCTTGTATGCAACACACAGTCCAGCTCATAATGGGTGAAACCATTTCTTTACAATTTTCTATTCACATTTTTAACCACATGCTTATCAAAACAGTGCGAAATACATGAGTCCCTTAAATCGAGATAACATCTCTGTACATGCCTACATTTTCTGCAGTGCACAATTCTTATTTCCTAGCACAGTAGAACCTCCCTCAGCGGACACCTCTCTATTAAGGACACTAGTTTTGGTCCCAAATTGGGTGTTTCCATTCAATTTGACCTCTCTAATCAGAACACCCCTCTATTCACAACAGCACCTTTCAGTCCCAAGGGTGTCCTCAGAGAGGTTCTACTGTAACTTGTGATGTTACTGCGCTAACAAAAGCAATCGCCATTACATGTATAACTGCATACATGTATCTACAGTGTAAACACATTGGTCCAAGTTATGTTGGAACATCCTCCACACATTTATGTTGACACGGGGACATATTGAAAGGATGTACACACCAATAAAAACTTTGTATGGGCAAGTGTCAACAAATTGTACATTTATCAGAATAATTGGCCTCTCTTTGTGTTGGCTTAGACCTAAGGCTTTTTATGCAGAAAGGATGCCTATTTTCGCTGATCCTATTAGGCTAAGCAAATTAGGTATGATTTTCTGGTCCACTGATCACTTTCTGTTAAACAGGTGATAATGGAGAACACCTGCCCAGGATGTGTGGCCAACCCCAATGCTAGCCTTAAACATGACACTCCCAGAGGGGAAGCAGGGTGCCTCTTGATATCCTTATTTTTTGGTACCTGTGATTTGGTGCAAAATGATGGGTTTTCATTCCCAAAAACTAGTCGGGCGATGGCGGTGGGGGGGGGGAGTTGACAAAGGTAAAAGATAACTTTTCGCCTTTTATCAGTTGAAATCATGGTCAAAAACACGACCAATGCCCCCTCTAGTTTAAGTTACTGCAAATGAAGTCAAATCAATAACCGATATTGAACTGCTTGTTAAGTTTTCTCTAAATGCTTCTTCAATTAAACAGCAACAAAACCAGCACCATCCCAGAAAGTAATTTATTCATGAAGAGAGATTATTTCCTGCTCCACACACACTGTAAAGAGCAAGATTAATCACTACAGGGTGATATGGGAAAATCAATATCAGTGGGTGGCAAACCCATTAATGGAACAGCCTCTGATACATTGTACATCAAATTTATCGTTTATATTGATCATTAATTTGTCTTCTTTCATTATAACGGATAAAAATCCGTTGAAACATAACCTGAATTCTTTTGATATGGTTCATTAGTAAATATTGGGAATTGCTTCGGGATTCTTAATGGGATGATAGCTAATTGATGGAATAGCCATCTTTGGTGGGTTAATTGATTTAATAGATATCAATAAGAGAATCTCATACATAAAAGATGTGTGTAATTTCTGTTGAAAAATTATAAGTCACCTTTCAAAAGAGAATACCGGTACAAACAATGACGGTGAATTAATCCTTATTACAAAGGGGTGTTGATTATATGAAAGAAGAGCTATTTGATTGATGTCTATCAGGCCATACTGACTTAATTGATAGTTGATAAAGTATAGAGATTTATAAACTAACATTACAAAAGTCATGTTTCTTCTGACTCCCAATCTGACTTCTAATTTAAAAGAAAATTACAGTCATCTAACAGCAGCTCCAATTCAATGAGGAACCTGCACAACTAAAAATCCAGATGGCAGCACCAATACTAAAAGGTACACTTCCAGTGGATTTTCTATTAAAATTGTGTTTTGTTGATTTTCTCCCTAAAACTCATCAAAATCGAATTAAGGACTAATAAACCAACATTTTTGGTGCTATTTCCCCATGTAGAGTGATCAAGGGATGAAATGTGACCCGCTCTACCAAAACTAGGCGCTTGTCGCATCTGAACTTGACAGGTTGATACGGACTTGTTGTTCATTTCCCTATTGTAGACCTTTGGTGAAATGTAACCAGATCAGTTTGTAATAGATTTCACAAAAGGTCTGCAATAGGGAAATGAACAACAAGTCCGTATCAACCAGTCAAGTTCAGATGCGACAAGCGCCTAG
Source organism: Lineus longissimus (assembly GCF_910592395.1). NCBI lineage: Eukaryota > Metazoa > Nemertea > Pilidiophora > Heteronemertea > Lineidae > Lineus > Lineus longissimus. The sequence continues at coordinate 3,908,047 of NC_088319.1, read as the reverse complement.
TTTTGGTAGAGCGAGTCACAAATAGTCAATGATCATTGACCCGGGAAATGGCTTTCTCATTACAATCATGGTCCACTTGCCTGCAGGGCTAATACACCACAGTTTTTGTAACTGGAAGAGCAATTTCAATAGCTTTCCTTCCTTGTTTCAGATAAAAGATGTTATCAATAACTAGAAATTCAGACAACATGAAACATCACTCTTATGCAACCATTCGATATTGAAGATGTCGCTTGGTCCTTCCCACTCAAGAAGGATGGAGAAAGTGTAAAGAGCCCTGGCCACCAATGGAGGATGATGAAAGTGTCCAGAGGCCATACTACCAAAGGAGGATAGGGAGATATCAAAGGAGGACGGGGATAGTGTGCAGAGCTCTTGCCACCAATTGAATATCACATGACCAACAGGCCACAAGAAATATCGAGATGGTACAGCGCCGTGCGGCAAGATATGATACAGGCCGCTTTGAAAGAAGAGCGAGCGTGAGCGAGATACTCCAGGAACTCAACTGGACCACCTTAAAACAGAGACGCTCGGATCAGAAGCTAGCTATGATCTACAAAATCAGGAACGGTCTTGCAGCTATGAACGAAAGAGACCACGGCCTAATACCACTCACAAGCAAAGGGCGGCATAACAATCCATGCAGCTACCATATACCAAGGGCAAACAAAGACATCTATAAGAACTCGTTCTTCCCCTCGTCTATAAGGTTGTGGAACAGTTTGCCCGAGGTGGTCGTGACCAGCTCCAGTCTTGAGCAATTCAAGACTGGACTGAAAATCCATCGTTAAATAATAACTGACCCAGAGCTCTGTAACATCTTGAGCTCTGGGCTCATAAGTGGCCACCAACATCTGGGCCATTTACCCGCTGCGCACACACATTACCAGTTACATTTATCTTCAATATGATGAAGGAAGTTAACTTAACGGAAGAAGAAGAAGAAGATCACCTGAGAGGAGTATGGAAATATCACTTACTGGAATTTTCATGATGTCGATCCTGCACCAATGGCTGATAAACACTGTCTGGAACTTCTGATGGCCGATAAAAACACTTCACAATTATCACCATGAAATCTCTCCGCGTCTGAAATTAAATAGTGTTTAAATAATAATGGAAGAGACTAGAGAAGCAGGTCCAGGACAGATTGCCGCGAAAATTTATAAATAGTTCGGGAAACTTATAACATCCTCTTGCAGCATCCTCCTGCAAACAGGGCCTACTCCTTACGCATCTTTCTGATTGAGGGAGTAAACATATCGAGGCCACATATCGAGTAATCGATGGCCGGATTTGTCAGGATGTCAAGCCAGCTTCCCAAACTATTTATAAATTTTCGCGGCAATCTGTCCTGGACCTGCTTCTCTAGCCTCTTCCAATAATAATGGTCCGTTAATACATTTTGACTCGAGCACACTTGGCAATACATTGTAGTTCTTCATTTTTTGAAAGTGTATATGCTTCTGAACATTTCAGGAGGAGGATCAAACTATTCCTTCCATAAATCTCAGTGACAGTAATGACAGTAGCAGGGTTTTCCAACTTCTCCTCAGAGCCGGTCGTTGCTGATGGTCTCTGATGTAGATGGGAGAGAATGCCGCGAAAAATGTGCGATGACCCCAAACTAACTTTTTGGGATTTTAGAATTGTATGCATTATTTAGCCCAAATAAGGAAGAATTCAAGGCTGAAATATACTTTTTTATACTCATTGGGGAGTCAAAAACAGGCTGCCTGTCTGCCCCTGGGGGAACCTGGACAGTCCAGCTGGGCAAACAGGAAAGCCTGCCTGATTCTCACCAAGCTGCGAAATTGATTCTCTAGGGTGACTCAATGTCTAATGCAATCAGTTCTAACAGGTGTTGAATCCAGGACCATCAGGTCATGAGCTCAACCCCTCACCACTACACCACTGATACCGCTGTCTCCCATGATTGTCCCAGAATGATCATCCATGTTGACTTACCATCCTCAACTCTTGAACCGTGCACACATGGTATGGCTGGTCAGCATGCTTGCTCGCTACAAACACAAAATCTGAAGGAAAAAAGAAAAGTAGAGAACTAGAAAACACAAAGGGTTGTGCAAGACTCTGGACTAAAGCACCGCGCAAACGAAGAATTTAAATCACTGTGACCTTCAATTATGATTGCTGCTACATGTGACAAAAAAACGGTCATCACTTCGATTCATATTGATTTCAGCGATCAGCAATTCTTTGTCACACACAGGCACCTGCGATGACCACGTAAAATGAGCAATTATTGTCACTCATATGATCTGGCAATTTAAATCACTTGTGTGCGGTGCAGTTTTAACCTCTTCCTCTGCCTTTGCTCATTGTTGCAAGCCAAGTAGGTTTATTTTGTATGTTTTTGGCCTGGTGACCATGTTGTCCTCTCACAAAGCTTCATGTTCTGTCAAAGTGGATAAGGTACTTTGCTTGCCATGGTATAGGCACCAGGGACAAGGAATCTCGGTTTTATGTCTCATTCAAAGAATGTGGCAACTGAAGTTAAGTGAGGTGCCCAGGGTCAGAAGGGACGAGAGGTGTCACTGTCAGCCACGATGTTCATTGTCAGTAAGATGTGCCGTAACCTCTCAAGTTGCACTGTCGCACCCTTTCTCATAAATCTTCCACGCTGTTATTGTCAACTGATGTATATTGCATGGCAACTTTGTTACCAGTACTCAGACTGAGAGAACACAATTGCTCCCACAAGCAATTTTGCAATGCTGCCACCTGGCTGTAATTATAAGAACCAACACTATCCCTCGAGGATATCTATCGTTAACCCATACCACAAATGGAGGAAAGTGAAGATTTCAGTAAAATGCTAGTGCTGACGTCTGTCATTGAGAGGTGGAACTGCAGAAGGGTACCCGCCATTGTTTTGCAAGCCATTCGGCAATGCTAAAACCAATTCATTTACAACAAATGTACTAGGCGTACGGAAATATAGATCAGTATCACAGCTAAATGGCAAACTCACCCCCTTTGACCTCAGTGACCTTATAAAGTATGTCAAACCAAAAACCATTAAAATGCCTCATGCCCAGTACCTGGAGTTGCCTCATGCCCAGTACCTGGAGTTGCCTCATGCCAAGTACCTGGAGTTGCCTCATGCCAAGTACCTGGAGTTACCTCATGCCCAGTAACTGGAGTTGCCTCATGCCAAGTACCTGGAGTTGCCTCATGCCCAGTAACTGGAGTTGCCTCATGCCAAGTACGTGGAGTTGCCTCATGCCCAGTACCTGGAGTTGCCTCATGCCCAGTACTTGGAGTTGCCTCATGCCCAGTACCTGGAGTTGCCTCATGCCCAGTACCTGGAGTTGCTTCATGCCCAGTACCTTGAGTTGCCTCATGCCCAGTACCTGGAGTTGCCTCATGCCCAGTACCTGGAGTTGCTTCATGCCCAGTACCTGGAGTTGCTTCATGCCCAGTACCTGGAGTTGCCTCATGCCCAGTACCTGGAGTTGCCTCATGCCCAGTACCGGAATGCGCAGTGCCAACTGATGATGATGACAACAGTTTTAAAAGCGAGACCAATGGGATGGCCTCAGTGCACCAAAAACGGATGAGCCATATGGCTGCAATGAGGCCATAGTTCCTGGCCCTTCTGATGGGGAGATAAGCGTCAATATAATTCCAACAACGACAATTTTCACAAGCAATGTATGAAAGCACCAACATCAAAACATACACAACGATCATCTGACCGACTGGGACACACAGGAATTTCTTGTTCCAAAATCACCCCAAAAATGAAATGGCAGCCAATATTGACAATTTCACTCCCTGTTGGAAGCATCAGGAACCTACAAGAACAACTTATTTGTGAGTAAAACTGAGAAGGAGAAAAGGGTAACACACTCACCTCCAGGTTTATAGATCACCCCCGATTGTGAAGTGAAACTTGGGATTGTGCCAGCACGTAACCATTGCCCCCTTCTTGAGTTCGGACGCTGTCCTGACGGTGCTACCTGGGCAGGTGAATCCCGGCATGTCTCCTGATTAAGGTTCTCTGTGTCGAGATAGAGACCACCGTCAGGTCGCATTGTTTTACCAGTTCCTTGTGATGGCTTTAAAACTGGGTGTACTGTCACCATGGCTTACTGTGCCTCTGCAATACCGAAGGGAAAGCTGAATAACAATGACGATTTAATTGTTACGAAATCATGACATAATATTATAAAACAAAAGCGTACCCAGGCCATGGCATCTGCAGAACTCAACACCTTTTGTGAGGGTCGATGATATCTAACACCACCTTTGCGAGGGTAAGCTGTCAAGATCAGGCCATAGATTTGATAACAGCAAGGACTCTCCCAAGATGAAATTGCCATGGCCATAATGTGTTCACATCCCTCATAGACATGTTGTTTTTATTTTTAGCCACCTGGTGGCCAAACCATTGAACTGGACCAAAATTTAGTCTACAAGGTTTCATAACATGGGACTACACAGGTACCAAATTTAAGTCAATAATCAAGCCGTTTTAGTGTTTTCAATTTTGGCCATCTGGTGGCCAAACCAGGAATCGAACCACCCGAAATTTAATGTCTGCAAGGTTTCATGGCTACATAATGTACCGAGATTCAAGTCAATAACTCCAGTTGTTACGAAACATCGGCTAATTTACGCTATTTGACCTCTGTGACCTTTTAAAGTAGGTCAAATCAAAACCCTGAGTAAAATGTCATGTATCGTCATTATATGTACCTTTGATAAAAATTTGGTGATGATTGAGCCCTCAGATAGGGAGATATAGCACTTTGTGTTTTCAGTTTTAGCCACCTGGTGGCAAAACTGGAATTGAACTGGACGGCAAAAAGTTTCTCTCATGGAGAACACTGCAGAATATTATTTCATTCAGATCTACACCAATTATTTCTTATTCCATTTTTTGGCCGATAAAGAAATTGCGGACAGAATAAAGATCATGGCCGGATTGTATTATCTCTATTAGAGTTTCTCTCCGCATATTTTAATGCAGCAGGCGCGGATCCACGGCGCACCCGGCGCACGCCCCCCCTAATTCCGGCACGGTGTAAAAAAATTGTAGCCCAAATTAAAGTGGTGCTTAATATTTGAAGATCAGATGCCAGGAAATCGCATATATGGAGTCTTATCTTAAACATTTTTCTGGGGGAGGCCCACCAGACCCCTGCCGTCGCTTCGCGCCTGCGGCGCTCACAATTCGGGCTTCGCCCTCAAAGTGCACCCCACCTTTCGAAATATCGTGGATCCGCCCCTGCGCAGTAACAAAAACAAAATACTTGTTTTCTGGCAGTACGATTGACGCAATATATATCAACACGCTGGAAGTGAAAGTGTTAAATTAAGGTTGAACTCCACTGACAGTCATGATGATTTCTGTAGACAGGGCGGCATTGTAATTTTTGTGTGCCTATGGGATGCAGAGACTAGCAGAAACATTCTACCAGTTTCAGCTCCACAGTGCGGGCAAGGGCAGCTCCCTCGGAACAGGAACGCTGCGATTTGGCGGAGGGCCAAACATATAAGAAAATAAGAACGGTCTCTAATGAATAACAAATCTGCATCAGAAAAAATAAATAAATAACACTTAGAAGGAAGCAGCGCAATTAAATTAAACATAATCAATGTAATTTAAATGAATACACATTTCGCGAATTACATATTTTTTTACCCATTCTATAGTATATGACAACAATGTATCGTCTCTCGTCAGCTCCGTGGAAGGATTGAACACATCGCTATGGTAAAATTTCCTCCATTCTGTGTGGAGTTCTTAAATGATTTACGGCATCAGATGCAAGAAAATTGGAAAAGAACACAAAATCATTCCTCACCCCTCAAGAATTATTCATTTGACACCCGTATTCAGAAAAAAAGTTGGCAAATTCTCTTGTCCATTGTGTAGCAAAGCCACATGGTACACCATGCATTGCATTGACATACTCAGCTGTGGGCGATTCCATTTTTCAGAGGGGTGTTTGTTCCGGGTAGCGGTTGGGAGACTCCCTGAGCAGCATATTGCGCCATCCTAATTGGGTAACGAGGCCGGTTCACAGCATTCGGAGTTTAGGAATAAGTTGCGTCACGGGTATTAGTTGTGTCATCTCCTCCTAAAACGGAGCGAAACATGGCCAGTAGGCCTATGTAATTGATCAAATTCAGTTGGTGAGGACACAATGAGCTAGCATTTTATCAAAAATATACATTATGTTTTTAGTGAATGTCAGCGTCATTGATTTACACTCCGGACGCAGTGGACCGACCTTGTTCGTTACCGGGACCCTAACCAGACCCAATTCGGTTGACGCCCAGGGACTCTACATTGATTACAAATTGTCGCTATCCTTACTGCTCAACAGTCTCATCTGTGGGGCAATGAACATTGACACAGACCGATTGGCGGGTGACCGCTGGATCGAGCTACGGCAGGGTCTATTGAGGATCTTCTCATGCCGGTATAAATTATGTTTACTTTCGTTGGGAAGGTGTAAACTGTTGATAAAACTGCTGATGAAAATGTTGATGGGCATTCTCTAAATTTGATGGCTTGACATTTGTTTGTTTTTTAATGTTTTTCAATCAAATTGCGCTATGTTATACTTAAGATTCATTTAGTGAGGTGATAAAAAGGAAAATAGAAAATATTTCATATGAATGGGTAATTTTGATCAAAGAGTGGAGGCCATTTAGGTTTTCGAGACGCACCGATCGGCTTTTAGATTCTGTTGATGGGTCCTAGTACTTACAGATTATCAGCGTATTTTTCAAAATTTGATATTTCTGACAAGTCTAACTCATCTTTTTTCAAAAAATAACATTTATTTGAATGACAATGAAAGTATCATCGAGTTTAAGGTCAAACTAGTTGGGCCTCTCTCACCCAATTTGTTGATCCAAGATGGTGGATCTTCTGTCAAAGTGAGATCAGAGTCCACATTAAAATACATTTTAATATGAAAATGTGAAATGAACATCATTAAATTCCGCTTAAGATGAAACTTTTATTCATATTCATTCTGACAGTGATTCATTTGACCTGTGTGCTTCCTTAGATTTTTCATAATCTGGGTCATAATAGTACCTCTTTTTGCACTCAACAACTGAAGGACTACTGTAAATCTGTCAGGACCCATACTGGTCAGGCCAGGGACAGCACAAGTCATTATTGTCATACTGATATTATGACAATTATTTTACAAGGAACCAAATCACGAATGAACACTTTGATTTTTGGGGAAAATAACCTAGCCCCTTGTCCCATCCTGACATTACCAGTGGTTTTCAATATACTCCGCCTCTCCTTTTGTCAGTTTTTACTCATGCTTGTGTTTCGAGTGTTCGTGTGTCTAGTTCGTCTTCCCGATTAATTGTTCCTAGTAGTGTGTCGATTTCATCTTCTGATTGTGCTTCCAGTGTTCCTGTGTCAATTTTGTCTTCACCATCTTTTCCTAGTAGTGTGTCGATTTCAAAATATTTCTTGAGCACACAATCTTTACCTCGGGTTTCCTCATTAGCAAATCTTATTCTTTTCTTGGACTTGGGTGTTTCTTGAGTACTGACTTTCCAGGAGTGGTGGGCTTACCTATCAGCTCTGAGATGAAATATTCTGATGCGACAATCACCTGCAAAATGAGTTCAGCTCCTAACAGATTTACAGTAGATCTTCAGTTGTTGAGTGCAAAAAGAGGTACTATTATGACCCAGATTATGAAAAATCTAAGGAAGCACACAGATCAAATGAATCACTGTGAGAATGAATATGAATAAAAGTTTCATTTTAAGCGGAATTTAATGACTGTCATTTCACATTTTCATATTAAAATGCATTTTGATGTGGACTCTGATCTCACTTTGACAGAAGATCCACCATCTTGGATCAACAAAATGGGTGAGAGAGGCCCAACTATTTTGGCTTAAAACTCGATGATACTTTCATTGTCATTCAAATAAAAAATTATTTTGTGAAAGAATAATACTTGGACTTGTCAGAAATATCAAATTTGAAACAAATACGCTGATAATCTGTAAGTACCAGGACCCATCAACAGAATCTAAAAGCTGATCGGCGCGTCTCGAAAACCTAAAAAATGGCCTCCACTCTGTGATCAAAATCCCCCATTCATATAAGTATTTTCTATTTTCCTTCTTATCACCTCACAAGATGACTCTTAGGTATAACACAGCGCAATTTGATTGAAAAATATTAAAAGACAAACAAATGTCAAGCCACCAAAACTAGAGAATGCCCATCAACATTTTCATCAGCAATTTTATCAACAGTTTACACCTTCCCCACGATGTGGGCGATTCCATTTTTCAGAGGGGTGTTTGTTCCGGGTAGCGGTAAGTGGACTCCCTGGGCAGCCCATTGCGCCATCCTATTTGGGTAACGAGGCCGGTTCACTGCGTCCGGAGTGTAGGGATAAGTTGTGTCACGGGTATTAGTTGTGTCATCTCCTCCGGCCAGTATGCGGTATTGATCAAATTCAGTTGGTGAGGACACAATGAGCTATCAAAATATACATTATGTTTTTAGTGAATGTCAGCGTCATTGATTCACACTCCGGACGCAGTGGACCGACCTCGTTCCTTACCCTAGCCAGACAGAATTAGGATGACGCCCAGGGACTCTACATTGATTACAGATTGCCGCCATACAAGTTCGGCTCAAGAGTCTCATCTGTTGGGCAGTGAACAAAGCCGATTGGCGGGTGACTGCTGGATCGAGCTACGACTGACTGGGTCGATTGAGGATCTTCTCATGCCGGTATAAAGTTTACTTTCGTCAAACTCGCCCCAGTGCCGAAATAAAAAAATTCAGACACTGGAATTGAATAATTGTCGCCATCGTGGATGTCAGCATCCTGAGATTCAGGGTTTTGACAATCCTACATCATAAGTTCAGACTGTAAATCTTATTCAGGCCGAGTAGGTGCCAGTTTTTCTTATAAAACGTTTTATTTTATTAATAGATAACAAAATATAATCTTTATAACTAACATTTGACACTTACTAGTGGATTTAAGATGATTGTACGGAGAACTACAAACGCAGCGTAGAGCATCGCGGGCTTTGAGGTGATGCGATAGCCTCACAGCAATAAGAAAGATTCATTCCTGATCTTCATCCGCGGTACTGCAATTCTAGATGGTGGCAACTTACTAGTTCAAGAGGCGTTGTAAGGTGGCACTACACAGTGGGGACGGGGTTCTTTTTGTCCCCCCCCCCTCCCCCGAGAAATGTAATTCTTAAGACACAGGCCGTTTCCATGTTCATGAATGGGCCAACCTGTTCCAAATACTTTTTACTTTGACGCCCTTGTTTTAGTTTCCATGTGCAGAGGGATCTTTGGCGATTTTATGAGCCTAGAATCTGTGCCATTTGAAGCTGGTCTCAATCCCCAGTTTGGCCTTAATATGTAACATACCTTCCATCTGCCACGCGAGGTTGGGCGTAGTTGCGCGAGTGTCAATTATGCTCCTGCAAATTCCAGACCATATAGCGAAAAAATAGCCGAGATGACCGAGATGAAGCACAATAAGAAGGTTGTCACAGCCCACACACGTTTTTCTGCTCATACATGGACCCGTCACAGATCATGTGTATGTGTCGATTTCATCTTCTGATTGTGTTTCGAGTGATCGAGTGTCTAGTTCGTCTTCACCATCTGTTCAGAGTAATGTGTCAATTTCATCTTCTGATTGTGTTTCGAGTGATCGTGGGCCTAGTTCGTCTTCCCGATTTGTTCCTGGTAGTATGTCGATTTCATCTTCTGATTGTGCTTCAATGGTTCCTGCGTCAAATTTGTCTTCACCATCTGTTCAGAGCAATCTGTCAGATTTACAGTAATTTGTAATTTTGTAATTTTGTAATTTATTTATCCTACATAATAATTAAAGTACATGTATAATGAGATTTTTAACAGTGGAAATAACGGCCAGGGACACAGCCAAGATCAACAATTAGATCGCTTACGGCTGTGCCCCTGCTGAAATAAAATAGATTTAAGAGAAAGGACAAACAAACACAAAAAGTACCTCTGGGTAAGAACCTGCATGGAACAGCTAGATATACAAAATGGTTAGTTTCAAATTTACTCGAATTGTAATGTTTTTGATATTAAAAATCAGGAATGAGCACATACATAACAGTGTGGAATTACAATGCGAGAACTGTATAATCCCAATAAATAATTTTTTTAATAGGTACTGAAGCCATGAAGACTGTGAGTGTGAATTTTGTCCGAGACCAAGGAAGGGAGGGAATTGAAGATAGCGACAATACTATAAAGTGGTCTTTTTTGGCTAAAATTAAGTCTGCATCGTGGAGTTATCAATTTCTGCCCGTTTCTAGTATTGTGAGGATGTACTTGGTCATTTGTTTTGACAGTGTTATGCATGAAGTAGCCCGGAAGGTCATTATTGACAAATTTGTCTAGGAATTTCATTTGTAGGTCTTCAGTTGTTGAGTGCAAAAAGAGGTAACATTATGACCCAGATTATGAGAAATGGAGGCACAAAGGAAGCACACAGGTCAAATATGAATCACTGTCAGAAGTATAAGACAGCACAATTTGATTGAAAAACATTTAAAAAACAAACAAATGTCAAGCCATCAAAGTTAGAGGACGCCCCCCCCCCCCCATCAACATTTTCATCAGCAATTTCATCAACAGTTTTACACCTTCCCCAAGATTGTACTTTCGTTAGAGGTCTCATTAGGGAGTTTTTTAGTATTCATGCGCGGCCAAGCCCTAACCGTAGTTTCTAAAAAATCATTGATTTCTTGGTTCTCACAGTTTGCCAGTGTTGATTTAGCAGTTGTTTTGGCAAAGACATGTTTTCTGGAGTTACCTAGAGCGCTACTCAACAGGCGGCTAACAAGAAACTACGCGTTTTACTGTTGATGCCGACGTATGTGTACACTGAACTTGGAATGTGCGTCGGCCCCGTGTTGAAATGCCGTCCAGTGCCAGTTGGTGCGTTTTTCGCTTATTTGTGCAAAATTCAACATATCTCAAAAGTTCAATGGTTGACCCTCGTTTTTTTTTTTTTTTTTTGTGTAGCGTATTAGAAACTGTCTTTTATGAGAGAATGGTCACTGTAAGAATTATTCAGGAAGAAATGTATAATATTTGGGGTTTTCCGTGATTGTCCGGCCCAATTTGCAATATTGCCATTTGTATTTGCTGGGGTGGTGAACAGAGCTAGGAGCAAATGCGACGCTTATGATTTATTCAAAGAAATAAAATGCCCGATTTAACATCCTGCAGAATCAGGGGAATCGGGCGTTTCCAGTGATATACGACACAAATAGGTTGTCCTCATGCATTCACTTTGGAAACGCATTTTATAATAGATGTTACGTCCTGTTTAATGGAGCACGTTATCATCGCGTACATTTGGGAAAAACTCTCCGAGAGCAAATATACCTTTTAATGTTTACTTTTTCATATCTTGCATGCATTGTATTGTCTTCTTTATGCCAAAATACATCCTTTTTATCCAAATATTTTTTTCATATAACTCACGGATGGTGCGATCAGGGTCCGGAGAGAGTGGGGCACTTCTGATCGCTGCTGGGGCACTTCCGATCGCAGATGGGAACCGCCTGAGCGGCGATCATCAAAGTGGTCCGTAATAGCGATAAATCTCACCGGATGCATATTTTTCGCCCTGAGAACGATCAGGATGACGAAATGGACTGCATTGGAGTCTAATCCAGACATGTACCTTTAACTGAAAAAGCACCTCTGATAGATGAGACCAATGGTGAATGGCTAGAAAGACCTATCTCCCAGGGAACTCTGGTTGATTTTGACTAGAGAAAAGACCTACTGTCTTTATCAGCGATATCTCAATGGTTGGTCCTGGTTAAGCCGGAGAGCATATACGCGCGGGAGGGGTATGTTTGGGAAAGAGTTCAATATTCTTGGCATTTTGTTTTCGTTCGGTTCGTCAGCTCATAACTGAATACGTATTGCAAATCATACGCAATTTTCATCTCAACCAATTGGAAGTGAACATGATAATATAGGCTATATACCGCATCTCTGGAACAAATGATTGATAGTGGTTTTCAATTGCTTTCAAGCTTTTGAAAATTAAACGTATTAGATATATATGATCACATTGAATGAACAATCTTCACCACCAAGGTTTTTTCATCATCATAGCCATGAATCAAAATACTGAAAAACATAACTGACCGGAGCCTAAAAAAAGTATTACAAAAATCACTCTTAAGAGGATTCGAACCCACGACACAGTTGGGGACAATACCTGTCGGTCCTACGCGCTGTGCTCTGGGCTAAAGTGGCACTTCGAAGTAGAGGCCAACAACTTTGGAACGTTTGATCCGGGAGTTTGATCAACCCCTTCTTAGACAATTTGCGCATGTCTCTGTCATCATTAACCGTTTGCGCATGTCTCAGCAACGTCACTGCGAATTTTGAAGTGCGTTGTGCTCATTCGCTCCCGATTTCTCATGTGGGACAGGTGAAATTTGATGAAGCACATCTCATGTAAGTTCGATGTTCATATATTATACTGTTTATCTGCCTTTTTTAGTCTCTCTTGATTGTTTAGGCCCTAATATCATGTTCTGAAGCGTCTGATTTTATTCAAACATCGAAATCAATATTGATGACGCATCGAAGTGTACACCGACGTGACCGAGCCATGTTCGAAAGTCTGCGCCATCTTGGTTTTTGGCTCACCGTAGGGGAGTGTGTACAACACCGCAGTGTCCGTCGTCGTTAGTATCCTGTTTCAAAAACAGTGGGACGTTTCTTAACCGAACTTGAAACTTTATACACGTATTCCGCCTGGTCAGGTGACCTCTGAATCTGACTTTCGGTCCGATCTGATTCTTGACTTGGCCACCAGCCTGGGCGCCAAAAGTTAAAACCTAAAAAGTGTGCTATCTCACTTATAAACGACTCGTTAATGCTAAAATATTTATGGCAGGTACTCCTCGTAAAGATACATCACATATCACACGGGTTTTTGATTTGACCTAATTTTTAATAAAGGTTGCAGAGGTCAAATTGCGTGGCCTATATTGGCCATTTGAGGGTAACTATGGCACGTTTCTTAACTGCTGAAGCTATGGACTTGAAATTTGTTACACATTACACCCTAAATCAGATAACCTCTGACACCAAATTTCGGTCCGATCTGATTTTCGACTTGGCCACCAGGGGACCAAAAGTTAAAACCTAAAAAGTGTGATATATCGCTTGTATGCTACTCGTTTTCGTAAAATGTTTCTCTAGGTACTCCTAGCAAGGATATATCACATATCATACAGGTTTTTGATTTGACCTAATTTTCAAGGTCAAATTGCGTAAATTGGCCGTTTGAGGGTTACTATGGCCCGTTTCTTAACCGCTGAAGCTATGAACTTGAAATTAAGTACACAATACTCCCTAAATCAGATAACCTCTGACACGGAATTTTGGTCCGATCCGATTCTCGACTTGGTCACCAGGGGGAAAAAATAAAAAAGGTACAAAGTGCAATATCACGCTTATTAGTGACTTATTTTCAATGATATTCAGTTACTTGTTTTCGATGATATTTTTATGGTAGGTACTCCAAGCAACGATTCGTCACATGTCATACCGACTTTCCTTTGACCTATATACTAAACATGTAGCATGTTTCTTAACCAGGATGAATTCCTAACCACCAAGTATTTATACGGTGAGCACAATGTGCCTTGGCCGTTTTGATTTAGAGGAAATATTTCAGCACATGGGTGCCTGTACACCATGCCACATCCTGACGAAATCATGTTGTTTAAAAACATACTCTGTGTCTCGATATTTGTCTACGAGGTAGGAGTACATGTATGGCAAAAACCTGAGTTCAGGATGAAAGGTATAACCCCATTCACTTTCCGCCTGCAACTCATGCTATTCACATTCCAATACTGTATTTTCATGGCTATGTTCAAAATCACAGAAAGTTTATTTTTTACACGAAAGTTTAGGAATATATTTAGTGCCGAATCAAACATGACCCAGTGCCCTTACTCTGCATATTCGGCACCTTAATTGACCCCCTCACGCCTTCTTTTCAGGTCTGCTCGGATCTTGACTCGTACACACTCGTACACACTTATATCTTTTCAACTGTTTCATTTTTTTTTTTTTTTACAAAGAGTTTATTCGGTTTATATTGTACATGCATTTTACAGTTAAAAGCCGAAGGCTTAAACTACTGCAAAATAAAAATATATGCAAATAGTTACATAAGTTTATGAAGATACGAATAGTGACATAAGTTTTTTAAAGATAATTTGAAGAGATATACAGAATATATAATTGAGAAACATGTGAAGTTGATATGTAGTGAATTTCGCAAAAAAGAGAAAAAAAAAGGATAGATAGTTTGGAAAGTGCAGGGGGGCGGGGGTGCAAGAGTTAGAAATGATCATACGAGTTTGGGGTTGGCGGAAACGGAAAAGAGGGGGGGTCAGATATTTTTCTTTGAGTTAGATTGGAAAACGATTTGTGGATGAAATGAATTTTAGGGTTGATTTGATAAGGAGAGCATTTTCGAGGTTGGAGAAAGATGGATGGCCGTTGAGAAGGATGTTTGAGTTTAGAGTTGCATTATGGATGTGTGTTATTTGAAGGGTATTGGCGATTAGGGAGTTGCGTTGGTTTTCGTACTTAGGACAGTCGAGAAGAAAGTGTGAAGAGGTTTCTGGAACATGCATTGGGCACATGAGGCAAGTGGGGGTTGCCGAAACGTGGTTTAGGTATAGGTCAGATGTTAGTCCGCTGCAGTTGTTTCGCATACGTGTGAGAATGATGTTAAGTGGGCGAGGGCCGATGTCTAGCCAGGAGGGGATTGGTTTGATAGAGAATTCTGGCAGTTTGGTTAGGGAATATTTGTAAGAGTTTAGAGTTGGTTTCGCACGTATAGAAAGGTCGAGAGCATTCCAGTCACGGATTGTAGAAGGGAAGAAGCTTGAGTAGAGGCTATTTGTGCGGCAAAGGAAAGGTGTTATATTGTTGTTTGTAGCTAAACGTGTGTTATGGTGGTGACTATCGACGGTTAGTTCTGGGATGAGGTCTTTGAGGTAGGTTGGTGCAAGTCCGTTAAAAATTTTGTAGAACATTACGAGGCGATGGAATTTCCTGCGCTTTTCGAGTGGTAGAAGGCCAGATTCTCTGTAAAGGTCGCGGTGGTGAGAGCTGATTGTTAATCCTGTTATACATCGCATTGCATTGATTTGAGTTTTTTCCAGTTTTGCTGCTAAGTTCTGGGGGAGTCCGTCCCATACTACGTCTGCGTATTCGAGCTTGCTTCTGACAAATGTCTTGTAGAGCGTTAGTAAAGTTTGTTTATCCGTTTTGTATTTGATGTTTTGTAGTATGCCAAGTCTGCGGTTTGCGGTCGTAACGATTGACTGGATATGGTCTTCCCAGGTTCCTTTGTCGTTGAAAGTTAATCCGAGGTGCTTGTGTGACTTGGCTTGATCAATTGCGACGTTGTTGAGATGACAGTGGATAACAGAGGGTTGTCTCCGCCTGCTCGTAATCAGATACAGCGTTTTTGTTGCGTTGTAGGTGATGGCCCATTTCATTGCCCATGCGTAAAGTTTGTTTATATCCTGCTGGATTTCGGGCGTGCATGCTATGAGGTTTCGTGATGCGAATGCGTTTGAAGTGTCGTCGGCAAACAGTCTCGTTCTGCCGTTGGTTTCCTCTGTGACGTCGTTTATGTAGACCAGGAACATCAGTGGGCCTAGGATAGATCCTTGGGGGACGCCAGCGTTGACTCGAAGCCACTCTGAGGATTTTCCGTTGATTACAACCCGTTGTTGCCTGTCTTGGAGGTAGCTCTTGAACCATGATAGCAGGTTTCCTCTGATGCCAAACTGGTAAAGTTTCGATGCGATGCCTTTATGAGAAGTCTTGTCAAAAGCTTTGGAAATGTCACAGAATAGTGAGAAAACTTCCTTCTGTTCGTCGAGGTCCATTAGTAATTGATGGTTTATTTCAAGGAGTTGGGTAACTGCAGAGTGGTTAGCCAGGAATCCAGATTGGTTCTTCGAGATGAGCAAACGGAGATGGTTGTAGACATTTCTGTGGACAATTTTTTCGAAAAGTTTTCCTATGACACTGAGGAGGGAAACGGGTCTGTAGTTGGATTTATCATGCCTGTCACCTTTCTTGAATATGGGGGTAATGTTTGCTTTTTTCCATGTTTCTGGGAATATGTTTTCATTCAGGGATCTGTTGAAAAGGATGTGGAGCGGTTTGGTCAATTGGAGCGTCAATGAATGAACTATGCGAGGGTTGATGCCGTCTGGGCCGATGGCCTTGTTAGTGTCCATGATGGCGATTTGATCGGCGATATCCTGCTCTGTGATTATGATGTCGTTGAGCTCGTTGTTGGTGAGGTTTGGGAGTTCTCCTTGGGCGGGTATGTTGGTCTCGTCTACGTTGCAGATTTTGGCAAAGTGAGCGTTGAGGATGTTGGCCTTGGTTGTAGGGTCGTCTACGGATAAACCATTGACATTTAGTGAAGGAGTTGTGTTGTTTTTGCTTTGACCGCAGATGCTTTTGGCGAGTTTCCACCAGTCTTTATCCTTTCTTCCATTTTTCAATTTGTCCGTTATCGACGAAAGGTGGGAATCCTTTGCCTTCTTGATCAGTGAGATAACGTGGTTTCGTTGTTTTTTGAAAATATCATAATCGATGTTAGAACCGGATTTCTTTGCTTTTCCAAAGAGCTTGTTTCTTTTGTTGATTTCTATTTTGATCTCGGCGGTTATCCAGTTCTTATCGCTTGAAGAGAATTTGATCCGCTGGAAGGGGATGAATCTTTTACTTTTCTCAAGTAGGGTGGTGGTGAAGACTTCTACCGCTACATTGAGGTTGGCCGTGTGTAGAAGGTTGTCCCAATCCACGCTTGACATTTCTTGTTTGAGGTCATTCCAGTTTGCCTTGCTGAACTGCCAGATCGGGCGCTTGAATGCTGCTTTGGGGTTGGTTTGGAGTATGTCGACTACCACGGGACAATGGTCGCTGATGCCCTGAGGGAGGACGTTTACATCGGAGAAGAAGTCGGGCTGACCTACAATTATTGGATCAATTAGGGATTGGTTGTGAGAAGTGAAGTGGGTCGGAGCATTGACGAGTTGGAACATGTTGAGGGAGTCTATGAGGAGTGATAGGTGACCTGGGTTGTCTTTCAGTAGGTTTTGGTTGAAGTCTCCAACGAGCATAACCTTTTGCTGACCAAACAAGCCGACGACGTTTGAAACGTTAGCATAAAGTTTGTCCCAGTAGGCGACGGGGAGTGCCGGATTTCTGTAGCCCACACCGATGATCAGGTGGCCCGTTTGGTGGGTCACCTTGACCCATAGCAGTTCCAGTTCTGGTTCTTCGAGGTGATCTAGGCGTTCGCCGATGAGGGTGTCGGAAAGCTGGAGGCAGACTCCACCACTTGCAATGGTCAGATCCTTTCGGAATACGTCATGGAAGCTTGGTACTAGGATATCCTGGTCTGTGATGGAGTTGTCTAGTCTGGTTTCGGATATGCATAATATGTCGATGTCAGGTGGAAGTTCCGCGTAGAGGTTGTCAATTTTGTTGCGTAGGCTGTTGATGTTGATAGAGAAAAGTTTGGCCCGGGATTTAATTCCACGTCTCCTGATAAGAGGATTAGATTTGAAAAGTTGAAGTGTGTGGTTGGGATTGTCGTGACGCTAGTCCCAGCATGTTCCGATGGAGAAGTGATGGCGAGTAGAATGCAATGTACGGAGAAAGCTAACGAAGCTAGGAGTAATATATACAGAATGTACGAGGGCATGGTGTCAGGGGATGTGTTACACCTGTTTGTGCTCAATTTCCCATTTAGTTTTAAGGATAGTGCCTTGATGTTGCGTTTCGAAGAGATGAACGAAAACGATATTTGTTGGAGGGTGATGTAGGACTGGATTGAGAAGGGGTTAAAACGGTTCGCTTCAGGCGCGTGCCTGGATGAAGTGTGGTGCATTGGTGCATGAATGACAAAAAAAACGAAGAAGTAGAAAGCAGAGCGTCTAAGCATAGCCCTGTATAGGGCGAGACAGTTTATGAGTGGCGAAAGTGATCGTGGTGAGTGGGCCGGTAGGCCTTGTCGGGTGGATTAAATGGATAACGATTTTAATGTTGTGGTGGGATGAAATTGATTGTGATGACGGATAAGTTGAACAATGATGATAGAGCATGTTTTTGGTAACTGTTTCATTGTTGATATCGTCAGGAATATATCCTTTATCCTTCAATCCTTCAGCACTATAACTGCACCACCCATCACTTTACTCTCCTTCCCTCCAATGCACTAAAATTGCATTCACCGTGCATTAATCCCAGCCCACCCCATCCTGGCACATTAAAGAATATAATCCTGATCGTATCATATGATGAAATAGTTTTTTATCAAAATTAAAGACTTTAAAGAAACGACAGAACACATCAAAATTTCTCTTCATCAGAAAGAAAACTTGTAGTGAAACGTCTTCACTGCAATATATTTAAGGCATTTCAATAGCGAAATTCCTCAGTCATAAATGCTACCAGTATTTATTATAGCATTTTGCCTTTCTCTGATAAGCTAACAATCATTTGGTTTAAAATACGAGTGCATCTTCCTGTCCGCAAAAGAATTCAGTAGCAACTTCACCTGAGGAAGAACATTACGTTAGCTACGCGATCCACGAGAGGGAAAATGCATGGCAGGGTCTCGATCTTGGAGTTTGCCTGAATATGAAGCAGGCAATCTGCTTGCAGGATAAGGTTTGAAACTTTAGTGTGCTAACTTTCGAAGCGGTTTTGCTTTTGCCCAGCAGGAATATACAATTAGCTATAGCATTCTTCAATTGAAATCTTCTTAAAAAATTTAATCAGTCAATGTGCAATTCTGCTTTTCACTTTTTGGCCCCCAACACGAAGATCCCCGAGTGCAGAGCTAGATTTCTCATCACATCTACTTCTTCAACCCAAGGATGACCGTCAACCCCAACTAAGGACACATGGGAGAACAGCAAGGTAGTAGGCCCTATTCTCGATCCAGCTTCGAGGTAAGGTAAGGTAAGGTTAGATGTTAGTTTGTAAAGAGAAAAAGATGCACTGCTTTAACATAGCATGCATATTCACAATCATGCTAAAAGTAGGTCATTGTTAGAATTTGTATATTATTGTATGCTTCTATCGTTTTAGGCAACTTCTTGAATTGAAGGATGGATTACCAGGAATTGCCTGCCAAGAGCAAAAAATGAGAAGGTAGGAGTCTCGATCCCAGACAATGTTTGAGGTCAGGAAATGGCTCAGGCAGTCTAGTTTCGAGGGAAGGTGGTAAGCTTAGGATATAGATGTTAGTTTCTAAAGTGAAAATGATGCATCGCTTAATCACAGCATGCAAGTTCACTTTTTGCCGATTTTTAACATAAATCTGGCTACCAGTAGGTCATTGTTAGAATTTGTATATTATTGTATGCTTCTATCATTTTAGACAGCTCCTTCAATCAAAGGATGGATTACCAGGAATTGCCTGCCATGAGCAAAAAACGAGAAGGTAGGAGTCTCGATCCCAGACAATGCTAAATGAGGTCAGGAAAATGGCTCAGGCAGTCTAGTTTCGAGGGAAAGTGGTAGGCTTAGGATGTAGATGTTAGTTTGTAAAGTGAAAATGATGCATCGCTTAAAAATAGCATGCAAGTTCACTTTTTGCCGATTTTTAACATAAATCTGGCTACCAGTAGGTCATTGTTACAATTTGTATGTCATTGTATGCTAAATTTTCAGCAGTGACTGAGATTTTGTGATTTGAGTAAGATAAATTTTGTTGAACCATCCAATATATTCAAGAACATCAAAAAAGGATTCCAACAGTGAGTTTCGAAAAGTCTTGCTTAAAATTGTATTTCAGATAGGACGCGTTATTTTTATTCTAATATTTTAAAGGTTCAACAAACCTAGAATCACATCTGAATCACTGAGATCCCCATTCCGTAGAACTTCAAAGGAGAACCCATCAAAGATAATCTTCATCATCACCATAGTGGAAGTTTTATAACCCTTTTGGGTCTTCAACTTATAAGGCTTGTAAAACATAAGTGCAATACAGTCTATTTTCCATCTCTTTGCATTTGTCAGAGTCAATTCTTTGAGATATCCACATTCCTTGTCCACCAAATGGCGCAGATAGTCTGCAATTTATTGCCATAGATTGAAGTTTACAGCAATGACTGAGATTATGTGATTTGTGTAAGATACATTTTTGCTGAACCATCCAATATATTCAAGAACATCAAAAAAAGATTCCAACAACAATGTAAAGATCAAGAGGAGAGAGATTTCCAGCGACTTTTGAAAAGTCTTGCTTAAGATTTTATTCCAAATTCAATGCGTCATTCTTATTCTAATATTTTGAAGGTTCAACAAGCCTAGGATCACATCTGAATCACTGAGATCCCCATTCCGTAGAACTTCAAAGGAGAACCCATCAAAGATCGTCTCGAAAACTCTTGCCTTGATCAGGATACGCTAAAAAAACCACCAAGGAGGAAAATCACTTCATTCTTCAACTGATAAAGTTTGTGCAAGATCCGTGCAATACAGTCTATTTTCCATTTAAATTCTTTAAGATATCCTCATTCCTTGTCTTTTATACTGAGAGTCCTAATCCAACTGGCCATTCTCTATTATTGTTCGTATATCAAAATATGGTGCCTACCCAGAAAAACACAAAAATACCAGGAGCTTTTTAAAAACAAGGAAAAAACAAAGTATGGTGGGAGAGTCGTCTCACTTTTAGTAAAAATATGAACGTTTATCTTTCCAGAGATTGTCTAAACGGGTTTTGAAAGTGTCCAGGGTTTTCTATTTGCAGCTACAGCTTCATATCAGAGATACATGGAATACTGTCAGGAACAAACCTGATAAAAGAACTCTCCATGCTTACTACAACGTTCATGTTGATACAGAGCAGGACAATCCCCTCGATGCTCTTGTTTTAGGCAAATGTAATGTAATGCAGTGCAGTGCAAACAATTTGTTAAAGGGACATTATAGGCAGCTGCTAAGCAGACAAGATAAAGTTACACAATGTCGCCAATAGGGGTCTCTCCCATCTCACCGTTCACAAAACTATTCTCGCTTATACAATGAATATATTTAGTGCTGAATCTTACATGACCCAGTGTCCTTACTGTGCATATTAGTCACCCGAAGATGGCCAATTTGACCCTGCTGCTCCTGCCTATAGTCCCCCTTTATAGCTAGATTAGAGGTGGGTTACAGGGTTTTGATAGCAGTACCACAGCATTAGTTTATTTCATGACTGGCAGTTAGTGCCGTCATCCGTAGCCACTTCTAGTGTAGCTGTTAGTGATATGATTGAGACTAGTGAGTGTAGTAGGTGTAGGTGCAACGTAGCTAAGGTTAGGCACTCACTGGTCTTTATCTCCACTCCAGGAAGATGACACACTTTGGGTAACCATGGCCAAGTTAAAAAAATACAAGCTTATCACTGGTTTTAAACTTGCTGCGACTCAGTTGTTTGCTTTAATTGGGAAAAGTTTGTTATCAGATTTTAAAATTCAGAGGCTCAATGAGCATAATGCATGGTTTAATGGTAATAGCAGCTCTAATTGGGCACAGGGCTTGAAAGGTTTGAAACATTCAACTGTGATAAAAAGGCTGAGCAAAGGCAGTGATGTTTCCCGTGGCACAGCCTGGAGCGGGAAATAGTTGTTTCCGCGGGGCGGTTGCCTTGGAGGCGCGTGCAGCGCGTGATCAGTGCTGGTGGGCGGTGCAGTGGCGCCAGTTTTTTCGCAGCAGCCGTCGTAGTCACAACCAAGTTTCTTCAGTAATATGTTTTTAGCATTTGGGCTATTTGCCTTGTTTGTGGTTATAGCCATAATACTATATATTAGTGTTAGTAAGTTTTTGCTACGGTTTATGTTGCTCCGGACAAATGTTCTTGTTTAATCAATTCTTATTTCCATTTTTGCCCTAAAAATTGGCAAATTTGTATTTGGTTGTCTTTGCAGAGCAGCTGAGAGGTGTGGCGATCGCCTATGGACGTGCATTGTATTGCTCCACCTCCCCTTCCTAAAAATAAGTAAAAAATAAAAAATAAAAAGGGAGTTAGGGTTGGGTGGCTGGCTGTTCATCTTGGCTTGGCTGTTAGGCTGGAAGACGGCTTCTTTTTCATTATGTTCAGGGCTTTTTCTTGGGCTCTTTTAGGCACAAGGTGCGTCTTTTCGGTTGCATTTGTCCGGTTCAAGTTGGTTCTTACATCCATGTTTTCAGCCAAACGTACTGAATATCATCCTGACCATGTAACCTGCGGCTGCAGAGTACATGTATAGTAACGATCGAGTAACGACGGCGTTGATAAAGGCTGCGGCATCCTGTTGTATATATATTGATGTTGTTGTTGTTGTTGTTGTTGTTGTTGTTGTTGTTGATTGGCCTCCTTGGGGGAGCCAAGAGGAGACATTACTTTTTCTCACCCATTTTTTCCCAATCAAATATTGTTTATAAAATGTAAAATGTATGATGTTAATAATGATATATAAAATGTTTAATGTAAATAATGATATATAAAATGTTTAATGTAATAAATAAGGAAGTACCTCATTGATGTTTTCTATGTTTTGAAAGGTACAGTCCTCCTTACTGTAAACTCACTCAGGCGCTGTCCGACCTCAAATGGCAGCACCTGCTTGAACTGTCTTGTCCGAACCTTAAGATGGCAGCACCTGTTGGAAATATCATTTGTATCGGCTGGCCCCTACTGTTAACTCACCAAGGAGCTGTCTGAACCTTTAATGTGGCAGCACCAGTGGGACCCATCCTACGTGTAAACCCCTACTGTAAACTCACCCAGGAGCTATTCAAGCCTTCAACTCTTGATCTTAATACCATTAGGACCCGCGTGGTGGCCCTGTGGCTGCTGTGGCCTAATTCTCAATCGACCCTTTCACACTCATTACAGAGACTGGTACTTGACGGCATTTCACTCGTCATGAACTAGATAAGAGGGCGTCGGCTTCCGGTATCCGGTCACGTGTTTCAAGATGGGCAACCTCGAGCCAAAGAATACAAGCGTTCTCGGTATTGACAGTGCATGTACTACTGTACGCACGGTTCGCTTTGGGTAAATCAACGAGGCCTCTTCGACCCTTCGCTGTGCGGCGGATAGGTTCGAGGTTACCTGCAATGATGATGATGATGATGATGATGATGATAATGAGGGCTGGATCAATTTGATTGGATGAAAATTGTCGTGGAGGGAACGTCATTATTGAACTTGTGTCCCCGACTCGGTCGAGGAAATAACCACTTTGCTTGGCAAAAGTCTTTTCTAAAGAACACATCACAGTCCTCCCTAGCAGATATACAACATATACGGTATGAATCCGTAGGACATTTGAGTTGGGAAGGTCCATGAATCATGAAAATGTTTTCTAAGTAGGCCTACACATTTTTGTCCCAGCTATTCCTTACGAAAAGAGATCTCGTGTATACCTCTCTGTAGAGACCATGTCAAAACTAAACTGATTACGGCAGCTGTCACAATTCTGATTTCACCATGCTAATATTAAATTCAGATTTTACTCCGGTGAATCTCGGATATGTAATTTTTGATATGTGTTTTATGCTTAGTCCTCACAAGATTCTTTTTGGAGACATATGAAGATTAATTTTTAGCCAATAAAAAAATTTCATATTCACAAAGTTCAGTGGTTGACCCTCGATTTTTTTTTTGATTTTTGTGTAGCGTAAGCAATTGTCTTTCATGGGAGAATGGTCACTCTAAGAATCATTCAGGAAGAAATGTATAATATTTGGGGGTTTTCGTGATTGTCCGGCCCAATTGGCAATATTGCCATTTGGGATGGAAATGAAATGAAATGAAACGAAATTTATTGGCCAAAACACAATCTTTGCACATAAAGCACGAAACACAAATACAAATGTACATTACTATCAGAATATCGTGAATAGAGCTAGGAGCAAATGCGACGCTTATGATTTATTTAAAGAAATAAAATGCCCGATTTAACATCCTGCAGAATCAGGGGAATCGGGCATTTCCAGTGATATACGACAAAAATGGGTTGTCCTCATACAATCACTTTAAAAACGCATTTTAAAATAGATGTTACGTCCTGTTCTGGTTAATGGGGCACGTCATCATCGCGGACATTTGGGAAAAACTCCCTAACGAGACCTAACCAGACCAGAATTT
This sequence comes from Lineus longissimus, assembly GCF_910592395.1. Classification (NCBI taxonomy): domain Eukaryota; kingdom Metazoa; phylum Nemertea; class Pilidiophora; order Heteronemertea; family Lineidae; genus Lineus; species Lineus longissimus. The sequence continues at coordinate 3,883,775 of NC_088319.1, read as the reverse complement.
CTCGACCGGTGTGACAGCGGATATAGTCCCCCTGGAGTCATAGTCCGGTAGCATTGTATTTGACCAATTAAGCAGCATGATCTATTGTACCAGTCTATTTTAACCAGTGCCTTACAAGTTAGTAAGGATCTAGACAACAAAGGAAAACAGTCTTGGTTTTCTTGTATAAAATTTATTTGTGGTTGTCTGAATCTGGATGCAAACAATGCTGAAAGTGTTTCAACCTCCAGTCTTGTTCATAAATTAGGTGAAGAATTTTACAGAAAGTGGAAGCTAGAAATTTGGGATGATTCTCGGAATCCAAATGCTAAAAACAAATTACGCACTTATAGGTCCTTCAAAACGCAACTCTGCTGTGAGAAATATCTGACTTCAATTTCAAGTTTTTCTTTAAGAAGATCCCTTTGTTGTTTCCGCATTAGCTGTCACGATCTAGCCATTGAAAGAGGTAGATACAAAAAACTTAGAGTTGAAGAGAGGGTGTGTTCTTGTGATGGGACTTCAATAGAAGACGAGGTTCACTTTCTAACTGCCTGTCCAAAATATGATGCTTCAAGGAACGATTTTTTCTCAGTTATCAATGAGAACAACATCAACTTTTCAGGTCTCTCACCAGGAAATAAGTTTATCTGGCTTCTTTCAAATGAGGACCCTGGAATTTGTCAGAAGCTATCATCATTTTTACAGAAATGCTTTTCTGATCGCATAAAATAAGGACCTCCTCTCTCCCACCTACTAGTATCTACTCCAGGTTTGACCCCGGTAGTAGACTTTATATTGTTACTTTTGTCATGTATCCTTTGTATGTCTTATGTACTTTCAATCAAAATCATTGTATTTCTATTGTACCATGTGTACCTTTGCCCTCCGGGCCTTTTGATTAATAAACTAATTTGAATTTTGAATTTGTACCGCTAACCCTAACCAAAACATTTAGCAATGCGGGCTTTTGTTACACGGACTATCAGCCCTAGGACTACTATCCCCGCCACACCGGAATGACGGGTGCGCAGGCGCGAAGAGTTGTACACAATTTCGTCGTCAAGTGCGAAAGAAGTTGAATAAACTCCTATTTTCGGTACTTTTCCCAATTCGAACAGTTATGACAATTTCCAGATAGTGAAACCACTTACTCCTTCTATGTTTAGGTTAAATTGTTTGATGATTTGAATAACAGTCTTAATTCTTGTATGGGTTTAGTAACGAAATTCGAACAACAATCAATGAATCATATCATTTGCGCCTACATGACATTGTGCTGTAGTGTATGCATGCAATGCACGTATTGACTTTGTATGCGATAATGCTTCATACATGTCATACCAATGAGTTACATGCTATCAAATGGCTGGACATAAATGGAATAATAGTAGGCCGTATATGCCCGTCTACATTGGCATTATTGTGGACATGTACTTAGCTATACCACATTAAATTTTTTGATCACTCAAAATATGTGTTTTTCCAAGTTATGTGATAGGAATTACCTCGCTCACTGACTAGGCCTACTGATCACAAAACACTTAAAATTTTTGAAAATCGGTCTATAAATAAGAAAATAACATGACTTTAAAGATTGTAATCATCATTATTTCCGTTATAATTTGCAAGTAAATTTGTAAGTGAATTAACCATTAAATGCTGATAAATTGTGTCAGAACTCAGATCCATGGAAATTGAAATACAAGTATTTACAAGTGTTTTTTTGGGATGCTGATGCTGATGCTGACAAATTACCTTTTTTTTCTCCTTTTTTGGTGTAAATTTGCAAGACAAGAAAGAATACAACTTTCGGAAAAGCCGGGGGACTCGTGGTTTGGGTTAAGATTTACATACAATACATAAGTGTACTGTAGCAACTAGTATGGTAGTGTAGGCCTCACTATTGATACTAATGATAGGCCTATGTCTTTTTAAATAAATGACGTCATTCTGATTCCGAGTGAAAAGTGAAAATGTCACCGCCCGCTCCCAGGAACTCAACGGGAACCAATGCTGATGCCACTCAACAGAGGGCAACGTGACGTAACACATTCAACGTTACACAGTCGATGCTAGATTAAGTAAATAGGATACTGGTTTGTCCCAGCTAGCTAGCTTGTGAAAACCATGTCGAAGAACGCCTTGGGTGCATGCGCAATGACACTTGGCCTGGAAGTGGCGACACTACTGTTTAGACAATGGCTGATATGAATAAAAACTAGCAAATGCTTTTATCTATAACTCCACGTATATTTACACTAGGCCTTTCTGTACAAAATTGAAGTAAAAGCATTTACTAGTCTTTATCCATATCGCCCAGTGGCTGATATTTATAAAAGACTAGTAAATGCTTTTACTTTAAACTTCACATACATTTACAGTAGCCATCTCTGTAGAAAACTGTAGTAAAAGCATTTACTAGTCTTTATAAATATCAGCCAATGGGAGACTGTTAAAGTGTGGAATAGGGAATGATTGCATCCGCGCTTTGCCAGTTGGCAGATCGATTCCAAATTTTAGCAGTCTCCCATTGTATAAACGTACCGTTGCCACTTCTAGTTCTGGGCCAACTTCTTAAGTGTAGTTTTTCGTGAGATATCATGAGAATTGAGATGTCAACATCCATTTCCAGTTGATCAAGCCATGCGAGAATGCCCCAGAAGATACCATTTCGTGTAATTCACGTGTCTGGCCAGGATGATGTGTACAAGGCTGTTGAATTGAACAGCCACAGTCCTACCACAAGAGGATGGCAATCACAGAGGTAAACAAACCACACTTGAAGTGTTCATTGCAAAACATTTACAGTAGAACCTCTCTATTATGGACACCTCCGGGACTGACAAGTTCTGTCCTTAATAGAGAGGTGTCCTGATTAGAGAGGTCAAATTGAATGGAAACAACCTATTTGGGATCAAAACTAGTGTCCTTAATAGAGAGGTATCCGCTAACAGAGGTTCCACTGTATTGTGTCCTTGGTTATTTTGTGTAACTTCCAACTTGCTTTAGCGAATGATATTGAGATAGATGTAAGAAAAACTAAGAAATTGGAACTTAAAAAAGTCTGAAAGCTTCTCAGACTCAGGATGTTATTTTATTGAAAGATATGAATCATTATTTGGATCAAGAGTAAGACAAACGAAATGATAACTCATTTAGCTCTGAACTCCCAAAGATAAATTAAAAAGAAGATATAAGGCTTGTCGTCATAGTGCGAAAACCTACACTGTGCTATGCTGGGGGTCGTTATTGCAGGTACTTGCAGTCACATGCCTTTAGACACTACAGTCTACAGAGGGGTTGGAGGACATCCTTAAAAATACCATTTCCCAACTTGTCAGAATTTGGTACCTAGTGCTACATGGAGATAAAGATGCTGTAATTTTGCTTCCAAATTCTTAGTTTTTTTAAATTCTTGATAATATCAGACTAGAGTTCTATTCTGTTCTACATAACATTTTTCCATGCCCAAACTTCTTGGCACAGCAGGCGTAAAACCAAGCGGCAATAACAAAACAGTTAGCAGGAGAACTGTTGTTTGTGTGAAGCAAACGTTGCAACGTTGAGCGCGGTCAACCTTTGGATCGGTGACCGGCGCGTATAATACATGTCTATTTACCTGAAATGCTTGCTTTACCATCAGTGTTGCAGCAATGGCTCTGCACTGTTACTGTACATATTGACATGAAACAGCCTGGGGAAGAAATTTAAAAAAAAGTATGTTGTTTAAGTTCCCAACCCAATGGTGAAATATTTTCAGATTCAGATTCAGAATTCAGATTCTTGGTTGGTATATCGACAATATGATTTCAATTCCAGGTTCTGCTTGTATCCTCAAGATCTTGTCATTCAGTTAGATGAGCGTGTACGACTGAGGAAAATTCAACTTCTATCTCATCAGTTTCTTATTCGTAAGTATTCGAATATGTGATGGTGTGTGACATGTTTGTGAGAGTAAGATGAAGTCCTTCAAATGAGACTTGAAACCGAGGTTCCTTGTACCTGGTGTCTTTGCCAGGGCAGGTTACTTAAAGACCCCACCAAGTGAGAAACATGAGTAGCTTGCGTGGACTCAACCTCTCTCCGAAGTCGGATTCACTAGGCCAAACCCAATTGGCGCATAACCGTAGTGTCGCGCATAAACACTCATCCCGTCTTGGAGGAGGAATACTCCCTGGAGAAAATCACCTCCGAGTGCAGAGCGAACGCTGAAGAAGAAGAAGGAGATAATGTTTATAACTGGATTTTATATCATTCACATCAATCATCATCATTCAGATTCATATCTTGTATTATCTATCTTCAGCCACCAAAATCGAATTCTATGTTGGGGATGTGCCTGACGGAACCGGAATGAACTTACAGAATGCCAGATATACTCGGCTGGGGTAAGGTGCACTCGGTTTCTGTCTCTCTCTGTAAACAATGCTGACCATTTCTGACATTTTTTTAATCCTCTTTTCTATTCTCTTAGGTAACGCAGCACCGGGTGCGGTGTCGTTGATTTCATTATAATAGAAGATCAGAGACGTAAAAAAATGTACTTGCTCTCTACCGGTGATGCCAGGTTCTTTCTGTGTTGTTCTAGAAAGCATACATTACATTCTTCTCCTTCTGGAATCTGAGCATTCTGATCATGGCCATGACGTCCAATAATGTTCTAACATGTGATACAGATTGGGCCATGGCATTTGGAATCTGAGCATTCTGATCATGGCCATGACGTCCAATAATGTTCTAACATGTTATACTGATTGGGCCATGGCATTTGTAATCTAAGCATTCTGATCATGGCCATGACGTCCAATAATGTTCTGACATGTTATACAGATTGGGCCATGGCATTTTGAATCGGAGCATTCTGATCATGGCCATGACGTCCAATAATGTTCCAACATGTTACACAGATTGGGCCATGGCATTTGGAATCTGAGCATTCTGATCATGGCCATGACGTCCAATAATGTTCTAACATGTTACACAGATTGGGTCATGGCATTTGGAATCTGAGCATTCTGATCATGGCCATGACGTCCAATAATGTTCTAACATGTTATACAGATTGGGTCATGGCATTTGGAACCTGAGCATTCTGATCATGGCCATGACGTCCAATAATGTTCTAACATGTTATACAGATTGGGCCATGGCATTTGGAATCTGGGCATTCTGATCATGGCCATGACGTCCAATAATGTTCTAACATGTTATACTAATTGGGCCATGGCATTTGGAATCTGGGCATTCTGATCATGGCCATGCCGTCCAATATGTTCTAACATGTTATACTAATTGGGCCATGGCATTTGAAATCTAAGCATTCTGATCATGGCCATGACGTCCAATAATGTTCTAACATGTTACACAGATTGGGCCATGGCATTTGGAATCTGGGCATTCTGATCATGGCCATGACATCCAATAATGTTCTAACATGTTACACAGATTGGGCCATGGCATTTGGAATCTGAGCATTCTGATCATGGCCATGACGTCCAATAATGTTCTAACATGTTATACAGATTGGGCCATGGCATTTGGAATCTGAGCATTCTGATCATAGCCATGACGTCCAATAATGTTCTAACATGTTACACAGATTGGGCCATGGCATTTGGAATCTGAGCATTCTGATCATGGCCATGACATCCAATAATGTTCTAACATGTTACACAGATTGGGCCATGGCATTTGGAATCTGAGCATTCTGATCATGGCCATGACATCCAATAATGTTCTAACATGTTACACAGATTGGGCCATGGCATTTGGAATCTGAGCATTCTGATCATGGCCATGACGTCCAATAATGTTCTAACATGTTATACAGATTGGACCATGGCATTTGGAATCTGAGCATTCTGATCAAGGCCATGACGTCCAATAATGTTCTAACATGTTATACAGATTGGGCCATGGCATTGAGGTATCAAGCTGTGATCTGCCACTAATCTGTCTGGGCCGGCAAATTTGCTTGAAAGAAGCATTGCAATATACATGTACCCCCTTTTGATCATTAGGCAACTCCAATCTTCCTGCAGATACACATAACCTGAGGATGGAACATGCCCCCTTATCCACTCTGCTTCAGGTTGATACCGCAGACCTGGTAATAAAGTATTCATACCCATTTTATTTTCGCGATCTGGGAGGTAAGCATAAATATTAGAATCAAGAGGAATTCAGTCTCGGTGCCTAATAAAAAAAATTATTAATTTGTGAACATTCTTTTTGCGAATATTTCACATTTTATTTTCTCATTTTCTTGTAGGTATGTCTCCGTGTCAGACAACGAGAAGACTGGGTACAAAGCACGTGAATTGAAGTCCGTCCACGTGGATGCCATGGGTGTCTACCTCAAGCTAGTCATCCATAAAAACCACGTGAACAAGCATAATCTCTACAATCAGGTTGGCGTCATTGCCATCAATGTAATCGGAGATTCCCTCGATAAAAATAATGATAATGACGAGGTAAGAATCATTGATTGATCATCATCATCATCATCATCATCATCATTGTTACCGGGCCCATTTGATTTTTGCCAGAGGGTGCCATGTCCCCAAATTAGCCAAAAAAAATCTACAGAAATTTTTTGTTCAAACTTTTTTCTCACAAATTTTTAGGGGTAACTGACCCTCTGAAGCATGTTTTTCACCTCAAAATGGTCAATTTTGCCCCTAAATATGTCATTTTCTGGTGGAGATGGCAATTTCTGAGACGTCCATTGAATTTTGGCCATTGGAATCACAAATAACTTCAAAAGTTTGCCGTGACAAATTAGGCTGAATAGTGTAAATATCTAGTCCCCAAAATGAAAAATTACCAGGCGTAAATCTGAGGCCTGGGTATACCTCAAAAATTCTGAGGAAGAAACCAGGAAGTATTTTCTATTGCCCTGATGATTGCTTCCTCTCATATTCAGGTGTATCTTCCAACTGAGAGGGATGCGAGTATGGACCCTGTGCTGGCGGGTATCTTCAATCGTCCCGACTACATCTCGCCGCTCGATGACCTCGCTTTCGACATGTACCAGGATCCAGAAGTCGCCCAGATCATTCGCAAATTGGAAAGAAAGAAACAGGAGGCTGTCTTGCGTAAGTATCAAACAGTTCTGCTTTGCTCTGAAATATTTTTTGGTAATTCGTACATTCTGATTTTAGATTTCTTCCAGATTGATGACTGTCATGAAATAATTTTTTGTTGAAAGGTTGAGTATGAACAGCCATTGCTTTTCCCTCTGTATGGTTTAACCCTTTCGCTGCGGATGTACGCATTTTTGCGACCAAAAAAAATTTCCGATCTGTGCGGATGTACGCAGAACTGCGACTTGGGAAAGACCTGAATCAGACGATGTTTTCAATAGCAAATTAGTACAGGAACTTGTCGCTAGGTATCCTGCCATGTTGTTTACCGCTAGAACTTCCGATTTCTAGGTGAAAACTTCGGTGTTTTTTTTTTTTGTAATTGATAATTTTATTCACCAAAAGCACAACTGTTACATGAAGTTCTACAGAATACGAGGGCATGCAAGTACATAATATTGTTACAATATAAAACGATAGATGGCGACCTTGTTGTTCAAAACGGTTCAGGGTATAGTCAATTCCTTTTGCAGCTACAGATAACGAGGCAAAAGTGGGTCAGCGTGCAATTACTCGACGAAATGTACAGTGTATGTTATGCTATATTTTCCAGGGCATCTATGAGAAGGCCCCATTTCATCATGAACTTATCGTGTCTGAGATAGATCTTTTCTACTCTCGACGTGAACCGTATCATTGATAATAAGTTTCTGAAGAATGGTTGCGATTGTCTGAGTTTACAGTGATACAAGAATTGTTTTGCAATTAAATTGATATGCTGGACCAGTTCCGATGAATGAGGATCTCCCAGAATTACTTCTCGGAGATTTGGTAGAATTTGTTCGCCATGATCCGAGAGCTACTCTGACAATCGCAACCATACTGACTTTGCGTGGGTACACTCAAAAAAGACATGTTCCAAAGTTTCCGTGAAAAAGCCACAGAAGCTGCACATTCTGGATTCGCTAATGCCATATTTATGCAAGAGAACATTGGTAGGCAAAATACGATGCAGTATTTTTAACTGGAAAAATCGCAATTTGGTCTCCCTCGTACAAATGAATGGAATTGAATAGATTGATGACCAATCAATGTCCTCTCCAAATAAGTTTTCCCATTTGCGTTGTGATTTATCCGGACATGTTGCATACATTTTGATCACCCTTTTATAATATACTAGCATATACCCGTGCTCTCACGGAGTTGTTGGGAACTGTGAACGCAACGGCCAAGGAGGAAATATCGCGACGTCAACAACACGGACATGGTTTGGGTTGTTTTGTTAGCTGTTTAGTGGTTAAGTGTGCAATCGTTTGAAACAAAACATCATCCAAAATGCACTTTTTGATGCATTAAGGTAAGGAAATACGGTACTGTCCTGTTTGGGCAATATTGATGACTATGTCACAAAAAAAGCAAGGCCATTGAGCACGCAATAAAGTCGAAGTTCGCGCGACAAAAATCTCCAATTGTGAAATAATATATAAGATTTGAGTTGGTTTAGCACAGTTTTTGATAGCAACAATATTTACCGGCATAAATTCGACCAGTTTACATCCGCCTTCCTTTATACGCTTTTTCCAATTCTTTGGTATGGCATCAACCAGAGCCTTGTGCTGCAGAAAGTGTACATTACCCGTAAACTCAGGTGAGAGCTTTTCCCAAGTGAGAAAGTTACCATCGTCATCTATAATTTGATTAATAAATTGTACACCACTTTCGTGCCAGCCTTTGTAAAATATACTCCTCCAATTGATTTTGATATATTTGTTATGATGAAATAATGGCTGCTTTAAAATGTCCTCAATATTTGAGTTGTGATCTATTTCACTACTGACCAGAGACACCCAAGCACCGAAAACATCCTTCCAGAAGGGGTTAAGTTTGGATAAAAACGAGGAATTGTTATCATTACTATACCAGATAAAGTGTCCACCATAATCCTCTAGAGTGGACACCAGTAAAGTATTCCAGGGGGTAACCTTGTCAAGCTTAATCAGCCGTTTGATCCAAGACAATTTAAGTGATTGACAAAAGAGAGTAACATTTGGAACATTGAAACCACCATTTTCATAGCTATTAAACATTGTTGTACGTTTGATTTTGTCTCTCTTGTTTGCCCAGATGAATTCAAAAATTCGCTTTTGGAGAGCGTCAAGAATATGTCTTGGTGGGTTAGGTAGAGCCATGAAAAGGTGTACCAGTTTACATTCACCAATATATCGACCTTTCATAAAGCCTTTTTGATGCGGAGATATTAATTTGTCTAAATAAAGTTTCATTCTATTCGCCATGACTCCAGATAAAAGTTTGTAGTCCACATTCAGAAGCGAGATAGGGCGCCAGTTCTTTAGGTAATCTTTAGATTTCCCTGGTTTGGGAATGCAAGTTATCACTCCTTGTCGTTGTGTTATGGAGAGTGAATTGTTGTCTAATGCCGCATCAAAAGATCTGACTAAAAATGGGTTAATGTCTGTCCAAAAAAATTTATAAAACTCAACTGTAAAACCAGATGATCCTGGACTCTTTCCATTTTTCATATTTTTCAACACCTCTCAACATTCCGCACTAGTTACATCATCTTCACATTGTTCCTTTTCGTCATTGTTCAGTTTGATTAAAAAGTCGCTCTCCTTTGGAAAGAATATACTATCATACTCTGGTTTCGAAGTTACAGAACGGGCCCTATATGGTCAGCATAAAAGTTCCGTTGCTCGAGTAAAATGTTTTCATTACCAACTATTTCCGCACCATTCGAGTCAATGAGAAGATTCATTGTTTTTTCCCAATAATGTCGTTTTTCTAGATTACAGAAATATTTTGAATTCCGTTCGCCATGTAGATTCCATCTTGCCTTTGCGCGCAACATAGTGCCTTCCACCATCGGTTCTCTGAGTAGATTTAAGTCATTTTGAACATCCTGAAGGCACTGATAATTGATTTCGTCAGGATTATCCGAAAGATGAGCAAAACATTGTTCAATTGTCTTATTGATATCGTTTTCTTTCTTGTCCAGTTCCTTCTTTTTCGCTGATGAGTATGCAATAGTTTTGCCTCTAATTTGGAGCTTCAACGTTTCAAAGAAAAGTGAATCCTCAATTTTTAAGGGGAGCTCAGATAACGGAATGTCCCACGGGTAGGGTACAGCTGAGTATTGCGCAATAGTGTCACTTATACATTGTTTTACTTCCCGAACAAATTGTTTATCCCTCAGAAGGGAGTTATTAAATTTCCATAGACCACGGCCCTTTTCATCATTGGGCAGAAACAGCCCTAGTTCTATAACACTATGGTCACTTCTTTTACCAGCCTTAATTTCACAATGCTTAATAACATCTGTCAGATCAGAGGAAACTAGAAAGTAATCTATATGACTGTGCTTCCGCCTTGAGTGCCAAGTATCCTGGAAGATGGGTTAGTAGCACGCCAGGGGTCAAATAAGTCCAGGTCGTTCTGCATTTCAGCTATAGCTTCATGAGCCTTGACATTGTTTTTTCCGCTTATGTTGAGAGTATCTAGTTCATAGTCTTGGACAACATTGAAATCGCCACCAATTATTAAGCTGCCTGAATGAAGGGTTTCTAGTTTAGATTGAACGGATTTAAAAAAGCTTGGGCAATCTTGGTTAGGGCCATAGACGCTCATAAGGTTAAACGCTTCACCGCGAACTGTCAGACTTAAAATGAGATATCGCCCTTCAGGGTCAATGAATGTGTTGCGAATTTGAAAAGGGAAGGAATTTCGAAAAAGAATGGCCACACCTCTACTATTGCTGGAGTAACTAGCAAAGTACACCTGGTAACCCCATTCGGCTCTGATATAGCTCTCAAGTTTAGAAGTAAAATGTGTTTCCTGTAACATACAGATGTCATATTCTTTCCTCTTTAACCATGTGAAAATATCTCTACGCTTTTTACTATCCCCGAGACCGTTTGTATTCAAGCTACAAATACGTAGCGAGTCTAAATGTGCGCTCATATAGAGTTAGGTTGCTAGATCCATGATGTAGGTCGCCACGTGATACAAAAAATAGTCTATGTTCCATATACTATGATAATAAGCCGCTCATTAGAAGAATGTTTTGGTAAAATGTTTGTAAAACTAAAACTACGTCACTAAGGTTAATATATGTATAAAACAACATGCATAATAACAGAATGTTCATCCGAAACAGTCACTGAGCAATTACTAAGAATGGCTCACGGTAAAAAATGTTCATTGATGAGAAAACTCTGTGAGTGTGACCTCAAATGTGCCACTGCAGTAAGTAAGAAACCTGACTCCGGAAACCCGGGTCCGGAGGCCAGTGTTGACAGATAACTATTCCACTGTATCGATGCACAGTTCATCTAAAATAGACACACACTTGGGACTGCATGGTAGAGGTGCAACAAGAGTTCACGAAGCAGACATGTTTATCCTTTAGTCACGGAATAAAGCTATACGTATAGATGCAACGATGAAAAATCCTTAGATCCGAAAGAGTCTGGCGAATGCTACCATTAATCAGCGGACCGAAACAATAATGATGAGTGCATAAAAATCCTTAATCCTCAAATCAGTCGGAGTATAATCATTTACATAAAATGCCTTTAGGCAATTTTCCTTGATCCGACGTATAACTCAAGAAATGGACTTTTCCTCGAGTACCTGAGTTTAGCGTTAGCCCGTTCGTGGGCCGGAAGATCCTTTTTGATCCCGAGAAGGAGTTTCTTTTCCCCGGCCAGCTGTCGTGGAAGATCTTGTACAATGCTGTAACCTTGGTGCTTTTTTAGGCGTTTGGCTGCATTAAATATCATGTCCTTATGAGCCAGGTTCACGAGACGTATGATAATCGCTCTGCGGTTCTCATCCCCACTGGGTAGGCGATGCGCTGCCTGGAATCCCATCATGCCAACTACTGATTTGTCTATTTGCAAAATGTCAATAAAGAATTGTCGTACAAACTTTTCAGTTTCAATGGCACTCTCGTTCAGAGTGCCCACGATTCCGAAGATTCTGATGTTCCATTTTCTGGCCCAGAGATCCTGGGCTATCAGTTCAGCTTCGAGCTTTGAGTAGGTCTCCTTCATAATCCTCTGTTCGTGCTCCACGGACCCACCCTCTTCGCCAGGCCCGCGATATCCGACTTAACGCATTTAAATGATAAGTCCAGCTTTTTGAAACAACGTCCAATATCCCCAAAGTCTTTCACAACGAAATCGGAGCCGGAGGAGTCATTCACAAACATATGATCTCTGATGTCCGCCTGGCCATCTTTGGAAGATGGCGGTCGATCCGCCCCCTTTGCCGCTTCCATTGTTTCTGAATCCTCATCCATTCTTGACTTTTTGTTCGGTGTTGGAGGGGGTGTGTTGTTTGAAGTATTCCTATTCCTATTGCGACCAGAGTGGGTCATGCTTTTGACTGATTGAGAGTTGTTTTCTGGTTCAAATGATGTGGTACTTGATGATTTTTACCGGAGCACAGATGACACGTCTCTCTCACTCGGCAGCCATACCAGAAGTCCAACTTCGGTGTTTTTATTCAAAGTTTAGGCGATATTTTGAGTCCAAAGTTTTGTAAACAAATTTAAATGCCTCAGTCACGTGTTCGACGAACTGCAGAATCAATAATTGATGAAATAGTGAATTCGAGGCGTTAGAAGACGAGTCTGATTAGTGATTATGATTCTGAACATAATGCCGATGTACACAGCGTGCATGGGGATTGAAAGTGTGCATGATTCAGGGTCCGAGGGGGATGATAGTGATAGCCTGGGTCAAGATGAAAAATGGTGTTTTTCTCCTCGTTGATTAATACTAATTAGCGTTATTTAGTTAATTAACATAATTTCAGGTGATTGACAAATGCATAATTTGAAAGTCCATGCTGTCCCCAACAACCTTTTCCAATAGTCCAAAGCTATATCTCTTCTCCTTCAGGCTGTATATTGGCCTCAAAGTTACCTATGTTAAAATTGGCTTTTACAGTATTTTGGGGGCAGCAAGGAATCAATATTGAAATAATTTTGAGCGGCGCAGCGAAAGGGTTAAAGGATAACTCGTGTCAAATTTCACCATATAATGTTTTAGCTGTTTTTGACAAATGACTACGTCACTTTCTCATAAATCGGTAAGGTTTTCGAATCGAAATGCACATTTTCTAGAAATTGATGGTTTAATCCCGCCCAGACAGCTCGCTTCGATGCCGTTTTCGTTGATGACGTCACAACATGAACATTTTCGCGGTCGCGTTGGTTTACATTCAGCGATTTTATAATAAATCTAATCAAAAATGGAAAATTTGAGCTTTACATTTGTGATCAACAATTAAAAACGGACGTATTTCCGCAAAGTTGTAAATCACATCATAGTAATAGTATCACTTTAAGGAATTGATACCTGACTGGAGGTTTTGGTTGTCTCACCCAAACCGCAAGGGTGGAGATGTTTTGTCAATATTTCAGCTTCACCCGAGCGGTTTTGGTAAGACAATCTATACCGACAATGATGTATCAATTTCTATTCTACAACATCTCAAATTAAATATCGAATAATGTGGTTTTTAAATGCTTTTGAAATGCTTCCACATTTTGCACCAACCCAAGCGGTTTGGGTCATCTCACCTAAACCGTGGTGAAAACGAGGCTATACTCATTTTTATCCATTATGAAAATGAAATATTCTCACACGGGTGTTTTAGAATTTGTGCTCGAGGATCATGAAGGAGTTTATTATTCAATACTAAACTGCAAATATTTCCTTTCCAGAGGAGAGATACGACTATGCGAAAAAGTTAAAAACAGCAATAACCGAATTGCAAAAAGTGGGTGAACGGCTGGGCAAATATGAAGTGGAAAAGCGCCAAGCTGTCGAAAATGAAGATTATGATAAAGCCAAACTTAAAAAGATCCAGATGGATGAGTTCCGTTTGCAGATTTATAAAGAGTTAGACATCCATGATCTATTGGAAGTAGCTGGTGTAAGTACGGGTGTTGCACAAAACAGGGTTGTCAAATTTCCGATTTTAGGTAGATTTCAGACTTATTCCTCTCACTAAATGCAAAATTTGACAATTGGAATGGAAAAATCTCTGTCTCAACTCTCTGTTGATCTTAGAATTTTCAAAATTGGACCAAAAATAAGCATTTTAGAGGCATTTTTGTGCAAGAGAGTGCTGTGACAGGATGAGATTTTTACAAGAAAAAAATTCAGACTCTGCTTTAGCTCATTGGCATCCCTGACAAAATCTAGAGAAACACTGCTAATGATGAAGGTCAGAGGCAGCTTCACATGCTAAGGGCAGGTGAGGATAGTACTCTTGCATGTCTTGCTAGCTTCCTGGTATTGTTACCTCTAGCTCTACTGTGCTGCCATAAACACCATTACTCTGATCAAAGAAGGTACAGTGGAACCTCCCTTAGTGGACACCTCTCTATTAAGGACATCTCTCTATTGAGGAAACTAGTTTTGTTCCCAAAGTGGTTGTTTCCATTCAATTTGACCTCCCTAATCAGGAAACCTCTCTATTAAGGACAGCACTTGTCAGTCTCGAGGGTGTCCTCAATAGAGAGGTTCTACTGTACCTTGCCTTGCCACCAAAGTAATGAAAAGGGATGTGCTTGACACTGGCAGAGGTGACAGGGAATGCCTACGCTGCCCTCCTGTTCTACCTCATTGCCTCCTAATTTCTGACTTGCCAGACAGTGAGAGTGGCCGGTCTATCTTAATGGCGGTGCCCTCTGCTTGTGCCCTAAAATTTCTTAGTGATAAGTCCTAAATTATGGATAAAAAAATGACGGGGTTTTGTAAACGTCCATGAAAGTCGCAGCCAGAGTTTGGTTGGGATTTCTCAAATATAGATACCTTTCCCGACTCTCCACATATAATGCAGTCACAGAGTTCAAAGTCTAGAAGCTTATGTGGAGAATGGTTTGTTCCTTAAAGGGGTAAACCGTTCGTAATTACCTGTGGTCCAGCTAAATAGAAATCCACTAATACACAATGCCGCAGTGCAGTTATTATGAATTTGAATTTGTTGAAAATTGGTATTTATAGTATTTGTAATATCTGTCTACACTAAGGCAATGCTGAAAATTATATCCAGTATTTATTTACGCAATTGAAAGTATTCAAATTCAATTACAAATTCACAAATGGCATAGACCTTTAAGACGCTATGGCCTCAAAACAGATAGTCACGTCGAAAATTTCTTGTTACATGACGTCGCCAGTTGCGTGGCACCACGACCTTGTGACGTTAGTGAAGGACTCAATGGTCACGTTGCCGATAAATGTGAGAAATGTTATGCCTTGAATTGGGAAATGAAACAGCATCGTCTGTCAGTTCATTCTGAATTCGCGCTATCAGGAGGTCGTGGGTTCAACTCCCGGCCGAGTCACTCCTTGGTTCCCCGACTGGTCAAGTTCAAGTGAGCACCTTCTGGTTGCTTCTTGAAATCCCTGATTGATTTCTGTGGAGATCGGGGTAATAATTTGATATCCCACAGCGCTTTAACAGTTCTGTTAATACTGAGGAGCGCTATATAAATGCGTGACATTATATTATTATTATTATCAAGATAAACTGTTCTTTTTTTCAGTCAAGACATCCTAAGGCTGTTGACTTCAGTAAGTCTTTGTTTGTCCTCCTCTATTCTTTACATTTAGCGACATGTTTAGTAGTTATAAGCAATGTGGGTTTAAATAAACAAATGCAACGACTCCTATTCAGACGTTTCGTATAATTGGTACTTTTTGAATGAATGACTTTACAAATTTGGTCAAACAGGTTAAATACTATTGCGAACAGAGAATGTAGTTTACGCTACGTCTTAACAAAAGTCAGGCGCGATACCCCAACGTGTTCAGGTTTGTTGTTGTTTATCTGCGATTTCATTGGTTGAGGTTTGTGGGGGCGTGGCTTCCTAGAAATTTAGTGCATAGAGTCGGCCGATAGGTGGCTCTAGCTGTGCGTTCCAGAAAGCAAAATGGCAGTTCAAGTGAATGATGCAGCAAGTTACAAAGAGATAATTTTAAGAATTACATAAAAATATGAGCTGAAAGTAACTCCACGCCATTTGAAAAGGTGGGTAACGAAGTCGGGCATCTGAAAAATATTCATTCGATGACTGATACCAGTTGGTCCATGACATTTAGACCAAGGGGACGAGCGGTTCGCAAAGTAGCTACATTTACAAGCAAGACACAATACAGAATCTAAAGTTCAATGTTTTTCACATTGGAGTCTTTAGTATTGAAATTGCATTAGGACTGTCTGTAATTAGAAAACATTGTTGGGTAGTTACAACTCAAGTAAAGGCTTGTAGAAAGGTAAATTACGAAAATGTTGTGACTCCAAGGGGCGTTGCTAGGAATTTCCCCTGAGTGAACTCCCAGTGGGTCTGAGGGCTTGAGGAATTTTTGAAAACTGCTGCCCTGCGAAGAGATTCAGGGCGTTCCCAGTAATTGTGTGCTCTTTATCACTGTTAGTGTTATGAAGCACATTTTTTGTCCCAGAATGCCTTTTCCAAAAAAGGCCACTGTGGTTGTTAAACCTTCCGCTACTGAAGGGTTTTTGAAGTGTAGTGTACCCCTGGCCAACACCCGGTAAAGACCGGGCGGCCTGGAGTAGTACGCAGTGGACGGACCCGGTATATGCCGGTTTCTGTAGTGAGAGTTAATGAGGGAGTTCAAACCCACAGAATCTGCCCATGAGGCATAATGATGAGGTTAAAATCAGAAGACATTCAGTAGTTTGGGCTACTATACTATTCCTATCCAACACGACACCTGTCATTGGCAATGCATCTTTGTTTATTCGCTTTAGCTCCCCGCCAGCCGACGCCGGTTAAACTTCAGGAACTCTCACATTCACCTCTGCCTCCAAATAGTTATGATGAACGACCCTTACCCTCAACGAAAAGGTAGGTTATGCAAAAGTTCGAGCGGAAATACTATGAAGTATATTAGGAAATCTTGTTATGAGCCATGGAGTCAGTTCTCTGTTGCTTGTGAAATAAAGTAGTGCTTCGGGTTACTGTGAACCGCGAATTTTCATGCGTCTTAATTTTTGCAATTCACAAAAATTTCTGAGAGAAAATTTCCACATTTTTTTCGGTGGATTACGAAATTTCTTTCTTTCATTCTAATCAAAGTGTCTTTCACAATTTCTATTTTTGCGAATCTCAGTTATTCGTGATATATGCAAAAATGAAATGACCGAGAAAATTTGGCGGTTTACAGGTCAGTGAGCTTATATCCGGACTGCACTGTAATCTAGGCATGTATGATTGCAAGTAGTAATGTCCTGTGACACGGTGGCTTTAAATTTAAGTAGTTCCTGTAAGCATCAGGTTTGTCCTGTTGGCTGATATTTAGAACCAGGCATTCCATAATTAACTGCAAGCTTTATTTGTAAACGTTATTATTGTCCAAAGTCTGCATGTGGCTTGTTTAAATTTTATCTATGACCTGAAGATCAAGCATTAGGCAGCCGCTACATAGAGCTGCACGAAATACTTTTTCATAGTCAGGAAACCATTGTTCGTCGGTGTGATGTATACCGTTAACCGTAAAGTTTATAGCGACCTTTTCGGATATCCAAGGTGAAGATCTCGCCTTACTAATCACAAAAGAACCATATTTCTTGTTGAACGTAGGTATTAAACCTGTCAAGCTGCCCCAGGGGCAAGATTTCCTAATGCCTGGCTGCTGACCCTAGGAAATTAGTGTCAACCTTTTTCGAGGGGGGATTACATTTTACCCACCAAACACGTGGCAAAAAATGAGTATTAACAAAAGTATTTTCGCCTCAAGATCTCCATTACCACAGGGCTGAATTTGATGCAATTTGTCCTGAGAAAAGAGTTTGGTTCGTCCAGTTTTATTGCAGCATTGCTGGCGATCTACACGGAGGCCTTCAGCAATGAGTTTGGGAGAAGTTGGAAAACCTTGCTCACATTTTTCCTGTCTGTGCCCTAAGGAGATAAAACCTTCTTGAATGAACTGTGATATTGAGTTAAGTGACACTCTAGGCCTCCTTGATGAAGCCTGTACTTCATTAGTGCTCGATGTTCTTTGGTTGGCAATGGCCTTGTAAAACGTCATTCCCTCCTACATACATGCATTGTGCATCGTAGTACATTGCATTGTGCATTGTAGTACATTGCATTGTGCATCGTAGTACATTGCATTGTGCATTGTAGTACATTGCATTGTGCATCGTAGTACATTGCATTGTGCATCGTAGTGCATTGCATTGTGCGTCGTAGTACATTGCATTGTGCATCGTAGTACATTGCAATGTGCATCGTAGTACATTGCATTGTGCATCGTAGTACATTGTGTCACGATGACAATGACATCAGACCAATTTCTGTCTGATGAAGCATGTTACACCACTTGTCGGACTAAAACATCGAGGCTGGGTTGTTAAAAAGCATGTTGGCTTATGACATGTCTTTTCATGTACATCAATGCACATGTAACATATGTTACATGTGCATTGATGTACATGAAACGACCAAACATCATCATTGACATATATATGTCAACATGATGATATGATGAGAGAAAATGCTTTCTAACACCAGGGCCCTGTCCATCACAGTGAAATTCGCAATGAATAGTAGGAATTTGAATGAAGTTCAACCACCCATTGATATTGTCTGTCAGGTGATTTCTCTACTTGTCTATTAATAGTAGACAAAGTCAAAGCTCGCCAGGCTCCTTCTCGAGAGAAGTGATCCTGCCTCTTCCTCTCGCCCCTCTCCGTGATGCCCCCTTTGATGAGGCACCTCTTCCATCAATTCGGAGGCAACTCTCTTACGAAGTGGAGTAAGTCGTGTGCTGTTCGAAAGCTGGTGGCGTTCATTTTTAGCTCACCTCTTAGCAGAGGTGAGCTTATCCCATACCGTGGCGTCCGTCGTCCGTCGTCGTCGTCGTCGTCGTCGTCGTCCGTCGTCGTCCGTCGTCCGTTAGCAGGGCACGTTTCGTAACTGTTAGAGCTATTGAGTTGAAACTTGGTACACGTGTACCCTTATGTAATGACACCCTGGAGACCAAGTTTCGGTCCGATTCGTTTCATGGTTTGGCCACCAGGGGGCCAAACGTTAAAAGTGAAAATATGCAATATCTCCCTTAATAGTAGTCGGGAAATTTTGAAAAAAATATGGTAGGTACTTCTAGCAAAGGTGCATCATATATCCTCCGGGTTTTTGATTTAACCTCCTTTTCAAGGTCACAGAGGTCAAATGGTGTAAATTGGCCGTTAGGATGTAACGATGGCACATTTCTAAACTGCAATGACTATTGATACCAAATTTGGTACACATTTACCCCTTAGTCAGGTGATCTCAGGGACCGAAGTTTGGTCCAATATGATTCACCACTTGACCACCAGGGGGCAAAATCCCAAAACCTTAAAAATGTGATTATTCCTTAACTTCTTGCCCGATTGCCACCAATTTGATATCATGGGTACATCTAACCACCATACAGTATATGTCACACAGGTTTTTAATTTGACCTTCTTGTCAAGGTCACAGAGGTCAAATGGTGTAAATTCGCCGTCAGGCCGTAACTATGGCACGTTTCTTAACTGCAATGACTATTGATCACAAATTAAGTACACATGTACCCCTTGGTCAGGTGATCTCAGGTACCGAAGTTTGGTGCGATCTGATTTGCCGTTTGGCCTCCAGGGAGGGGGCCAAATTCTAAATTCTTCAAAATGCCATTATTCCTAGTAATGACTTGCCCGATTGGCACCAATTTTATATCATAGGTACATCTAATTCTAACAACCATTCAATATGTCACCCGGGTCTTCTTTGCTTTGACCTACTTTTCAAGGTCACAGAGGTCGAATGTACTGTAAATTGGCCATTTTGGGGAAATTGTAATTGCTTGGACCTACATCAAACCTAACACTACATGACACAATACCATGCTCTTTATCCATCTTTCCTCCACATGAGGTGAGCACAATGGCCCTGGCCATTTCATTGTTTTGGAACAAGTCTGGATGACTTACTCACTTTGACAACCAGATTCTTCTGTCACAGTTTATAAAAATAAGTTTTTAAGCAGTGGTCAGTACTTTAAAAGTGACTTCCTCTGACAAGAACTATTGGCAACTTTTCTCAAAAAATTGAAGTTCAAAGTAGTACTAGGTTTCCCTTGGGGGTATACACCTTTCCAGAAATGGGGCGCTGAGTGTCCGAAATAGTGATGTCATAAGGGGAAACTAGGCCTTATGGTGGAGGGACAAAGGAGATAGTCATGGTTGACCAACACACTTGAATGCCTTTAATGACGGACAAGGGGGGAAAAGTTAGTTCCAATGCAAGCCACCGGTTTCAGGAAGCATGTATATGTAGTTTATCTTTCCTCAGTATCCTACCTGCAAAAAGATTCTTACTTGGGGTTCAGAAAGGAATCTTGACGGGTAGTTACACTACCATCACCTTGCTCAGAATTGTCTCAACTGTGAAAATGATCCTCCTGATCTGTTCCAGTGTTTTGTTATCATTTTGTTCATTTTTTTGGCTCACCGTAGGGGAGTCTGTACAACACTGCAGTGTCTGTCGTCGTCGTCGTATCCTGTTTTGAAAACATTGGCACATTTCTTAACCGCTAAGGTGATGAACTTGAAATTTTGTACACATGACCCCCCAGGTCAGGTGACCTCTGACATCGAATTTCAGTCTGATCTGATTCTTGACTTGGCCACCAGGTGGCCGGAAGTGGAAACCAAAAAAGTGTGTCTATGAGTCACTCGTTTTTGATAAAATGTTTATGTTAGGTTCTCCTAGCAAGGATACATCACATATCATCATAAGGGTTTTTGATTGGACCTAATTACAAGGTCACAAAGGTCAAATGGCGTAAATTGGCCATTTGAGTGTAACTTTGGCACGTTTCTTAAGCACAAAAGCTATGAACTTGAAATTTGGTACACATGACTCCTTATGTCCTGTAACCTCGGACACCGAATTTCATCTGATCTGATTCTCGACTTGGCCACCAGGAGGCCAAAAGTAAATAAGGTAAAAAGTGCAATATCTCGCTTATTAGTGACTTTTATTGACTTTATTTTATGGTAGGTACTCAAGCAACAATAAAGCATGTGAAACTGACTTTGGTTTGACCACAGCACAATGGCCCTTAAATTTCTGGTATTGGTTATTGGTAGTGGAAATAAGAAGCGTCATGGGGGTTCAGTTCAGCTGGTCCGATTGGCTCTCTTCAATACTAACAATGGTGTTGTTTTGGGCTGCACATTCCAAATCTGAATAAAAAGCAAATGAATGTTTGTCAATGAGAGGTATACAGTATGTTCATCCAGGTGTTACTCACAGCTTCCTGTCAAGTAACCATCTTGTTGATGCTGTGAGTGTGATAGTGCTTGAATTTTCTACAACACTAAACAATCTATCTTGCATGTACCCCTTACACACACCCACATTTAGGACTCTGTAAACAGAACCAATAGTGCTTTGATTGAGGTGCTGAAAGACAACTACTCATCGGAGCCTAGTTTTATTAGATTGTCATTGTTTGGCCCCTCGATATCAACTGGAAATGTTTCAGAAGGCCTCTGAGAATCAACTCATGGTCGGTTGATAGCGCTGTCAACTGTAAGGTTAAGCAGATTTTTATACCTTTTATGATCTTCTCTGTTTTGTGCAGAAGGTCGCCAGCTGAGAATTTTTTCCCCTCAGAATCTTTTTGCCAGCCATGTGTAAACAGGTTTTTTACATCCTCTGTCAGACAGAGCGAATCTGGTACAAAGAAAGGTGCATCACCGCCCATACCACTGGACTGAAGTGAGAAAGAAGTCGAGGAAGCAATTTTATTGAACCTTTTAGTGTAACAATGAGTTCTTACATCTTAGCATTTTTTATAGCGCCTTGCAATTTTTTCTGTCAGGAATTTTTCCTGATGAAAACATACAAAACTTGTGGTTAGGTGTATTTCTAGATTCATAACATCACCACTGAAAAGAGGCATCTTATTGGACAAAGTCCTAGAATGTGTTGGTGAAAATTTTACTGACCTGGGTATGAGTTGGGTCCTTTATTTTATGCCCTGTTAGCATTTCTCTAAAAACCCATGTTGCACACTCGACGTCACTGTAGTTTTCCTCTGGTCCCTCGGAAGATTCTCCAAAATCTATTACTTTCAGGATATCAGTTCTTTCATCCACCAAAATTAGTATATTGTTTGCTGCAAAAAAGATAGTTGGCAGTGAATGATGTACAATGATGCCATGTTAGAGCTATTTACAACAGCATGTTCATGCAGTTATATGGAACTGGAAGTGGAAAACCTAGACAGTATGCTGCATTGTTGACCCCAGCAACTGCTTTCAAGACTGTAGTGTAAACCTGATAACGTTAGTGGATTTTTCGTTTTCCTGTTGCAGATACCCGCAAAAATAATACCAGTATGGCCGCGAAATCTTACAGAAATGACTGCTACAATGTTTTCAAAATGCTAAATTAAAAGAATCTATGGAGATACAATTGACAGAATTGCAAGATAAAATCACGAAGAATATTTCTGGGTTTTCAATCAGTGGAAAATGGACAGCGAGGGACCATAAAGAAATTGAAGTTCAGTGGAACCTCTGTTAGAGGACACCTCTTTATTAAGGACAACCTCTCTATTAAGGACACTAGTTTTGGTCCCAAATTGGTTGTTTCCATTTAATTTGACCTCTCTAATCAGGACACCTCTCTATTAAGGACAGTCAGTCCCGAGGGTGTCCTTTATAATAGAGAGGTTCTACTGTATTAAGGATCACGTCCAAAATCCGCACGCGAATCGGGGCGAAAATTCGCCTGGTCGAATATCGCTACACTCAATCGCCTTCAAATCGCTCCCTGCTTCGGCGATTCTATTATGATCAGGCGAAAATTCAGACTGAAAGAAAATCGCGCCTAATTCGCTCTCACCAACCATCGGAACGAAGCCAATATTACATGTGTTGTAGTATGCGAATTCCGACATCAGCTGATAGCAGACCGAACAAAAACACAAACTGGAATTCCCGGTCAACCTGACTCCAGTAATCAAATACATCACATCTATCCACGAGGAGCGACACAAATTTGGCACAGAGGTTTGAGCATGCAAGAGCCACCAATTTCGTAAAATCGCTCCATTATCGCCTGGAGCGATTTTTGGGGCGAAATCGAAGAATAGGCGTGTTCGCCCGCGAATATCGCGTGCGGACTTTACATCCTCTTGCAAACAGGGCCTACAACATGACCCCTCCTTAGACATGGTGAGGGAGTAAGTATGTATCCAGTGAAAGTGTCTGATATTGTCTGGATGTGTTTTTTATGGTTGAGCTGTATGCTCACAGACTGGTTGGTTTTGAGCAAAAAGTTCTCAAGTAATTTTAGTACAATTTTCTTTGCTATGAGTATAATACATTTATTTGTTATCATCTCCATCACCAAGAACTTACATTTTATGTCGTGGTGAACGATCCCTTCCTGCTCCATGAAATGAAGTGCTGACAAAAGTTGCTGGAAATATTTCAATGCTCGCCTTAATTCAAAGCGAGTCTTGAGGCATCCTTCTATAACGCCAAGGTCCTCCTTCTGTAGGATTTTCCGTAGTGTCTCCCCTCCATATTCCATCAAGATCACAACCTTCTGATGGCCTTCTTTATCTCGTTCTATTGCCCCGTGAAGCTTGCAGAACCCATCATGGTTTTGGACTTTAAGCCACAGCGTTACCTCTTTGGGATCAAATTCACGTGACAGAATCTGGAATGATGAAGATGATTTTGTTACAAAAGTGCAAGCCTCACAGAAACCCTAGAATGAAAGGTAAGACATTCATCTCAGCACTTGCCAGTGTTGTGGTTATCAGGATAATGATAATGTACATTAAATTCCTTGTGGCCATTGTTTTTGTGAGCCTAATAGTTTTGTGAGAGGATGCGTTGGCTGAAATTATAGGAGTGCAATCTGAAGACAGCAACAAATAAGGCCTTGAAAATAAAGGGAGTGCCAGTTAAGGTATTCTTTATGGTCGATTGAATATTGAACCATTTCCTGGCCCCTGGGGAAAAAAAGGGGAAATGTCACTCACCTCCTTGACACAGAATACAGACTTGGTTTCTTTATCTATACACTTCCAAACTTCTCCACTGCCTCCCTTCCCTATCGGTTTGTCACTGTCTTTTTCGTAATGTACACCCTCTGAGTATTGTCCATCAATGACTTTATGGTGGTTCTCATAGTCTTTCAAGATGCAACCCCGAATTTGATCAAACCGACTACCTTTAATTTTTTTTACAAAACCTCCCAAGGCCTCTGGCGTTTCTACAGTTATCCCGGATTCGCTCTCAGGGTCTTGTTGGTCTTCCACTTCTTTACTAATTTCTGTCAGTCCAGCTGTTGTGGTAGTCAGTTGGTTTGTTGATGCATCATCATCTTTGATAGTGTTATCAGGTGTCATCAGCATCGTCCCTTTTGTTGTGGTCCGAGTAGCTGGAAGATCCCTAGAAAGGGCCGCAGTAGTGGACTCATCTAGGGTGGATTGTGACAACTCCAATTCATCTTTACTGGACTCGCTCGAAAAAAGGCTGTCTTGGTTGTTCTGTTGTTCTCTTTCATCCTGTTGAGAAGGCAATCGTTTCCTCCTCACAGAAGTCATATCAGGAGGTCCCTCTTCATTTGACCATGCCGAATCCATTGTTGAAACGGTATCTGAAAGCAACAGTCAGTTCTAAGAAACAAGGGAAATATACGATGAACGATAAAAGGACTTTGTTATCCGTTCACAGATCGTTAATTGACATACAATAACATAGAATTGCACAGAATTGCAGAGAATTCTGTTGAGAAGATGATGGATTTGAATAAAATGTGAACGTTCACAAAATGGCAATTTTCCACAATCTCTGCTCCAGTAATGATTATACAGAGTTGTTGGGTTCGCAGGACATCATCTTAACCCCCCCCCCCCCCCCCCCCCCGCAGTCGAACACATCTACAGGCTGCTGCAATTTTAATAGTAGCCCCCTCAAAATTGATCTAGAGCTGTGAAATGTTTACATCTACAGTATAAACCATCAGTATTATCAGTACAAACCATCAGTATAAACTATCAGTATTATCAAGCATAGAGTAATCTATGCTTGCTATATCATTGATTTTTGTGTACATTGCATGTATGTGGTGCGTGTGCATCATGGACGAGGAACTAGGAATCATCTTGTCATTTGGAGTTGACAATAACCCACATGCAATGTCTGATGTCTGGCATTTCCCCTGAGTCTTCTGAATCAGATACGAGTAAATACAAACCTTTATCTTCGAAAGTTTCCTTGGAAATTTCAGAAATTCAAAAAGAAACTAATTGTCGCATGTACATGCAGCGGGCAGAAAAAGATGGCTGACGAGGATTTTCTCATTGGTAGGCATTATTTAAGGAGCTGTTGACGCATGTTCCTTATGACGTCAGTTCATGCATATTAATAAGGTTGTGACGTATGTGGCCAAAACTAAAAATGGTAAAAAGTGCAATATCTCGCTTTAATATTAATGACTTGTTTTCATTTTCAATGATATTTTATGGTAGGTACTCCAAGCAACAATACATCACATCATATATCGACTTTGGTTTGACCTATTTACTATACATGTAGCATGTTTCTAAATCAGGATGAATTCCTAATCACCAAATATCTATACAGTGAGCATAATGGCCCTTGACCGTTTTTTAATTGTTGGGGATAGTTTACAAAAAGTGTTTCTGACAATGGTTAATCAAATCAAATAGTCACATACACTGATACAGACTAGTGGAGGCATTTTCTGACACGTTCACTTCAAATAAGCTTGTCAATGAGAATGATATATTCTTCCATAAAGTTGAGAAATATGTTGAGTATCATACATGTACAGTAGAACCTCTATTAGCGGACACCTCTCTAATAAGGACACTAGTTTTGGTCCCAAATTGGTTGTTTCTATTCAATTTGACCTCTCTAATCAGGACACCTCTCTATTAAAAACAGCACTTATCAGTCCATAGGGTGTCCTTAATAGATAGGTTCTTCTGTATTTCAATGAATTTTTGATAAAGTGAAATAGACTTCTTGGGTGTGCAGGTTTGGTTAAATGTGTTGTATGATATGATACCCTTTTCTTTCCTGATGCCAGATTTTTTATCAGTTTTCAAAATGATTCAGAGAACATCTGTCTAGATACAAATCTTCTACGTGTATGTGTAACGTTATCTTAAACTACTATTAGTGTTAAAACAAGAACTCCATCACCCAGGTAAGGTTATGGTTGTCTGCACGCGTTTTGTAGGACGGTGTTTTGTAGGACCGATTGTCTCCCTCGGTGGTTCAGGCCAGAACACTCTCGTGGTTGTTGGGATAGCTATATTGTTTGCCTGCAGCATGGTTAGTGGGTGTTGACAGACAGGTTGTGTATGTACCCTCAATGTAGAGATTATTATTATTATTATTAAAACAATTTATATAGCGCCTTTTGTAAAACACTTCAAGGTGCTTTACATTTAATTTAAAAAAAAAAAAAAAAAAAAAAAAAATCTAGCTACGGACCCGCCCTTGATCAATATATGTCAAACTGTTACAAGGGGAGAGCTTGACCTTTCTCGGGTGGAGCTGAAATGTTGGCCAAAACCTCGGCCTCGGTTTTAGTCCACATTTTAGCTCCACCTTCGCGGTTTTGGTGAGACAACCAATACCTCCAGGGAGGTATCAATTCCTTAAATCAATACCAACAGTTCGGTAGTAATGTCCTTATAAAATATCTTTATAAACAAGAATGTGGTTTAATAAATGCATTTTGATTGTTTCCACATTTTGTACCAACCCAAGCGGTTATATTGCCTAACCATAACCGCTGAATTCAAAACGAGGCTTCGTTTGCGCATAGTGCATTACACTGTAAAGTGCGGTTCGTTCTAAATCCCGTTTTTTTAGAATTCTGTATTATTGTTACATAAACGACCTGATGAACCTCTCCCTGTTGTACAGATCAATCCAGTTTGTAAACATGGTATACAGGGTGTGATGAAATTCATGTTGCGATGTCAGACATTTCCGCAAAAAGACATACTTTCTTCCTGTATATCGGTTTGCAGGTTGGATATCGTAGAACACCCTGTTTTAGGTGCATGATGAATGTTTATTTTTAGCTTCAGATTGCTGCTTTAGTTGCTTTTGAATGCTGAATTTTTTAACCCACTGGTAACAAGGTCAGTTGTGGTTCGGTGTCATGCACAAGCGGTAAGCTCCATTGGGCCTTTAACCCTTTAGCCCTCCAAATGCCCGTGGACGCCCGCAGCGTTTCCTTCAAATGCTGTGGACACCCGCGATTTAGGTGACATCTCATTCTGACATGGAGTTCTGAATCGAAACATTGTTTCTACTTGAGCCGATGTTCGGAGCCGAACTTCTGCTCAGTTATGGAGTTTTCTGTTTACTGACAAGTAATACTACAAATTTCATGTTGAAATTGCTCATTTTTAGCAATTTTTTGGCATTTTTCTGGAGGAACGGATGGAAAAACAATTAAAACGCTCGAGTGCTAAATGGCTTAGGACAAAGCTTTTACAGAAATTCCACTAATGAACATTTGCTATTTCTGTCTGGAGTTGCTAAACTTCATATAAAATCAGAAATTTTATGTTTTGTCTTTGTCTTGAGCATGACACCGTCATAACTTGGTTCTTGCTGGTTGTGTCAGCCGAGTTAAGTGAGCATGGGTCTTATACTATATATTGAGCTAACGTATGGATATGCCTAGAAAACTAGCCTCACTTAACTGGATGGACGCACTCGTAGTAGCAATTGTAAATAGTCGCTTGTAGTCCATGTCTAACCGCTACATCACATTGTATTATAAACAGAGAACCCCTGCCAGCGTCCCCGAGTCCTGTCCCTCTGACGGCTCGAGGGCCCCCTCCACCTCCACCGAAGACCCCTGTGACAGACAGGGGCAGTAGTCCTATTGCCACTGCGCGAGACTCTCTCGTTGAGCAAGAGGTCAGGTCCTTGCCTGTGACAGCTAGGTATGTTTCAGATTGAGAGAATGTCTATTTCAGAAGAGATGGTGAGGCACTCTTTCCAGTTTTGATTTCAAGTAAAGAAATGAGGTTCTTCCATGATGTTGACATCACAGCAGACTTCAGTCGTCAATTCCTGGTACCATCAACGAACAGCTCTTACCTCAAAATCCATGGTTTATGTATCTGGTCACTGGCGATGTGTTTATGGGGACTTTAATACAGTACCAGTCACAACTGACATTCCTAGCGTTACATAATTTACATACAATTTATGCACAACCCCACTGGCAGGTTGCATGAATACTCCAACCACAATTGGTGTGTTCATTTGGATGAGCTGCACGCAACTTGTGTGCACTTTCGCACTGTATGATCACAGTATGTTTTGCGCATATTACTTGTGACATACGCATCAACCTTATCAGTGTCGGTGATACACATGCAACGAGTGTGTAAGCTGCATCCAGCTTAGGTGGCCCCAGAGCGTAGGTTGGTGGAACGAATACTGGTGGAATGTCAGTTGTAACTGGGTATATATACCATGGTCGATTTGGCTCCTTGCAAGTATTTCCGGAGAAAAAGTTACTGAGATATGTATGATATTTCCGTGTCTCCTTCTTGCCTTCTTGATTGGAATGACTTAGAAGTTAATTTGCATGTCTTTCCTTTTCGCAGAGAATGCATGGAAATTACAAAAACTTGACATGAGGGTTTTGTGGCAATTTATTCTATGAACTAGGAAAGAGGGTCTCACTTTCAATTTCAAACTCGCACAATTGTGTCACTAGTACACCATAATAAAACATCTCACCTGGTTTGTGTTGGTATGATTAATCATTATAATTTCTTGCTCTCGTTGTACTTGATGTATGGAACCAGCAGGACAGCAGACGGCTTAATACCATGAGCAGTAAAACCAGATGATGTCAAGTTTGATAATTGAATTTGGAATTATATCATGTTTGTGTAGCGTTTAAAAATGTTCAACTAAATGTTCATCTTCATCAGTCCTAGGACAACTATAGAAATAACAAAAATCATGGTTTCATTGCTCACACTAGTGACAGCGCCCTGTCACGCTGTGGCTGGTTCCATAAGCAGCATCTCTTATCTCGTCTATCTTGTCTATCTCTAACTTGTTGTTTTTTTAAGATATTTTGCCTGATAACAGTAATACCTCATTCTGATATTATCTGTTCCCATTTTCCCATGATGCTTTTGTCTATACATGTATGTAGGGCCCCCAAAAATCCGCAAATTGGAATATGAACACGGAACTTGCCTTTCAAAACATGGACTTTGTCCATTTTGAAAATGGAATTTTAAATAGTGTTTCCAGGTTTAGAAAGCAGATTTTGAGAGGTTGTCTGGATTTTTGGATTCATTCAAGGAATTTGGAAAATCAAGAAACGGAAAAACGGTTTTTGAAAAAAAGATTTTCGGGGCCCTTAATCTCTATTAGATTGTTTTTGAATAAATTGTTGTATGTGTCGACCTCGGATCAAATAAATTACTTGGTTGCAAAAACAAAAAGGAAAAATGATTTTTATGAGCAGTGATGGCATGAATGGTTCACCAAGCTTGTCAAGGCAGTGGTGTTTCTCACCTCACATAGTGTAAGAAGGACTTTCGTCATATTTGAAATTACCCAATTCCGATCATTTTTTTTCCTTTTTGTTTTACTTCTCTCTGGTCTGTTTTGGTTCAGGATTGCGTAAAAATTTGATGCAGTGAATGTATCATGTTTGACAGTAGCCAGGGGTTAGAAACTGAGCTGAGTTAATATTCGGTTTACCTTTCATCAATACTCCTTACCAACTTAAACCTTTTTAAAACCTTTATCCTTCTTTACCCTTTACCCCATTCCAAATTTGTGTGTGGCTGTAATATTAATACCTGCCAGATCATGTGCAACATAGAGTGTAATATTTCTCCAGATCTTTGAAGTCTAATTTGTGACTATTTTGTTAATTTTTGCATTTCATTTCATTCAGATAAAAATTCAATATCAAATCAGTTTTAAAGGGACAATATAGGCAGCAGCTAGGCAGGCAAGATAAAGTTACACGAAGTCGCCAATAGGGGTCTCTCACATCTCACAGGGCGTCAAACTATTCTCACTTGTACGAGGAATATATTTAGTGCTGAATCTAACCTGACCCTGTGCCCTTACAATGTATAATTAGTCATCTGAAAAGATGGCCTAAGTAGCCCCTTTGCTCCTGCCTATAGTCCCCCTTTAATATGTTAACTGTGTGTATTTCCTGTTATTTCAATTACATACATTACATCACTGGCATTGCGTATAATACGATGTAACAAGTTTGCCTCTAAAACCAACAACTCAACTATGAAACTTGTCAAAACTGATTTAAAACCTTCACCCTGCAAGAGTATCGTAATGAAAAAAACTTGTCGCGCGCGACCAGTGTTCTCCACAAGGCCATTTGTCAGGGTGGCCCACCCTACCTTGTCAGCTTACCACCCTAACTTAAAAGAGCCACCCTACCTTGCTCTAGAACTTTGTAGAGGGTTACTATGGGCCACCCGACCTTAAATTGCTCGTCAATCTACCTTGTGTCGCTCACTGGAAAAATGTTTTGAAAATCAAGGGTACCACCCTACCTTGAGAAAACCCTGTGTAGAACACTGGAGACAATGATTAGCATTACAGTAATAGTTCTTGAGGACATGTTTGTCGAAATAAAATAATTCTTAATTCGTAAAAAATACCAATTAATTAGAGCAGAGTTTGCTTCCTCTAATCGGGATGCTCCACGATCGTTTTCTTGCATTTTTGCTTTCGACATTTTTCAGAGCCCAGGCACCGTTTGATGAAGATGATGATGGACAAGGAGGTAGGTTGGTGATGGCAAGAATAAACATAATCTTGGTGATAATAATGAAATATGATACACACTTGTATAGCTTTTGTCCATGGTGAATGTACAATGTACCTTGAAATCTGCTCAAAGCGTTTAGGAATGATTATTATTCCTTAGACCTAAGCTGATAGTTCTTGAACCTTTCTGACGTAGACATGAGGAAGAGTGAATTCTATTTCCAGCCATCACTGGAGAACCTGAAGCTATGACCGAGAAAGATTTACGGGAAGCTTCGTCAGTCATCGATGTGTTTGGTCTTCCCCTTGTGACGAAGGCGTACTCTAAAACGTGGTCGTTCCGTGAAGATGCACTGCTCTCCATCTATAAACAGATGCATGAACTGCCTGACGACGCAACACGAGAGGATGCCAAGTTTATGATGCGTGCAGCGATACACCTGGTTGTCCGTGGTATCAAGGATGAAGTATTTGCCGTAAGTTTTAGACTTCGAATTTTAAAAATGTTCACTAGGACAAAAGTCGAGTTTGAGATAGAAAGAGGGAAGTGTGGAGTAAATTTGATATGAGCATGAAAGAAATTCTTCTTTTGAAAAAGATAGGTAATGGGGAGACGCTACTAGTACCAGAAGTGGTAAGTTTATACATTGTAGTCAGATTTCGAATATTGCTCGAGAGTCACTGGCAAAAACACCTTTTTAGTACCAGAATCGCAGTTTTTTTAATGCCAGCTAACTGTGTTTGAGTTGCAAATCATCATACATGATAAATGTTAAAGTTCTGGAGAAATGTCCAATGCAGACTGCAGTATTGTTCCTGTGTATAAAAATCATTTCGATAAGGATTGTTGTTTTTCTGTAAGATCAGCATCACACAGGCTGTCTGCACCATAGGCTTGCTGCACCACAGGCTGGTTGCACCATAGCCTGGCTGCACCACAGGCTGGCTGCACCATAGGCTTGCTGCACCACAGGCTGGCTGCACCACAGGCTTGCTGCACCACAGGCTGGCTGCACCACAGGCTGGCTGCACCACAGGCTGGTTGCACCACAGGCTGGTTGCACCATAGCCTGGCTGCACCGCAGGCTGGCTGCACCGCAGGCTGGCTGCACCGCAGGCTGGCTGCACCGCAGGCTTGCTGCACCGCAGGCTGGCTGCACCGCAGGCTTGCTGCACCGCAGGCTGGCTGCACCGCAGGCTGGCTGCACCGCAGGCTGGCTGCACCGCAGGCTGGCTGCACCGCAGGCTGGCTGCACCGCAGGCTGGCTGCACCGCAGGCTGGCTGCACCACAGGCTGGCTGCACCGCAGGCTGGCTGCACCGCAGGCTGGCTGCACCGCAGGCTGGCTGCACCGCAGGCTGGCTGCACCGCAGGCTGGCTGCACCGCAGGCTGGCTGCACCGCAGGCTGGCTGCACCGCAGGCTGGCTGCACCGCAGGCCGGCTGCACCGCAGGCCGGCTGCACCGCAGGCCGGCTGCACCGCAGGCCGGCTGCACCGCAGGCCGGCTGCACCGCAGGCCGGCTGCACCGCAGGCCGGCTGCACCGCAGGCCGGCTGCACCGCAGGCCGGCTGCACCGCAGGCCGGCTGCACCGCAGGCCGGCTGCACCGCAGGCCGGCTGCACCGCAGGCCGGCTGCACCGCAGGCCGGCTGCACCGCAGGCCGGCTGCACCGCAGGCCGGCTGCACCGCAGGCCGGCTGCACCGCAGGCCGGCTGCACCGCAGGCCGGCTGCACCGCAGGCCGGCTGCACCGCAGGCCGGCTGCACCGCAGGCCGGCTGCACCGCAGGCCGGCTGCACCGCAGGCCGGCTGCACCGCAGGCCGGCTGCACCGCAGGCCGGCTGCACCGCAGGCCGGCTGCACCGCAGGCCGGCTGCACCGCAGGCCGGCTGCACCGCAGGCCGGCTGCACCGCAGGCCGGCTGCACCGCAGGCCGGCTGCACCGCAGGCCGGCTGCACCGCAGGCCGGCTGCACCGCAGGCCGGCTGCACCGCAGGCCGGCTGCACCGCAGGCCGGCTGCACCGCAGGCCGGCTGCACCGCAGGCCGGCTGCACCGCAGGCCGGCTGCACCGCAGGCCGGCTGCACCGCAGGCCGGCTGCACCGCAGGCCGGCTGCACCGCAGGCCGGCTGCACCGCAGGCCGGCTGCACCGCAGGCCGGCTGCACCGCAGGCCGGCTGCACCGCAGGCCGGCTGCACCGCAGGCCGGCTGCACCGCAGGCCGGCTGCACCGCAGGCCTTCTGCACCGCAGGCCGGCGGCACCGCAGGCCGGCGGCACCGCAGGCCGGCGGCACCGCAGGCCGGCGGCACCGCAGGCCGGCTGCACCACAGGCCGGCTGCCTGTGTGCTACCTACTGTATTTAGCCACTTTATTTTCGGAAACCTAATATTTTGGCAAGGTCCCGTAAGGGGTCAAAACGCAAAGGTAACTTACCTTATTCAATCATCATTGGAAAAACCCATCCATTTTTATAAGTGGTGGTAAATTCTGAAAACGAAATTTTTGTTGAAATTCATAGCCATGAAAATAGAGGGGTAGGTGTATTTATTTGTTCATGTCAGAGTTATGTCATTCACATCTTTTATTTGTAGGTTTTCAAAGCGGCGTTGAATCTGCTGAAATATATCCTCACCGACTTCATCATTCAACATAAGTATGTATGATTGAAATTTTGGGTGTCGGATTAGTAGTGTTGTAAAGATAGTTCGTGTGGTGTAGTGGTACACCCTGGGTAAATCAGTATTTCTGCGTTCCATTTCCAACACCATGAATAATTGATAGCTTGTTCACTCACCGCATGCCTATGCTGTGGTCTGTGAAATCATCTGATAATTGTGAAAGTGAGCTTTACAAGCGTAGTTAAATTAAAATGAAAGTATTTCCATCTGGTTATTGTCATGAATGAAGGAGCCCTTTGAACAGATTTTGAAAGGAATTCAACCCGCAGAGTGTGGCAAATGTTGAAACCTTTCAGAAAAATGCAAAACTCCAGATTTGTTCATTGTTCACAGAAAAAACCTTAACATTTTCTGTTTGAACTATTTGTTCACAAGATAAGGAAGTGAACTAGCCGCGAGACAGGCTAGAAATGAGGTGCACCTCATTTAATTTCATAAGACAACTTTGTAAGGCACTTTTTAAAACTCATCCCAAGCCTTCTTAGTTTTCCCTTGCAAATGAGGTTGGTTTTCTCCACAGACAGGATCAATATCCCCTGCTGATTTGCTAGGTGTTGTAAAACAGGAAAAAAACAATTACATCGAAATAATATTTTCTGAATGTTATTTGTCGAATAAACAAGGCAATGTTCTTTTTTCAGAATTCATAAACCCGAAACTCACACAGCTGCTGAGAAAGCATTAGCCCCTCTGCTGCAGAAGACTGGAAATACTGTAAGTCAACACAAATATATGAAGCTCCCTAGTGGTTAACACTGCTGGCTACCATGCAGTAGGGCCCGGGGAGAACCCAGGATTGTATTTCTGGATGAACCGGCGTGGCTTTCAAGGAACTAAAATTCCTGGCTCTTCACAACAAGTTTTGAGGCTCTGAGTCGAGGAGCCTCATAGCCTGGTGGTTAAAACCGCTGGCTACCACGCAATAGGTTCGATCCCGGAGAGAACCCAGGATTGTATTTCTGGATGAACCGTCGTGGCTTTTAAGGAACTAAAATTCCTGGCCCTTCACCGTCCTTTGAACGAGACTTAAAACCGAGGTTCCTTGTATCTGGTGTCTTTGCCAGGGCAGGTTAAAGACCCCACCAAGTGAGAAACATGAGCATGGACTCAATCTCTCACCGAAGTCGTATTCACTAGGCCTGTGGCTGCCGTAGAACTTTTATCTTCACACAACGATTCCAACACATCTAAATCTCATGGTATTGGTCAATCTTTATTCTCATTAATTCACTTTAGTTCACTTTGATTCACATAAAACGACAAAGATACAAAAATGACAATAAGTCACAAGGCATAAATTGTACAAATGTGGGGTATATTCTAGGACAAGAAATCCCTTCACCTGAACAGTTCCGAACAGATGGACTTGTGTTGCACAAACTATTTCATCATGAAGTTGTGACAAATGGAACCAAAGTAACCTGTCTTTATAGAATGTAAAACCGATTCAAGGCAGCAGAACCTTCCACAGATCAATAAAATTCACATCTCATTTGAAAGACTCATCATTTTAGTGCACAGGCAGCACCTCAGTGGTGCCACCTATCGGATCATGGAAACAACACTGACGTGACCTTTGCAGGGATGTGCATCCTCAAAAACCTAATTTACAGGCTCTATCTTAGCACAGGTTTATCTAACAGTACAACAATGCCTTCTATACATGCTTCCCGAAATTGGTGGCTTGCATTGGAACTAACTGTTTCCCCCTTGTCCGTCATTAAAGGCATTCAAGTGTGTTGGTCAACCATGACTATCTCCTTTGTCCCTCCACCATAAGGCCTAGTTTCCCCTTATGACATCACTATTTCGGACACTCAGCGCCCCATTTCTGGAAAGGTGTATACATCATCTTTATCATAGTTACCCTCATTCTCACTTGTGTTTCGCTAAATTATGGCAGGAAATTGACACAACAAAATGGCAAACTATCTCGAACTTCCATCAAAGTGGCATGGTTTTCTTTTGGGTGGAAACACTCGAGCACCCAGACGGACCAAGTCAAGACCCAAAAAGAGTGGCGAAGTGGCTAAATTTAAATACCAAATAAATCACTAAGTTAAATTACCAGCGGCGGCAAGGCCAATTACCCAATTGGCACATAACTGTAGTGGCATGCATAAACGCTCATCCCGTCTTGGAGGAGGAATACTCCCTGGAGAAAATCACCTCCGAGTGCAGAGCGAACGCTGAAGAAGAAGGAGACAAATATCACAGAATGAAATTGACATACCTATCACTCCGTGTACCTTCAGGCGGATAGTATGACAATTGAAAAATTTTACAAGTACCAATATTCTGTCAAATTAATGTAACTAGCACTTAAAAAACTCTACTTCTTTGCAGGCTGTTCGACACCGTGATATTGCAAAGGGCTTCACGCTCGAAATGGCACAGTTCCCAGAAGTTCGGGTAAGTCTCTGTCTGACAAGACAGTGATCTCGAGTCAATTGGTCCCGATTGGGTAAAACTGGGCAATATTCCACCAGAGACATACCAGATTTGTTTCTTTGCATGTACCAGATGCGGGGGGAGGGAGAGAAGGCTCTTCCTGGTTCTCCACAGAGGCAGGAAACCAAATCCTCTGCTGTAAACTCAAATCCTCAAAATACTTGTTGAAGTTGGAATCATTGTGTAAATATCTTACCGAACAACAAAGTGTAATGGTTCATGCTTTTATATAGTCAAGGAGTAATTGCAGAATAATTCATTTCGTGATCCTTCTTTTTAAATTTTAGCCCATCAATGTTGTTCCCCACGAGTGTGTGAAGCCCATCAAGTTAACGATGGCTCCAAGACTTGCTCTCAGCCGCACGGAGATTATTCATCAGCTCTACCGCGAACTCACGTTGAATGGGTATGTGACAACTAGTTTCTGTATAAAATCATGTAATTTCCGTGACGTTTTTATTTTGGCGAAAGCATTTTGAAACAGGAACTTAAAAGCATGAACATTTCGACTGTGATGCATAAAACCATGGCATTTGATTTTGGCAGATGATGCAAATTCAGCCTACCGCCAATTGAAACTGAGCAAATTCACCAACTTTTTAATTTGCGAACATATCATCATCGTCATCATCATTACTGGCATCGTAATCCTTTTTTGATTTTATTTTTTGTAATATATGTTTTTATTTCCCAAGTACTTTCTTTTTTACATTTTACATTTTGGAAAGGGTAAAAGGATTATTAGTATTCTTTAAAGTCCTTAATTATACATAGGGAAAGTTTTGAAATATAAAAGTGCACTATTGGTGCATGTGCAGAGGTGCAGGTGCATGAACCATGTTTGTTTGTTGTTGTTTTAGTTGATTGTTAGGGGTTGGCCATATTTGTTTAAACGATATTTTTTTATTTTTGCCGGAGGTATGGAGTCCACTATAGGCTACTGCCCACCTATGTGGTATCTTTTACTTGCCCTGGCATAGACACTCTGGTACAAGGGACCACAGCTTTTAGTCTTATCTGACAGGCCCTCGGAGATTCAGATGTTGTGTTGTGAAGAGCCAGGAATATTAGTACATTGAAAGCCACGCCGGTGCATCCAGAACCAAAATCCTAGGTTCTCCACAGAATCAAATCCTAGGTTCTCCACAGAATGAAATCCTAGTTTCTCCACAGAATGAAATCCTAGGTTCTCCACAGAATGAAATCCTAGGTTCTCCACAGAATGAAATCCTAGGTTCTCCACAGAATCAAATCCTAGTTTCTCCACAGAATCAAATCCGAGGTTCTCCACAGAATCAAATCCGAGGTTCTCCACAGAATCAAATCCTAGTTTCTCCACAGAATCAAATCCTAGGTTCTCCACAGAATCGAATCCTAGGTTCTCCACAGAATCAAATCCTAGGTTCTCCACAGAATCAAACCCTGACCCTGTTGCATGTTTGCCAGCAGTGTTAACCATTAGGCTATGAGGCACCTTGGTCATAAAAATTCAAGACCTTTAATCAGTTGCTTGGGAATTGAGTCACCGTTGATTTATCAAAGCAGTGCTGCAGTAAACGCTGGCCTGAACTAATACGGTACTCGTTTCTGTTACAGGTCTGGCCTCTCGGTAGACAACATCATGAAGTTCTGCACTGTCGCATTACAACACACTGCAGGTAAGAATTAGAGTTGCTTCTAATGCCATGCTGAGCCAACACCAGTTCCATTGTATACATGTAGCTACGGCGGGGGTGATGAAGAAAAACAAGAGGTCCAGGAAATATTTGTTAAGACTCCTTATAGTTGGTGATTGGTGCTGGCCGCCCAACTGATCAAAGTAGAGTGATGGAAAGGCTCTCAATTGCATGAATTAGGCCAAGGCTTTTATTTTCAACAATTGTAAATCAGCACCTTAACTTATTTGGAAGGAAATTTTGTGTCACAGTCAAAAACCTGCCTTTCGGGCAAACAAATTTCATTCTTATGACTTCTCAATATGGTTAATGATATGACTTCTCAATATGGTTAATGACATGAGGAGTATTTTGAGGTACAGGAATACGTCAGGTGTTATCATTTATCATCTCCTTATTCTGGTGCAAGAGGCTTTCAATACCATAATGACATCCACAGTTGCTGTTTCCTTATTTGTATATTAACTCTTTGACTGCCAATAACGTTTTAAAACGTTATTGAAAATAGGTCGCTAAATTGCCAATAACGTTTCAAAACGTTATCTCAGTGTTTCCATCTACTCATCAAAAAGTAAACCAACCTACTGATTCTATGTTGATTTAAACCTCCCACCATGTCTTCAGAAGTGTTCTCGGAAGGATTCGGCTCAATCTCGTCCCCAGGAAGTGGGTATTTCGAGTCAGATGAATTGGTGAAGATAGACCAATTTGAGATCAATTTGCGTGATCAGCCAGATTCTGATGATGATAATGACCAGGCAGTTGGGGGTAATGATATAAGTAGTAGTGACAATGACTCAGGTGATGGTGGGCAGGGGGCGCAGCTTGCTGCGGGTGAGAATCAAGCTGCACGTGGCCGAGGGCGTGGTCGACATATCTCAGCTCCTGCTACAAAAAAGTGGTAAAAATGGCAAAAATGCTGGCATGATGGGGGAATAACTTTAAATAGGGCTGGCAGTGAAAGAGTTAAGATAGTTATCAAATTCCTGACTGTCGGTACTACAAATTTCATTCATTCATTAACCCCCTCTAGGCGAGGTACGGGAAGAGGCTGAGAAGATCATTGTGCAACTTTACAAAGAAGTCGGATCACAAGTCAAGGAGTACCTACCGCCGGACGATGACCGGACGAGAAAGAACGTCCTCTATAGGCAACTGTTTGAAGCATTTGATAAGATCGATGGGAAGCCATCCAAGGCTGATTTAAAGGTGAGCGAGATGTTTGTGACCTTGTGCAAGGTACCTGGCATAATTTTTTTCAAATGAGGAAATTGGATGAGTGGTGTGTTTGGTTGTGTCCTTTTACTTTACCACATGAGCACAGAATTTCATTCAAGTGATATTTAAACAATATTTTCAAAACAGTAGGAAAACGGTCTTAATAACTTAGATGCGCAGTGTACCTGTCACCTGCCGAAATTAACCTAAGTATAGACAGGAAATGTTTTAAATAGTTCATCAAGGACTGGTAATTGGTAACTGTGCCCCACTTAAAATAGTTGAGATGGAGGCATCGTGTTCTTGGTATTTCTACAGCGTCTGCCTGTTGCGGGTCCAAATAACTCAGATGGGATTGCTTAATGGGACACTACAAAATGTATCTTTTTAGTAATCAGTGGGCCGGCCAGGCAGCCTGGCTGTCAGTTGACGGCAAGTTGCCTCATCAGTAGCATTCCGCGAAGTTACTATTTATAGCTCACAAGGTCATTTGAATAAGATATTGATGACGTTTTAGTCACGTGACAGTCGGACATCGACACTTATTTCTACGCATTTGAGCTTATTTCAAAGTCAATTATCTTTGACCCTGCATTGTTTTTAGCATGAATGATACCATAGAGTCAGAGAGAGAAATATTCAGAACAATTATGTAATATTTCCAACACTCGGACATGTGCCAGATTGAATCTAACTGCCCTAGTTAGAAAGCCTGAATCCATTACGAAACCGCATGTTTGTCCGACATTGCCTGTAATTCAGCGATGGGGAAATAGAGGGCAGCAGCTGCAGTGACGTCATTATCGCGGAATGCTATTGCATTTCAGTGGCTTGGAGAGGTCGGTTGCTAGAGGCGTACTAACAATTGTTTAGCTACATTTTGTAGCTGTAGCAAGTCAACTCGCACATTTTTTTCAGTTGTCATTCCTCAATCCATGCACACACGGGGGGAGGGGGGGGGGGGGGGGGGGTGTTGGTATACCAAGTGGGTTGTGGTGTAAATAGCCTGACCATTCTCACATAAACTCCACATACCGCCACACTGCCTGTGTTTTTTACGACACTCGTATTTTTCATTGCAGAGGGAGGAAGAGGAGGTACACATGTTATCACATCCTTCATTTATATTTTAATTTATACCTGCATCTTGCTTCTTCTCAAAAATATTCTATATGTTAGAATCAACAGATTATATTTTCTTACTCTTTGCATGGATTTCAATTCCATAGTTTAGGCAGAGGAAAAGAATTCAGTTCCTTTCAATTCAATTATTACTGGTTTCAGTGAGTTGGGGTATCAACTCATGTCCTTTTTCGTTTACAATCGTCATACCTCCCTGCATACCTTATATGTTTGCCATCAGTATTGTGGACATTTCTTGTTGTAATCTTGTGGTAGGTGTAAGATTGAAGTTGATAACAGGGATTCTAAATATCTGCTGACTCCGATTTGACCAGAGTTAGCTTTCCACGGTGCACTAGTAGAAGGCGTTTCCTGGAGCTATGGCCCTACCCTGTAACGTTTTGGTGTTGATATCGATATTTTCGACGTCACGCTATAAATAGCGCTTGATTACCCCGCTACTGCGATGATAATGGAAATGACGTTGCGGCGTAATAGCAGGGTGACGTGAACTCGGATCTCGACGTGCCCTCACGTGGTGGGAAAGGTCTTTCGCACCAGGACTTGTGCATACTAAAAATAATGAATAATGCGTTTTTCTTCCATAAGAGCTGAAAAAAAATGGAAAAACATCAAAAACGTTTAGAAAAATAGTTTACTGATGCACCAGAAGAAGAACAATCATACGTCATTAAAAAGCCGCCCATTCCTTTAAGGGAGTTCGGCAGAGTGTAAAAAGAGGTTCTTTTATTGAAACTAAGTGATCAGTTTCATATGGTGGCCTCTCTTCTTCACCTAGAGACCCTGGAGCTTCCCCATTCTTAGATATTGAATGCAAAATCCAATCTGTATCAAATCAGAACTTATTTTTGGTGCGTGTGTATATCTCATCTGCTTCGAACTTTCAGAAAGCAAAGGCTGAAGATGAAACAAAGAAACAGAAAGAGATTGAAGCCCTCCAGGCCCAGCTTCAGCAGCTCAAGGACATGACGTCGGGCAAGGCGGTAAGTTGATGGGGGTCACTGCTTGCATCTCAATCGATGTTGGCCAGGTGACCTGCTCGGGTAATCAGTGGGACTGCATCGGGTCGATTCAAATTTAAGGAAGGGTGCTTTTATGAACCATGAAGTATGTGACTATTCTGTAAAAAAAGGTGTTTTTTGACAGTGGACCCATTCTTTTTCTTTGTAGTGAAATACTAAAAAATTGTTCGGATATGTTGGATTCCAAATGAAAATTGCACACTAAGCGAATTGGAATATTTGTTACAAAAAGTTTGAACTTGCTTGTATTAACTAGCTTGAACTGGAGGTGATGGTTGTCTCACCAAGACCCCGAGGGTGGGGCTAAATTGTAGACCAAAAGCGAGTCCTAGCCGAGGTTTTGGCAAACATTTTAGATCCACCTGAGCGTTTTTGGTGAGACAATCAATACAGGCAGTGAGTTATCAATTTCTATTCTAAAATATCTCAAATTTAACAATGGAAAATGTGGTTTTAAATGCTTTTTGACAGCTTCCACATTTTACACCAACCCAAGCGGTTACGGTTGCCTAACCATAACCGCTGAATTCAAAACAAGGCTTCGTTTGCGCATAGTGCATTTACACTGTAAAGTGCGGTTCGATCTTAATTCAGGTATTTCAGAATTAACCACCAACCTCATGGCAAATGATCGTAACAAGTCTATTTTTGTATCAGGAGGTACAGATCTCTCTTATTAGGGCTGAGTAATGCATACAGGCTATCCCCAAAAGTTTGGGGCGTTGCATATTTTTGCGGCATAAACTATATCAGAGACCTTTAACAATGAGCTGAGTTTAGGAAAAGTTTGAAAGCTCTTGATCATTGCCCCTTGGGTTGTAGAGGGACTATCCAAATACTATCCTTTGGTGACAGCTATCAGTAGTCGAGAAATTTTTTTTTCTCAGTTTAGTTTGATTAGTAATAGAGACTTAAAGAGGTTATATCTGGACAAAAAACGTCACCACCCCTAAATTGCGGGCATCCACGGGCATTTGAAGGTAAAAGCTGCGGGCATCCACGGGCATTTGGAGGGCTAAAGTGTTCATTGATAGAAGTATAATGTCCAGATTACCCCTTTAATCAGATTTTGGCCTGCATCAGTGTATGACGCTTTCGTGTCATGTACCAAGCGATTTGATTGGCT
Source organism: Lineus longissimus (assembly GCF_910592395.1). Lineage (NCBI taxonomy): Eukaryota > Metazoa > Nemertea > Pilidiophora > Heteronemertea > Lineidae > Lineus > Lineus longissimus. The sequence goes on along the minus strand of NC_088319.1, from coordinate 3,841,496 downwards.
TTCACTTTTGTGTGATATTTGTGACCCGTCACAGCTAAACCAGGCGCATGTCACTCTGAGCTTGGCAGGTTGAGAAGGACTGTTTATTTATTTCTCTATTTTCTGCCTTTTGTGAAATATGAGCACATCAATTTCTCCCATTATCTCCTGGTGTCATTTAGGCTCATCTTCTGTGCGACATGCGCCTGGTTTTGCTGTGAGAGGTCACATTTGCTTGTAGAAAAACACAGCCTTGACATTAACCCATTCACAGCGCATTCACATGACAGTTCTCGCTTGCTTCAATCACAACAGATTTTGCTCACTTTCCTTCCAGCCGGTGGATGAGAAGGTGATCAAGGAGAAAGATAAACCAAGAAAGGTATGTCGATTATTTAAATGTCATTGGTTCACGCATGCCAAAAATGAAAGATTTAAATTGCTGTTGCCTGTGATTTAAATCGCGACGATGATAATCGCTACTCTTCGTTGTTGTCGATAGTAGCGATTTTCCCACAGACAAGGGATATTTTGTCGCATGTGATAAGAATAACAGATCACAGCGATTCAAATCCCTCCTTTGTGCGGGACTTTGGCATTTACTACATGAAAGATATTTAGGTTTATAAACGCCATGATTTGTAAGGTAGGCGGGTTACAGAGTCCCCTGTATGAAACCAACACTGCCAGTCGGTCAGACCGGGGAAATAAAGCCACCATCTGAAAGACGACATGAGCTGATGATTAGAGAAAGCCGCAGGTCCTTTAGTGACACTGAATCATTTCTTACCCCTCAGGCCTCCTAAAAATGGTAAAGTATGGAAGAGCCCCTTTCACCTTTTCCAATGTTCTGTAAATCTCCTCGAAAATTCGCCTCTGCTTATTTTCATTGGGAAATGGTCTTGCGACGGACAGCAGGGATTTTGCCAGAGGACAAAAAAATTCCGAATGAAATCTTTTTCTAAAAATTATTTTCTTTCAAACGTGGGGTATTAAATGACCCCTTCTGTGATTTTTTCGCCTAAAACCCCTTACATGTACATGTACATTGACTCCCAAATGCCCAAATTTCACATCCCCCATCAATCATTTGATAGGGGGGCATTTCCGCCTCCCCGTCCCAAGGAATCCCCCCTTCCCCAATCTCCCCTCTGGAGAAAACCCTGGGCAGTACATTACTTTGGTTTGACCCTTTTCAAAAATGTCATGTGATGGTCATCTGTGCGATGAGGAAGATTTCCCCACTAGTTTTTTTGAGGTCACTGAAGGTCACTGAAGGTCACTAAGATGGCTAATAATCTTTCTAGAACCATCCAACGTTTGTTTGAAAATGTTTGTAAAAGGACTGCCCATTTGTAGTCTATTCATGTACATGTAAGATCTGTTACCGATTTATTTTAAAAAGGACAATTTGAAGCAAGCAGTGTTCTTCATACATCCCTGCCAAGGCAAGGATTTTTTGATGGTTTGGTACTCTAATATCCCCATAAGAATTTGGTGGAACCCAAAAACTTTGAAAATTATAATTATTTTTATTACCCCCTTCCCAATCAAAAGTTTTGGCAATTAACACAATAAATTGGAAGGTTAGCACATATTTGCATGAAAATATAATACTTTATTTCATTTTCCTCTCCAACAGAAAAAACGGGCTCTTTTTCAATTTAGTTCCCCCATCCCCCTTTTCCCTGCCACTGGTCAACCGAATACTCGCAAACTTGCAAACCAGAGTGTAATAAATTCTCACCTAGCGTTGATATCGTTGTGGTCAAGATGGGTTTTTGTGGGTGGCTTGATCTTCTGTGCTGGTGAAGGAATAACACTCGTAACTTTTCCTGCATGCCTGCATGTTGTGGCTTGGTTTCAATATTTGCCTCTGCTCCTTGTAGAAAATACGGGTACGCGATCGTGCTGGGCGCCGGGAGGATAAGGGCGGTGCTTTAGACAATGCGCAGGTAAATCCGTCGGTTGACATGTCTGTTTTAATATTCTGGACTTCATAACGAATTGTTCTCTTGTCTTTTCTAATGTATTGTACATGTAGATTGGCTAATATTTATGAAGACTAGTAAATGCTTTTACTACAGTTTTCTACAGAGATGGCTAGTGTAAATATACATGAAGTTTAAAGTAAAAGCATTTACTAGTCCTTTATAAATATCAGCCATTGGCTAATATTTATAAAGACTAGTAAATGCTTTTACTACAGTTTTCTACAGAGATGGCTAGTGTAAATGTACATGAAGTTTAAAGTAAAAGCATTTACTAGTCCTTTATAAATATCAGCCATTGGCTAATATTTATAATGACTAGTAAATGCTTTTACTACAGTTTTCTACAGGGATGGCTAGTGTAAATGTACATGAAGTTTAAAGTAAAAGCATTTACTAGTCCTTTATAAATATCAGCCATTGGCTAATATTTCTTAAGACTAGTAAATGCTTTTACTACAGTTTTCTACAGAGATGGCTAAGTGTAAATTTACATGAAGTTTAAAGTAAAAGCATTTACTAGTCTTTTATAAATATCAGCCATTGTCATTGTATTTGTGTCTCATCAGTCTAATGACTATTTCTCTGCTTCTGTCGAGCCCCATTTTTCACAATTTAGGTGTAAAAGCAAATAAATTTTTCACTGTCAACTTTATAAACAACAAAGTTGGCGAAGTTGCTCCATTGGTGTTAGGGACAAACGCCAGTGTTGGCTCAACTAAATTTTATCGCATTCAGTAGACTTAACACCGACATAATATAAGTGCTTATGCCGATTTAGCAACAGGCCCTGTTTCACACTGCTGTTGGTTGGATTAATGGATGTGTAAATCTACCCTCTCTACAGGTTCTGATGTAGATAAAAATGAGAATTACTGTTGACCCAAAATATTTGGTTGCCTTTTATTTTCATGTTTAAGGAATTGATACCGAACTGATTTTGGCCAACAGTTGAGCTCCACCTGCGCGGAAATTCCAAAGTTCTCAAAAAGAAAATAGTGAACATTTGATTTTTTCCTGAAATTTTTCCAAATTGCAAAAATTTTAAAAGGTGTAAAATAATTGCAGTCTACAGTAGATACATGTAGTCCACAATTTGAATCCATTTGACTAAAACGGCGAACATTTCCCAGTGGTCAGTTGCTTCCACTTGAATGTTAACACTATCGTAGTACTAACCATAATAGTCGTGTGCACACTAACATCATCTGTTGGTTGCTTTCCACACTAACACCAGGCACCGTCTAAACAAACTGGCAACGTAAACATCCATGTTACTGTCGTTACTCAGGATGAGAAGAGAAAGCCGAAGAGAGCGCCCCCTAGTGATGTCAACGATGACGACACCTCCACCGTCGCGAACGCAGACCTCGATACGTGAGTGAAGAATAACATTTTCATTATACAGTGGAACCTCTCTATTGAGGACACACTCGGGACTGAGAAGTGCTGTCTGTAATCGAGAGGTGTCCTGATTAGACTAGAGAGGTCAAATTGAATGAAAACATCCCATTTGGGACCAGAACTAGTGTCCTTGATAGAGAGGTTGTCCTTAATAGAGAGGTTGTCCTTAATAGAGAGGTTGTCCTTAATAGAGAGGTTGTCCTTAATAGAGAGGTTGTCCTTAATAGAGAGGTTGTCCTTAATAGAGAGGTGTCCGCTAAGGGAGGTTCCAATGTACTTGACCTTAGCGCCCGTGAGCGAGCATCAGCTTGAAACAGCACTATAGAAATTTGGTATGCGTGTATATGTATTTATGTATATGATCTGTCATCTCCAAGAGAATCGGCAAATTTTTCCCTTCTGAGAGCAAAATTTTGAACGAAAGTAAAGATGTAACCCTTTCCCTGCCAAAGTCTGCAGACGCACGTTAGATTTATAGAGAACTGCGGAAAAATCCCATGGCATTGACGGGACTAAGAAGTCAACATCACTTTGGCAGCAAATGGGTTAGATTTGTATCTTTTAGTTGACTTTCTTCTGGTTTCTTTCAATGTGAATGTCTGGTAAAGTGAAAGATTCCCACACTCAATACGAATAGCTTTGTAACCGGATGTTGATTTGAAATATCCCAACCCAAATCCCTGTAACGTTAGGGATATGCCTCATCCAAATTGACTCTTACTTCTAAACCGTACCATCATTGCTATGTTAATCTCTTACAGAACATGCATCTTCTGTGGAGAGAAAAATTCTGACTTCAAGGGCGAGGAGAATCTAGACCTTCACTACTGGAAACACTGTCCCATGTTGAAACGCTGTGCTAACTGCAAACAGGTAGTGTAAAACTCTAATCCTCAGAAAATCTGCCATTTTTGGACTACAAAATTATAATTGAGACTTGGAGACATTTATGAGGGCTTTCTACAGTACAAATCACAATTGACCTCAATCCTGCTTCGCGTCTGTGACGAGCAACGTACGCACCAGTGACGCATATCTCTCTATTTTTTGCGTAAATTACGCACAAACTACGCTAGACTTAAGCATGACCTATCGCTGGGTTGCACGTCTATGATGCACTAATGACACTGATAATTGTGATTTGGACTGTAAGCGCTTGTTGATCAAACTTGTGAGGGGAGCTGAAAACAGTCTTGTGTTCCTTGTCTTAGGTTCTTTTATGCCAGAGAGGCTTCACTGGTAACTACCAGTTGAAGACTCCGATGCTTTCCTTACTCCTGGATATACGATCAAGCAGCCGCATAGTTAAGTGTGACATCGCTGTATCTCTCTCAACGAGTACGCCTCCATGCTCTCCGCTGCCTTCTTCATCACTCTTGATTTTTTTCACCTTCAGGTGGTTGAGATTGCTGGCCTCACCGATCACTTACTGGAGGAATGCGACGCGAAGAGCAACTTTGCAAAATGTCCGCGTTGTACCGAGGCTATACCTAAACCAGAACACCCGGAACATGTGCGGGAACAGTTGTGTCCTGGTAAGTCATGTGCCATCCATGAACTGGGGCAGTCGGTAGTCAAAATTTGTCCAAATTACTGAGAGTGCACCTTCCCGAGGCAGCAAATTACTGACGGTCTAAACTGAAAATAACGAACAGTGCGAACGAAATCCAATCATCGTATTTTAAAACAAGTTTTGAAACCTTATTTGTGACCCGCTCTACCAAAACTAGGCGCTTGTCGCATCTAAACTTGACAGGTTGATACGGACTTGTTGTTCATTTCCCTATTGTAGACCTTTTGTGAAATGTGACCAAATCAGTTTGTAATAGATTTCACAAAAGGTCTACAATAGGGAAATGAACAACAAGTCCGTATCAACCTGTCGAGTTCAGATGCGACAAGCGCCTAGTTTTGGTAGAGCAAGTCACATTTGAACGTCAAAGCCCGGAAGAAGCACCAACCGTGACAATCTTTGAATTTGAATTGGTGTCCCCGATCCCCTTTTTACTCCATATCCACATCCGCTCATTCAAATTAGGCTAAAAATGCTAAATGCACTCTTTGATACATGTACCATATGACACATAACAGCAGTTTTGAACCTTTAATAAACTGCTGCAAATAATAATAAACATATCGTTTAACTTGTTAACTGCATATGACGTCCTGGCCTAAAGGCTGTGCGTTGCGTAAGACGTTATATGGCGTCCTATGTTTGTGACTCACCTAAGCCCAGGCAACACTCAGAAACTCGATGGGAATCCCCTAAGATCGTCAGCACAGTGTAGTTGAGTTTCAGAACACTACGGGCCGCCACTGACACCAGTTTTTGAGCTGAATCATGGCATGCATGCAAGACGAAGCAGCTGTTAGATGAGGATGTGCATGTGTCAACTTATTAATTACGCAATGTGACGCGGTTAACAAATAAAAAATAACGCGGTTAACAGGTTGAAGGGTTACTTGTGTCAAATTTCACCATATGATGTTTTGACAAATGACTACGTCACTTTCTCATAAATCGGTAAGGTTTTCGAATCGAAATGCACATTTTCTAGAAATTGATGGTTTAATCCCGCCCGGACGGCTCGCTTCGATACCGTTTTCGTTGATGACGTCACAACATGAACATTTTCGCGGTCGCGTTGGTTTACATTCAGTGATTTTATAGTAAATCTAATCAAAAATGGAAAATTTGAGCTTTACATTTGTGATCAACAATTAAAAACGGACGTATTTCCGCAAAGTTGTAAATCACATCATAGTATCACTTTAAAGGCAATCAAGTTGAAATGAATCCTGTCTATCGTATCACACCGGTTCTCATGCGACTCCATTGGCTTCCTGTTAAATACAGGATTGTTTTCAAAGTGCTTTTATTTACATATAAGGCAATACATGGAGTCGCACCTGCGTACCTGTGTGATATGGTCAGACTGAGGCACCATTCCACCTACCATCTCCGCTCTGTTATTGCTCCAACTTTGGTGGTCCCTCGCACTAAGTGCAAAACCTTTGGTGACCGTTCTTTTTACAAGTCATCACCGGTTCTATGGAACCAGCTACCTTCCAACATCAGGCTTGCTGGTTCCATAGACATTTTCAAAACTCTCCTGAAACAACACCTTTTCAGGGAGTGTTTTGCTTTGTAAAGCGCCTGAGAATTTCAGTTTTTCTTTTAATTCAGGCGCTATAGAAATTCTTATATTCATTCATTCATTCATCTTTCAGCTGCTAAGAAGGGTCTGAACCACTGTCCACTGTGTCATGAGAACATTGATTCAGGAGAGGACGGCTGGAAGGACCACTTGATGGGTCAAATGGGCTGTAAGCAGAATCCTCGCCGAGTTATGGCCTTGGAGAAAAACAAAGGAGGGAATAAAGGTACTCGTAACGATCTATGAACTGCCAAATTTCTGCTACTGTTTAATTTTGTAGATTTCTCAAATAATCTTGAATTCACGAAAATAAAAATCCCAAAATAATAATTTGTTTTTATTTGAAAACGGAAAGAAAGTTTGTAATTCACCAAAATATAATTTAGATTTAAACAAAAAATTTATAGATTTTTGCAGTATTGATGAGCAGAAAATGTCCACTGTTTTGAAGCGAAATTCTCAGCAGTTGAGTTCTGAAGTGACTTGAAACAAAAGCTAACATCAGAAAGTTGAGATTGAAATTTTGGCACGATTCATGTTTCATGCATTTGACTGGAGATGTCATTATTTGTTGTGAAAGAGCTGTGTTGGAGGGCACAGGGATGTCAAATTTCCAATTTTAGGCGGAGTTCAGACTTTTTCCTCTTTGTGAATGCTAAGTTTGATGGCTGAAATGAAAACTTCTCTGTCTCAAGTCTGTGGATCCCTGCATTTTCAAAATCGGACCCATAATAAGCATTTTAGCGTTTTTTTTGTGCAAGTGTATATGTGACCCGCTCTACCAAAACTAGGCGCTTGTCGCATCTGAACTCGACAGGTTGATACGGACTTGTTGTTCATTTTCCTATTGTAGACCTTTTGTGAAATCTATTACAAACTGATTTGGTCACATTTCACAAAAGGTCTACAATAGGGAAATGAACAACAAGTCCGTATCAACCTGTCAAGTTTAGATGCGACAAGCGCCTAGTTTTGGTAGAGCGGGTCACATATATGAGACACACCACGGCAAAATGAGTCGCATGTCGCACAGAAGATGAGCCTGAAATGCACCAGAATATAATGGAAGAAATTGACATGCTCCGATTTCACAAAAGGCAGACAATAGTGAAATGAACAACCAGTCTGTCTCAACCTGTCAAGCTCAGAGCGACATGCGACTCATTTTGTTATGGAGGGTCACATATACTGTATTAAAAAGGACAAGATATTTGCAAGAAAAATGTTTCAGACTTTTTGCCTTTAGCTTATTGGCATCCCTGAGGGCAGCAGGAAGGTGTCATGATTCACCAGGTTTCAGGTCGATATTCTTTCCTTCATCTTTCAGCTAAACCAAGCGGTGGAGCTAAATCACAACCGACCAAGGGACGGTCGAATCTACCCAAGCCGAGGACAACCGCACGTCGGTAGATAGAACAACAGATGACTGCCCTCGTGATGAAGAGATGTAATGATTCCATAGTTGTCACGTACCACCACCGATCAGTGGCTTTGATTAAGCTTCTAGGAGTGAATCAAAGTAGTACAAAACGGCGAATGTGGGGTTCCTTTCAAATACGTCTGGCAAATCTCATGACACCTAGACACGTGACCATGATGATGCTGTCCTAACAAATTCATGCCATTGTGTAACACTGCTAGATTCAAAAGGAATTGACTTTGTTGATAAGTACTTGCAGGGTACTTGACGGGATCAGTTTTACTTGAATAAGCATTCCTTCCGAAAATAAGAGAATGTACCATGCAAATATGAAAAACATTTTATAAGTACACTCAGTCACACTATTTTCAAAACAATGACTGCAGCATTTGTTAATTTTTCGTAGATTTTTGCTTTCTTGTTAAATATCTGTCAGACTTATTCATATACTGTGTATATTGGGTTATTTTAGCTGTGATGACTTGTCCTTTTCTTGTCTTGAACAGTTGTTGAGCAACTGAAGCTTAAATTATGACTGACGCTTTTTTTTGTGAGAAGAATCGGTTAAAATTTACAATCCCCAAACGAAAATGACGGCATTAGACTATAAATCCATTGAACAATGGCACTTATTTCAACAGTTGATGACCCTTTTTGGCCATGATCGGGGATTGTATTAAAACACATTCTCGAGACTCCATATGATGCAGGGATATGCTCGGAAAGAGTTGACAATATTGTCGATTTTGGTCAATTGATTTGGTAGCCATAGAGGTTGTTAACCCTTTCCATGCAGAGGTTTTTGACAAAAAATTGCAGTCAATAGCATAGAGCTACACAAGCAAGTAAAAAACCCACAGGATATGACGTAAAATGTATACAGAAGTATCATTGGTAGCGCAGAGTATAAGAGCTCAGTGGGTAAACATGACCTACCAAGAACCTTAGGATGGGAGAGATCAAGTTGGCCAAATCATGTTTCCCAGCTGCAGAGAAGGCTTGAAAACCCTTATTGGGCTATTGTTAGGATTACATATACACTAGAACGTCACTGAGGACACTTGTCTTGTTCAGGAAGAGAAAATGTGATCAACCTTGGTCTACAACCAATCCCTCTCTTGAGTCAACTCAAAAAAGCACTTGTCAAATTTTGCATAGCTCCAATTAAAATTACTGGTCCCGATTACTTAAGACTTATGCAAGCTTGACTTTATTACACTGCTGCTGCTCACTTGAGTGTATATTGTATCACTGTCCAAGCACAGAGCCAGCGTTGACTTATTTTTTTTGTCCTCTACTTATAATCCTGTCGCATTGAATCTATTTATTTTCAAATTGGTCACTTTCTTCCTTGAGGCAGGATCCTCTTGGGAGATTGGAGACCCCGATTGTAATAAGAAATTAACATTCCATTAAAAGTATTTAAATATCCTGCATCAATGAATTGGGACTACCATATACGCAATATTCTTTCGTGTGGGAAATTCGGTAAAAAAGTACAAAATCAGTAGGTTTAGTACCAGAACCGTTGCAACTTGGAGACGAAGTTCCCAAAGACATTTTAGTTCATTTGGCTATTATTTTATCTGTATGAGATATCACTCACGCATATCTAATTTCACTCGTTGTAATGAGGAACCTGCAGAACTAAAAATCCAGATGGCAGCACCAGTACTAAAAGGTACACTTCCAGTGCATTTTCCATCAAAATTATTAAGTTTTGTTGATTTTCTTCCTAAAACTCATCAAAATAGATTTAAGGACCAATAAAACAACATCTTTGGTGCTATTTCCCCATGAAGAGTAATCAAGGGATGAATATTCAATCATCATTGACTGGGAAATGGTTTTCTCAACAGGCCAACAAGGCCTTATACAATGATGATGATGATTACAACCATGGTCCACTTGCCTGCAGGGCCTCCTATTGGCAGGTTTTGTTGTGCAGGTTCCTCATTGTAGTTTATCAGGTAAATGGAAGGGGTGACAGATACTTACATAATACAATGGCTAATATTTATAAAGACTAGTAAATGCTTTTACTACAGTTTTCTACAGAGATGGCTAGTGTAAATGTACATGAAGTTTCAAGTAAAAGCATTTACTAGTCTTTTATAAATATCAGCCATTGTCAGCCCTGTCTGTCTGAACGATTAGTTATGCATGAGTGAAATCACTCACGAATCAAATAAGATTGTCTTCGATTGAAGACTGTGTTTCCCACCTTGCTTCTTGTGCAGCAGTTTGAGCCCATTTTCTATTTAAAAAAACTTATCTATACTAGTATGTGTAAAGAATAAATGTATGCAATGAATTTCTGGTGCAAAAGCTGCTGAAGGCCATTCTTAACCCCTTGATGATGGTTGGCGACTAATTTGCAAAATGATGCCTTTTTAGCTCACCTCTTAGCAGAGGTGAGCTTATCCCATACCGTGGCGTCCGTCGTCCGTCGTCGTCGTAGTCGTCGTCGTCGTCGTCGTCGTCGTCGTCGTCGTCGTCGTCGTCGTCGTCGTCGTCCGTCGTCCGTTAGCAGGGCACGTTTCGTAACTGTTAGAGCTATTGAGTTGAAACTTGGTACACATGTACCCTTATGTAATGACACCTGGGAGACCAAGTTTCGGTCCGATTCGTTTCATGGTTTGGCCACCAGGGGGCCAAACGTTAAAAGTGAAAATATGCAATATCTCCCTTAATAGTAGTCGGGAAATTTTGAAAAAAATATGGTAGGTACTTCTAGCAAAGGTGCATCATATATCCTCCGGGTTTTTGATTTGACCTCCTTTTCAAGGTCACAGAGGTCAAATGGTGTAAATTAGCCGTTAGGATGTAACGATGGCACGTTTCTAAACTGCAATGACTATTGATACCAAATTTGGTACACATTTACCCCTTTAGTCAGGTGATCTCAGGGACCAAAGTTTGGTCCAATATGATTCACCACTTGACCACGAGGGGGGCAAAATCCAAAAACCTTAAAAATGTGATTATTCCTTAACTTCTTGCCCGATTGCCACCAATTTGATATCATGGGTACATCTAACCACCATACAGTATATGTCACACAGGTTTTTAATTTGACCTTCTTGTCAAGGTCACAGAGGTCAAATGGCGTAAATTCGCCGTCAGGCCGTTACTATGGCACGTTTCTTAACTGCAATGACTATTGATCACAAATTAAGTACACATGTACCCCTTGGTCAGGTGATCTCAGGTACCGAAGTTTGGTGCGATCTGATTTGCCGTTTGGCCTCCAGGGAGGGGGCCAAATCCTAAATTCTTCAAAATGCCATTATTCCTAGTAATGACTTGCCCGATTGGCACCAATTTTATATCATAGGTACATCTAATTCTAACAACCATTCAATGTGTCACCCGGGTCTTCTTTGATTTGACCTACTTTTCAAGGTCACAGAGGTCGAATGTACTGTAAATTGGCCATTTTGGGGAAATTGTAATTGCTTGGACCTACATCAAACCTAACACTACATGACACAAGACCATGCTCTTTATCCATCTTTCCTCCACATGAGGTGAGCACAATGGCCCTGGCCATTTCATTCATCATATTAGTAGCTAACTAAAAGAATGGTATAGCCCCAAAATAATCCCGTTCGGGGGTAATGAAGCCCAAAAAATACCATCCTCAAGGGGTTAAAAAATGAGGTAATTGATGTAATGGGATCTGAATACCCATCTGTTTCAATGCAAAACCTCAAAGATCCCATAGTGATCATGTCAAAAGATTCGGTGGATTTTGCATCTGAAATCTTTATCTATAGGTAGAGTATTTTAAAGAAATAAATTATGAATCACATTGTCAGAGTGAGTTGTTGTGATTTCAACCGGTTTGATTCTGTAAAGGATCAGCCAAAGTTATAACAAGCACTACACAACCAGACTGAAGCACAATCAGTCTAGGAGACACTGTCACAACCAGTCACAGTGTAGGACAATCAGTCTTGGTGATTCCAAGCATCGATACAACTGGTCCTGATAGAGAGCATGCACTGTCACTACCAGTCTCAGTGAAGGAGATTCCAAGCATCGATACAACTGGTCCTTATAGAGACAGTATGCACTGTCACTACCAGTCCCAGTGAAGGACAATCAGTCTTGGTGATTCCAATCATCGATACAACTGGTCCTTATAGAGACAGCATGCACTGTCACTACCAGTCTCAGTGAAGGAGATTCCAAGCATCGATACAACTGGTCCTTATAGAGACAGCATGCACTGTCACAACCAGTCTCAGTGTTGGACAATCAGTCTTGATGATTCCATGCATCGATACAACTGGTCCTTATAGAGACAGCATGCACTGTCACTACCAGTCTCAGTGAAGGACGATCAGTCTTGGTGATTCCAAGCATCTTTACAACTGGTCCTTATAGAGACAGCATGCACTGTCACTACCAGTCTCAGTGAAGGACAATCAGTCTTGGTGATTCCAAGCATCGATACAACTGGTCCTTATAGAGACAGCATGCACTGTCACTACCAGTCTCAGTGAAGGACAATCAGTCTTGGTGATTCCAAGCATCGATACAACTGGTCCTTATAGAGACAGCATGCACTGTCACTACCAGTCTCAGTGAAGGACAATCAGTCTTGGCGATTCCACGCATCAATAGAACTGGTCCTTATAGAGACAGCATGCACTGTCACTACCAGTCTCAGTGAAGGACAATCAGTCTTGGCGATTCCACGCATCAATAGAACTGGTCCTTATAGAGACAGCATGCACTGTCACTACCAGTCTCAGTGAAGGACAATCAGTCTTGGTGATTCCAAGCATCGATACAACTGGTCCTTATAGAGACAGCATGCACTGTCACTACCAGTCTCAGTGAAGGACAATCAGTCTTGGTGATTCCAAGCATTGATACAACTGGTCCTTATAGAGACAGCATGCACTGTCACTACCAGTCCCAGTGAAGGACAATCAGTCTTGGCGATTCCAAGCATCGATACAAATGGTCCTTAAAGAGACAGTACGCACTGTCACTACCAGTCCCAGTGTAGGACAATCAGTCTTGGTGATTCCAAGCATCGATACAACTGGCCCTTATAGAGAGAGCATGCACTGTCACTACCAGTCCCAGTGAAGGACAATCAGTCTTGGTGATTCCAAGCATCGATACAACTGGTCCTTATAGAGACAGTATGCACTGTCACTACCAGTCCCAGTGAAGGACAATCAGTCTTTGTGATTCCAAGCATCGATACAACTGGTCCTTATAGAGACAGCATGCACTGTCACAACCAGTCCCAGTGTAGGACAATCAGTCTTGGTGATTCCAAGCATCGATACAACTGGTCCTTATAGAGACAGTATGCACTGTCACTACCAGTCTCAGTGAAGGACGATCAGTCTGGTGATTCCAAGCATCGATACTTTTGGAAGCCATTCCGAGGCAAATACTGTCAAAGAATGAAAATATTTTCAGTGCAGAGGTTGTCTTTGCTGGAGATGACCATAAAGTGTGTCCCACATTACATGCCGTTGGAATTTTGGACAAGCCCCCATGAATAAAAGTTAGTTTATTAACAGGTCTGAACACCTTAACCCTCTACATTTACACACTTCATGGCCAGAACCACATCACAGAAAGAATGCACAGGAAAAGTATTTTTAGACAACAAAAGAAGTTTATTCAATAAAATACTTATTTCATAATCATACATTGTACATCGCAATCTCACAAAGCAAAACAATCCTTTCATTCCACATCTACCAGGAACTTTCACTCACGGAGCTAAACTCTACATTAAAGGGACTATATTGAAACCAAAGAACAACTACAGTCCCTTTAAGAATACTATTCTCAATCCCAACAACATCAAAGCATAATCTTATAACACAATCATATTATACAAGTCACACTGCAAGTACCTAGTGTTATTTGAGACAGATAAATGATTGCTGCGACATCAGAAAAGTAGAAAATATTTTCCATGTGTACCTCAGTCAACAGTGTTTTGAAGGCAATTTAGATTCAAATTTGATAAAACCAGACCTCAAAATGACACTAGAGTACCAGCCAAAAGGCAGTTATATTTACATTCTTGGGGTCTGTTCAACAAATAACTTGAAGATCGATTCGGGTGTTCCTCATCTTGTTTTCTCTCAACAAGAACGTTTCAGAAGTTAAGAAAAATTGTTTTTACCAACAATAACGCCTTGTCAATTTCTCTTTCAAGATCCAAGTCGCGCTAAAACCAAAACCAGCCAAGTGTATAACACGTACATGTATTTACATGTACACACATTTACATGTACACATATTTACATGTACATGTATTTACATGTACACATATTTACATGTACATGACTGTATTTACATGTACACGTATTTACATGTGCACGTATTTACATGTGCACGTATTTACATGTGCACGTATTTACATGTAAACATATTTACATGTACACGTATTTACATGTAAACGTATTTACATGTACACGTATTTCTCAACGAAAACGTATTTCACCACTTCTGAATTATTACAATGCCGAAAGAAGACATAACCATACATGTTAATTCATTGGAACCACAAACAAATCATTTTATGAACAGACCCCGATTTCATCAGCACGCCAAGCCCACCCCCTTTGTAACAGCAAACTCATAGCGTAGACTGGTCAAGGAACATACACATTATCATGACCTCGTCCCTAAGTATAAAAATATAAAATTTACAAAAACACGTCACTCCATTTAGATGAGAAAGTGGAGAAGAGGAACGATTCCAACACAATTCATGGCATCAGTTATTATTAACAGCAACAGCTCCTGATATTCAGGAAAAATCAATCGATGTCCACTGCGATTATTTAAGCATACATCAATCAGAATCTTTAGGACCCTCACAAATAACAAAATATAAGATGGTAAGACATCACACCCAAGACAAGTCTCAAGGAGGGCTACACAAATTACTGCTGGCCATCATATGTGTTAACCTAGATTCTAAAATACATGTACCTCGATTTAGAACAAACCACCCTTTACAGTGTTAATGCACTACATGCATGTGCAAACAAAGCCTTGTTTTGGATTTAGCGGCTATGGTTAGGCAACCATAATTGCTTGGGTTGGTGCAAAATGTGGAAGCTGTCAAAAAGATTTGAAACCACATTTAATGTTGTTTAATTTTGAGAAATTTTAAATTTGATACCTCACTGTCGGAATTGATTGTCTCATCAAAACCGCTCAGGGGGAGCTGAAATGTTGGCTCCACCCTGGCAGTTTTGGTTATGAATTCCTTAAACCCAACTCTTTGCACGAACTCTGCGACAGCCAGTATTAATTCGAGCCTCTCTTCCTTGAGGTCAGGGTTTTCACTGATGATCATACTTCGCATGTACCCAAGATTAAACAACTTCATTTTAAAGTCCTTGAAGGAGGGGGGGGGGGGACTACAAGATACCAACAAATGGAGATTTACGAAGAAAGCAGAGAAGACTACAACTGGTTGAAATAGATAACTGAGACTTAAGTCGATGAAGGAGGGGGGGACTGCAAGATACGGAAAAATGGAGAAATCAAGGATTTACGAAGAAAGCAGATTATACTACAACTGGTGGAAATAGTTAACTGAGACTTACGAGGGCTTTAAAGGAAGTCTAAATACATTGTACACATAAGGGAGCAGATTCAGGCAATTCATCACCTCAGTGAAACTCTCTGCAGAACGCCCTAGGCCGGCCGACTTCCTCACTGAAGACGGTCTGACTGTGAAGCGTGCATCTCGCAATTTCCAAATGCAGCAGTCTTAATAGTGACTCTCCATGGTGTGATCTTAGAGAACTTCCAGATTGAACATACAAGCCACTTTTAAAGAGATCCAGTCACGGCACAAATCTTTAATATTTAGACCAGGTGAAAGGGCTAAAAAAAATTAATTGGTGATTACTTCTCATGGAGCTCATCCGCTACATAAATCGACTACCTGAGGGGAACTCGAAACTCCTAACACTTAAATCAATGGAAGCTTATTCCCGCCTTAGGTTTTAACCGGGCCGTTCAAAACTCCCCATTTTTATAAGCGTTTCACTATAGGTTTCCTTTAACCGGATTAATTCTCAAATCAAAATGACAGTGTTTTTCCTTTCAACAACATCTCAGAGTAGTTCATCCAAATGATTCACTGATAAAACATGGGACAAGAAAGTTGCGTCATTGTTTCTCATTCACGAATTGCCAAAAATAGACACTATAATGCTGAATAAAATTGCAGATAATTGCATCCAGAGCCAGTCAGTTATAGCCCCGACATGTTTGACTATAAAAGTGCAATCGTTTCGCAAGCAAAATAAAACAATCAAGTGAGAAAGTACAACATACTCGGCAGAGAAGGGGATTACAACACCGAGGTACAGGTCTATCATGCAGCAGCTGCACAGGTTTCTTTCTGGAACCCCTCCCTCCCTCATGGGGAGTTATCTGGGCAAAAAACCTTCCCATGAGAAACAGGGACCAGTCAACACATTTAACACTCATTTTGTCAATAAAAACATTACATTTTAATACTGCCACGCACTTCCTCCAACCACAACCACAACCACAAAAATCGGTTTACCACCACAACTTGAAAAATCTTGGCGGGTGATCTCGAGTTCTGACTCCACCAAGCACATCAGGTCTCCTCGCTTGGTATGTTTTCTAAGTATTCATATCATCCAATGTACAATGTTATGCTCATCCAGGATTCCCAGATTCCCGCCTCGCGTCAAATGTCCCACATTTAATCTACATGTACAACATGTTCCAGTGGAAAACATTTATTTTGTATAGTCTACTTTATACAGTCATCAGAAAAAGAAAAGACAAAAGACTGAACATCAAATCTAGCTACTTGAGACTGACTTTCATACCATAGAATCGACAACAACACGTCTCAAATCGGTGCACCTCCCACAAAGTGTAAAGCACACAGGGAATTTCATTCCATTGACCGAGACACATCTGCAAGGCCGCAGCATGGACACTTATCAGAGCACACTCAGTAATAGAGAGGTCTAGCTCCATTCCGACTGAAAGTTCGAGTCCGAATGGAAGCGAATATGGGCAACCATGATGAAATAATTTGATGGGCAATATCCACTCGTGAAACACCATCACTTGGTAGAAATGATTGGCGTCTTTTCAATCTATTCAGCTTATCAATACAGAATATTGAACTTGTATTTCGAGTCGTAACGAATAGGAAAACGACTTCAATATTCTCGATTTATGCGCGTATTTGATAATAGGACGCCACATCATTCTCTCGCACGACAGTGTTTCATCAGCGGCAAGCGTACATCACATCATTTAGATTAGAGGTACTCACTGGGGACTACTATTCAGTCTCAGGGTTTCAGTCGGTGTGAGAGTCCAAATGGCGCTAAACCTCGCTAATGACCAGTTTTACAACTTGATAGCTTGTCGCTGGACACAGCTTTTCTTAGTTGGCGACGTTTCTCTGATTGTGTCCAACTTGCAAAAGTTTCTCAGACTCACAAACGATAACATCACAGATTGATCATACAACACACTGTAAAAACTTCAATGAAATTCTCCATTGTCACTATTATTGGTGAACACAAGTATATACCAAGTGACTATTCCACCCATTAATGTCGCCGTCATAAGTAAACTTCAAGAGTACAAACTCTACAGTTAATGACTGACATTGGTTGCCAACACAATGGTGTCTACAGGAAATCAACAACAGATTCGAAACAAAGTCTGCGACGTCATTGAGAAGCCACACTGCGTCATGATGTCATTCAAACTGTGAACTTGGAACAAGAGAGATGCAAGTCAAAGCCAGCCACCCTGAAGAAGCCTAGAGGGGCAGAAATGAGTGTCGGTGGAGAAACACAACAATAGGGACCAGTGGCCTTGTTGTAAACTAGTTACAAAGCCAGTTTTACTTCTTCCAGCCTACAGCAAAGTTCACCATCTGCCAAAATGATGGTCGTGTTCCAACACACAGTGATGTTATTTTTGCTTGGATAATCTTGGGAGGAGCCAAGCATGCAACTCATTGATTGGACAGACCTAGATGCATGCAACACACTGTTTGATTCAACTTGAAAAGGAATTGGGAGATTAAAATCACTGTGTTTCATCCGAGATATCTGAACACCCTAATGCACCACCAATAAGGGCAGGTCTCGTTACAGTCTATTAGACATGCCATATTGCCAAATTGGTAGGGTAGCCTAGATATGCAACGTAGTGTATCTTTGTGGGGATGAAGTGAAGGAGCCAAACTCGCGCACGACCAAAGTTGTCCAACCGCAAAAGTCAAAGTGACGTGACTGATATATAAATAAAGTCGAGCAAATGCTTTTACTTCAATTTTGTACAGAAACGCCTAGTGTAAATGTACATGGAGTTTTAGATAAAAGCATTTGCTAGTCTTTATTCATATCACCCAATAACACCAAGGGGTTTTCAACAGCAATATATATCAATGCCAGACATTCTCCTTCAAGAGAACTGACCCATGAACTGTCCCAACCATAAACATACCACCCATCTGAGAACATGCAACCGAATCGATTCGAAGAGATTGAACAGGAAACGAGCACACAGCTGACAGAGCTCCTTGCACCAGATTAACACCCTGAAGGTCCAGCCACACTGAAGTTTGTGAAGCTAATGTTGGGGAAAAAAACGACCAACTTTTTGGCAGACAACCGACACAACCATATCAAGCTTGTCCTGCCCGCAGATCATTTTATTGTCCAACCATAGCATTTTACACCTGATCCAAATTCATGTACTCTACGGGTGCTACCCTAACAGGGAAACGCACTCTCAGTAAGACTCTGACAAAAAAAACGCATCAGGTTCACTCGTAACTGACTCTCCCAGGCTGTCAGGCAAACTGAAAAAAGATAACAGTCTATTAGCAACCACAGATTCACCACTCGTCTTTCACTGCCAGACGAAGGAAATTCTTACCTCTGGATCCGGTGAGTTGGTGGCTGAGATTGAGAAGACGGTGGGTGGGTCTCCTGTGGTACTGCAAAAAGAGATGGATCCACAGGTTTAGATAGGTGGCATCAAGTCAACAAAACCTCCTAAGAACTGGGGATTGGACCCCACTTCTGGAAGTCTGAGGGAGACAAATATGTTGCAGGAACACGCCAAGGCATGGCGTTTAGTCTAACGGAATAGCACGGGCCTTAATATCCCCACCACTCACCAATAAAGATCAAGTCAACGGAAGTACTGATTTGACAATGAATAAGGTGATGCCAACTTGCCACACTGGAAATCCCTCTCAAGTACAAATAATTTATTTACCAATTTATGATTCCTTGTGGCAAGTTATGCAAGAATATACACCATAGCAAATTGAAACAAAGAGATATTTCCAAACTAGATATAGTTGAATTCATGCTAAGATTAAGAATCATTCATCAAAAAGATAGTCCATATTTCAGCACTCAACTTTAGAACTAGCAAAGGGAGTTTAATCTAAATAGTTGAATAACGAAAAACGCCCCCAAAAAATGTTGAGTAGTCATTTTCAAAAATCAGCAGATATTTATAAAATCAGAAATTGGGAGCTGTGGCTATTTTTTTTCATTGTTCAGTGCATTTTGCTGTACAGTTATTTCTGCATGTGTAGCAAATAAAGGAATCTCAAAATTGGAGTTTATATTCAGACTCTTTTCAGGGAGTTGTAATTCTGACTGCCCAAGTCTCAATTCGGAAGCGATTATGAATCAAGTCTCGTCAAAAACTGACCATTGTCTAATGGATTTTATGATTTTTAGTCTGAAAGAAAATGGTACCAGTAAAACTGCCAGAGCTTTTAATTTCCATATCTGCTGGAGAATTCTGAAAATAACCTCAAATTTAAACTACAGTAGAACCTTGCTTGGCGGACACCTCTCTATTAAGGACACTAGTTTTGGTCCCAAATTGGGTCTTTCCATTCAACTTGCCCTCTCTAATCAGGACACCTCTCTATTAAGGACAGCATTTATCAGTCCCGAGGGTGTCCTTTAGAGAGGTTCTACTGAATTTTATCTACTTATTCATGACATCTTGAGTCTTCTCTGTACACGAATGCCACCTTCCCCAAACTGAGCAGGCAGTAGCATAGTGAATACTTAAGGCAGCTCTGAGGTAGAAGGCATAATCAAGTTTGTACAATGGAACCAATTCCCACTGTGGACAATAATACACGTAATATCACTGGAAAGAGGAGCCAATTAAGCAGTTCCTTTGTTATTTTGGTGTGGTCAAATACAATTGGTCAGGAAAATCTCCACCCATGATTTTGAAACAGGTTATTGTTCAATGTACAGCTTACATGTAAAATGTACAATACTCTGTTTCCAAATCATGAGACAAAGGACAAATTATTCTGGGCCACCCTGTAGTATGTGCACATGCAACCGCTAAATGACGAAGTATGTTGTCAAAGGACTCACACTTCGCAGAGCATAACAACCCTACCATTGACCACAATGCATATTACACCATACAGCGAGAGTAACCTCGGATCAACTCACTTACAACAAAACAGTCGGAAACACACACAGTTTCGAATCTGGCTTTCTTTATCGGTACAGATATATAGAAAAAGATCAGGACGACTATTCAACTTAGTAAAATATACTGCTCACCCATACACTGTCACTGATACGGTTTAACAGTCATAACATGAAGGAATCCCACCTCTGGCTTACAGATCAATTACAAGAAAAGCCTTGTTCTCACAAAATTCAAACTTCCGACACCACCAGGAAAACTCACATACAAAGACACTTGAAAATATCTCAAAGCCTCTCTAAAATCTTACTCCATTCTGCCTTTCAGTCACCTGTAATACTCTCTCCTAAAATGACTTTGAGATTTAACAAGGCATGAAGAAAGGATTGAACATTGCTTAGAAATACATGTAATGCCCAATAATGGGGTAACTTTTCGGATGCTCACATCATCTAACATTCATTCAGGAATCCTTGAAAATGGAGTTACTAACAGGGATGAGCAGTAGGGAGCTTCCACACTGACATTGTGACAACTGAAACAAGTTTAGGTTGAGGCAATTTCCCTTCAGGTAGCGGTAAGTCACACAGCAAACATTTCAAATGAACTATAGATCAGCGACTGGCTGTTACATGACTTGCACTAGGACGAGGTTGTTTCATGCAGGTCAGTGATTGGCTGTTATATGAACACCGCACACTAGGTTGCTTCATGGCAATGGCGATGAGCCTTGTAACAGATACGTGTATGATGTAACGTCCCACTTTACACCATCATAATTTTACCAAGATCAAGTCTGCAATTGGTGTTAAAGTACTTATTGTATTGAACACAACACAACACAATATTCATATAATAATAGTTCCTTGCAAAAAGATACTTTGAGAATTTAAAATAATAAGTTCCTGTTTAAAATCACATGAATCAGGCTCCCATTCAAAACACACTATACATGTTTGACAGCATTTCTTCACTTCAATTAAGTAAGTTATTCCAGTAGATGGAATGTTCCGCCATTAGCCTATGTGTTCGTAACTTACAAGACCTTAAAAATTCAGGATAACTGAACCAGGTGGTCTATTGTTTTATTTTTACTTTCAAGTCTATTTCTCACTGTTCAAATTACTTCAAGGCTATACTACAGAACCAGACCGAAGTCTCTAATCGGTGTACCCCCATTTCGCCTACACCCATTTCGCCTATTACCCATTTCGCCTACCCCCATTTCGCCTACCCCCATTTCGCCTATTCACCATTTTGCCTACACCCATTTCGCCTACTAAAAAGGAAAAGAGTGGTGTGCGCTGGACATTTGAACAATTTTATGATGTAGGCAAAATGGGTAATAGGCGAAATGGTGAATAGGCGAAATGGGTGTAGGCGAAACGGTGAGCAGGCGAAATGGTGAGTAGGCGAAATGGTGAGTAGGCGAAACGGGTAAATTTTGTAGGCGAAATGGGTGTAGGCGAAATGGGTGTAGGCGAAATGGGTGTAGGCGAAATGGGTGTAGGCGAAATGGGGATGAACCCTCTAATCATTGACTTCAGCACGGGGTATGCATTTTTTCGGACTACACTCTAAAATATTAGAATAGCATACTTTGAAAATGTGTACATTATTTCATCAATAAATACAAGACATACAATCCAACCACACACTTCTCCAAATCTGTAGGAATATTATGATATACAACATCTATAGTGGAAATATTCACACGGGAAACACACAGTATAAAAACGATCGAGGACTGAGGATTTCTGAGAAAATATCAAAATTATCAACAAAATTTGTTAGACAAAACTTTAAGTCTTGAAGCCATTACGTTAGAGTCTCATCATTATCATCGTCATCATCAAAATTGCCTTAACGTCCTATTTCGACCCTTGCCATTTCAACAGGGAAAGACTCAAACTGTCAAAGGCATTTAGCAACCAGTCATGCAAGTCAAGATCACCTGTCCTCAGTCAGTTAATAAGAAACAGGCCAAGGCTGTACATACAATGTGGCCTCCAAATAAACTGTCACTCCCCACACATAGTAAAACGAGATTTGTTCACATATAACTGATGCTGTCATTAGCCATCTCACTTCTCCATCAAAAGGGGGCGTCAGTCACAAATAGGCCCAAATGACCTCAGCAATCCAAATATGTTAGCACACCAAAATCCTCAACCATCAAACACACAGATCATGAATGTCATTTCGAGCCAATCACAGAGTCCCTGATATTGCCCCAACCGGTCCCATTCCCCGAATCACTCCCACCAGATCCCCCTGATCCACCACCAGGGCCCCAGCCGCTGAAAAATCCATTATTACCACCCATATTATTACTACTGGAAGAATTATTACCACTGTTGTACCCACTGCTGTAACCTCCTCCCCCACTTCCACCACCCCCACCCCCACCCCCACCCCCACCACTATTATTATGGCTACCACCACTGCTCATTGGATTATTGCAGTCTCCCCCACCACCAGAGTTATTGCCACCGCCCCCCGAATTAGTAAGGCCCAACAAACCCCAAGGATTCTGACTCAATGCAGCCGCAAACATTGCTGGATTCAACGCAAACTGGCCTATTCCCATCCCCATTCCACCCATGCCCATACCACCCCCCATATTGCCACCCATGTTACCACCATCATTTCCACCACCACCACCACCACTGCCACCACCACCACCGCCGCCGCCGCCACCACCACCACCGCCTCTATTTCCCATGTGGTTGTTCCAGTTCCCACCCCTATCCCCTCCTCCTCCACCACCTCTCTGGCTATTATAATTATCACTGCGGTCATCACGACAGCCCCCCACACTGCTGCCATCGCTCCTCCTCTTCTCCTGATTCTTATCATTCTTGGGCGACGCTGCACAGACATGCACACTCACGCCATCTATCAAGTAGTCGTTCCCCAGGAGATCCTGGGCCACCTCCGCATCCGCAAACGTGACAAACGCAAACGCTCGGAACGGTTTAGGAATAAAGACATCAGTAACGTCGCCAAACCTCATAAAGAACTGCCGGAGATCGTCTGCTGTCATGTTCTCTGTCGTCCTGCCAACAAACACCTTCCTCGGTCCATAGTCCTGTAAAACGTTAGCAATTAAGATAAGAACAGACTCAGGGTGGCATGAAATGTGAAGTGTGCCCGAATGAAAAGTTCTGGAATATAATGTAGAATGCTTCCTGACAACATTAGGCCATTCCAATCGATACATACTTACTCCCTCAATGCGGAAACGTGCGTAAGGAGAAGTCGTGTTGTAGGCCCAGTTTGCAAGAGGATGGGTAGAATGGGGTAATTGAAGCCCCTGCCTATGTATGATATTGATTGATATCCCCATGCATCAAACAATGCAGGGGCTATTAACAATAAACCGGGGCTACAAATACCCCATTCTACCTCACAAGAAATGTAAAATTTTTCTTGGATTTGTGCAGTTCTTTTTTATGTCTGAAAATCCAATAAAACTCAAAAAAAATTTTTCAAGTGTCTGTACTTAAAACCTGCAATAATATGGGTCATCCTTAACAGCGTCCACCAGGTTTAAAAGCAAGTATAAAGTCATCAATTTAATGAAATCTGATCATAAACGAAATAAGCAGTCTGACATTTTCCACATTTCCTGAATGTTTCATGACATTTGTGTGCTAGAGTAGTGAGTTGTTGTCTAAAATGTAGCAGCGACCTCCGCCCAGCCTGTGGCCATGTTGGATTTGACTGTTAGAGGAAATGATTCCCAATACTACAGTAGCCTTGTGATGTTACTGTTAGACAACAACTCCCATACCCAAATGTCAGGAAGTTGTCAGGAAATGTGTTTTATGGCATACTTATTTCGTTTATGGCTGCTAAATTTTATTTTGATGACTTTATACCGGACTTTAACCTGGTGGATGCTGGTGGGCGATGGTGGACGCTGTTTAGGATGGCCGATAACATGCAACGAACAGATGAAAAGATAATTCACTCACCGTGCTGCCGACTTTAGAGTTGGGTATTCGAACTTCACAGCGTCGTCCATCGATATAATGCCTTTCTTTCAAACAGGCCAGCTGCGCTTCATATTCTCCAAACCTTATAAAGCCATAGCCTTTTGATTTGTTGGTATGAATGTCAGTTTTGATCTAGAAAACGTGAAAGAACTTTTGATATCAATCAATCAATCAATCAATCAATCAATCTTTCAATCAATCAAACAATCAATCAATCAATCTTGGCATTTGTAGTGTCCTCTAATTACTCATATCAGTCATGAGATAATGGGCCCCATTCTGAGGAGGAACACAACTGTATTGAATTTGTGTCCTTGGGCAAGACACAAGCCAAATATCATCAAACATAAGTCATTTTCGGTACAAAGGATTTGTTGCTATAGGGATGTGTATTAGTCATCAATAGGAGACTTGTATTTGTCTTTTATATCAATTGGCTGACGTTAAATCATAAACACCCATCTCCCAGATGCAATTGCAAGTTGTTTTAAAAAATAAACAGCACATGCAGAATCAGACAAAAGACTGAAACCTGCATAAATTCTCTTACCTGGACCAAGAGGACTTCACCAAACTTTCCAAAGTATTTCTTCACTTCTTCTTTTGTTGTTTTCCATGGAAGTCCAAGCACTATTAGATCACTGCACTTTTTGTTCTCCACCCGCTTTGTCTTGGCATGAGGATTTTCCAGTCCATCATCACCTTTGCGTTTACCCTCTGTAATACGAAAAACATTTACAGTGGAACCTCCCTTAGCGGACACCTCTCTACAGGCCTTTCGATTACATCATTTTCACACCGCTATATGGTGTAGGAAATATGGCATGTCCCCAAATTAGGCCCTGAAAAAATATCCCCAAAATAGAAATAGATTTTTTTTTTTAAGGGGTAATTTGACCCCCTGAAGCGTTTTTTGACACCTTAAATGACCAAATCTCATCCTAAATAGCCTAATTTGATACTTTTCATCCTAAAATTATGAGTTTTCAGGTGCATGTGACAATGTCAGTCAATAAGGACGTCAATGTTCAGGCAAATTGGCACGACGATATGTCCCCAAATTAAGCTAAAAAGCAAAAAAACATGTCCCCAAAATAGGCTAAAAAATTACAGGGTGTAGAGGTCTCCATGTAATTGAAAGGCCTACTCTATTAAGGACAACCTCTCTATTAAGGACACTAGTTTTGATCCCAAATTGGTTGTTTCCATTCAGTTTGACCTCTCTAATCAGGACACCTCTCTATTAAGGACAGCACTTCCCAGGCCCAAGGGTGTCCTTAATAGAGACGTTCTACTACAGGTACATTATCCGCAAATTGTCAGAATTAGTGAAGTTGGAGACTTTAACAAAAACAATTCCGTACAGAGTGATCAATTAACATATTTTATGAAAAACACTGTCAATGTACTTTTTAAAATCAAATTATCTTTGCACAGTATACGATATTACTAGTTTTTAAAAACACAGTCACATCTATGCTACATCTTGTGTACATTTCAGTTCTATTCACAAGGTTTCCAAGATAGATTTCCAATTTTCTGAGCACCCAAGTTATATGGCAACGAAATATGAAAAGCTTCTTAATCATAGGCACCACTCCTCAGAGTCTATGTTGATGTTCAAGTATTATTCACTACCAGCTGAGTATTTAAAAAGATGATGAACATTTTTATTGGACATAGACCCAACATGTTCATGTTTGCCCTAGGCCGAGTACTAGATAAATACCGGTGACAACGTTAGGCCATGTTCTGATAACAATCAAATTGAGATTGTGAAAGTCGCGACTCCCCAATCTACTTTTCCATGTGCAATAATTTTCTCTTCTTGGGAAGTTCAATGCCAAACAAGTTATACAGTAACATTTTAAAAAGCTTTCTGATTTTGGACAGGGCAGTTGCATCCGCTTGTGATAAGGCAAAAGACACAACAGACATGAGACAACCGAAGTTTACAACACTTTTTACCTTGGATGAGAAAATGACATCATGATATAGATGAAATGGAACAAAGATGAAATTATGTCATGAAATGAAATGTTATGGTCAGAGATTACATTAAGAGGACTGATGCTTTACGATGAATTCACATCACAAATGATGTATAAGTGTAACTCAATGTAAAATTTTAAATGGAATTATGCAAATTTAAAAAAAAATTATGTGACTGTACATGTAGGCCTATAACCGTCGTCCATGATTCTGGTTGCAATGACATGAATGATGAATGCTATATTTTCACAACACTTTGGGAGAATGATAGTTTAAAATGGACGCAGCCTCCACATGTCCTAAGGGCTTTGACAAGAATGAACACACCTTTGAGAACATCATTTTACGATCACAAAAATGCCATTGCTTAAGGTGAACTTAAGCCTAAGGTTTTCAATTCATGTTGAGTTTTGTTAATAATGATTACCAATTTGGGGATATCTACCCCAGTCCAAATACATGTACTGCATTTCAACATGTTCAATTTCAAGCTAGAAATTGGGGTCTATACATGTCCCCGGGGATTCATGTCATAACCAGCCTACAGCGATCCAATGAATGATAAAAACTCCAGTCCAAATGTACAGATACAACTTAAGATGTACTCATGTTTTACGATTATAACTAAGTTAAACTTAAATTGGTCCCTGTGTCTATAACTATATATGAATCAGAAATAACACGGGACAGGTTTTGACAAATTTGGGCCCAAGACATTCCCTTGGCTGTGGTTTCTGTTTCACTTTTTTTCACCAAAACACTAAAAAAAATTTAGGCACTTAGGCCTATATTAAATTAACAGGGATACTGTTCACCATTTTGATGGCCCTAGATCTTTGCAAAGATTGGGGTTATTGACCCGACCTGATCACGAACTTGCATCCACAAACTGAAATGGCAAATGTCAATA
Organism: Lineus longissimus; assembly: GCF_910592395.1. Lineage (NCBI taxonomy): Eukaryota > Metazoa > Nemertea > Pilidiophora > Heteronemertea > Lineidae > Lineus > Lineus longissimus. The sequence goes on along the minus strand of NC_088319.1, from coordinate 3,814,137 downwards.
TTGGCATTGTGACGTTTACGGCTGTTGCCAGAATTATGTAGGCCTATACTAGGGCCCAGCAGGGCCCTACGACATATCAACTATCAACTCTTGCTTAGACTTAAGTTAGTGAACGCATCACCAAAATATCCTGGAAGCTACAGTGCTCCAACCTTTTTATAGCACGGTTTCAGCTGTTCGCCTACCGACCGGAGTGCAGCCTACCGTATCGGCACCCCCAGTTCCCATCCCTATCTCTGCTGCATTCCGACTCGTCGTCAGTAGGCCTATGCACTGTAGTGCCAGTGGAGTCGCAGTCGGTCGATCTCGGATCTGGTTGGGATGGGAAATGCGAACCACAACACAACATCTTAATCTTTGTTTTACAAATATAACTTTCAATATATCCGATTCAATACCTTTAGGGACTAGATTAACTACATATTTGATATTGCCCCAATGTCCTTCCATATGCTCAGGAGGGTGGAGTTTTCCATCAGCCAAACGAATCCCTCTCCATCTCATTGAACCAGCTTCAGGATGATATTTGAGTCCACAGGCTCCTGGATATTGGGCTGCTAAAGTGGATAACAGAATCGTTCCATCCTCTTCTGATGGAAGCTCGATGGGCTCTTCTCCATCAAGTTCAGTTACTTGTACGTATTGGATCATTTTGAAGGCGCTTTCGATGAAACAACGCCTAAAATGATAGGCGATAATCACAGCAAATTCGTAAAATTTTGAAGAAAACAAAATGGCAGATTTAGTTTAACCTGGTTGGCAGAACTTGCCCTAGTGTATTTTTGTGTACAAGTACATATAAATAGATTTAGGGAGACGGGAATGCGATAAATATTGTTCGGGAAAACTCGGTATTGCTCGGGAAATTCCGTTGAATTAAAAATGGAGGAATCCGCCGCCTACGAGACTGTCATTTGCCAAAAGAATGAAGTATTTGTATATAAAATACCACCTCTGCAGAGCAATACTGGAGGTTATAAGTAAGAAGAAGTACCAATCCTAAGTTTGAAATCAATTCGCATATGATTCGTCCTATACTTTGCTAAAAAACCATGGTTGATTGCCGCTTGTGATGAAACCATTCAGCAGAAAATGTACTACTGGCACAGGAATTTGTATGTTCCTAATTTCGACAGGACCCCATTTCGCCCCTTGATCAACAGATCCGCGATCAACCTTCCGACCGCATGACCTATAGATGCTTCCCACCAGGGTTCTTGCTTGGATATATTGATGTCATTGACGGACAAATCCCACCTGCTCCCGGCTATGTCACTTGTCTCGTGACATGTCAATGTCATCGTCATCGTGGCATGACTCACGGCCGTTAGGGCGTTAGCTTGGCGATTTTTACTTTTGGGGGCATTATACCAATTATAAATCAGACCTATGCGTCCCCCCACTGCTTGTTGAATTATACAATACATGTACAGGTCTGAAGTAGGCCTAGTTGGAACAACCGCTCTTCACAGTGGATTTTATTGCTTTTTCTCCTGTCCCGGTTTTTATATGACTAAGGAGTAAAAAAAGCCAGTTCTCAGGATAACAAAAATACTGTCATCAAAGCCCCATCCCGTTTGTTTATGTTATTGTTAGAAATAGAAGGCTTCTGATTGATCACAATGTTGAAACTGATATTTAGTATATTTCTGCAATTGGACATTTTTAAATTCAATTACAAATTCAAATTTGTTAACGAACAGCGCAGGCCTTTAACCTTGATCCTGATTCACATCACCAGTTGTCTTATTTCAGGGCAAATGAGTGGAAATTAGACGATCCGGACTGGACTGGAAAGTTGAATGTTGTGGCAAAAGGACCACAGTTGATGATAAAACTATTGGACAGACTCAGTGGTAAGTACAGTGGAACCTCCCTTAGCAGACACCTCTCTATTACGGACAACCTCTCTATTACGGTCACTTGCTTATGTCCCAAATTGGTTGTTTCCATTCAATTTGACCTCTCTAATCAGGACACCTCTCTATTAAGGGGTCTTCTGCAGGGATGCTTTTTGAGATTTTTTGGGGTGAACTGAAAAGTGCTCCGGGGAAATACAGGTAAACACATAAAAATTTCCTGGATCTATTCTAAATGGGTTAACAAGCTGTAATAAATGTGGTCATCAGTGGTTATCCATTATGATCTTTATTGGTGCAATTCCAGATCTACATGTGAGGATCTCTCATCTTATACCAACAAGAGATGGGTTGTTTAAACAAAATATTCGAAGTCTCTAACTAGGAATTTTGAAATGTGACCTGTTCTAGCAAAACCAGTCGCATGTCGCACATAAGATGAGCCCAGGTGACACCAGGAGATAATAGAAGAAATTGATGTTGTCAGACTTCACAAAAGGCAGACAACAGTGAAATGGAGATAATGGAAGAAATTGATGTTGTCAGACTTCACAAAAGGCAGACAACAGTGAAATGAACAAACAGTCCGTCTCAACCTGCCAAGCTCAGAGCGACATGCGACTGGTTTTGCTGGAACGGGTCACATAAAAAAATCTTGTTAAAGTTAACCTCAGGCCAGTAACTTATCTTGTTTAGAGCAACTTGGTCGCGTTTGTATTGTAATGTCTGTTTGTTTTCTAATGATCTAAATTGTGAATTTCAGGTGAATTATTTGCGATGAGTATAGTAGAGCAATATCCAGCAGGGGTTGATGTCCAGTCGGTGAAGGATTCCAGTCGTTATTACGTGATTAGGATCAGTGAACACCCATCTAGTAAGTCAGGCCTCTCAATTACATGATTCCTACACCGTATAACGGTGTAGGCCATACAGGATGCCCCCAAATTAGGTCTATTTTTTAAATTTAAAAAAAAAAATAATATGACCCCCCTGAAGTGTTTTTTGACCCCTAACATAACCAAATCTCATCCAGATGGCCTAATTTTATAGTTTTATCCTAAAATTATGATTTTTCAGGTGTATGTGGTGATATCAGTCAGTAACTTTGACGTCGCTGTTCAGGCAAATTGGCGAGGTGAAATGTCCCCAAATTAAGCTAAAAAGCAAAAAACATGTCCAAAATAGGCTAAAAAAAGACAAGGTGTAGAGGTCTCCACGTAATTGAAAGGCCTGTAAGTCTAAAGTTCATTTGTAAATGGTTCGTCCGCATCTTTCGGGGTCTGGAGCACTGATTAGCTGTCGGATTTCTTTGTAGTTTGGTTATTGATTCTTGCTTTGTGACCAATTAGGATTTTCTCATTTAGTAACTGTGGTATAATGAAATAATGGACTTGTGTACATTGTCATATTTCGTGCTGTGAATTGTGTCATTTTCTGCGCTGTACGATTTATTTCTGATCAATCTGATTGAAATCATTAGGTTATTCATTATTTTACTCATGTGCCGTGTACCAAGAAACAAATATGGTACTTGCCGGGCTCCCAGCCAGGCCCCATGACAATTGGACTTCGCTGAAGAATTCTTAAAGTGATACTATATATGATGTGATTTACAACTTGGCGGAAATACGTCCGTTTTTAATTGTTGATCACAAATGTAAAGCTCAAATTTTCCATTTTTGATTAGATTTATTATAAAATCGCTGAATGTAAACCACTGCCACCGCGAAAATGTTCATTTTGTGACGTCATCAACGAAAACGTCGTCGGCGTAGCGCAATTTCCATGGCATCGAAGCGAGCCGTCCGGGCGGGATTAAACCATCAATTTCTAGAAAATGTGCATTTCGATTCGAAAACCTTACCGATTTATGAGAAAGTGACGTAAACATTTGTCAAAAACAGCTAAAACATCATATGGTGAAATTTGACACGAGTTACCCTTTAAAATTCCTGCGCTGACAATGTTGAATAAAAAAAATCCTGTTTGATCGCAAAGTAAGGATCACTAAAAAACCAAACTTGAAAGAAATCTAACCAGTAGTTTGTGCTTCAGAGTTCCAAACAATGCGGGTAACAGATTTATCCGATGGGCATAAAAAATGTTCTTTATTTCAACTAATGCTATTTAGTTTATAGGCTATTTACCAGTAGCTTGTGATGGTCTCCTTGCCAAGAGACAGGGTCGTTGGGGTAGTAACTCAAATTGTGCCTACCTGTGGTGGCAGGCAACAATCTCCGAAGAATAACTCCAGAATAAGACAGTTTAGGGATGTTGTCATGATATTATTATGACATGATGCCAGAACTTTGGAAAGGGAACTTATTTATGAGTCATTGAAAAATGTTCGTGAGTCCATACAGAAACTAAAGTACTATTTTGATCTCATATTTTTAAATAGTGTTTTAAAATATTATTTGCAGGTACACGCAAAGCTTCAATTGGTATAGGATTCTCTGATCGTGGAGATGCATTTGACTTCAGAGTCTCATTAACAGATCATTTTAAGTAAGTTTTTATAAGACAATTCAGCCTCCTTGAAGGACCAATAGCTGTATTAAAGGGACAATATAGGCAGTACATGTAGGCAGGCAAGATAAAGTTACACAACGTCACCAATAGGGGTCTCTCACATCTCACAGTTCGTCGAAATGATTCACGCTTGTACGAGGAATGTATTTAGTGCTGAATCTGACATGACCCAGGGCCCTTACTATGTATATTAGTCACCTGAAGATGGTCAAGTTAGCCCCTCTGCTCCTGCCTATGGTCCCCCTTTAAGGGTGTTTATGACCAAGCTTTCAGTTACCCAGTCGCTGTACACTAGTTATAGTAGTTCCCATCATTGAATTAACGGTACCAAAAAATTGAAAATTCTGTGAATCTGATTGAGTTATTCCAATTTTCTAAAAAGGGCCATTTGAACCCTCCATCAGCGATGATCTTTGTGCGGGTCTATGCATGTATATGCTGTATAATACTCCTAGAGTAGAGCTTGAACCACGAATGTACAGGCCAATAGCTAGGGGTAATAACTCACACAACGTAGTGAGTGTAATGGTTACGTGTATGTATAAAGTGTAAACAAAATTCATATATCCATCATGTCCATCGAATCTGAAAAAATTTGTGCAGACCCATGACAATTCTGGTTCCGGTACAGTTTGTTGCATTCCATACGGGCCGCGCTTGCCGATCCTGCTTTCACGACGCACCGCAACCACAGTTACCATGATTCCCATTGTTGACGCAATTATTTCATGACGTCATGAGCCATTGACCAATCACGCAAGTAGATTTATTCGCACCGGCGCCACTGTCTTGAAGTGTATCTAAAAATCGTCTGCTAGAACATACAGGACAACAACGTCGGCGGAGACAGTTGTGACATTTCATTGCAGACGAAGTAAACGTCCTCTTCTTCTCGATTTACGTACTTTACTTCAAAAAGTCAGTTTTAACACTACTGCACAAATATAGAGTGGTCTTAAAGTTCCATTTGGATAGAGATTTGACGGACTGATTTGGAAATTCATTCCAACCATGCAACTGTTTCAGAAATGAGAAAAAGCTCCTGGGTGTCATGACATGCATTCAATTATTATTTCACCACAAAGAGCTGCTTCTTTCAGCAGATATGAGACAGCTACCGGGGCGGGGACTATTTCTTTATGGGGCCTTATTGTTCAGCGTCTCCAAGGAATTCTATTTTTAGAGTCAAATGGGGGGGGGGGGGGGTTGGGGAGGCCTTCCCCCAAATGTACTGACTAAAACCTGTCACTTTCAGAGAACGGGGGAGGGGGTTTGGGGGACTCATCCCCCAATGTACTGGCTCAATATGTCAGAAGGACAGTTGTGTGAGTTCACTAGAGATTGCTCTTTACATATTAATGTGAAGTGCTTTGAGCTACTGAAACCAGTTGTATTAAGCGCTATATAAAGTATAATCATAATTATCATGCATTGACGACGCACGCACAGAAGCTAGATTCTTCCCTGTGACATCACAGTCAGGATGATTAGTATTAACCCCGCTTCTTATCTGCGACGACTATAAAAATAATGTTGGGTCATGATAGAAGGTTGACGTTAAGGTTGACCTTGGGTGCACTCATGTGGTGGGAATACGTTTAATGCGCCAGGCCGCATGCGTGCTATAAATAATAACTGTTTTTCTATCAAGGAGTGGAACCAAATTTGAAAAGCGTCAAGCACTTTCAGTTTGATATACACTGTAAATGAACGATTTTCCTACATTCTTTGCTACAGGTGGCTAAAACAAGACAAAGAAGCTGCAGAATCCCTGAAGAACTTTGACAGCGGACCCAAGTTAGATCTAGGCTTTAAGGAGGGACAAACCATTAAATTAAATTTGTCGGTAAGGGTCACCCTTGAGAATCAACACCACATTTCCTTGGGCCACGCACTCCTCCAGGTTGGATTTCCAGGAAATGTCAACATGTTTCCCAAGGTCATTTCGCCAACCCACAGAAAATGCTTCATGTAAAACTTTGCATCAAAATCACAATTACATGACTCTCAAGTGCAGTGGAACCTTCCTTAGCGGACACCTCTCTATTAAGGACAACCTCTTTATTAAGGATAACCTCTCTATTAAGGACAACCTCTCTTTTAAGGACAACCTCTCTAATAAGGACACTAGTTTTGGTCCTAAATTGGTTGTTTCCATTAATTTTGACCTCTTTAATCAGGACACCTCTCTATAAAGGACAGCACTTGTCAGTCCAATGGGTGTCCTTAATAGAGAGGTTCTACAGTAGTTACATTTTGTGATAAAAACAGTATGGAACAATATGGAATTCAAGTGTTGGCAGATTTGAAGCAACTGCTGTAGGCCCGAGTGAGAACATTGCAATTCATCCATGTGTGTATTCAAACTCCTCTGTTGGTGTATTTATATAGAGTATTGTTAGGACAAATTGAATGGGCTGCTACACAGTGTGTGACAGAAAAGTCAAAGGATAACATTGTCAACAAACCTATTGATGTGACCATTTATTAAAAAGGGCTTGAATGGCACTCTGCATTAGGGCAAATTGAGTCCTTATTGTGGTCATTTCAGTGAATAATATACATGTAAGCTTATATCCTGAAATTTTTTTTAAGGATAATATTGTTTTGCAGACAAAGAAAACCTTCGGAGAAGAAAAAAGTCCCAAACCACGACCCAAATCGAATTTTCCTAGTGGTGGAGGAATGGGTATCCTACCACCTCCTCCAGGTGGTGTTAGAATAGCAGCACCGCCCAGTCGACAGAGGGCACCATCACCTAATCGACCCCATCCCAGTCCAGCTGTCCAACCTGCTCCAGCTGCCCAGCCCGCTCCTGTTAAACCTGCAATGAATAGTTCCGATCTTTTTTTTGGTATGTATAATACAAAAAAAACTCAGAAAAAACATTTCCGCAATTTATTTATTAGCTACCTGATAGTTTTATGACAAGTATAATGGTCATAAACCATGTAATTTTTGCAAAGCTAAATGTTTGCAGAGACATTCCTTGATGATTTCGTGTAATTCATTTTCTGCAAATGGATGAATTTTCCAGTACCGTGTTTGGATCCGCAAAAAGGTTCACAAAATTGCTTAATTAAACATGTGAACTTTCTAAGCAGTATTGTGTACTACAAAGATTTCTAATTGTTCATGTTAAAGGTGGACCAGTGTCTGCCCCGCCCCCATCAAGTGGTACGACGGTACAGTCTCGACCCGTGGATCAAACAGATCTGTTCTTTGGTATGTACAATAATTCTCCCAAGATGTAGTCATAAGCTGGCCTACTCAAGACAAGATTTGAGGACGTAGTCCCTTTGACCCTATCGCTGCAGCAGTCATTTTTCAGCCAGTGCCACGCGTGCTAACAGTCGATGCCAATAAATAATTGTGGAGCTAACTTCGAACTGAACGGTCGAAACAATTCGAAAGTGTCGCCATCTATGCTATTAGGATGAAACAAATTATTCCCGAGTGCGTTTGGCGTATTTAGAGAGGTTGCGGCCTAGTGCTGTTGAATAAATATTATAGAAGGACATGACGGGGTATGCACGTCGACCGCAACCAAAGGGTTAAACCATTTGTTGGCGCCATATTGAAAAATCTGTCCGCATCGCTACCAGAGACGATTTTGACGAGGTTGAGCAGGTGGCAGAGTGAATTGGCTAAAAGTATTTCTTCTCAAAATAATAGTACATTTCAACATTTGTATGTTGCCCTCTCCAATATATTGTATTGATATAGCTCAGTGACCTGATAAAGAATGTTTGTAGCTGATTTTAATCTTGAAAGGCTGTTTTGAAAAAGTTGTAAGAGTGGAGTTTAAAAGAAGTAGTTTTTGGCTCCAATGACATCATCAATGGTGGATTAGCACTGACGTTCGAGTGTACGCATCCCTATTAAGGACAGTATTTGTCAGGCCCAAGCCAGGGTGTCCATAGTAGAAAGGTTATACTGCGCTAGAACGATGGACTCCTAAGCTTAGACATGTTGAATGGTTAAGGATTGACCATAGGTAGGCCTACCGTCATTATGGCTTAAGGAATTGAACCCGAGGCGGAGGACCTTGGTTGAGTTACCAAGACACTCTCGGGTGGAGCTATCGGCTCGGGTTTGGACGAAATTTTAGCTCCACCCTCGAGTGTCTTGGTAACTCAACCAAGGTCCTCCGCCTCGGGTTCAATTTCTATTCTAAAATACCTCAAACTTAAAAAGATAGGCCATGAAAATAACTTGAATATGTGCGAATTTGGCAAATTCCATCCATCGCCTGCCCGGAGCGCCGGTAGCGCCGTTGTTTACATTATGTTACGGCAGCGCGCATAGGAAGTCCGCATCGGCTTGCTCAAGTGATGCTAAAATCCACGCAAATGGGCTATTTGGAGCGTTTTTCTCAGCAAATATGTGTAGTGCTCATTAAAAAAATTAGGGTGGTTGATGCTTCCTTGGCTGATTTGTGTTTGAAGCAGTGTTTTGAGAGCCTCAATTCTGAAGTGAGCTGTGTGCATGGTTTCCACATTTTAGTGCAACCCGAGGGAACTTTGGTAGAGCATCTTGGTTGCGTGTCCAAAACACTCCACTCTCAGAACGAGGCTTATGCATTTTCCATTTAAAAGTTGACTTTACGGTACCAAGGTATTTTAGAATATACCTCCAAATCCGAAAGCAATTGGAACTCTTTCAAAACGAAGTGAATGCTTATTTTAAAGGTGGGAGTCAGTTCTTTGTTTTCCAGAGAACAGCCTCCTAGGTTTTGAATCAGCATTCACTTCATTTTGAAGAAGTTCTAATTGCTTCATGATTTCAAGTTCTAGCCAAAATGGTGGTACCTGTAGTCAACCCTTAAAGGGAACTGGAACCGCCGAGCGATTTATTCAACTTTTCGACTTTCACCGCCCGAAAAAGTCAAACTTCCAACTTCCTATTCGAGTTCAGATTTGTAGCTCCGCCCCCAGTGCCCGAGCATGCGCAGTTCAATTTGTTATCATTGAGAATCATGTGAGAATCACGTGAGTCATGCGATCTTTCATTCATGAGTTTTCGTAGTAAATTCCATAGTAGTGACGTCACTAAATGATTGACAGCTAGGCGCCATGTTTCATTCATGCCTCGTTCTGATCACCCGATACGCGGGAAATGAAAACGAGGTCATACGAACTGGCTTGGCGGTTTCAGTTCCCTTTAACATCTGCTTTAACATTTATTAGCGACATTTGTTGTCATGATGATATTGATAACAGCGTTTGTTAATTTCTTCAGGAGGACCAGTGGCTGCCCCGCCCCCTGCACAGACATCTCAGTCTCAAGCCAATAGCAACATAGACCTTCTTATGGGACTGGACCTCAATGCAACTGGTAGTCAGCCTTTACAACCCGTGTCAAATACAAAGTAAGAAAAAACAAACCGATCGGATTATTGCCTCTATTTCACAGTAACGGTATGACTATTTTCAATAACATATTTCCCCTACTTCCCTGTTAGTGTTAGTAGGTGTTTCCACTTTTGGTTTGTACCTGTTGGTTTTCACCTTTGATGATGTTGTGATGAGCGAGCATGTGTGTTTTTCGTGAGAGAAACAGAGAAAAACACTAATTCTGGGTGGCATCCTGTACTTAGGGGACACCTATATGAAGGACAACCTCTCTAGTAAGGACACTAGTTTTGGTCCCAAATTGGTTGTTTCCATTCAATTTGGCATCTCTAATCAGGACACCTCTCTAAAGAGGACAGCACTCAACAGTCATGAGGGTGTCCTTAATAGAGAGGTTCCTTTGTAACAATTATTATTATGGACAACCTTTCTAGTAAGGACACTAGTTTTAGTCACAAATTGGTTGTTTCCATTCAATTTGACCTCTCTAATCGGGACACCTCTCTAAAGAGGACAGCCCTTATCAGTCACGAGGGTGTCCTTAATAGAGAGGTTCTACTGTATGACAACTATTATAATACAACCGTAGTTGTATGTGTATCTTGGCCTGTACCTAAGGTTGACTTTGTACACCAAAATTCAATCTGAGCTATGGACACTGGTCATTTCCATAATGAGTGTGGTATAAATTCTGCTCTTAGGTAGATCCCTGTGTTGCATGCTCTTTGTGCTTCTTGACTCTGAGACTTAGGGGTTTCTAACACTACAGGAATGTGAGATAGTATCTCTATTATTGTAGTCCATTCGTAAATGTTATGTCCGCATCATTTGGGGCTCTGGAGGGCGAACTACTGGTCAGATTTCTTTAAAGTTTAGTTTTTATTGATCCTTGCCTCAAGGCCCAACATGATCCTTTCATTTTAGTAACCATGGTAACGAAATAATTTTTTGTATGCATTTGTGTACATTGTGTAGTGCATTGAATTCAGACATTTTCGGCTCTGTACGGTTTATTTCTTAACCAATCTGAATGAAATGTTCAGGTTATTTTTTCTTTGTGTCTATCTACACATGTGCCGAGAATAAATGAGAAATATCCAGAAACACAGCATGACCTATCGAGGGGACCCTGAAAATGACCATTGGACTTCGCTGAAGAAATGTTTTCACTTCTGCACTAAGAATGCTGAAGTCCTAGAATCCTGTTAGGCCTTGAGACAATGATCTATAAAAACCAACTTCAAACTAATCCGACCAGTAGTTTGCCCTCCCAAACAATGCGGCCATAACAATTACGAATGGGCTGTAGCATGGATGCAATGCAAGTTGTTGTATGTATGTATGTATGTGTCTTTGTTGATATATCAAGTGGGAACATCAAATATCTGCTTTCTTTTGTGTTCTTATGGATCAGAGATACCTAAGTATTGGATATTTTTCAAAACAAAGATTAAATGATATTATTTTGGCAGTTTCATGGTTGCGGTCGAAAAAATGGTAGAATGCATGCTGTTCGAGTTTATTCCACTCGGTGATTAAAGGAACCTGTAGCGAAACACTTATGAAATGGGGAGTTTTGAAAGGCCCGGTTAAAACCTAAGGCGGGAATAAGCTGCCATTGATGAAACTTTAATAGCAGTTTTGAGTTCCCCAGGTAGTTGTTCATGTGAGTTGGGAATCTGGGTAACATTGTATAACGTTGCATAACATTACTGACTCCAGTCAATGAACTGCATAAGAGGTAATCACAAATTTTGTAATTTTTACTACTGGATCCACTGATCAATAAGATGCCAAGCCCGTCAATCCGTCCATCATTATTCCCATGTGTTCCCAATTGTTACAGAATGCCTTGTTTTACTTTCAGTACCAGTGAAAACAGCGACGGTTGGGCCAATTTTGACTGAGAGAAAAACAACACCTGCACGTTTTAATATCGACCAGCCTTGCATCTTCTAGGAAATATTTGTCAACAGTGTAGACTGGGAACTCTCATTAGCTGTGTAGGAGGTATTCCATTTGGAAGTTTTCCAAATGACGTACTACTTTTCATTAAGTTGCAGCCAGAATTTGAGTGCATCAACTTGGTTTGTAATGATCCACAGAAGAGATTCTTCTGCAGCCACCAGGAGGCAATAATATAGGAGGACAGTGCTGTGCATATAGGTGTCGAAGTAATGTTCAGAAAATCAGTAATAACTTCCTCAATCTTAGAAAAATGTGATCTCAAATCTCAGTTGTCATGTTGAATGTGTGCTGAACATAATCGTATCATCACAGTTCGGCCAACTTGCATAGATCACAGGCCACTGAATCAATCGTCAGTATAAAGGGGTCATAACATTGTAAAAAGGGTTCTGTTAGAAGAGGGAGCAAGAAATCCAAAGAGACTGAAAGGTAAGTTTGCCCCCTGCACATTGTGTAGTGCATTGATGTACAGGGGGGCAAATTTGTGAAGTGATAAAAATGCTGAAGTTTTTTACCTTTCGGTCCCTCACGGATTCCTTCTCCTCCTTTGAGACAGATTCTTGAATGAATGAATGAAAATAACATTTTTATAGCGCCCTATTCCACTGTAGCAATGTTCTACGGCGCTCCCCACATAGCTGCTCACTCCCCAAAATGACGACGGAAAAGATGTGTCTTTAGGTCCTTTTTAAATGCGACCAATGAAGTCTCCTGCCGCAGTGCGGCGTCAAGTGCGTTCCACATTCCAGGAGCAAGAATTTGGAATGATCTGCCACCGAAAGTCTTGAGTCTATAATCGGGCTGAATCAGTAGGTCCTGTGCCCCTGATCTGAGAGGGCGAAACGGTACGTAGAGAGTGACGAGGCTGCCAAGGTACCTGGGGGCAGTGCCATGTATGGCTTCAAAGACCAGGACCAGCAACTTGACAGCAACTTAACAGTTTGGTGATTCAAATTCTCACATCGATTTATGGAATGAAAATATATCCTTTAAACATCCAACTTCCCACTGTCCCTGTGTTTTCACTGTTGTCTGTTAGTAAACGATGTCTCTTGCAGTGTTACAAATCGTACAGATTTAAATCCTCCTGGGGATACGAAATACCGTCTAGGATATTTTCAGGTGCAGTACTGATTTCAG